>NC_088898.1:5576573-6213337 GCF_037157495.1 Lathamus discolor | reverse complement strand
GCTGCTGTCAGAGGTTCTTGGCTGGTTTGGTGGAGCACCTTCTACCCCTGCCCTTGAGGCTACTGTAAGCCTGAGGTTCCCTATTCCAATACATGACACTGCTGTTTGGGGCAAGCTTGATGCTTCCACTTCTCTAGTTCTGGTGCTCAGAAATTGCAGCTTCTACTTAAAGGAAATTTGGCCATTGCTACTCCATTCTGTTTCAGCTCTCTGCTGGTCCTTTAGCTCATTAAGTGGGAAGCAATGTAAGTGTTTGCCCTCTGCATAGATTAAGTATTCTAGGATCTCCTTCCTGTAAGGGACTGGGGAAAACACAACACCCCTGCTGTTCTAAGTCATTCCTCAGACGATCACTTCAGACAGACTACAGTTTACAGATTAAAAGTGTTCTGTAAGTCACTGAGTCCAATCTATGTTCCTCCTTTAAAGCATACTCCCTGCAGTGTCTGCAACCTAAACAGCATCATGATAGTGTATCATTATGATAATTACATTGCTCAGTATCAAGCCAGAGTAGTTTTACAATCCAAACAGCCTGAAATGCAAAGAGCAAATATAACAGGATGCAGCCCAAATAGAGAAGCATTTGCACTGATCACACAGAATCAGTGTCCCAGAATTAATGCCAAAACAATTCCACACTGACAAGCTTTAATTTAGATTACAGAGAATCAGCTGCCTGCTGGAAATCATGGTCTTTCCCTAACAAAGGGCCTGAGGGAAAGGAGGGGAGGAGGGGAAGAGAGGCAGAGAAGGATATTTGCACCAATTCAGCCCTCTGAGGTACAGAAGTCTTGTTGTGCACTGACTGCAAGTGCACTGACTGCAATCATGCTGGTACCAGCGGAGCTCTGCTCCTATAAATCAGGGCAAGCTCCCTCATCGTAGCAAATGAACCAGAGCAACTCTACAGTCCTGTTTATTAGATCTCAGCAGAACTTATTGCTCTATATCTATTAAGCCCCAAATCTCAAAACAATTACAACCACTTGTTCCTTGCCTTGGAAAATGATACATAACAAAAAGCTTCAGACAGCAAAACATTCTGCAAATGTTATTTCCTTGGCTGGAAATGTCAATGGGGACTACAAGACCCCGCTGTCAGCATGTCAATCAAGTTACTGCTCCTGTACAGCAATTAAGGATGGGATTGAGCTAACCTGGAAATCACAACCACCTCAGAAGGATGCCGAAATGATACTATCTCCCAGAAGCAAAACTTACAATGAGATATTACAGCTGGGGAATCTGTGCTACTTGTTTTCATGACATGTGGCATCCCTGCATTATCTCTAGAGGGTGCTCCTGGTGTAACTGTAGCCATACCGACCAACCGATGGCTACTACCCTCACTGGAATAGCAATAGCACTCAAATTAAAACCCAACAAAACTCTAGCTCATCCTTTAATGAGATGTTATTGCACTGTCCCATGTGTTAAAAGGCATTTTTGGACAAGTCTGAAGGACTATTTGCATTTCAGGAGTTTGGAGGACAGGTTGTTCTAACAGGCTCTGTAGATCTACATGAAAAGGATGCTTGAAATCACTGGACTATGTGATGTGCTCTGGCAAAAGAGGCCACTTGACCCTACCAGAATAAGCGGGGCTGAAAGGAGCACAAATAATTCCCGGGTAGACGGGCAGCTTTTTCATAGCGTGCTGTGATTTGAGTTTAGCAGACACTCAGAGGCTTTTAGGGGGAAGGGCTGCCACTTTTTAAAGTTGTTGATTTTGTCTGTACTCAGCTTTTCTGGAGACACCTGCAGAATCCACCTGCTAAGGTTGCCAAAGGCTGAAATCGGCAGAGAAGTCCATTTACACCCAAAATGCTTCAGTCTGTCTCACTGCATTATTAGCCAAGGCCTTTTATGTCACTTTCCTCAGTCAGGACAACAAGGAACAAAGTTTTGCTCATGGGGAAGCCTGCAGCAGTCTCTAGTCCTGGAAGGTAAGACCTGAGTCCTGGCAGGAGCCTGAGGAGACCAGTTATAGTGACTGTCATGTCCTTTGAAGTCAGTCTTTCAAGCTATACCCAGACACTGTGTTCATCATACCTAAGAAGCAATGGGCTAATAGGTTCTGCTGATAAGGACCTAATGGAGATAGTAAAACATTACATTTATTCCCTTGGACTTCAAAAGGATTTGGATGGTGTTTTGGGGGTGGTTTGGCTCTTTTGGTGTTGTTTTGGTTTTTAACTTTTATTTCCTTGGTGCTCTTGATGCCAGATTTAGAATAGAATGCCCCATAACAGCGAGTCCCAGAATGAGCTACAGACAACAGCAAGCCTCTTCACTGAGGTTCTTCACCAAGATGCATGTTTCTAGGGCTGTCAGGGATGTCTGCAGTAGGCAGAGTATTGGAGGAAACTGCTGATTGCTCCCAGCACCTCTGCAGTGTGTCATCAGTGAGGAGGGCTGGCGGATGACGTCCTCAGAGATGTCAATCACTGAGCAATCACTGCATTGGTTTGATGGGATATGGCACCTCTCAGCACTAACTGCAGTCCCATGCAGCAGTAACAGACACCAGCCTGCTGCAAGATGGGGCTGGCTGTGAACTCTGGAATAAGGGCTTGATCTTTTGCTCTTCCTATTAAGATCGTACTTCTACAAACACTGCTATCCCCAGTTCTCTCTGCCACAGGCAGCAGCAAGGGAATCTACAGGAGATGCTGCTGTGCCCCTCTCAGACCTTTCACTTCAAGAAAAAACATCCACAGAGAAAGGGAGAAGGGGCCCAAAAACCCCCACACCCTGCTCTGTTCTGGTCTCTCTGTCCCTTTATCAGTAAGGGGGCTGGAGTTTCCCAGGGAAAAGATACTGGAGAATTTGCTAGATCTTCCTTTTCCCAACCCTACTCTTCAGCATTAACAGGACAAGGAAGAGTTTTTGGGCCAGTGCAGTATGCATGAGCCTGCCCCAGTACCCTGCTACATCACAGAACAAGTATAATGCTGCAAGATGCAGGGAGAGACAGGAAAAGGAAACAGGCAGGACAGGCAGTGTTTGGGGACATGGATCACTAAAGCCTAACTCTCACAGGGGCAGGAGGCAGAGGAGAGAAGGCAGTTTGAATGGAAACAGAAGAGTAACCTGGAAGGTAAAAGGGTCAAGTGGAGAGCAAGCAAAAGGGAGTTTGCTTCCGATTGTGATAGGACACAAGGATTACAGGGAACATTCAATGTCAGTTACCTTGCACTCAGACATGGAAGTCCTGACATTAATGACCATAGCTCCTGCCTTCCATAAGCACTGGGAGCACAGGGATGATAGGAGGACTCCTCCAACCAGACATTCAAATATAAGAAGAGGAGTCTGAACTAACTCCCTGAGTCTCAATCTTGATTCTAACAGAGCTGACAAGCCAAATCAGAGTTCCCTCAGCTGATCTCCCAGTTAGTGCACATAAGGCAAATAAATGAAACACAGTTTAGACCTTGTGCCAGAGCTCATTCCCCCATCCCACCTCCTCTATCTAAAGGCAGAGAAATGGTCCTCTAGTGACCTTCAATCAGGTACTGAGGCTTTCCCAGCTACTGCAGCTCAAGCAGCTGCTCTGACTCTGATCAGCCAGTTTTTCTGTTCAAGACTCCTCCCTTTATGAGATCCTGGCAGAGGTGGTTCATTGGACAAGGGACTCTGTTACTAACACAAGAACTAGGCAGCAGAGCTGCAGAGCAAAGTAATGGAGGATGGGACACAATGACTCATGCATTGCAGGGAGAGTGCAAAACGTACCGTGGCTGCCAGTCCTCAGGGGTCACTGATAGTGATTCTGAAAGACAACATGAAATCAACATGGCAGTTCAGACAGTTCAAGGCAGAGGCCACACAGACTGTCAGGAACATGGAACAGAGACACATGCATGCACAGACACACATTTGCACGTCTCCCTGCAGAAGACAGCATTAGTGTGTGCTGCTGGTCAGGACTTCACACACACAGCCACAGCACAACCACGGCCTCATCTTTGCACGCATCCAGAACCCTGCTGTGCACAGGGGTACATGAAAGCTGTCTGCACATCCACCAGCCATTGCTCACTCACCCAAGTCCACTCACACATCCAGGCTGATGCTCATACCTGCTGAACCAACTGTATATCTAGGACTTGGCACAGGTAGCTTAACTTGTCCCTGATCATATTAAATAGTGCTACCCAAAAAGGGAAGAAGCAGATGAAGGCTTCTAGTTTGGACATTACAAATCATGAGATCAGCCACTCCAACCTCCTGAATAATTCAAGTCAAAGGTGTGTGATGTTATGCTTACAGTGATGCTGATCACTTGCATCTCTTTCCTTAGATGTACCAAAGAATGGAGAACCCATTAATGCCTTCAACAGGTTTTTCCAATGGTTCAAGCATTCTCACTTTAACATTCTTCCTTCTCCTTTGAGTTTGCCAAAGCTCTTTCACCTTTTCTACTGAACTAGTTTCCATTGAACTATTTTAACCTGAAGAGCCTAAACGGAGGAGTATTTTCAGAGTTTTCTTTCCCAGAGCAAATCCTCCTGCATAGCTCCAATAGGCATGTAGTCCTCATACAGCCTTTAAATCGCACCCAGACAGGACCTTACATTGCTTCAGCTCTGTATGTATTTGGCAATATGGACTTCCATAGTAGACTGAATAAATGCTAAGTACACTGGCATGATGGCAATGTTTCATGTGTCCTTAATTATATGCAAGAAAACCTTCCTGTGCAAGAAAATGGGCCATGTGGTGTTTATATGTGAAAGCATGTGTCTACAGTTATGTTTGAGAAAGAAGCACAGTGACACTCATCTAAGTTCATCATTCATAAAATCAGATGCTCAAACAAACTGGAGACACAAAACCTGCCACATTTCTACATGGGTGTGTGCATACACACAAAGCACATCCAGCCACCACCACACACTTGCAGTTCACTACACGACACCAACTCCTACAGCAAAGCCCACTCATCCCATCTACAAGAGCTTTGTTCCTCTCACACAACAGCATAGCCTGGTTAGCAAGGGAAAAGGTGAGTATTAAAAAAAGCAACAATGGAGATGGCATTCGTTCACCCATGTCAGAAGGACCCGAGTCCAAGTGCTAGCAGGGAACATTCTTATTCTATATACAGGAGAGGAAGAGAAAGAGTCCCTTGTCATTGGAAATTCTCCATTCATCAGTGAACTCAAATGACAAGCTGGTATCAGGATCCGGAGGAGTCTATGAACAACTGGAAGAATCAGAGACGGGGATCAGGGAATGAGCATCACTTCACAGCTTCTGGAATTACATTCTCAACTCCAGATCAGGGCAGACAGTAACATGCAATCCAACCTACCATCTCTCCTAAAGCAAGGGATTGCTTGGTTCAGTATGAAACACTTTCTTTCTCTGCTTCAGTACTGTTCCCTACCTTCGATTAAACCCTCATGCAAATGGCAGAAGAGACATTAAGATAGAATATGACAGATCTCTTCAAAAAGAGGCCAATTCATTTCAGCCCATTTGGGGAATCCTATTGTGACAATCAGGTATATAGAATATTTTTCATGAGTGAAGAAATGAAACTGAGTGAAAGGAGAAAGATGGAGACAGAAAGAAGCATAAGTACACTAAAAATAAAACCACAAAGTAACACTAGATGGAAAAGCAGGGTCACAAGAAGCAAGAGCCAAAATACACAATAGAAGCATGCTGACATCCATAGGTGCCACCAGCAGGACTGGAGTCCCTGGGGCAACACTGAGGCATGTGTGGACAAGTGACTGTGGGAGCTGCATCAAGGTGCATAGGAAGCACTGGGGGCAGAGGCACCAAGAAAGTAAAACCATTTGCACACACCAAAGTCAGAAACTGGTGTTATTATCAGTAACAAGGCCTATAATCAATATGGACTCATCCACCTCTAGGCTGGATACAGCCTGGCAGGGAATATGTCCCCTCTAAACAGGCAGCACCAAGTATGAGCTGGGGCACTATAATAGGAGGAAGTCTGAACTGCCTCTGCCACATACTGTCACTGCCCATTAACAGGCTGGGTGTTTCCACCAGAAATGGCAAGCTTCAGACGTGTGCCACCAGCACCCACCAGAGAGGAGGTATTTTCCATGAGGGAAGTGTTCCCTCTGGCATGCCATTGAGGTGTTTCTGATTATGTTCATTCTTTATTCTGCAATTACCTTCTCTTCCTCACAGGGAGGCCAAGTACCCAGCATAAAAGCATTCCCTGTTCCAGACTACTTCCTAACTCCTGTTCAGGAACATGCGCTTAGGAAACGTACACAACATTATTACTATATTGAAGTGTGTTTGAAGTGACTGAACAGGAAAGGAACTGAGTTTCCCAGCAGGAAAGAAAAGTTATGTGATTTTAATGCTCTAGACTGGAAAATGTTACAGTTGATTACAAAAGCAATAAAAAAGGCTAAAAAAAATTAAATAAATCCATTTATCTGCCAGTGATACTGCAACATTCTCCTAGCCAAAAAACAACCGAACAACTTAAAGGTCTCCAACTCACCTTGAAGAACTCTGGGCCAGGAGAAAAGGGGCAACTTCACACTTTGGGAGCCCTACACAGAGGGAAACTGTCACTCCAGTCCTGCGATTTTTCTTGTGAACATCTACTTGTGAGCAGAGGCATTGCTATGATTGCTTTAATAAAGCCCTTGGGTGCAAGGTCCTCTTCCCCCATTATCTGCACAGAGATTTGAACAGAGAAGAGGCTGCCCTGTTCCTGAGAGCTGCTTTGGCAATGCCTCATCTGTATAATGAGATCTCAGTGGACAACGATGCTCCTGCCTATGGACCCAGTTCAAATATCCAAAGACTGTACCCACACCATGCACTCCATTCTCCTTCTATGGCCCAGGCAGGCTAAATGCTGCCAAGACTGTTACCCCAAAACCGGACATATCCCACCTGCATGGAGCAGCGTTTTAGGACTTACCTGGGAACACCAGGAGGAGCGCGATTAGGCCGAGAAGGAACCTGAGGTGGGGGCCCAAAGGGATCAGGAGAGGCACCTGGCCTGGAGGGCACAGGGGGTGCACCACCCAGCGTGGACCCACCAGCAGGAGGTGGTCCAGGAGCTGGGCCTCGAGACCCAGGTCTGGCGGGTGGCACTGCAGGAGCTCTCCTCTGTGGTGTGGGGCTGGATGTAGGGGACCTAGCAAACAAACAGAAGAAATTCAACTGCAACAACAGGCCTGAGATCCCTCTCTCACCAGCAGGTCCCCATATGCCACCTTCAGTGTTCCTTCTTTAGTTTCACACCACTTTATGTACCACCCTTTCGAGGACCATCAGGTTGCCTTCAAAGCTACTTCAGGCCCTATGTAACCTAAAGGTTCAGAACCCTCAGCATCCTCTAAAGATGTAGCAGTCCTACGTAGCTTCCAAAGCCTAGGAGCCTCCAACACAAATACCCAGAACTCTTCATCCACAGGGAGAAGAGGACAAGAGGAGGACTCCCTGTCTCAGTAGGAGGCCCCAGCTAGCCACTGAAGAGGCATCAGGCAGGTCTGTGGGGCTCTCCCCCTGAGCCTCTGGTACCTGCGTCCAGATGGTACGCTCTGCACCTGCAGCCAAGAGTCGTCCACCGGTGGGGGCATTGGGGTGCTGATGGTGCTGGTGTTGATGTCCCCGATGATGTTGAGGGCCTCTTTCAGGGCATGGAACATGCGCAGCATCTCATCACGTCGCTGAGCCTGCTCTGCCGATTCCTCCATCAGTGTATTTTGGTCACCACAGGAGTACAGGTTTGCTAGCAGCTCCGAATGGATGAAGTCCTTGGTCTGTAAAGGAGCACAAAGAGGGAATCAGTTTTCACCCTCTTCCCCAAAACATTCCGTTCTCTCCCACCTCTTCCTCCTTCCAAGCTGCCTTCCATTTTTCTTCATTCTTTCTCTCCCTAATTTTCCCCTTCTCTGTGTCTCCCCACCTCCACTGACCACCGTGTGATAAGTACATTGTTTATCATGAGGTGCATGATTGTCTTCGGCATGAGGTCTCTGATGGTTTTGTTGACAATTGCCATGTAGGAATCCACCAGGTTCCTGATCGTTTCCACTTGTCTCTCCAGCTGAGGATCCATGGAGTGCATGAAGCTGTCTGATCCATTCTCCTCTGCTTCACTGGCCTGCAGAGAAAAGGAGAAACAAATTGGTGCTTCAGCTGTAACACAAAATTGGTTTTTCAGGAGAGGTAAGAGAAAATAAAGGGAACACACAGGAAGCGCATGCAATAAATAAAGCTTAAGCTTACATTTTGAGCTGTGATTGTGTCAATGCACAGCTCAGCTTGTGCAGACTTCACCCCAGATCTGAGGGGCTTTAACAATAAAGCTGCTCTCCTGGTAGAAAGTTACTATACAAAGGTGAAAGGCAACAAGGACTCCTGACCATTGGTCACAGGTTACAGCTCTAGTGAATACTCAAAGCTGCATTTTTGCCTTCAATGCTTAGAGCTTCCTGAAAGGTTCTTCATCTGAGCTGGCTTTTCCATCCTCAGATTCAGTTCAGTCCTGAGAATCACTCACCATAAATTAAGCCTCCCAGGCTCTGACACACTGCACCTTTATCCTCATTATACAAATGAGAAAACAGATACAGAGGTGAAATAACTGCTTGTCTCAGTGAGACCACAGTAGATGGAATAACCTAGAAACCCTTCCTGATCACTTTAATTGCAAATCCTCCATCGTAAGTCAATTAGCTTTTCTTTCACACCAAGCACATGAATCTCTGTCTGCCTGAAATGCTTTGTTTAGCTTTCTGTAAGGGAGAACCTGGACTGTGCTGTTTGACAGCAAGCAATCGCCAAGGCTCTTCCATTTGGGATCAATTTCAAAGCAGCAAAGCATAAAAGACTGCTCTTTCTCAATGCTTATTAAAAAAAGGCAACAAACCAACCTCGACTTTATAAAGAAAAATCTTTCTTGTAAGAACCATCCCAGGCTGAAGGTTTTGCAGCTGTTCCTTATCTTTTGTTTTGGGGAACAAAATACAGGAGAAAGGGCAAATTCTTTTGTTCATTTGAGCTTTTCCTGGGAAGATTGTACATAATGAAGGAACGAAAGGTCTCAGTGAGAAACAAAGAAAAGGAAGTGCATGTCAAACAGGGCAACTTAAAAAAAAAACAAGGGTCAAAAAAACCCCCAAAAGTAAGTTTGCACTAAGATTCAGAAGTGGTACAAAAAGGGAGGAATAACAAGAAAAAAAGGAAAATTCAAACCAAGAACAGAAACAAGCAGCAGGAATCCAACAGAAGGTACAAAGAGGAAGAAGCAAATGCCTCTCAGGAAACTGTGTCAAAAGGTGAAAAACAAGAGAGCTATCTGGTGAGATCCCCAGCGGGCACCGCAGGCAGGGAGGGTCAGACTTACTTTGTCCTTGTCCTGGCAGGCCAGTTTGAGCATAGGTGGAAAAAATTAAAACAAAAAGGGACAAAAAACAAAAGACTTTTAATTGGTCTCAGAATTTGGAGAAGATCCCGTCACAGCACTGAACAAGCAAAGCTCAACCCCACTAAAACACACAAATCCCTGGATTACCCTGGAAGAGGAGCAAGTTAATGGTTAAGCTATACTGAAAATCAAAATGGGATGCACATCAAGTAAATCAGATTATCAGCAACACAGAGCAATTTACTCACCTACAACACCTACTTGGTTCTTTGTTACACAGGGTTTTGAGACAGTCATGCTAGCAATCAGTGTTCTTATGTCAAACCATTCCATTTGCACACCAATAGATGGCACATGTCCTTTACCAGTATGTGTTTAAGAGGCCCGGTCTGGTTCAAAGCCAATCTGAAGTCATGTCACTGTTAAAGTCCTGTCCCTAATCCTCTTATATTTAATATCACATCGGTTTGTCAGGAATTACTTTAAGGCAAACCCCACAATCTTCAAGTGTAACAGGAAGGATGAATGCAAGTAGTCTACTAGAAGCAACAAATGCAAAAAGATAAGCAATTATCACTTTTCTAATGGGACAACTATTAATAGCAGCTTCCTCTCAGAGAGCAGGAAGGCTTTGAACAGGAACATATACCACAATTCTAGAGAATGTACTTTTAAAGCAGAGCATAATGCTGACAGCAAGTGTTACAGGACAAGGCTAACAGAAGAGATAAGGGGCCTTGCTAAAATAGTATATTAAGGTATCTACCAAGCAAAATAAAACTTTAGAGAACATCCCTCCCTAACTGGGTGAGGGAAGGAACAGGAGAACAACTACTGCTAAGCCAGAAGTACAGTGTTTCTCAGAAGGAATGGCAACTTAGCATATACCACTTAGTAGTCAGATAGTTAAATGTCCTCCTTAGACTGGGAATTTAATGTCCACAAAGCAAGAAAGCTAGAAGGGCTTATTCAAGGCAGTCTTTTGCCTACTTTATCCCCCCCTTTGAAGCTACCTGTTACTTTATCCCAAGCTTCCTTAAAGGAAGCACCAGGACATACCAAAAACTTAAAAAGTTTTGTTCCAAAAGATCCCCAGTTTAGTAAAGAGACAAAACCTTCATAAGCTTATTTGTAACATAAGAGGATGATGCAGCTATCCTTCATAAGATACATGCTGTGTTCCTTCTAATCCCATAGTTGTGGCTGTAACTTACCCCAACACGCTCTGGGTAGACTCCTGCACGAAGGAAGGAAGCCTTCCAGCTATCCACCTCCTCCTGGGTCTCACAGGCCAGCTCCAGCTGCCGGTAGTCCTTGTAAACATTCCTAAAGAGACAAACATTTTATTCTTCTCTATTGCAAATCAGAGATTTGCCCATATTTAACGAAGATGTCAATGACCAGGGAATCTTCACAGCCTTGTAAAAGCTTCCTGGACTAAGGCAGAGACGCTTAGCTCCTTGCTAGTATCCTCATCATGACATTGCAAAAGGGAAGGGACTACCCCTAGATCAGCTGTGTGTTTCAACTTGGTGTGAATAAGGTTCTTCTTTCAATTCTGCCCACTGCTGGACTTCTCCAGCCAACCTGGGCTCCCCATCTCCTATGGCTTTCCCTAGTCACTCATTAAGAATATTGATTATCAATATATATTCCAGCTGGATCCAGGTAACCATGCCAAATAGGTGAAGGCTAATGTCACCCTGCCAGCCATGCACTGGTGAAGAAAAATGGTACATATATGTAAGGCCAGAAGGAATGAAGTCAGACTTATTCTTCTGTCAAAAGAAGTCCCCCCATCTCCTCCAAAAATGGCTGTCCTTAAGAGATACTCCCTTGGAGAGCTATCCTAATACTCTCATCTATACCCTCGTATCTAATATTACATAAATCCTGTCCCTAGCTTCAACAGCTTGGGGTGTCGAGATGTGAGCATACCTCTGTTCAGTGTTGAAGAGAGCAAAGATGTGCTTGCTGGACATGAACCCCTTCTCAACATCTCGCAGTTTCAAGTTATCCACTGGCAACATGTACTTCTTCTCTTTCTCCTGAAAAGGGAATCAGTAACAAGTCACTCACTGCTCCAGCAAAGCCTCTACTCTGCCAGCATGGAGGAATCTGTCAACCACACAGCCCCACATCACCCGGTCACTCAACTCCCCAGGTATGTTTAATCTGTGAGAAAAGGGGACATGTTTTCTCTTGTCCTTCCTGACTGCTTTTGTGATGTGACCCAAGAACCCAGGCCCATTAACTCCTCCAGGAGCAGGCAGCAGCATGGCATAACCCAATTCCCCAGGTTGTAGACCACCATCAAGGCCCACACTCTTCCCAGCAAGGGGTCAATCAGCACCAAGACCCTCACCAGCCACTTGATACCTCCATCCTCAGGACAGCATAAATGGGGGGAAACTGCTGCTGGTTAGAGAAGGGGCAATCAGCCCTCACAGCCTCACTGTTTACACCTCAGTGTTTTACTTATGATGATTACAAGCCTATATCCAGGTTCAAGAAAAGCCAGGCATGTGATAGAGAAACTGGTTTGACACAGATACAGACTGCATCGACTTAAATTTACCTCTTCAGAAGAGCTTTCTCATTTCATCCTATCCCTGTCCTACGCTTCTGATTACTGGAAACCCTCTTAAAATCTTAATTAAACAATAATATACATCCAAACGTCAAAGAGCAAGTCTGGCTATAAGAATACAGGTTACTGTAAGGTTACCTCAAGGCCTCCTGTGTTGGAAAAAGAACATAAATCAGTAACTATGCTCACTAATGAAACTCTCATGCTGCAAATGATTAGAAGCTGCAGCAGAACAGGCAGTTTGCTGCTTGGTGAATGCTCAAAACCAGAGCCTGAAATTTTAGTGACCAGATTCAAATTAAGGGATCTGTTTTCCAGAATAACTGCACTCACAACCCTCCAGTCTGGTTCTTATGAGACCTCTCCCAACTGCTAAACACAGAACGAGGCATCCAAAACCAAACCTCAATATTTCTGACCCTAGATATCATCTTTAACAACAAACTTGAGGTTAATATTCACATTTAACATCCAGAAGCTAAGGCAGAATCATTCTCCCTGCTCAAATCGGATCTACAGCAAATTAACAGAAGTGAGTTTGATTTAAGGTCCCCATTTGGAACATCTTGTTCCAGCTGGGTATTATACCCCAACACAACAAGAGAGGGAGCCATCACACTGGTCTCCTAAAGGCAGAATGCAGCTATCCAAGGCTGAAATAGAAACAGAGCATGCTTCTGTGAGCAAGCATGCATGTGTGACTGTCCCCTTGTGAGCATCTTGTGTGTTTGTAGACCTTTCTTGGCTGGAAGCAACAAAACACGATTGCTCTCAGGGGAAACAAGAACAGAACAAAGATGGTCAGTGAGCAGAGATTAGCTAGAAAAGAGGGGCAGGGCAGAGCAGCAGATAAGGATGACAAAGCTGTTGAGCTCAGACATCCCTCCAGCCTAACATCCTCTTCAGTTCCAGTGAAATAGGCTTGAGTTTGCTATGGATAGCAGCCACTACACAGTTCACACACAGCCCAAAGATCACGTTAGACAAGTTCATTCCAAAATTTAAGTAACAGGAATATCCCAGAAGCCAGCACCTCGAAACCAGAAGAGATCATTTGGGTACCTATCAAGCTCTCCATTCTCTCCCACAAATGCTAGACTATGAAAGCAGGAGAGCTCTTCCAAGCAAATTTCCCTGGATATTTTAATATGGTTCATCAGTCTGGTGGGCAAGAGCTTTTTGTGCTGGGACATCTGTCAGCCAGGTACTGGGCTCAGAGCCAGATCACTTCAGGTTCTGTAAGCCACAAACAGCTTCCAGCTTTCTATTACTTTAGATTATTATTATGCTGGTGTAGACTGAACTAGTGACCTAGAAGTACACCAACTGCTAAGGCCCTGTGCAAGTCAGACCATCCGTGCCACAGCCTCCCTTGCCTCGATGCCCCTGCATCCACCCCAGTGTCTCTGGGATAGTACAAGAAAGAACTGATGTAGAATGATTTTTCTCAGACGGCTTTAACGTTAGAACCGTATTATTCCATGGAAATCTAGCAATGCAGTCATTCTTCGGGGAAAATGAAGGCAGCAAAAGGTAAGGGAATCCCATGTCCCAGATATGGAAATATGTGCTCTTTGCCAGAGTTTCAACTTTCACCCTTTCCAAGCTCTTGCATAAACACTGCCATGTGATCAAGACAACAGCATCTCCGCATGCTGATCTTTCCATACACCAGAGGGAAGACGCATTCATTTGTCTGCCAGCATAAAATACCACAGTCAAAAGGAGGACACTGGCGCAAGGCAAGAACCCCCCAGTGCACACATGCTGCAGGGCAATGCACACTGACACAAGCCCCTGGGGCTCTCCATCTCCCCACACCTCCCCCTAACCAGTCCCCCACTTCAGTCTTTCCAGCTTCTCAGTTTTCAACCCAGCCTGTTTTATATCAACATTCTGACTTCATTTCCTGAATGTAGAGACAGGAAAGTGTGGAATGAGCTGCCAAGGGCTGAGCCTCTCAAAACTTTGGCTGAGCCCTCTGCCCATATGTTAGCAATCTGGCAATATGTGCTATGGCTGAACAGCATCCTGGCCAAGAGGGGAAAAGGGCTTCTCTCTCTCTAGCTTTCCGGACTTGGAGGAGGGGAGAGAAGGAAGAGCCAGCACATATCGAAATGGGAAAGTGGTTTGTGAAATACTATATTAAGAGCCCTCAGTCTGATCCCAAGAGGCTTACATTCCTCGTAAGGTACCTCCCTTCATCTATAAGAAGGAGAAAAGAAAAAAAACAACCTCTCTCAGCAGCAGAGTAGGTGTTGTATAAAACGTGCATGCTGGCTGTGAGTTAATCTGTAAAGCCATGAGCCCAAGGAGAGGTAGTGAAGGGGCAGAAGCATTTAGATTGGTTGTAATAAACAGAACATGGATGCTCAGTGTTAGGGAATGAAGCAGGCACAGGGCTATTTACCCATAATCAGGGCTGCTGTTCCCAATGGGAGCCACACTGCTCACATGGAGAACTGCAGAAAGAGATGACTGCAAGCTACTTGCACAGACAGGATAAGTGCCAGAGGATTACTCCCCCACCCCCAGCACAGTGCAGATACAGCCAGATGGCTCTGTACTTTGTATCTACCATAGAAAGAAAATACACATGGCCAAGGAGGAGACCAGGATCCATCAGCCATTCCAACAGTGGGGCAAGAAACACAATAGCTGGAGGAAAAAAAAAAGAGGGATGCTGCAGTTGCAGCCTGATGTTGCAATATCCATACTGTGGCCACACATCTCCTGATGCTGGCTAAATTCTGAGATTGGTTTTGGTCAGAGACAGCAATGGTCTGCGCTATCATCTCAATTATGTGTTGCTATCTTATAGGTAATACCCTGCAAGAGGTTCCCAAAATCCAGCAGGCAGCAAGCCAGCCTGACTGAAAGCATCTCCTCCATTCCCTGGGCTGCCTCAGGTGCAAGTTACATTTTCCTCCTCTCGGATATATGTAAAGTGAAGCTGACAGATGCATGTGTGGGCTCCCCTAAGGTTGGAAATCGGCACTGGCAATACAAGAAAGTAACTGGCAGAATTATTAGGTCTCAGTTTGCTTTTGGAGCACAAATAAACTAACTCAAGGTTTCCCTGTAGCTGTTATGACAAACACCTCTCGCATAGAGACAAGGCGCTGTGGATATGGGAGAAAGAGCATTGCCATTGTTTCGACTGGTGGCCATGTGTAATGAGGAGAAATTCATCCTGTTTGAACCTCTTAATCTCCTTTCCTTCTTGTAAGACAAAGCACTTCTTGTAAACAAACCTGCCCCAGAGATGAAGGGAGGTTCAGCCGGACTGTTTGTATTAAACACATGCACAGCACTTCGGGAACTCCTGTAATCAAACTCCACTCAAATGGAAACACATTAACATCATAACGGATGATAACACACTGCACGAATGCATGTACACTACAAGAGTATTAGGAAGAAGCCTCTGAAAAACTGGAGTATTTGAAAGCAGTACTGAAGGTATTTGAGCATTTTAAGTTGAATCACCCCCCATTACTGACTACTTTCTGCCTGTCTTTGCAAAGCAAATGCACATCAGAGGAGCTGTATTTCTAAGCTGTGGTTCTCCCAGGAAGCCCAAGTCATCCCAAACCACACATGCACCTTGAGGTCAGCTTTCTAAACCACAGCCCACCTGCATCACTTCTACCCTCAGAGCACAGCTTACCAAGCACACTGTGATCGCTGCTCCAAGCAGCTGCAATGGCTTGTTTACATCGGAAAGCTGCACTGGTTTAACTTAAACAATACACCCTAAGATTTTAAGCTGATTTACTTCAAAAGCTCTGTGGATACTAGCCCTGGCCTCATGTGATTAATCACAGCCAGCACTGTTGGCTTAGTAAGCACAGCAATGGTAATCAACTCACCTGCACAAAGCAAAGACTATTTACATCAGCTGAAATAGCTGTGCGGCTCAATCTGCACATGGAATACAACCCTAGGAAGCCATCAGAAGGCATATGAGAAACCAAGGCAGAAACTGAGTCACTTCAGAGAGGCTACAGTGCCCAAAACTCCACTGCTATGACCTCTGTAAGGTCGCAGCAATGCTCACCAGCCTTTGCAAAGGACAAACAGGCATTTCTCCCTACACCAGCCCCTGTGCCAGCGATGAACCTCCCTTGAGTAGATGACTTGCTTTGATGAGGTGAAGTACAACATGTACGCAAAGTGTTGCACACCTCTGGGAAAAGGAGAGGGTTGGTTACCCTTCCCCAGTGCATGGTTAGACCCAGAGTGGGCGCTTTGGGCAGTCATATCCTTGGCCACAAATCCTAGCTGTCCACCAGGATGCCCACAGGAGAAGGGGATCCTGGAAGGGAGGCATGCGGCATACATAAAGCCCTCTTTATCCCTGCAGCACTAAGGCAGAGAGGGAGCAAACCGCACGGGCTAAGGCTAACATCTGGAATCGTTACATGGGAGCCAAGCGCCACAGAAAGCGACAGCATTCCTCAAGTTTCCATGCAGGGTAGGGAACCTTCCTTTCCCCCCGCGCAACCCCATCCGTCAGCCCGCTCACTTCCTGCCAACCTCCGGCCTTCCCAGCAGCCAGCAAGCTCCTCCCTCGAGTCTAGTTAGCTTTCCACTGCCACGTCAATTGAGGCAGAAGGACAGAAGGGGAGCAAGAAGGGAGGGAGCAAAAACCAGAGGAAGGAGGGAGGGAAGCTCAGCAATGCCAGATATAGTGGGGGGGTGAGAAAAAGAGGGGATGTGGACTTGCTCCTGCAAGTAGCTGGAGGTGAGCTGCAAGGGCAAAGGGCCAAGGTGGGGCAAAGAACCCTTTTGGGAAGCAAAGGTTGGTCCTGTTTGAGCTTTGCTCCGGACATCAGGACAGAATGGAGCAGAAGGAGGTGAGGGTGCATGGGGCCTGGGAATCCTCCCACACAGCTCCATAGGGAAGAAGAGGAGTTCAATGAAGCAACAAGTTCTGCACACCTGGGTGACAGCCAAAACTTCACAGCATTTCCTCCTCAAACAACAGTAATTGACTTTTCTTGTTCCTCTCTTTCTATATAGGTGCAGTGTCTCCCCAGGTGGAAACCAGGTACCAGCCTGACACCAGCACTGGGAGAGGAAGGAGCTTGGCAGCTTGCTCCAAAGTGGAAACCTGCAGACAGCACCATTTCTTCTTCCCAGCTGCCAGAAGTGGATGTTTTTTCAGTGACGACTTGGACTTTCTTTTACCCCATCTCTGCCCCCAAAACCCCATCCCAAAAGCATGGATGGGGAAAAGGACTAAATGGAGCTGCTGATAGCCGGAGAGCAGATTGCAGAGGCTCCACTCCGTCTGCCCAGTGTTCAGACTACCTGTTCAGGACTACGAGATTGTACAGTAGTCTGCACATTGGTTAGGCTGTGCTGGGATACACCTCACACTGCCAGTGCTGCACGGGGACGGCATCACCTGCACGGCAGAGGGACATGCTTGGAGAGGGTGGGCTGCGGGCATAGCTGCATGCAAAGTCCACTCATCCCTCAGCCTGGGAGGATACAACCCTTTGGAGCCATGCTTGATCATCACTTTTACCTGCCTGCCCAACCAGCCTGCTCACAACCCTCCCCTTCCTCCCTCCATCTCTCTGTCATTCCCTTATTTCTTTCAGTTCCATGCACTTGTCCCAGGGTAGCTGTGTTGAGGGCGGCTTGTGCTTCACATGCTGAACTTTGCCATAGAATGCAGAGACAGACACATGGGAGTTACAACCACACTGTGCTTTGCTACCTGAGAAGGCAGGATCAAGCACAGAAAGGCAATTGGAGAATGGGGATTTCACATCTTAAAAGAAAGCTGGTCATTAATAGAAAGAAGGATTTCAATCCACAGAGGATTGAAAGGTGAAGGTTTGGATGCTCTGGAAGTTGTGTTTGCTTTGGTGTTTGTCTGGAAAAGAAAGAAGAGAAACAGCGAAAGCGTGAGGACTGATTAAGATATTATCCATGGGAAAATATGCACTTGTGAAAATAGTGCGTGAATGAATGAAAGAGCTCCACAGAGGATGTAAAGAGAAGGAACACGTTCCAGAGAGCACCTAAGAGTAGTGTGAAAGGAGGGGAGGAAGAGCTTTTAGAGCAGACCTGCTCCTGCAAACCCCTGGCTGCAGCCAGACCCATCAGCAAGTTTCTGATCATTTGTGAGCATCAGAGCAAAGACAAAAGGATTTCTGCCAGCCGAGCTGGGTCTCAAGGACACAGACTGTTGGGGGGGTAATGTATGTGTGCATGCAGTGGGGAAACAATCTCAGTATTGATCAAGGTATTTAGTTTTAAACTAGAATGGGGTACAGCACATGGACAGGTACAGAGTAAGCAGCTATCTGGTGACTGCCAACAAGGTCACATCTTCCCCAGGACAAAACACCTTTGTGCTTCAAGCAAAAGAGAAGGCATGAAGACCAAGAAATCAAAGAGCTCAAGCACAGCTGTTGCAGCAGGAATCAACATGATGTATAAAGAAGCATCCCCCATGCACCTGAAAGTACCTAAACCCCTGTGCCCAGCCCTCCTGTACACACACAGGACTCAAACACTCTGACACTGCATGCAACACATACTTTTACACAGTCAAATAAGGCCATATTCTTCTCTTGTAGTCACCTGTTCTCATGAGTCCCAGCCTCCTAGTACATGATTTACCTGAGTAAGGACAGAAGGTCCCATCTATATTGTACATTCACACTATCTCCCAAAGGAGCCAGCAGGTATATCCATCTACCCAGCTGGGCAAACACTCCAGCACAGTCATTCCAACAGTCACCCTTGCAGAGCAGACGACGCAGAGGTCCCCCTCCAGCAGGTAGTAAGCTTTACTAATAGGAACCACTGAGCACAATGCTCACTGCATCTTGCCTACAAGGTCCCCAGCAGCAGCAGCTCTAGCCCAGCTCACAGACCCTCTTTTCCATCAGGCAGGAAAGCCCTGCAGAGAAGTGGGCACTTTGCATTTCATAAGGAATTCAGGCAGAAGGACTATTCAAATCAGCTTCTTGTATTGTGTCCACTATGGAGCTTGCTGAGCAGCTTTCCTGCTAGCTGTGCTGCTGCTCCAGCCCTGGGGACACTGTGGCCTCTCTGAGCAAAGGAAATCTCACTCTATATTGCCAACAGCCAGAGCAGGCTCCTCCCCATCTCTCCTTCCCACTGCTGGCTGCAGCGTGATCCCACAGGGTTCAGGAGGTGCAGGTACCTCAGGAGGGTCTCCAGGTCTTGGGAGGCCAGCTTTCTGTGGGGCCGCTCTCCATGGGGCCAGCGTTTGACTCATTGGAAGGAGACAGGAAGACAAACAGAGCCCAGGAGCACACACACATGCTCTTGGCAGCGAGGCAGAGTGGGGAGCCAACTTTCCACCCCCGCCTGGTCTGCTCTTTCCTTCCCCTCCCATTATCCCCAGCACACTCCTTCAGGCCCCTCCAGAGCATCCACAGCCACATATCCCTGCTAACATGTAGTGCTGGGCCCTTTAAGACACTTTGAGTTTCAGTTCCTTTCTTCAGAGGCAGAAGAAAAACAAGCCAGCTCTGCGGAAAGACTGGTATTTCACTAATGGGGTCCAGATGTCTTCATTCCACAGGCTCTGGGTCCTGGCTTGCAAAACAGGGCAGGGAGAGGCTGTGCCCCCAGTCCCCCCACAGAGGTGCTAGCCTAGCCTTCACCAACCACACACCTTCTCACCCTACTTCTTTCCCTATCATCACCCACAGCTCTGCTACCAGCACTTCCATCCACACCAGATGGATTCACCTCCCTCTTCATTCCTGCTGGAAAGCTGCCATAGCACAGGGGAACTGGGACAAGAGAGCCCATGGTAGTGCAGGGTGGAGCAGACAAAGCCTCCCCCCTTCCTCCCAGAGCTTAAGTTGAAGAAAGATCATGGTGTACAGCCTTTAAAAACCACACAGGAATGTCTCAGGAGCTGTAGAGGACATGGGTCCTCCTGAACTGGTGGAGAAGGAAAGCTCTAGTGCAGGCATGCAAAGGTAACTCTGAAAGGGGACTGTGCACTGCATACAGCTCTTTGGGATGGGTCTGACTCTGTGCAGGACTGAGGTTTGGGATAGGAATCCCCATGCTCAAAAGCTCTCCAAGCTGCCCTTCAAATGCACCAACTTTTAGCCTAAAATTACTGTGGAGCCCAGGTGAAAGTTGCTTCCTTTCTCCCTCACAACAGCCAGTGATCAAGGAGTTGAATGTGGGGAGGAAGCAAGTAAAAACATGCTTCCCTTTCCCCCCTGCTCCCACTCCACTGAAGACAAAGACTCCTTTCTCAGAGGCAGCTCAGATCTCATCAGCACTGGTCCTCTGGTGTTTAAGGGACTGAGGCTGGCAGGGAACTGTTTTCATTAAGCAGCTCTACCTCTTGCTATGCTGAAAGGAAACAGTGCAGACCTCCAGTTGCTATTGACCCCCAAGGCTGCCCTCCCTCAGGAGGGAAGGGAGGTCTAATCCCCATCCCAAGCAACTGGAATCTATCAACAGTTTATACATCCCCACTGCAGCTCTCCCTCCCTCCCACTCCCCAGGGAAGGACAGGGAGTTCTGATCATGTCTGTAATGCACATGTGGCAGCTGGCTTTGATTAAACTACTTGATGTTTATAACTATTCGACCTGCATATGCAAACCTAAAGGAAAGTAAAGCCTCCCCAAGCAGATCTGAATAAAAGGGCAAGGGTCTTGTAGCAGAGACACACTGATTTAGTGAAAGACATTTCAGTGCTTGGTTCTTTAATTAGGAAATCACTGCCTGCTCATCCATAGCAGCACAACAGCAGTCTCCATGCAGAAAGTGATATTTAGAGGCTGATTCATGACTGGGTTTGTCATCATTTCCACCTGCTGAGAATGAGACAGGCCCACTGATAGGAACTAGACAAGAAACTAGGACTAGCTGCAGCTCCCAGGCACATTAATGTGTGCCTCAGAACACCTGAGGGACACAAACCACAATAAGAGGCAGAGCAGTTTCTTCTTTTGCAATCAAAAACCCCCATCAATTCGGAGCACATGACTAAATCATACCAGATATTTTTAATCCCTCAAGCACATTAAGGAGGACTAACCCCTTCGATCATGTTCTTACCAAAACCATCCAGCTATTCTTTCTCTCTTCAAAGTCATTAGAAAAGATAATTATCTACCTTTGCCTGGCACAGGAAGCAGCACACTGTTGACAATGATAACTTCTGTTGGGACAATTCTGTCTGCTTAAATAATCTCCCACTAGAGCACAAAAACCCCACAGCACATTGTAGATTTGCTTGAAACCCCTGAATATTAGGGATTCTGGCATGTTCCTATCAGCAATATTCCACATATCTCTCTACTTTTTATCAGCAGTACTCTAACCATTCACAGCAATTTTGCACATAATGCATTAATGGCATGTTCAATGTAGAAATATTAAAGAAAGACATTCCTGCTTTGCAGGTTTAACAACAGAATCCTGGAGAGGGCAAGTAATTACTCCAAGTCAGAAGCCAGCATCTGAGCTGCAGCTTCAGGTCCATAACTCCTGTTGCTATACTGAGAAAGGAGATGCTTGCTTTCTTGTGACCAAGAGAGATGCATGAAAACTTCTGCCATACTCCTTCAGGAAACTCATCACAGCTATCCCCAAAACGCTCAAAGTCCAAATCTTGGAACTAACTCATCAAAGCCTTAATGGCAGCTGCCACAGCAAGACAAAGGTCAAATTCATTCTAAGTGTCAACCTTCTGCTGAGCCAGGGCTTCAAGTACAGATGTTACTCCTTGTGCATCAAAAAAAGCCACATTCACATCAATTGAGAAATGCTCAGCAGTGCTGAGACCACAGAGCCTGCCCCAAGGATAGTTTCAGCTTGTGTCACAAGCTGCAGGCAGTACTGAGGAGACATCTGTAACACCCAGCGAACTGAAGGCCTTATGCTCATCAGATGCACAAGATTCAAGCTGTGCTACTCACCTCATCATCCTTGTACCAGGAAAGATTCTCTGCTGTCAGGACAAACCAATATTCCTTGGAGCCACCCTTCATGATCCCAATGTTGTTGATGGTGAGCCAGCCCTTTCGGATGACCTAAGGGGGTAGAAGCAGTAAGCATTAACACATGCCCTAAAAGCCCGGCTTTAGGTGATAGAGGAAAGATCAGAGGGTAACCCTACACACAGAGTAGTATGGAAAGACAAGGAACACCGTGCTCTCTGCTGCTGCCAGAAGAGCCCCCCACTCAACTGGCCAGTGAAGGTCTTCACCTTAAAAGGGCCAGGAAAAGTATAAAAAGGACGCAGGAAGGAGCCTGGCAGTGCTGTGCATTATACCCTCTGCCAAGAGGAAAGAGATGCAGGAAGAAGTGCATCAAGAGTGCCCCAGATACTGGCACAACCTACAAACACCAGATCACAGCAACACATCCAGAAAAGGCCATGCCTAGAGAAAAGCAGGATGCCAGCACACCTTTAGGCACACCAAGCGTGTGGAGTGCTTCACTCAACTCAGGGGTTGGGGCAAGAAGAGATGGGCAAGCAACCCAGAAAGGACTGAGTTTAGTAAAAGGAGACACTAAGTATAACAGAACAAAACGGTGCATCTGGAATTAGTACCCTGGACTTCTGTATAGCCAGGTATTGGAGTAGTCATTAATTTAGGGCAAAACAAGCTCCTTTTAGGTTTAGTCTGTAAAGAAGCCAGGTTTCCTCTCTAGGAAACTCTGGTTCACCAAGTGCTGGTTTAGAGCCTCACACATGCAGTAATCAAATGCAAGTATGCATCAGCTTAAATGCATTAGTTTTCTGTGTATTGCTGCACTGTTAACACCCAAAAGCATCTGCATGCATTATGTGTGTACCTTGTTGTATGGATGTGCTAGGTGAAGACAGCCTGGCTTTGAAATAAAACATGCAACTGCACTGCATAGTAGCAAGTTGCACCGTGTGAGCAGCCTACCACAGAGGTACACAGTCCTTTTAATTGTCAATTTGTCCTATAAAGCTAAACTTAGGGGCATTGGATCTTCATCTCACGCCTACTGTTAAGCTCGAGGTAGTCCTATTCTCTCTACGGACAGGAGGGGGCAGTGAAACAGAACCACACATCCCTGGATTTCTGCTTTTTATCTCCACCCACTCACAAGATGTACCAGCAGTTCTGAGTTCTTCCTCAACATACGACCTTCCGACCTCATTTCTGCTTCACCTGTGTCTAGTGCCAGCTGCCCTCCTCTCCCCATTCAGCAGCAGAGGGAATAATTTGCTTATGCACTGTTCTTGCCTTCCCAGATGCAACATTAATGTTCATTAGCACACCCTGCTGAGTGGCCTTCTACTCACCAGGATCTCATCCTGCAAAGGGGAACCATAGCAACAGCAGCAGAGCAGAGAGCAGGAGAGGAGCAAAGAGAGGAGAGATTGTTACTAGGAAAGCTGGAGCAGGAGGAGAGGCTCAAAAATAAAATAAACTGGAAGCTGGTACCAAATTTTTTACCCCAGATGTTAACAAAAGCAACCCCCATCCCAAAATAAAGTCTGCTAATGGGAAAGCCAAAGCGCTTCATAGGTGCATCCAGAGTTTGCCCTTTGCACTCTTTTACACTCAGCTCTTCTGTCAGTTGTACTGCAGAGAATGGGGTTCCTGACAGCTGCTCCAAGATCCCATGGGATGGATGGTTGGCCAGCCCAACTTGCTCACCTACCGGCCTGCCAACAGTACTGAAACTGTCTGCATGTTTATGTGCAGGGAAAGGTGGTCAAACATGTTATAAAGAGGATGAACATCAGCAGTGAATACCTTTAAAAGGACTGAACAAAAGCATTTGCTTCCATTCTCCATGAAGCTGCTCATAAGACTGTTTCTAACAAGATCTTCTAGCCTAGACAGCCTTGCCATGTCCCCAGCAAATCTGGGAGAAAGTATCATTAGCCCCTTTTCAATTGTCTTCAGTTGAGTTCCCTAATTCCTTACAGTTCCAGAGGCAGTAAAGGAACTCCTCCCCTCCGCTGCTGTCTTCTCCCATGGGTGTGTTCTCATACATACCCTGCGCAACCATGGCTACAATCACCCTTTGTCTCCCGGTACAGAGATTTAAGTACTTCCAGTGAAGTTTTCCAGAACAGAGTCCCATAAACTCTCTTGAAATCCCTTTCTAGAAAGTAGGTACCACTGGTGGGAAAGACAACTAGAAAGGACAATTCTGTACTGCAACAGTTTCACACCTAGTGTTCTGTACCCCTCACTTCAACAGAGGGGTGAGCACAGCTCGTGAAGGGGCTAAACTAACAGGATTTACACAACATCAATAGGGATTTCTACCAGAAAAAGCAAGACCAGAGCCTGATGATCAAGCATCGTTTCTCTCTACAATACTTGCCCTCCATTGCTGCTACATGCTCGGTTCTTCCTGACTGCAGTGAGTCTAAACCAGTATTTTCTGGGTATAAATGGAGTTTGATGAATAAAAAAAAAAACCAACTTAGAGCACTGCTGCATCCAGCCCAGCACTTGTCCACCTGGTAGCTTCCAGGTAGCAAACATGCCCTTCTTGCAGCAGTGAAGGAGATGGAACTTGGCCTACCTGGTTGCCAGCTGCCTTCTTCTTGCTCATCTGGCTGCTCCTCTGCTGAGCACTGCAAACAACAGCAGAGTCATTCAAAACCCCCCAGGCTCTTGATTACCTGAATCCTGCTCCCATCAGACTGCTGCTACAGCGAGTTCATGCACCTCACCACTGGATTCCAAGCCTTCATAACCCAATCTATTTCCATCTGCTCTCTCAGCATGGTCAACTCGTTACACCCCCACCTGAACCACACTTGGGTCACTAACCCTTCCACAGCTTCTGCTTCTTTCTCCCTGACAACCATAATACTCTTAAAACCCTGTTCTCCTTCCCAGCCTTGTAATACAGAGCCACTGAAAACCAAGCAATACTGAGAGCTGAGCCATACTTTGGGACCACAGCATCCACACCAGGGCTTTTGCAACCCATTTACTGGAGCAGCTATTAGGACAGAGCCTCAGGAAACACATATAGACAAGAGGAGGCAATAGGCTGTGGGTACTTACTTGGCAAAGCCAATGAAATCCTCATGGTTTGTGTTCATATAAGCCAGCTCGATGTCTATTAGAAGCATGACCTGCCAAAGAGAGGCACAGAGCAAGACAGACATCAGTGATTTGCACTGCCAGTAGTCATGGACAGAGCCCTGTGCATTGTTCACCTGATTGCTCTCTGCAGCCAGATGCCACTTAGCTCAAGCCCTTCTAGCCTAGGCTGGCCCTTCAAAGGTGCCCCCATTCCACACCCCCAATCCCCCCTCTTATACGCACCCCTGATCCCCTACCTGATCTTTGGTCCTGCCTTCTCTCTCACGGATGTGAGTTGTGACAATCCTCTCCATCTCCTCACGCAGATGAGGGTATTGGCTGAGCTGCAGGAGAGAGAAAACACGTGCACATGGGAAAGGGAGGTATGAAGTGGGGAGCAGCCCCCCACATACATGCATGCATACATACACCTGCAATCAGGTATTTTCAAGGGAAGTTCTAGAAAGCTGGACTTGCAGAAAAGTTTTCCAAGTTCCTGGAGGTCTGCTGGGAGCAAAGTTCATCCCCTCTTGGTTTGGGCTTCAGGAAAAAACCCTTTGCACTCTTGCAGCAACCTTCCTGCCTCACTGGAGGCCTGCTCCAAACTCACTCCACTCTTCCTGGCATGACCTACTTGATAAACCCTAGATGTAAATGCTCACTGTAGTAGGCTAAGGAGGTGAATGCTCTGTTGTTATAACCTGCTAAATACTACAAAAAGTCACCCTGGGAAATGAAATGGATTTTAATCCCCACTTGCTAAGGCTCTGTGGGAAAGCATCTGGCCCTCTCCAACATCAGCAAGCAGAGACAGGATCTGACCAACTCAAGGGTACATGTCTTGAAGAAACACTGCTCTAGGCATCCAGCTGCTTCTACCTGCTCTCCACATGTGTTGGGGCAGGATCACATAGCTGAGGTCTGTATTCACATCACACCTATACCACAGTTTTTGCCATGTTACTGAGGAGGAAGTCCTCCTACTTCCCTGCCCAGACAGAGAAGTACAAAGATGTTACGAGCTGCGGTTCAAAAGAAGAACTATCTACAGAGATCATGCACAAGAGACACTGCCAGAATCAGCACCCTTAAAGCCCTATGGGTTTCACACAGCACCTATCTACCTGCCTACATTCGTAAGCCTCTAGTGATTTCAGTAGCAGTAAATGTATGCTTCTCAGGTCAGGCCCAGTACAGGCAAATGAGATCAATCCTCCAGACCCAGCCTGTTCTTCCTCACTTTTCCTATCCCCCACCAAATCATTTCCCCCATTTTTTTCCTACTATTACCTCCAATTTGACTATAATGTCAAGCAGCATTTCCTAATATCAGTCTTTTATACCCCCTTAAGGGGGGTATATAAAGAAGTCTCATTTGCCTATAATCTAGACTGCATTTGTTTTGTTCCTTCAATTTACATGACAGGAGCTTCTTAAACTGGTTTGGCTTTTTGTTAGAAGCAGTTAGAAGGTGTTAAAAGGAACTGGCTCAAAGTGTGCAGCATCACTCCTGGAAGCCAGATCTGACATTAACTATCAATATAGCGAACAGCTGATTACAGATAGTCTCAAACCCTCCCAGCACTTTTGCAGTCAAGTAAGTCGCAATAGCCTGGAACTGACACTGAGCCCTAGCTTTAACACTGCCTATTTTCAGATGTGTGGTTTGGTTTGGACACCAATGACCCTGCAGAGACAGGAAAAAACAAATGGAATTGGTGTTCCCCACCACCACCTTGTCTTGAAAACACAAATTGGGTGTTCTCCGTGATCTTGACCGTTTAGGCGGCTGGTTGCTTCAGAGACAAACAGGCAAAGCTTCCTGTTTCCTTTGGGGGTTGGCAAAGGATAGATGGGCAAATGATGTCAAATAAAAACAGGAAGTTGGAAAACCTCTAAGCAAATCTCAGCTTCTTTGCTTCAAATTAAATAAAAAAGTCAAATAAAAAAAACACAAACCTTCCCCCTCCCACCCCACTCCCAACCAGTACAAATGCCCACAAAGTGCAAACCAAGTTGGGGTTTACTCCAAACCCAGGTCCAAATCCAGCAACGTTCATGTGCAAAAATAAATCAATAGCATCAGTCCCCATGCAGGAGCTTGCAACCCCAAGCATGCACAGGAGAAGCAAGGGTGGGCAAGGGAAGAGGACACAGGCAGCCACAGGATGTCACACCACCAGGGAACATGCAATAGGGCACAGAGGGGCAGGGAGTTATCACCGGCAGAACAAACAGCACCCAGAAATGCCATGACTCTGAAAGACAGGAGAGCAGGCGACCCTTCAAGGGGTTAAGTCTGTCAGCCTGGGATCATGTCCCAGCTCAGCTGGGTTTTCAATCCTGTTTTAGCTGCATTTGCCTGTTTAACCAAACTACAAGCTTACAGCCCTCTTTGAAAACCAATTTGTCCCAATGTTCCTTAGTTCCCCCTCTTTGCAGATTCCAGGAGACCTTGCCAGCACACCAAAGAGCAACCTTTAGCTGAAGGCTGCTGACTTGCAAGATCTTCCTGCACTTGTGAGATGCTGCAGTGCAGTCTGGCACAGAAGGTTCCTGCTTTTGGAAAAACACTAGCTAGAACATTATCCTCCTAAATGTAAGGTCTTACATCTTACACCAGCTTTCTGCTGATTTTGGAGCTACTCTCCATTTAACCAACTGGAATAAGATCAGAATCAGGCCAGGGAACATCTGGCAATGGCTACCTTCTCTTCAGCTCTCAACTTTGTCTAATAGTCAACTGCAAATTTCTTTTCACATAGCAAAGCTGTACTTCTGTAGACAACAGATGGGTTTGCCACCCTCCGTGTTCTTTATTGATAGTCTCGTATTATTCCATCAATGCAGCTTTATCAGCTGCACATACAAAGATTTCCTCACCATCTGGGGTGAAATGAAATAATTGTGCCACCACACAAACAACACACAATAGTTCAGGTCAGCAGCAAACCAAGGCTACAGGACTGTTAAGCTAATTCAAGAGGTGTTAGCCCAAGTGATCTTCCTTTCAAGAAGCCTTGCAGGGCTTCTAGTGAGTTTATAGGTTTGGTTTTGTCATCTGAAAGGCAGCATCAGTCCACACCACAACAGGCTGGGTATTACCTTACAATTAGCATCAGTCCTCATGTAGCCTTTTCCAGGTGTCTTCCCTAAATAGCACATGCTCTTATCCACATCAAGCAGGGCTATAACATGCAAGACAAATATTGCAAATTGACTAATGTCCCTATGCTGGTACTACCTTATGCTATCAGACCCCACGTCAGGCTGGCTGCTATCCTAAAATGGTCTATAGCAGTTCCCTTCTGCTCTTTCAGGGGGAGATACAGGCAAGATAAACCTTACTAATACATGTAGACATTTGACTTTAAGCACTACTAAAGCCTTTATTTTCCAGTACTGTTGCTACATATTTCCATTCAGACAGTTATTTCACATCTCAACATTTACCTCCCTGGCCTCTCTGCCTTTTATTACAGCTATTAGTCTCTTACAGTGTTAATGCTACTATCACCTTCCTTGGTTGCATCACCTTGGAACATCCTCATGTGGTCCTCCACCATATGACAGGTTATAATCCACAGCACAAGTAGGTATCCAGCCATTCTAAAGACACCATCCAACAGAGAAACCGGAATTCAACACCCTTGGGGGTTTCATAAGCCTTCTCCCTCCCCACCCAGAGCAGACATCTCCAGCCAGATACAGAAAACACTGTCAACAACCAAACCCATCAAATAAAGAGAAACAGCCTGGAAAGGAGTTACTCTGCCTCACCACATCAGACCTCATAATCTGGCATCAGGAGGACTCAGCAAGAGATTGACATACCCCGAGCTCTGCCCAGTCTAAGATGTCACCCCCTTAACAGAAGCAGTGGTGAGCTCTGTATTCCTGCATACAACCAGACCTTACGAGCTCAGCTTTTGCCTTCACTCTGAACTCTTATCAATTCTTATATTCCCTTCCTTCCCAGCTTAAGGGTATACATTGGTGAGTCTGGCTGCAACCCTGGAAGAAGGGAACTGTAATTTTCAAGTCCTAAAATAACCCATGAAACAGCTCTTTCCAACGCAGCTTCCAGAACATGCTCCTCTTGTGCCACAGATGTCTCTGGCTCCTCACTGGTGTGTTTGACACCAATTGCCACAACTGCCTTTTTTTCCTTTATGGAGGCATGTGGTGCCCTCTCCTGGAGGAAACCAGCCTGGGAAACAAACCCACTCCTGCCCCAGCCTCTAAGCAGGACTTAACACCTTCCACATCACTTGGGGTCTCCACCTACTGCTGCCCTCTCCTAGCCTAAGGCTTCACCTCCTGTGCTTCACAGCATACAAGAAGTATCCACACTACCTCCACCTGAGCATAGGTCATGGAGCGAGAGATCAGCAGGAGAATGATGCAGAGGGTGCAATGCCTGGAAAAGCTCTTCCCCAAGCCTTTTGGGACAGTCACCTTCTGTTGACTCTGAGTATCTCTTGCAGAACATCTTTCACTTCAAAACTCAACTGTTGTTTTGTATATGCTACTGCTTAACACAGATCTGCAGACAAGCTGAAACCTGCAGACTATTCATGCTGGGGGCTGTGAGCTTTTTTCTGGCATTTTAGCTTTTTCTGAGGTACCTGGACTTTTTAAGGGGGTCCACAAAAACCAAGACATTCCAAATGTGCAGGCAGTGACCCAGGAATGGGGCTTACAAAGGGTTTGATTCACACTGAGGTGTATACTACAGAGCCACCCAGAAGGAAAGTATATGCTGGAGTAATCAGCTAGAGCCCAGCAGCTGATGCTCATTTCCCTGGGCCCGCTTTTAAACTGCTCTTACACCTGCAGGTTGCTGCTTTCCTTCAGCTACATCTTTATACCCATTTTCTTTCTCTAGGTTTGCTGGAGTTCCCAGTGGTGCGTGTGGAGAAAGCGCATGGAAGCGTGTGGGAAAGGAGCGGGCTTTCTTTGCGTGTTTTGTTTCTTTACCTTTTCGCTACACTTTCTGATGGTGGATGTGAGCTCACTCACTACCATATCCACACACTTCAGACTCGGCTCCTTCAACTTCTGCACCTGCTTTTTCACTATGGCTTCAAAAGCGAGGTCAGGCGTGAAGAGACCCGTTCTGCATGGCAGGGGCAGGGTGGGAGGAAGCAACGAGGAAGAAGAAAGCGAAGCAGAGAAAGAGCGGGAAGGAGGAAGAAAGAGAAGGAAGGAGAGGGGGGAAAGAGAGAAAACACAAGGCAAAATGAGAAGTGAGATTTTTGGTTCATTCCATTAGTTTATTGAACCAGGTGAGCATTGCTATGGGGCCTGTGCACTGCCAAGTATCAGGAGAGTCTACAGGCAAATGGAAGTGGCAAAGGGGAATGCGGTAGGAGCGGCTGGGCCAGTGAAATGGTGAGCTGTCAAGAGCAAGATGAATGGATGGAACCCCCCAGGGATCAAGTGATCTCCTCCTGAAGGAAAGCTTCTTTGGATTGTAAGACAAAGCTGCTTGCCAGTGAGCCACTGCCTCTCTTCCTAGGGGCTCACCTGGTCTCATTTCCCTTAGCTTCAGGCACTCCCCTTCCCACCACAGTTCTCTCCCCTTCATGTTTCCCTTATTCCAGCTGCAGGAAACCAGAACAGGATCCAAGTTAAGACTTGTTAAGGTCTGTCACATCTTGCTGTAGCAGAACCAAACTGAATTCATGGCTTTCAGTTGCAGGGATTCAACCTGCTCCACTTATCGAGCATACTTCATTTCATTCACCTTCCCTGCAACATTAACTTCTTCAGAACAGATACACCCAGTTACTTAGGCAAATGCAAACATACTACAGGGCACCCACAGCTATATAAAGCATCCATTCTGCCCCAGCTAAGCTGTAGCATCAGACCAATACAGGCCTGTTGAGGTTTATAAGGAAGCATTAATTTCCACCGATACCAATGGCCTGTATTCACAATGGCTCCACTATGAAAAGGCAGAAAGTCCATAGAAACTAAAATTACTAAATTATGGCCAAGATTAATTCAAGACTATTGTACCCAAAGAAGTTTTTCAGCACAACTTTAACACTTTAGAGCTTCTACCAGGATGCTCTTTCTTACACAGACCGAGTTACTTGTTGTCACCCTTCACATCTCTGTGGATAACACCTGCAAGACCCCAAGCAACACCACTATTAAAACACTCCCCAGCATGTATAAGACCTACAACTAGTTTTTGTAAGACCAATAACTAGTATAATACCTACAACTAGCTGCTCTTCCAAGCAGCAAAGAGTTGGAATGTGTTGCAGGATTCAGCTTCACCCACGGGCCTCTCTCAAGGTGCCAACAATGCCTCTTTTGAGCAAAGCAAGGGCATTTCCAGTGTTCACATCCTCTGACTCAGCAACAGTTTCCTACTAACGCACTTGCCCTGCTAAGCTCAATATACCTGTTTTCCCCAGCAGACACGGAGGGCCCTGCACAAAACCAAGTATCTTTAAGAAATCAGTAGCTTCCAGTACCTGAACATCACCTGAATCACAGTATTTTCTTTCTTCGAATACAGATCTGTAGCCATGGCTACTAGAGCACACACTAGCACTGAGGTAAACCATCAAATTCATTGCAGTAGGAGCTGAGCTAAAACAGAATGCTTTAATCCTGAATCTGTGACACTTCCCCCCATCCTGTGGCTTCTTCCCATCCCTTATTTCCCACCCTGCTACCCACCACCTGATCACTTGAGGAACCTGTGCTGTCAGAACAGATGGTCTATTCCGAAATCATCAGTAAAAGAGGAAACAAAAAGGAACAGTGGAAAAAAAAATACATGGAAAATGGAAGGAAGGATGCAAAGAGAAAGAATGAATGGGAGATTTATAATAGCAACTGAGGAATGGAGAACAAATCAAGAGAAGCTTCAGAGGGCATGAAAAAGGAGGGCCCTTCTGATCCAGTTAGCAGGCGACTCTGGATACTTGGCAGCCTGAGGGCCTGTGCTTACCTGTCGCCAGGCTCTAATGGCAATTTTCTGGGTGCTCCCCACAGTCACACACCCCAGGAGATGACAGCAGGAAGGAAAAAAGGAAGCTCCTCCAGCACTCTAGAAACCTGAGCACTCTGTCACTGCATCCACTTTGCTTTCCCAGTCTGTCCTGGGGGGGCAAAGCATGTGCCTGCTTGCCTGAGCCCTTCTGTAGAGGCTCTTGGCCCTAAGGACTAGGCATTCCTCCAAGCAATGGCAAGTATCACCACTTGGGCACCTTTTCCCACCCTTGCAGAGACAGGGTGACAGACTCTCCAGACACCTCCTGCAATGCCCATTTACCTGCACCTTAATAGCCAGTGGCGATTCCAGTCTGCAGTGCCTATACCATCATCCTAACTGAGGTGCCTTTCCACCAGCACCTAGCCCTGCCTGAAAGAGCAAGCCATGGCTGAGAGGAATGAGACAAGTCATCTTATCTTGCTGCCTTTCAACCCCAACCACAGAAAAACAAGGACTGCCACATCCAAAGGGGAGAATTGAGGCAACTTCCCTCCCTCAGCCCCAACAAATACCAGTATGGATCCCAAAGAGCAAAACCTGAAGCCCTCTCTCTGATATTAGGAGGACCACAGAGATTGATGGATATTTCTAACTTGCTTCTTCTCAGCCATGTGCTGCTCTACCAGAACAGGGTATGGACCAAGCCAACCAGAAACCAAGCCAAACATCACAGGAATGGTTCCCTGCGATACAGCCCACAGCTATAACTGCTGCAGCCTCTGAAGTTCAGCCCCATACTTGTCCCCAGCAGCACCCAAAGGCTAGTTTGGGATTAACCCTCTCACTTCTACAAAAACAGAGAGGACAACATTTAAATCCCAGTTTCTGCCTTGGAAAATAAACCCAGATACTAAATTTAAAGTCAAATGTGGCCACATAAAAAATACCCTTGGTTTTAGAAGGAATTAGGAGTTATGCTACAGAGGGGTAGCAGGGATGTCTCCAGCACCCCTCAGCTCAAAAAGGGAGGGAACAGGGCCATGGCCCATGTCCCACAGCACTTCCCTTCCTGTTTGGCTTGTTGGCTGGATCGCTCCAGGCTGGTACCGCTCAGGTCTAGTCATGCTGAGGAGGTGGTTAGAAACACCGAGTGTGGCTGCAGGCAAATCTGCCCAGGTCACAATGCTGCGCCACAGCCAGCGAGCGGGTGGAAGGTGCCAACTCCATGCTGCCTCTGGTTACCTTCTTGGTGCACTGTCTAACAGTATTGATTAACTCCGAAATGACCATGTCCACGCATTTCAGGCAAGGTTCTTTAATCTTCTTCACCTGCTTTTTCACAATGGTCTCAAAGGCCATGTCGGGTGTGAAGAGACCGGTTCTAAACACCCAGGGTGGGGACAAGAGAAAGCAGGAGGGGGAGAAGGGGCAAGGAGAATGTCACAGCGTTACACACACATCTTGGAGCAGGCACTACCATCACTGAAACCCGGCACATGGGGCTGGGAGTGAACGTCACATCCCCTTGGACAAGGCCTGACTGGAGTCCATGGAAAATGGGGGATGCTTGGCACCTCACAGGAAGGAGATTCTGAAGGCAAAACTGATCCCAGCTGGACAGCCACCACCAGGCCACCATTTCACCTTAGCCACCAGGACATTTTAGTTTTAACTATATGAAGAAGTACTGTGGACTTGTATCCCTCTTTCTATTCTTTATGTCAAGACACAAGAAGAAGGGTGAAAACCTCATCACCAAGGCAATTTTACCTTTTAGCCTTCTGTGATTCTCACATGGGAAGAAAAAGCAAACTGACTTGGATGACTGTTCCTACTCCCAGATTCAAGCTACTAGGGTGGTCCAAGGAGGTTATCCCTCCCCTTTGGCTGACCTACCGTACCTCTGAAGTCTTCAACTCCATTCAGAAGGTCTAGAGGTATTTACAAGGCTATGCAGCCAAGGGTCTGCCTAGTGCGTGATACATGCCTGATACCATGGATGTTCTTGATGGCATAGCTAATCTCCCGCCGCAGCTCCTTCTCATCAAACTCCATCTGCACCAAGAGAGAATTTGATCAGAAACTGACACTTATTTGCGCAACCCCAGGATCCACAACAAGAGAAGATGTCCCATGCCAGCACTATCATGTGACAGATGAGATATTAGCCCAAGTGTTGGATACAGAGTCCAGCCCTAAAGCTCCTATTGCCAATGCAGACATGCTGGACAAATACAAATAAGCTGAGGGCCTACATTTACAGATGCCAAGCCCCAGCAGCTCTCAAGGAGCTTTGCTGAGATAAACCAATCTGCCTGAAGTGCTAGATTGCTCTCTAAAACACAGTTTTGTCTCTCAAGGTCTTGGCAGATGATTTTTTCAGTGAACACCACAGATTTACAATTCGCATCCAAAAATGTATTATTCAATACAAGGCAGACCCTTGTATTTCACATAAAAAGGCCTCATCTTATTCAAATGCAGAAAAGGAAGCAGAATGCAGACAAATCTGATCAGGTTAGTGCACTTTGCCATCCAAAGAAACTATAATTAAATTAAAATCCTCTTTAACTGTTATGACAGTAGAACAGTTTCTCCACTGTTCCCACCTCTAGGCCATTGACAGGGAACAGACAGAAGTCATCCCAGCTACATCTACATCCTCTTTCCAGCTTCCTGCATATTTTATTAAGGCAACTGTAGTCTGGTGCTCAGGATCAAGGAAGTACAAGTTTCAGCACCATTCATACTATGTGAAATCAGTCAAAGTAGCTTTGACACAACATATCTGCAAGAACATTTACTCACTGGTTTACTGTTGTTTGTGCTGAAGTTATTTTGCACATATAATTTAGCATTTAGAAATTAAGACAAATGAATACCGTCATTTAAGAGAACATTAAGTTCTGTCACAAGGATGGGGACTGAGGGAAAGATCAGAACTATAAGAAGGCTCTAATAAAGGAGCCAAATAAGTAAAAGCAGTGCTAAAGGGAATATCATGAAACAAAGTATTTAAAAGTGAAAGACAGATGAAAGATACCAAGAGGAGTAAGGAGAGAGAAGAGGTAAAACAGGCAAGATGACACAGTGGGTCTCAGCAGCACAGGGCAACAGTACCTTCACCAGCTCAAAGGGGAAACGCTCATGGAAGATGCGGTTAATCCTAGCTCCTCCTGACAGCTCATAGGTATCAATTTGATCTCCAGATCCCTCAATGCGTTTTTCAAAGTCCACAGCAAACTGCTGGACCATCCTGAAAGAAAACACGAGGCATTAAGTATGAGTCATGGCTGAGCAGTCATCTCCAGGGAGGGACTTGCCACTGGGGCCACTTACTGAAGCAGAGCTTTGGTCTTGCGAGCAGGGTCATCAGGACGAAAGTTCTTGTATTCCTCCACCTCCTTCTCAATGGAGAGAAGCTGGCTTTGGAGCTTGTTGCGCAGCCCTGGCAGGGTGTCACGGATGTGGTTGGTCAATTGCTACACAAGAGAGAGGTTGAAGATGATAATAAACCTCTGGATGGTTACTGGAAAGAGTTTGCTACCTCCACACCACAAAATAAAGGAGGAATGCTCCTCTATTCTGCGCTCAGTCCTTCTGAGTGGTCCTAGTAAGTCTATCCCAGGACAGATAACAGTTATGAGTTGTGTCTACCCTGCCTCTCCAGCTCCTACCTATTGCACCCCTCTAATTCATCACCTTAATTTTACCTTCTAGTCTGGTACAAAACTCCTATTCATACAAGCCTGCTGTCTCCACCTCCAGAATAAGTTTCATATGCAAGTATTAGCATTAGCTAACACAGGTAAAGACTATCCTATCTTCAGATTAGCAAACCACTGACACCAAAGGTGGTGGTTAAACCCTTTTACAACAAACACTACAAGGCAAGGCAGGAGCCAAAACCACTGAAAAGGTTCTAATAAGAGGGTTTCTACAGAGCACAGCTGTTGAAAATTCCAGTTTAAAGATGATTTTTTAAGGAAGAAAAAGTACAACACAATTCTTCACTTAAGGAAGCATTTCAAGGGAGCAAAGAGGAAAGCAAAAATACGCTGCTACTGTACAAGACAGGAGACAAGATAGCCTTAATAGATGGGAAAATGACTACAAGTATCATATTTAAAATCAGTCTTTGCAGCTTACTGTTAGATATGGAGACAACTAGAAATTTAGAAGGCATCTTTTAGCTTAACCAGAAAGATGTTGCATTCTGATAGTGCAGATGTGCCAACTATTGATTTTGCACCAGTGTCACTGAGAGCATAAAGCAGTGCTCTGCCTCTGGTGTATAAGCTCTGTAATTGACCTTAATGTTTTTCACTGCATATCAATATTCATACAAGTCAGTCACTTTATCTGAGAAGAGCGCCGATGGCCATTCCTATGACATAGTGGGCAGCAGTTCTTAACTGTTGACAGTACCTGGTTCAATACTTTCTGCAGGTAGGGGGTTCCCATGCGATCAGCCATGTGTCTGTAGGCCGGGTGGGAGAGAAAGAATTTCCTCTCTGCAGCCAGAGCTGCCTGAATATCCTTTTTGCCATCAATGTCCTTCTGACTTCTGTTCACTACACCAATGTAACCTGTAAGAGCACGGTAAGAAATCAGATGGTTGCAAAGATGAGAATGCAAATGGGACTCAGAAGGAAGTTACCCAGCTGGCAGCACTGCAGCAGGGGAATTCTAGTAGCAGCATGTTATTATAGTAACTAACTGGAGGAGTTTCAAACTAGGATTTCCTCTGAATGGCCCAGGCTCTAATGGTTAGGGATGCAGTACAAAAATGACTGTGCAACTGAGAATTAGCTTATTTATTAAGTTTTCCTCCAGCCACAAAGGCATACCCTAGTCTCATTCATTTTTGTTAAAATCCTTAGGATAGGTACTTCACCAACACAGCACGTTCCACAGTGCAAAATTACTTCACCTGATATACTGTAGCAATTGCATTCTAGATAAAAGATGAGTCTTTTAGACAGGAGTTCCATTTTTTTTGCAGCTTACCTTACTAAAAGCAAAGGGAAAGTAAAGATAAGACCATAAGGTTGTGCTTCTGCTAGGGCTACATATCCGAGTACAAATATCTGAGTACAAATACCTAAAGAGTTCCTATCAGCAGTCCAGTCCCTGACTTTTCTCAGTTTCAGCTTAGAACAGAAATGGCTTAACCACAAGTTGTAACAGATATTGCAGATGCATTGGAAGAAGATGAGGCCAGGACACCTCACACAGGGAAAACAGAGGAAGGAAATCATGAACATGAGGAAGCATACCTCTACGAAGTGGAAGCAACTTATTTTCTAATACATCTCGTGCATCAGTGCCTTCATCCATAAGATCCAGCTTAGTGATGACTCCAATAGTGCGCTGCCCTAAGGAAAAAAAGAGACATACTTGATCAAGCAAACAACTTAATATTTTCCTCTGCTTACAGAGCTTACAGGTTGCCCAAGCTGACTCCTCACTACCACCTCTCAGAAGGTAGTGTGTCGATGAAGATATAACCCAAGACAACAGACAGGAGCTCATAGCTACTGGGCTAATCACAGCCAAAAGGTAAACGGAAAAAAAATCAGGCTACTATTCAGTAATGTCATCTTAAATAAGAGATACTTGCCTTGAGGATCCACCTCCTTTGCAATCTTCAGAGCATCAGAATTGGCCAAATCAGAGTTGGCTGGAGATACCGCCAGGATGAGGCAATTCTCTTTGGTGACAAACTGCATGAGCATATCTCGGATCTGAAACTCAATGTCAGGGGGCTGGTCCCCTACTGGGACTTTGGTCATACCCGGTAGATCCACCAAGGTCAGGTTCAGGACTAGACATAGGAAGCAGAAGATAGCACAAGGGAATGTTGAGATAAGCATGTTCTTGTCTATAAGTAGACACCTGTAGCTTTAGTGTCTCAAATATAGCACAGGCATAACTGATGCACACAGCTTTCTAATTCTGTTACTGCTCAGTAAAATCTTGTTGCTGTTGTTACTAGTTGTGATTGTCAATGTCATCACCTTTCCTTTCAAATTACTTGTTTCCACCCTGATCAGGAAAACTGTGTCCTCAAAGTCCTTCCATATAGACAATACTGAACAGGAAGGAACAACAGTACAGGTTTTTTTTCCGACTTTATAGCAAAGTCTGGAGAGTCAGAAGAATTGGTTCCACACATTAAGAGTTGCCCCAGTATTGAGGAACTCAGTCCTGCCATCCTTATTCAGGGGAGGCTCCTTCAAAGTCAGCTGGGCCTTCTCCTGCAGGACTACAATATGCAGCCCTATAACTTTGTCTCGTTGAGAGAAAACACACAGCACTGAGCTGCTGCCTTCCAAAAATGCCCAGAGAACCACTCACATTTAAAGAGATGGCCAATTCGGGATTATGTCACTCCCTTGTTTGAGCAGAATTCTTCCACTGACATCAGCAGCATTTTGACATAGGCACTACCCAGAATGAACTACACAAGGTACATATTTACATGCAAACAGAAGTGCTCTTTCAAGAAAGCTACTCTCCCCATTTCTCTTTTATTTGTTGTTCCATTTATTTGCCCTGTAAGGCAGTATCAGACAGCAGCTCTTCAATGTAATGCCCATACTGATGGAAAAGAACAACCTCAGGAAAAACCTCCTGCACAGGTATCAGTTGTTTCTGCCAGCAGTCACATCCTTGAGCTGGCAGACAAGCTTATTTTAGCGGTATGTCCAGGGCTAATGGTTTGACACAGTATGGCCCAGCACATGGAGATTAAAGTCAAAACCAAGCATATTCCCCATTTCACCTCTGCTCTATGTCTATTTTGTGACAAAGCACCAGCCTGCCTCATCTATCTGCTGACTCAGATGCTGCATTAGGACTCACCATGGGGAGAGTAGACTCGAAGATTGATGGGCACAGGGGAAATCCCTTTGTTGGAGCCAGTAACACGATCTGTTTCAGCCTCAATCTCCAAACGGACCTCCTCAAAATCGGTGAATTTCTTTCCTTTGCAGTGTAGGAACTCGCCATATTCTATTTAAACAGAAGCAGAGAGTCAGAAATAGTCACCAGGGTGAGAGGAGCACTCACAGTGTAATGAAAACATCATGTCCCTAAGCGAAACAAAACAAAGCCACAGTTGAAGGGATGAAATCTGACTAGAGCCTTTCCCCCAGGACCTGCAGGTTGGCACTGCAGTCACGTTATCTGATCAACATCAAAGGACTACACTTTCACAATTCAGCTTCTGTCTCAGCAGAGATGGATCCTCACTCGTTTTCATTCAAGTAATAACCCAAGACCTTCTCTGGTGATACAAAACAATCTTAGCATGCACCTACCTGCAGCAGTGACTTGCACAGCTCCCGTGGGAGGTACCTTGGTACAGGAAAATTTAGTCTAGTTCTGTATTGAAGTGCTGGTGTAAATAAGTCTCTTTACATAATGGAAAAGAGTCAAGTAAAACACCTCAAACCTCCTCTTGACATGGTTCTGAGCTGGCTGCTGGTTGGGGGTTTTTGTGTGTCAGTCCTTGGCTAGGCTAACCAATCCAAGAACCCACTGTTCCCATTCTGAAACTTCCTAAAAGTTAAATTGTGTCCTTACAAGGCAGGAGGACTGCTGTGCATAGATCAAGTTCACCTGGCAAGAGGAAAAGCACATTGAAACATTCACTTGCCATCTCCTGGATGAGATCTTAAGGGGAATGGTAATGAAAATATGCTGCAAGTAAGTAGCAGAATCAGCGAACTGCCCAAAAGAGCAGCCACACAACTCTGTAGCCTTTCTTCTGCACATCCCAGCATTCTCACATTGGGGTTTTCAGGACATTAAGTCATCTCACCCCCTTATTTCAGCAGATTATCAGCAGGGTGATCTGCCTCTTAGGCCTTACAACTCAGCCACAGCTGCAAAGGACAGCTATGATAAAGGTATGCATGGAGCCCTGCCTAAGAAGTTAGAACAAAACCCCCAAGAAGCATTTTGCTTCTGAACACTTCATGCATCATATATTACACAGATACAACTGAAAACCACTGGCAGGCCATTTTCAAGGGGGAAAATCCTAATTTCTTACACAAACACACACACTGAGCAGTGCCATTGATCAAATAAGACCTTTCTTAGACAGCAATCCAGCTGAATACACAGAGAAGGTGCTCACTTACCTGTGCTGGCATTTACCAGCTGCAGGACCAGTGGGCGCCTGGTTACGATGCCAGATCCACGTGGCAGAAAATCCCTGAAATGAACCAGGAAGTTTCAGATGAGTGAACGATTGCTTCCTTCCCTTTTCACAGCTGCTCTGCCTCTACAACTGTACGCAGATTCCAACAGGGAGTCTTGGTCACAAAAAATAGTTTAAGGCACTAAAAACCAAGTGCCCCTCCTCAAGGAGGATGCGAGCTTGTTTTGAAGCAGCTTATACTCACAGCACATTCCTTCTAATTCTGCAACAGCCATAGCTCCTTCAGATGAAATTCCAAGTTAACCAACCAGCTCATTTAATGCAGCTTGGGAAAAAGTAATCTCTTTTATTAGAACAAAAAGAAGTTGAAGCAGAGCCCCAAACCCAGTGTGGCTCCTTTTAACAAGATACAGTCACCCGAACTACAGCAAAATCCCCCATCGCCTGTGCTTTGGGGCTTCAGAAGACACCACACTGCTCCAGCATGCAAGCACCATATGACACATCTTAAAGAATAAAGAGCAGCCAAAGGCTTGCCTCTACCCAGAGTTTCTCTTGGCTAACTACTAGAGACAGAAGTATTGCCAAGGCAAAAGCAATAGCAGCTTCCTTCTATATTCACAAGAATCCTGAGTTTTTGTGTACTTCAAGACATTTCAAAGGAAGGTAAACCCTTCACTATCCTTCTCCAAATGCTGACTTTGCAGCTACAGCCAACAACTTCTCCTTTGCTTTTGCTATTTCCAAAGCCAAGCACTTTGAGCACACTAAGACAACACTTCAGTTATTGATCTCCAACTTGCAGTATCAAATCCCGCTTTACGGTCGGAAAAGCACCACCTGCATTTACAAGCATGAGCTCTCCTGGGATTAAGACTCCACTCATGTTGTACTCCATGTTTTCCTGACGCTTTCTGCTTTAACCAAAATCCTGATTTCTCTGCTGTCCTTGTCACAGCTACTAAGGCAAAAACTCAAGACAAAGGCACATGAATAACCTGTGCGGCACCTGGGGTCCAGCATTATAAAAAGAAGCTATCCAATTTCCTGTGTTAACTGAAGTAATTCCCAGGCTATTGCAAGGAGAAAACACTAAATCCTCACAGAAGGCAAGACAACCAATCTGTTAGACCAATTTAGTCACCTAAATCAATAACCTTAGTGCTGCTGCTTTGGTTCTGAGTGAAAATATGCACAATCTGATCCCTAATATCAGTAAGTGAATGTGCACTCTTATCCACATGCTACTGGGAGGTACATGCAGTTCAGCTTCCGAGTTCTCTCTGCACTTGACTCCTATTAGTAGTTGCAGACAGAAAGCTTCATAAAACCCCCACAGTTGATGCAGTATCACCCCGTATTTCCTACTCCTCACTTCCCTTCCCTCTACAGTCTTTTGGACATATTCCTCCTCCTACTCTAGCCTTTCAAATCAGACACTAAAAAGTATAGGTTAGTAAATACTGTGACAAGCTAGCTGGGCACCAAGCAGAAGGCAGTGCATGGGAGTCTTGCCTGCCCTCTTGCAGTAGGCATAATAAACTGCTTGTGTAAATGGAACTAAACAGCAGAGCATGTGTAGAATGGACAAGATGCTCAGCACAAGTTTGGAGTCCACTTGGGAGCCAGGGGAAAAGGTCTCCACACACAAAGTGATGAAACTAAGCCAGAATCAGGGAAACAACAGACAAGGTAAGAACCACCACATGCCAGGTGACTTGGGCAGATGGGAGCAGAAGGGTTAGATAAACCAGCTTCCTCAGCTCCAGCACATATGCACGGTAGCAAGGCTGGCAGAGGAAACAGGTAGATGGAGCTTCAGAGATAACACGCTGTAGGGCTCCAAGTGCTGGCACAACAAGGATAGCAGGGATTCCCCTTGTAAGACAAGGCAGCCTCTACCATGACACCAAAAGCAGTTTCATTACATACATCGCTATTCAAGACTTTGTGCCTGAAATATGTTATTCAATTATGTTTGAGGACACAACCCCCCTGGTTTCCTTCTCCACTTTGATTCTTAAAAACTGAAAATTACTTGTTGTTTTACTGTAACACACAGAAGTGGCATGGCATTTGATTTCCTATGCTTTTAAGCAGGAATACCACTGTGCCAGTTCTTCAGGCAAGGCTTTATGCAGAAAGCACAGCAAAATAGCAGCTGAAACAGAGCAGCTGTATTCAGGGAATATAAATACTTGACTTGCTTGTATCTTTCTTGATTAGCTATTGACTCAAAATTCCCTATCAAGATATTGGAAGCCTTATTTGTACATGTCTCACACATCTTTTATTAACTATTGTCAGAGAGAAGACATTGAGCTTGGTACATGTTTGGTCTGAGCAGCGATCTCCTTTCCTAAATCAAGACAACAAAAAGAATCAAGGATGCAAATCCTGATGGGTCTTCAGGCTGGAAAAGTTGCAGCAGGGAAGTGACCTGAAAAGGCATTTATTGTTCCATTTTGCATTGCTCACTTCCAAAATGCTTACACATGTTCTCAACTAGCTAACTTAGGGCAAACCCAATCTCATCATCCCTTCTAGTCTTATTTCTATTTTAGTATGCAGAGCTGCATTAAAGCACAGATTTAGGCTGAAAGCTGCATTAGTAGTGCAATAGTAAAAAACAAAATATTTGAGGAACAGCAAGCAATCTAACAGTTACTGTAGAGCAACATCCAAACAAAATCCAAGCCCACTGGAAACACAGTAAGGCAATCGATACCATGCAATAACACATTTGTGAGCAGGGCACTGGGGACTTGGGGTTTCCTTAAGAGTGTTTTAAATTAAAGCCAAACACTCTGCACAAAGAACTTCCATGCATAAGATAACTTGGAGCCCTACAGAACAAGGTGCTGTTAATGACAGAAAAAGCACATATGCTCTAGGAAGAAGTTTCAGAGTTCATTTACTGACTTGCACAGTCCAAAGGATTAGAAGTTAAAGGTAACATGGACCAAAGGCATTTCCCACTGGACTATAAAATACAGGAGATTGACAAACTGCTTGTATAATTCAACCTACGCTGTATGGAGAAGGAAGGAAACTGCTTGTGTAATTCAACATATTGAATGTTATGAATACTGAACATATATGGAAGGCACTGAAAATTAAATGCAATTTTAGCTATAAACACACCCGTGAAAGGAGACGGCATTAATGCAGATATGAAGACCTGCATAATCTGAAGCATTTTCTTTTTTGTCATATATTCTAGAAACTTCAATATGACTGGACAAGAGGGGTCACTGCAATCCTTTATGTGGCACTACAAATGCATTCTTACAAGCCCAGCTCTCAACCCAAGAAGAGCTCAAGTTCAAGCCAGAAAGATATATAGACATGATGCTCCTGGGTTTCCCTGTGGGTATCTGGCAGTTCACAGGACAGGTTGTGAGGACTCCTGCGCTATAAAACTGATTCTGCCCTGGTTTATTGACCCTCACAATTAATTTACTCCTTGTACTGCAGAACTGAAGGGGTTTTCCCTTTTACCATCCACTGGTAATCTGTATTTCTGAGAGGACTTTGTGACAGAGCTTTTTCATGCATAATTTAAGTTTTCACTGAAATTGTAATTAAAGACATTGGCAGCTAAGAACAGAACTGAGTCGTTGGTACCATCTCGTGTTCTAAATGGAAGACAGACTAAATGCTTCTACCACCACTGACTTTCCTGCCCCCCAAAGAAGCCAGAAGGTTTGTAAAGCTGTTTATACAGGACTTTGAAGCACCAATCTAGGACTAGTCTGGATATACCAATACAGCATCCCTGCAGTTATTGTCTGTCAGTTCTTTGAGATTCTTGGATTAGGAAGTGCTGGAGAAACACAAAGCCTCAATTAAAAAGGCAAACCAGCAGCTTATGAAGACATAAAAGTAGTTCTAAAGAACAGAAGAGCGAACACCACCAACTAATCATTTCATTTCAATTTGATTTCTTCTTAAATATCTACAGACAAATGGGGCATTAAGGGCCGTGATTAATTCCCAGTTTGGATTATATTCATTTTAGAAAAATTAAGAGTCACACAGCCTCCACAATTCCACATGGCTGTTTGGTTTCCTCAATCCACTATTTATTTCCTGTGTTCTGGTGGTGCCCAGGGACAGCAATTCAACCAGAACTGCACTGCACAAAGCACTATGCCAATACACAGCAAGGAATACAGTTCCCGTCCTTATGGATTTTACTATCTGCTTACAAAGTTTGGACCTGCTCCTGCTTAAGCTTAGAACTATCTTCATCTGCCAGTTCTTGTAGTTGATCATTCACACACATCCAGATTGAGTTCCTCATTAGCTCATGATGGCACAGAGCATTACAGGAATCCCAAGACAATCTGCGGGTATTGGTACCTTTATGACTCTTCTGATCCTTGCACTGATTGGCAAGGATCCCATCCCCATAAAGGCTGCATTCTATGAATGGCTTATATACATCTCTGAAGAACACTTCATCTCACAGCACAGCAGCTATGTTTTCAAACATATTCTTACTCCAGCGTGTATGACTTGAATGAATCTTTAAAACACAGGCTGGCACCTATGCAACACATTAACCATACAAAACCTGCATGGTTAAAAATATTTACTGCTAACCTTATGGACTAAAACAAACACCTCAAACAGTAGTAGCTTTCCACTTGGACACTAACTTAAGTTCAGTGCTTCTTCATAACAGACATCATCTAGTTCTACCAGAAGGTAGAAGCCTGATGCAGAAACTGCCCTTGAGAGCACCTTCCTGGTCTCATCGCTCAAGTGACACACAAGTACATTCATAAGCAATTCTGGAACTCGGACATAGCGCAAGAGGAAAAAATTGTTCTTTCCTTTATCACCCAGTAGGTCAACACAAGGGCTGTGTTACAGATTGAGACTGCTTTCCTGCTGACTTTGTGGCCTCTATGAGCTCGTATCTCCCGCGAACCAAAATGCTTCTCAAACAAAAAAAGCCAGACAGGCCAACATGAAGAGCAAGCATTTAAAAGCAAGTGCATTATGAACAACAGCACCCATCAACCTGCTATTCTGCTTTATTTTGCCCTTAGGACACCAGTCCTTCAGACTCAGTCCTGTGGTCAGCCTCATTCCCAGGTAGCCACATTTCTTTCCATTGAGGTTAACACTTTTAGACTCAGAAGTTTAAGCCAGGGGATGAGTGTTATTTACCTACCAATCTCCACAGCACAACCATGTGTCTAGTCTTGACCCACAGTGAAAGAAAGCAATTATATAAGCAGTTGGTATAACATTTCTTAGGCTGTAATTGGTACTGGTCACACAATGGATACATATAGAACTAAAGATCTATTGTAAGTACACCACATCCCAGCATACTGGCAATATTATTGTTCACAATGATGCATTATACAAGAATACAATCGTCAAAAATAAAGACAGGCAATAGTTCATGAGTGTCATCATAATATACATGTTACCAGAAACAATGCAATTCAAGAGAAGGCTTCCCACTGCCTTGTACCTTGAGTCCCTACTTACAGCAGCTCAAAGGGATGTTAACACTATTGTGCTGGCTTGGGACACTTGCTTTGGTAAGCTGTTCTGGCACTCAGACAGCATCTCCAACACCTAGCCATTTGTCCCCAGTGTAGCAATCTAGAGCAGTAACCAAGAAAGGCCAAGCAAAACTCAAGTTTAGGAGTTCTACCATACATAAGATGGGCTCCCACAGACTGTCTCACAAATTTCATAGGCGCTGTCTGAGCAGGACAAAGTACAAATGCCAGTATAAGCTGGAGTAATTCATAGCATTTGACTGAATAACTTGCAAACAAGTGGCAGAGGGAACAGATCATGAACTAGAAAGTAATTTCTGAAGCTTGCACATTCTCTGCCTTGAGTTCTTCTATTCCCTTGCACAGCACTGCAGTTGATATCAGCATGGGTCCCCAGCAAAGATGAAGGGTACACTGTCTACGATACCTTAATTAACAGAGACTGGGGCACTGTGGTCTTCAAACATGAAAGGACAGCGATTATGCTAATTCACTGTAACAAAAAAGTATAGAAATGGGCTTTATTACATATTCACACACTCGTACTGCTCCAGAACTAACACTAAGAATCATCTTTCTTCTTTGTTTCCTCTGTCTCTTTTACAGTTGACCAGGACATATATATGTTCCAGAGCATCTTTTTCATGTTCCTGCATCTTTTTCCCCATACTGTGCTCTCACCTTATCCAAAGGCAAAGAAGCATACACAGAGTTAACATATAAAGTAAATAAAGCCACATTAACAATCTACATTTACTACAAAAGGCAAAATTTCAAAAGCCATCATGACCCCACATCACAGGCTTTGCCAAAAAGACAAGAAACCTTTCAGGAGACTGCCCCCTCCAAGGGAATCCAGCTCCATAGAAAAGTGCAGGGCTGGCTGTTTGGAAGCCTACAGACAGCAAGTCTGGCGAGTCAAGGCCAGTTCCTCGCGAGCACACATAATGGTGAGGTTTGTTTCACTGACATTTGGGACTAAATGATGTGCCACGGAGACACGGCAGCTGAATGAGCCACAGGGCTTGTCTTATCATAGGACGCAGCACAATTACTTGGCCACTGATCTAGATATACAGAGGTGATACTCTGTGCCCTGTGTCACCTTCTTAGTAATTTCTGGTAAAGCATAAACCTTCTCTTTCCCACAGAACAGGATAAGCCTTTTGTTACTGAAATGCACTGTCACATTTCTGTGTTCCTGTGGGTCTCTGGGAGGACCCACATGCCTTGAACATCAAAAGTGTTAATCAAAAAATGCGTTTCCTCCACTCAGAACACATTTGTTGAGCCAAGTGTTGGCTGAGGGGGTCAGACAACTAGAAAGGAGATACGTGTAATGCTCTCTCACATCACTGGTACTTCAGCTGCAGTGGCCATACTCAGACTTCAGCCCGCAGCACCTTTGCAAACGCTGCTACAGCAAAAAGGAAAGTGCAGAGCAGTTTCTGCGCAAACACTTGCTCAGAAACAGCTCTCCTCCCCACTGCCCCTCCCAGAGCTCACTAAATTCTGCTTTTCTGGCTTATCTCTGACTGCACAGACTGGTTCCCAGGAGCCACTGCAATCAGTGCTTCTCATTCCCTCTTTCCACATATCCCTCCTTTCTATTGCAGCCCTTCTCCTGCATATGCCTCTATGCAGGTCTCAGCAGTGGGATAAGATAAGAAGTTTCACTACATTTATTTTGATTTGAATCCTTTGGGCTGATTTTTCTCTTTCACACACCAAAAGTCTGGAAGACAGCTGCCTGCATTATGCCAAGTCATGGCTGCACTAGAGCCTCTGCGCACAAGTTAATCTGATGCAGAACTATAGAGCTTCACGGCCGTACTGTTCCACAGGGCAAAATACATCCAATGAGGTCAAAAGGATTCTTACACTTGAGGTATTACACTTTCATTTAATGGTCTGTAGGTCTGCCAGCTCACAGAGTAAAGCAGCACAGCCAAGAGTTTGCCCCAGGGATTTCTGTATGGCTACAGCAGTCTACCAGCTGTATGCTTGGTAGACCTTATAGCAGGATCTGGCCCTGACTTTTGAGGTGCACTGTGGATCTATTTAGATCACCTGAAATAAGGCAGAGATGTTGCTGCTACATTCTTGATGCACAAACCTATAATCAAGGGTTATCCGCATCTAATCACCTCTGACTGCATTACAAGGCATAAAGCAAGAGTTTCTGCTACAGCTGCACTCCATCCCTGATTCAGTTTACAGAACATGGACTGAAGTGCCTGAATAGAGTGAGGGGAGACAGAAGCTGAGCAACTGGAATTTCTCTCCATTAGAGAAAGTTACACAGCCCTCACACTACATTTGTAGGCTCTATTTGTAGAAGGGGAAGAAAACAGACAAGGAACTACCTTGGGAAGAGGCTCAAACACACAAAGGTGTCACCATTTTTGCCAGTTTTTCATTATTTGCTTTCCTCTAATCTAGGAATCTCAGGTTTCCCTCCCAGATTCATTGCTGGGGCCTCTCTTTAGCACATGAGTCTGTAATACAGAGCCGTTGGTCAGCCCTTCAGAAGAACCAGCACTAGGATCTGGCACAAGGGCACTGTATCCATTCAGACTCAGTACTACAGACCACCCCTGGCAGCGTCCAAGGCCAGGCTGGATGGGCCTTGGAGAAACCTGGTCTAGTGGAAAGTGTTCCTGCCTTTGGCACGGGACTGGCACTGAATCAGCTTTAAGGTCCTTTCTAACCCAATCCAATCTCTGATTCTATGACACTGCTCTTATTTGAACCTGTTTGATCAGTATCTGTATTCATGCTTTGATTTCTTCTCTGATTTCATGAGATTAACTTTCATTTTAGAAAGACAGGTTTCAAAATCAGCCCCAGCCACAGGGCTTCAGGTGCTGGAACCTTCTGAAAGCTGTACACCAAATACAACAGGAAATACAGTCGTTTCAGCAGCAAGCACTACCTGAAGCCTGCTTGAAAGATCTCAGCTTCCCTCAGCCCTTGCAGACACCACAAAGAGGTCTCAGGTCTTGCCTAGAAGAAGGTATGCCAAAGTATGAACATAGTTTATCACCTTAGCCATCCTAACCAAAATGTGTGGGCAGGAGACACAGCCACAGGCCTCCTTTCTGGCTGAGTGATCAAGGCTAAATTCTTTGCTTCCAAGTGCTATGGGGGACTGTGACCCTGGGAATCCTGGCACACAGTGACAGTGCCTTGTGTCATCCCCACTGAGGAAGCCTGCAATAGGACCAGGTTGGATCCACGTGCTTCTTTCCCTATCACTGACTAGACAGATAATCCCTTCATGGGCTGCTGCTCTATAACTGCAGTGCAGCCAATCCAATCTGAGAGCACAAACCAGGCCCAGGGGGGTAATTCCCCTCCCACTTCCCTACAGCATGGTGAAATCTACTTGTCTCCATAGAAACAAATCAGTTTGATGTCCACACAGCTCCTGCATCCCCCCACTGCTGTGCATCAGCCCCAAACTGCTAAAGCTGAGAGATTTTAAGCAACTCACTAAAGCTGTAAGTCAAGAGTTTGCAGGAGAAACAAGAGGTACTCCTGGCATACAAAACCACCCTACACAAGATGTCATTTGCTTCAGTTCATCTCTGCTATGAGAGAATTAATTGGGAATATCCTTTCCCTCCTCCATTTTGAGGGTTGACTTATCTGCCAGATCCCTCCCTGCAGATGGGTTAGCCCAGAACACGTGAGGACGTAGACCACAAATGGGAAAGGAAAGCACTCCAGCTCCTCAAGGGCACTTGAGAGCCAATTTCCTCCTGGTACTTTTGCAGATAACAACTGTAAAGGGATTTTCTTGTTTGGAACTCTGCATTTCACCGCAGAGGATTATTCAGAGTGGTAGAGCCTCCAGTGCACCGCCTGATCTCAAAAAGTCACTGCCCATTATAGCAACGCCGCATTGACTCTGGGCTGCACTGCTGGGGGAGGAAAGAGTCTTGAGAGAGTGGAAAATTGCAGCACTGCTGCTGTGCAGCTTCCTCTGGGATCTTTTGGGTAAAGAAAAATGAAGTCCTGGCTCTTGCCTTGGGATATCAAGGTAAAAAGTAACACAGCACTAATTCTACGTGACAGTATTGGGAACTCAAGGAAATAGGCAGCCTGCTGGGTCCCAAATGGATGCAGCAGTAAGGATTAAGGATTACATGTTTGTGGAAAATGCAGCTTTGATTTCAAGAATTACAATCCCAGGAAAATGTGGCTGTGTTTACTTTTAATACACAAACATAACACCAGATCTGGGTGGCAGTACCAGGATTCCAGGGAAAAGCAAGAGCACTGCCTGGGTCCAGAGGCCTCCAGAGACACAGGAAACACTGCACTAGAGTGATGTATTCTCTACCCTCGCAGTTGTAAACCAGACCTTTCTGCTTGCCATGCTGATTTTTCACCATCATAGCATGAGAGCAAGCTTTTCTTTTGCTCCTTCTAAAGGACGGATGCCCTGGCAAAAAAATGTCACGTAGATTTGTATCCGCAGTATCTCCCTGCAACTTCCAGGCAGTCTCCTCAATACCCTAAAGCATCAAATTAGTCCAGTCCTGATGGCTGTAGTGGAGAAGCACAGTTAGTTACAGCCATAAAGGTAAACCCATGACCCAGCATCTTTGCTTGTCTCATTCTCAAGCTGCACTGATCTGTCATAATACTGCAGTAACACAGCTCTTCTTTGGCACAAACAAACCTACAGACAAATCCTGCCTTTGCCATAACAGAAGGGCTGTAGCCCTGGAAACCAAGACCTCTACAGCACCTGCATCTTGAGCTGGGGGAAAACAAAAGGGTAAGCTGTACACAAACACTGGGAATGACTGATGGGAAGGCACAGTCACAATAACACCCTAGGATTAACATACACTAAGACCTATGAGCAACAGGCTGACCTTGCTATTCCCACCAGCAGTGTCTTAATCTGTCCTAGCTCTCCGGAGTCAGGCTGCAGTGAGTCTAGAATAAGGGCTGTCCAGCAGTAAAGGCTCTTCTGTGTTCAGGGATACCTCTAACTGTGCAGCAGTAACATATTTAAGCCATTCATCACATAGAGACTCTAGATTAAAAGCGGGTTACCCCATTGTTGCCCTTCTCTCCTTCAGAGGAGGAAACCAGGTACAATACCAAACTTAAGGACACCAAACACTCATGGTAACTGTCAGCTTCAATTTCTTGTCAAAACTCCACCACCTCTGGAGTTGTGGTATTTGCTGCAAGACCCAAGAGAAGAACAAACGTAGCTCAAGGCACATTCCATCAGTGCAGTACGACACTTCTGTACTCCCAGACAGCCCTGTGTGCTAGAAAAGGAAACAGTCTCCCCAGAGCTTGAATGCCATAAAGGGTCCAGACAACTGAAAGAGTTCATTGGTAAAGGCCAAATCACTTCGAGCCCACTAATACAAACACGAGAGGAAGCTGTATGAGGAAAGGGGTAACACCTCAAGCCATGATGTGCTATGAGTGGCCAGACATGGGTGGTGAGTTTATAAAACAATGCATGTACCCTGATAACTTATGTTGGGTCAGTGGTAAGATGCAGTGTTGTGGCCTGGGAGGGAGGCTATTTCCCTCCAGCAGGGCAGAGTTCTGTGGGGTAGCTGAGTTATCCTGCACTCCGGCATCCTGATCAAACTGCCCCAGGTGTATGGTTGTCCTGCAGAGGGAATTTCAGATACCAACTTCTCCTTCCCTGCCTAGATAAGTATGCAGGAACACTGCCAAGCTCCTGGCGATGCACTGCACCTCCGCAGTTTTAGATATAATTAGGATAACCCTGGCTGGAAACACAGTGCAGAGGCACTGCTGCTTCAGCCCTTGAAGTAAAAACAGCACATGACTACTCAACGCCTCTAGTGCAAAGTCAGAGGCATTAAACTCTACTTCAAAAAACACATAAGCCATCTCCATTATACCAGAATGAAAGCTGGATCAATAGTCCCAGAAGACATAAGCGTTTGACCTCCTAGCTGGTTCCAATGTGTCTGCCAGAGTCCTTTTGACCAATCACACCTCACATACCAGGGAACATTCTTCTCTGGTCAAGGAGTAGCATTGACCATAGGAGATGACAAAAGGGCATGTTTATTGCAGATACACATCTACAGAATTTCTAAGGGAGCCTACATCTTCATGGACAGCTTTCAAGGGCTTAAATTCAGAAAGCAGAGAAGGGTCAAAATTAGTGTTGTCTATTAATGGGCACTCCAAATCTACAGCAAAATTGTAGCAGAATGACTTGGACAATCAGGCCAGAGTCTTCAGTCTTCCATTCCTTTCCCTGTTTCCCACAGGTAAAGGGTATTTCCTTCTCCTGGTATCTTCCCTTCACCCCTTCAAACCAGTACACTTATTTCTAACATATGCTTTTGCCTGTCCAGGTATCCAGCTTGAATTCAATTTTGTCCAAACAGAAGATGGCAAAATATCAAGTGATAATGCACTGCTTCACTTGGTCTTTTGCAGTAAGTATTCTTTAAATATCATTCTTTCAGTAGTCTATACAAATTCATTCAGGAAATAGATCCCTTTCTCTAAGATGGGTTTGGAGTGCTGGGTAGTTTGCAGGCCTGGCATAACAAACACATCTTGAATGAAAAGGCATAAACAGAGTAATGCTTAGGAACAGGCACATCAAAGTAGGACAATCCAGAGGAAAGAAGAATATTGCTGGGATCTCTGCTGAGAGCTGCACTGATGTAGAAGAGGTGACCTGAGCTTTGGCACTGGAGCTGCAGCACCAGCTCTGCAGTGTGACATGTGTCATGCACCAATTCCTGAGGGTTTTCCGCATTTTGGTGTTCCAGTCTCCTCCTTACCTCCAGCTATAACCCCACTGTGACAGATCTCCTCTTGAGGCCACCACCACACTTAGACAATTCCCAGCTATTCATAGGGGAGTTTCTATTAAAAGTAAAAGCACAATCAGCTTAAGAAATAGCAAGAGATTACTCAAGAGATCACAGCAGCCTGAAAGAGGGAAAACCCAATACATGTATTAGAATCAATGTAAGTCGAGAGTAAATCATAAGCAAGTTAGTAGAGCTAAATACCAGCATAAAAACTGTGAGGGTCAGAGAACTGAGCCAGACCCTACATAACTTACTCTACATTCACACATGCAAAAGTGGCAGGAAGACAAAGAGAAGCAACTAAACCAAGACTGCAGGATTTTTGCCTTTAGGTACCTCTTTCCTTGTTCTAAGGAATTCAGCACAGCCTCCCCCATCCCTGGATCTCTCGTCCCAAAAGAAAAAAGGCAAATATAGTAGTTTTTTGCTAGTGCTCTCAAGGGTAACTTAGCTCTGCTATAAAAACATTTGCAGATGTTGAGAAGTGACTACTCAGCATCTCTGTCGATTTCTGCCCATTGATGCTTTGAGTTTAAACGCAGCTGAAAAACTACTCTGAACTATGGCTGCAGTTTATGCTCAGCTTTCACACAGCCCCACAGCAACACTGCCTGGCTCTGCAGCCAAAATACCAGCTATGTCCTCTCTCAGGCATCCCAGTGGCCACTCTTGCATCAAGACAGGATACCAGCAATTCTCATGTTTCTTAGAGTAGTATTAACTCTTCACCCTTCAACACAGCTGCAGCTATGGAACTTAAAGCCATAAGAAACAGGAAAGGGACTATTGAAGGGGACTGCTGAGGCAATACATTATTAAAATGGTATTTTCACCACCAGAGACTCGAGTTCAATTCCCGTTTCAGTCACAAGTGAGGTACATGGTTTATTCCAAACCTCATTTTGTGTAATTTATTGTTCATTACAACTAAAACAAGTATTTTAGCAGAGCTTATAGTTTTAGGACTGAGCTCCAATTTTTAGAAAGGGAAAAGTTGACAACACAGGTCTTAGAAGTTTCTGGATTCTTTATACCTGGGCATTTACAGAGACAGCATGTTTTAAAGAAAAAAAAATATACCCTCAGATATCCATGTTAGAAATTGCTGGTTTCAGTACAAAAGCTACACTGCTCCTCTGTTAGCTGAATTGCTGTGGCCAGGGCTCTAAGAAAAGCCACACAAGTCACAAGACTTGCAGAAAAGTGGCAGAAGTTGGCAAGTTTGCTTCCAGTCAGCAAGACACAGCTTGAGGAGCTTGCATAACATCTGCTTCCAAGATGCTCCCAAAAGCATCTTGTGTTGAGCTGCAAGAAGCTACTGACCAGGGACTGAAGCACCATCTCACTTCCATTTGGTTGCGGCTGGGGCTGCCAAGGGTTTCAGAGCATCTAACATGGCAGAGAACAATCAGAGACACTGTTAGATCTCAGAATCTGGGCTCACTCTTCCTCTACTGTGTCTTGAAGAAAAGCACTTCTCTAATATAGTCAGTACCAGTCTAGGAGCTGTAACAAGCTTGAAGGTCATAGAGGAAGCAATAGTCAACAACTTCACTGTCTGTCTGTCCATCTATACAAGACGATTTAGGAAAACTACTGAGCCACTTGTTATTCAAGTTTTCACTAACCAGACTTTGAAAACAAGAAGCTTAACGTAAGCACAAATTTTAATCATTTCTATCTCTAACATTGTGGTCTCAGTTGCCAGTCACAATGTTTTGATGCACACTCTTGCCTGCTCCTCAGTAAACACTGAGATGTTGTCTCAGCCCTCTATTCCCAACTACCCCAATATTTACAGCAGTTAGTCCTGAGCAAGACAACCAATTCCCATGACTAAACTCCATCAATTCACTCAAAACCAAGCATGATGCATGCTTTAGAAGGATCACAGAGAAATGTAAAAAAGGACAAATAGCTTCTTAGAGCTTTTCAGAACCAGCCCTGCTTGCAGTCTAACCAGACCATCCGGGTGTTTCAAGTCAGTAGGAACAAATCCTTAGGATCCCTCTATAAGGCTGTGACACCCATCCCTGCTCTGAAAGGCTCTGCTCAAAAATGGAAGTGCTACCAGCTCATCTAGTGCAGTTTCTCATTTCCCAATGCTTTCCAAGAATACCGTGACTCCTCAAATCCAGTATCTGATCTATGCCAGCAGCCAAAGGTGGCTGCTCCCATCCCAAACTCGGCAGAGGAGAGGAGAGTAACCATCAAACAAAGCTGCATGAACAACTAAAGCTCTTGGCACGCCACTTAGAGAAGACAGGTTCTGAGGGCTGAGGCAGACATCACTGTGCCACCCTTGCAGAGTTTTCATTTGTTGTTAGGAGAAAGAGTTTCCTACTTTACAGTTAACCTTCTCTAGTGTTATTTCAAGTGTCTATTCATGATATCCACCTCCATGACATGAACAACCTCTCCTTTCTACAGATGGAGAATGTGGTATAAAAGAAAGTCATAAAGTAAGTTAGTTTCAGAGCTGAGAATAGAACTCTATTACAAGGCCGAACAAGCCCATCTGCCTGTTAGACACAGTATTCCTTTACCTTGAGCTTTCACTATCACGATGTGCAAAACCAGGTCTGAGATCAGGAAAGGTAAGTTTCAAGAGGAATGAGAAGCTGACCCATCAGTGAGCTGTTTTCCCCTCACACATGACTAGATTTCTTTCTATTCTGAACTAGATTTCATTTCAGCTCTCCTCCCAACCGGCGCCACTCTGACTCATACAGTTACAGATCTGTGAGTCCAAGAAGGAAAGTCTTACACCCAAAGTTTTTTGGTGGTATATCAAGGAAACACGTTCATCCCCTGCATAATGCCAGTAACTTTCCTTTCACAGATGACACCTCAAAGCCAATTTCACATTGGGCATACTGGCTGAACACCATATGCTTCTAGGTGACTGCCTGCCACCCCTTCAGTAAATCTTGTTTTGCCACTCAAATGTACTGCCTGAAACAAAGATCTGACTCCTGGCTCACATGGGTGGAGCACACATGGGTTTGCTCTTGTCTAATAAACTCACTGCTCAAGGCATCATAATGAGTTTCACCCCAGCAGCTAGAACACAGCAAGAACCGTTTTCTTGATTAACTTAGGCCAAATTGTCAACTTCTTCCATTTCTCCTCAAAAAGTTTCACTTTAAAGATGCCAAGAAATCCTCACTGAAGAATTTTTACTCACACTTGTATAAACAGGCTCAAACTTGAAGTACAAAGTAGGGACATTCAGTAACTCACCAGCTCAGGAAGGGGATTAGCTTCCTGCCTTAGAATAACATTTTCAGAAGCTGCCTCAGTAGGAGGTGCTGCAGACTCCCACACCTTCTATTTAAGTCTAGCAGAGTTCTGCCTGCTCAAGAGCATCTGGAGAACATAGGTTCAAGGACTTGGCTTGGCATCCCCAACTAGGTATTGAACTTCGCCTTCTGAAAACAATCAGGAGCCTTTAAAAATAGAACCCCAATTGCATAATACTGAGCATCGGCTTCCAAAGTGGAGATAAAAGCCAGTTTCCTTTCCCTGGGTAAATTCTGATATGATCTGAGACATGCCATAAGGATCTCTTCCATGTGAATATAAAGCTAGTGGGCAGTTACCAGAAGTATGAGATCATCACTAAAGAGTTAAGCTGAAGAATAGAGTCAGACAGATAGATCTGCAGAGAACATCCAACCGCTGCTCCAAGTAGAACAGATATTAGACTTGTATTTATTTGAGCCAAACTGTATAACAGTAAAGCAAGTAGTCAGAGGACAAATACAGGCAGACACTGCTGCTGCATCTACGGACATTGAGATTACGAGACATGGTTTTCCTCCCTCACAGCCATCCATGTTACTCCATGTCTTAACTTAATTATGTATCTCCTTCTAGCATTCCTCCTCCCACCAGTGTTTGCTCAGAGATTTCTCTTAAGGTAAATTACCTTACCTTGTGGCCTGCTGTACCACATTATTCATTTCCCCCAGTGGTCCAGATTCTCCTCCTTCCCCAATTAATCAGAAGTGAAAAATAAGTATTTTCTTCACTGAAGACCAAAAGCTTGCTGCCATTTGAAGGACTATTATTTGACCACAATTTGCTTCTCTAAAGAGCAGAATCCTACTCCTGGCTCTTCCACCATCCTCTGCAACCATAAGTCAGCTCCCAAGAAATGCTTATGTCTTTTAACCTGCAAATGCACCGCAGGACTTGGTCAGCTCACAGATGTATTTATAATAGAATAACTAAAGGTCCATGACTTGCAATTACTTTCTGCTCACACTTTGGGCATGCAGCTGTATCTCAAAGCAGATCAAAACAATAAAATAAAAGAATAATATTTAAGGAGCCCTTCTGCGGCCAGAGCAGGGCAAGTTAGTGAGTCGAGTCTTCTTACCCAAATCTGCCACTACAATACTGCATTGACACACAGCACCCCCAGTACAGCAGACATCCTCAATCTATACATAACATAGCTATGACTTTTAGAAGACTTAAACCTTCAATTCTCTTCATGGCACTCAAAGCATGTACTATAGCAGAAGCTTGAGCAGCTTCAAAGCACAAAGATCATTGACAAAACAGTTCTCCAGGAGTATCTGAACAGGCCAAGTACCTACAACACTGCATGCTTCCCTATAATATCTTTCACTTCTATATAGTTGCTAAATACTGCTGTTGGTCTCTGGAGATATTCTGCTGGGGAAGCTTCCATGACAAAGCAAAGTACATATTACCAAAGGCAACATTCCCTCATCATGTCTTGGGGCTGTAAGTATCTCTGAACGACTGGGGAAGACCGAGATACAAAAATAAGTTGCTATAACAAGTTATTATGCCTGAAGCCAAACTAAGCCCTGTGACTTCAAGATCTGGCTTTGCATTTTCAGTATGTGATGCTGCAAGGCAAAACCACAGTTGCAGCACATACAGCCTGGTCCTTGCCTGGGTTTGTCAAGGCAATTGCTGTAGCACAAGTACCAAGCTTAATAGGTATTTATCCTTACCACTGCCACAGGCATTGCAATGCTGCATTTTACCTGCTTCTTTACCTATACTGAAATTTCAGGTTGCTAGGAGAGACAAAGTTAATACAACACAACTGAGTTTAGGTCAATTTCCTTCCAGGTAGCATACAAACATCAACTTATCCAGCATATACCAGAGACAGACTCCTAGGGGCCCCTATTTGGTCTGGGACAAAAAAGGATCTCAAGAGAGAAAGCTTTTGGGGTAATGTTCAAGCCTGGGGTCAAGTAAATGCTGATTCACTTCCCACACCTTTGGCACTGCTTTGCTCCCCTGACACAAACAAGATGGTTTCACCTCCATTCAAGTCCTTCCACCTACTATTCCCAGCCCTTAGTCATTGCCTCCTCAGCAGCCCCCTTAAACCATCTGTTCTCCAGAAGCCAGAGGTGCCTTGTTTTCTCCATGAAGAGCAATGCAACTGTCCTTGCAGGGCTGAAGCAGTGCGCTTCCTTAGATCAGCAAACAAGGCCACAAGGTGCATTTACACAGCCATTTGAACACAACCCAGTGCTTTTGGGTCTGCCCTTTGTAAAGCAGAGATAACAGTAATACTCCCACAAACCCAAAGATTTGTGTAACAGCACTCAGCTCTTCGAATTTAAAACAAAACAAAACCCAAACAAAACACACACTTAAAACAATTATGGAATGGTTTGGGTTGGAAGGGATCTTAAAGATTATCCAGTTCCAACCTGCTGCTGCAGACAGGGACACCTTCCACTAGGCTAGGTTGCTCCAAACCCCGTTCAACCTGGCTTATATTTGCTATTTTTCAAATGGTAAAATAAGAGTAGCATGAACATGAATGCTTGTAGAACAGCTTTGAGGGATGTCTCATACATCCCCCCCCTTCTCAGTCCTTTGGGCTCTCAAGTCAAATTAGCAATCCCACACACTTTGTTCTTTTTATCAGAGCAATTTGGCTGGTACTGGTGCCTGCCCTAAGACCTTCTAATTAAAGAAAGAGGGTAGCAGGGAAGTAACAACACCACAAGAATAGACTAAATGACCCCCGAGGGCCCTTCCAACCTGAGTTATAACCACACCAACAGGAAACACCTGGACCTGACCCAATTAACCTTCCTTCCAGTTCTGGGGCCCAGGACAAACCAGCCTACAAGAGATGTGTCACCTGTTTGGCTTCTACATGGCTGCTCTTGTCTCTTCAGTGATTTTAATCACCATTAGCTGTTATCCCTGTTACCATGCTGAGTCTCCGGCAGCAAAAGCACACATAGCAGCCACACTGACATCTGGTATTATAAATACAGGCTCTGCACTGTTGGATAATCTGTTAACAGCGGAGTAAGTGACACTGGAAGAGCAATTAGTAGTAACTACTAAGGCATCACATTCAGGAGGAGAATAAAGATTTGTTTGGTAAGCCATGTAACTACATATTGATTGCAGTCAGCATCCCTCCTCTGTGCAGAGGTTTCCAGCATGCGTGGGATACAGTGCAAGGTGCCAGCATCAGCCCCTGACTGAAATCCTGCATTGCCACAGGCCAGGTCTGGCAGCGGGGTCAAGCGTGCTGCCCTGCAGCATGAACATTGCTTGATGGCAATTCAAAAGAAGCCCTGCAGGTATTGAGCAGGAAACCATCCCCTCTGCTAAAAGTGTCCCCATGGAGCACAGCAGTCAGTACCAACTGTGTCAGCATTTGTCCTTGCACATTCCCATCCACTCAGAAACTCATCAGCACTCACATTCACTGTGCAGTCAGCAGCTGCTGAGCAATAGCTGCACCACCATCCTGGTATCAAGCTGGAACAGTGACATATGTCATATCCACACTACAGCAATAGTTGTATTTGTACACAGTAGGTCTACACACAATTCCTTCTGATGCCTATTCAGACAAGACAAGAACCGCTCTCACAGTTACACTGAGGAGCCATGCTTATTCTGGATACTATTTCCATAGCTCCTTATCATGGTTTCCAATACCCACACAAAAAGAAGAGAAACTACACACTATAGCAGGGCCCCAACATTATTATAACAAGACTGGGTTTTGCAGCAGCTAAACATACATTCTGTGGTAAGATGTCTCAGGTTACCACTCTCTAAACCAGCCAGCACTCAAGGGTATCAAATGGAGAAAGACCTCTTCACTCTGACATATCTTCCATTCCCACTCCAATTATTTCCTGTAAATGCTCTTCTACAGACAGGTCTCAGCTTCTGCTCAGGGGACCCTTCATTATTTCATTTTCTAAAAGCCACAGCACTATAACTTGCTGCTAGAGAGACGACTGATGAGACACAGCGAGGTCACAAGCTCTCCTGGGACAGGAGTCATCAGAAAGAGACAGAAAACAATTTGAATTCATTTATTTTTCCACCAGGCAAGACAAAATCCCCGGTTCTCAGTTAGAGCAATGGAGACACAGCAAAGATTAACATATTCCCTTCTGTCTGCTTAGTTGGAAAAAGAGGGGCAGCAAACCCCAATGCACTGAGTGCCCTTCCACAAGCCCGACAGCCACACATTACATATTACGCCACTGCAGCACTGACTGCATAGATGCTCTAGAAAGGATTTACGAGAGGAGGCTGCCAGTGCTTCAAAAGCGCGAAAACAGCAGAGCCAACAGGTGAACCTGCTTTGCTCACGTACTTCAAGAGACCTATTTCCCCTTTCTTAGAAAGCTACAGCACAGCAAGCTTTTCCCTTTGGCAGCAGGAATTGTTATTCTCTTCCTGTGTCTACGGACAAATAAGTGGATACTCTATGATCTGAGTGAGGCTCAGTAAATTGTTCCTGCAATGTCCTTCCCTTGGCAGGATTCCAAGCATCCCTAGGGGATACCTCTTGGACTGCTGGAAGTTAGCTAGAAAGGATCCCAAACTCTTTGGATGCGTATCTATAGCAAAGAAAAACAGTAATCTTATTCTGACCATGCTTTCTTTGCACCAGATACAATCCCTGTGCTGCCTTTCTACTACACACAGCACATCCCGCACTCAACGCTCAAGGCTACCCTTGCACAGGTCCAGAACCTGGGGCTACCTGCAGGTAAACAAGCGATCCTTACACACCACAGACCCTTCCGACAGTAGAAAACCTTTGTAAGCCACCTGGAAGCAAACAGCTTAAAAGGAAAAGCAGTGGTGGGGGAAATATATCCAGTAGATGTGGTCACAAAAGCAGTTTGATGGAAAAGAAAAATCCACGCAAGCATCTGACCAGGTATCACAGCAGTCACGGCTTCTCAGACAAGTCACCAGCAACCCACATGCCCCTCACAGCATAACACAGCACCTTGATAAGTAAAACCTGGGTATCACTGAATACCATTAAATAACGAGGCCAGAAACAAGCTGAGGAACATCCCCCTTCCCTCCTCAGGTGTTGTGTGTCTACACTGGCACAGATAGCCAGGCAGCACGGGCTGCAATTGACTCAAGTTGCAGATGATGAATGCGAAGGTCACATGAAGGGAAAGCATCAGTATATTGCCTGTCACAAAATGGTAGCAGGCGGGGATTTGAGCATATAGGAGGGAAATAACCCCGTCCTTCCTATAGCCTCCCTGCAGCTCCTGACATGGCATCCGCTATGGAGGACAGCGAAGCAGGGCTGCGGGAGGAGGATGGAGCAGATTAAACTTAAACACCACCACCCCCCCCCCCGCCGCAGCTTCCTCCCTCCATTCCTAATGACAACATCCACGTACCAGAGCCCCGCAGAGGGGATACCCCTGCCCGGCGGCCCCGCACAGAGTCGGGGATGGGATGGGGCTGCTTCCCATTGACACATCAATCCCCTCCCGTTATGTAACGGTGCGGGGCGGGGGGGGGGACACGACACGCACACACACGACACTGCGAAGGTGCTGCGGGAAGACCCCGCTGCGGAGATCCCCCACCGCAAACGGGGAGCCCTCCAACGCTCCCCGCTGCCCCTGCACCGCAGCGCCCGGGCGTCCTGCAGCGCTGCCCCGCTACCGCACTGCACATGCACCCAGGCGCCGTGCTCGTGAGCCGCACTGCCCGCACCGCGCTCTCCACACACCGCACCGGCCCTGAGGCGGCTCTGCCCGCGCTGCCCCTGAGGTAGCGGTGCTCATGTACCCCCCCCCCCCCCGCCCCAAGCCCAGGCGCGGCGGGGCTCCCCAGGCCCCCCCGTTTCTCTCTTACCTCCCGACGAAATTCTCCAGCACGGAGCTCTTGCCGGCGCTCTGCCCCCCCACCACAGCGATCTGCGGCAGGTCGAGGTTGGCGTTCTGCCCGATGGCGGCGAAGGCGTCCTGCAGCCGGTTGACCAGCGGGATGAGATCCTCCATCCCGCGGTTCCCCATGGCTGCGGAGCGGCACTGGTCACTTCACACAGGCGAACTCACACCACTCCCTTCCCCGCGCCCTCACCGGCGGCTATCCCGGCTCTCGCCGCCCCGGCCGGTGGCCACCGGCACCCGCTCGCACCCCTCGCCCCGCTCGACGCCGCCCGGGCTCGACTCGGCTCGGCTCAGCCCGCCCCGCCTGCAGACAGCCACGCGCCGCCGCCAGAGGGCATTAAGAGCGCCGGCGCCGCGCTGCATGCTGGGAGTTGTAGTCCGGGCGGGCTGAGGTGGCAGGGGCAGCCTCCCGCCGCCCGCCCTGTGAGGGCAGCGATGGCACCGAGATCGGGCCAGCTCGCTTCTCCTGACACCAGAGCAGCACAGGCTGTCCGCAGGCCTCGGGGTCTGTGTGGTGCCGTGGCTGATTGACACACTGGTACGGCCGTGGTTGACACACCAGCATGGCCCAGCCTGGATGCGCATGGCCCAGTTGGTGTGTGTGCTTGGTTACCATCCATGAGCCTGCCAAACTCGGTCACTATCCCTGCAGGCTTCAGTCTATATCTACGCAGCGCAGTCAACACACAGGTATGACTGGATAGGGCTTGGAGCAACCTGCTCTAGTGGAAGGTGTCTCTGCTCGTGGCAGGGGGTTGGAACTGAATGAGCTTTAAGGTCCCTTCCAACCCAAACCACTCTGGGGTTCTGTGATTTGGTCAATGTACCTCTATGGTTTGGTTACTATACCCGCACAGTTTGGTCTTTGCACCGGTATTCGCCTGGTGCAGTTTGCTCTCAGAACCTGTGAAGTTCATTGACCCACCCGAACTGGAGGGCTTTGCGTCAGGACAGCACGCACAGAACTGCCAGAATACCATAAACACTTGATATGACTGAACTGGATGTGTACAAGACATCTACTGCGCTTCTGCTGCTTCGTCCTCATTCAAAAGTGGATGAGAAATGCATCCATTTCTGTTTATCACTACAAAACAGTAGATGTTGTTGCTGTGTTTGTTTTGCAGAAAAGCAAACAAGTGCTTCCTTTTATGTGCTTTGTTTAAAAATCAGTTGTTTGCAATAAGAAGGAAACGTTTGATTTTGTGTTTTCTAAAGGGCTAGGGCTTTAATAAGAATATAACGTGAGGCCATATCTTATTTGAAAGTACAGCAGTGAAAACAAGTGCTCAGAAAAGCAGCCGATGGCTAGCGGTGACTCAGGAGGATGGGGAACACTGCATTTCAAACGCCCCTCAGTTCGTGCTACCCAGTGCTCTTGTTCACAGCTCAGAGAGAGCTGTGGGTGGTGGGGGAAAGGAATAACAAAAAACTGCAACAGATTTGGAGCTCTATGTTTTGTTTTTAACAGCAACTTTTTAGTTGTGATGATTCCAAAGAAGATTTCACAGACGTCCATCAAATGTAATCCATGCAAAAATACTTACCTGGGCGTACAGAGAGAGGGGAACTACCACACTGTGGGGTGGACTTGGCTCACTGTGTCAGTGAATGTGTCCAAGAAAGGTGTTCTGAAAACATCACCAGTGTGCAGGTAAGAACACTGAAGGAAAGGAAGGGAGCAGCTCCATCTGTAGGGGTAACACCATTGCAGGGCATATGTGGGCTGTTGATGCTATTTTTTCCTCTCAGCAAATTGCCCAATAAGTCTTAAGATACAAGCTTAAGAAACTCAATATAGACTGTGTCTTTAAGCATATGTGCAGCCATTCTGATAATTTATGTTGAAGGAACTTTTGTTTTTTTCCTTCAAAAATTGATAGCTGTTCCTCACTGGAGGTCAACACAAAAAGAACAGTGAAGAGTATCAAAGGCTTGAAGAATGATGTTATTTTCCTCCCTGGATCAGAGCTCACGGTCAGGGAACTTTGGGCTATAAGGATCTTTGAAGCTTTATTTGAAGAGCTATAAGAAGAAAACTGTCTTTTTTTCTAGAGGTTACTGAAACCTGAAGTTCACCCACACAGCTCTACTTTCAATACAGAGAAAGATTGACCAGCTATATCACTGCACTCATCTCACATAATTTAAGAGTTGTACTAATAAGCCTTAATGGCCATGACTAGCCCCACCTGGGACTTCTCCACACATCTGTAGGCCCAGGAGCTGTATTTAAGCTCAGCCCTGGGCCAATAGTTTTTGATGAATTATGGGAAGGTGCTGGTCTCTGGCTTGGTTATGTGGTCCTATGTGCCTATGGAGTCTTTGATTCTGATTTCAGTTTGTAGGCTGACTTGCTAATTCTGTGTTATTGCTACAGATGTGCCTGGAGATCACTAGAGCTAATCTTGGTCTGCAGGTTTGTATCTCTGCTTAACCTTAGACCTGCCTCATTGCTATGCTGCTGCCTGAGGGTCTGAACTTTCTGTTGAATCTAGCTATTATCTTTGGTCTGTCCTGTTTGTCTCCACTGGATGCTGTGGGATTGGACACTGATTGGCAGTACTCCTTGCTCCTCTTCCTCTGGGGAGTAGCCCTGCTCTTGCTGCTCCTGGACAACAGCATTAACTGCTTAGCTAGTACATAGAGATTTGATGTTTCTCCTATTCTTGCCCCCATACCCCACCCTATGGATCTATTCCTGCCTTCAGTAATTCCTAAAAAATGACTATATTTGACTGTGGTATCAGTGTTTTCCTAACAATAGAAATGTTAACCTGTATTGTATTCTACTCTCTATTTAGCATTCTATGCAGGTGTTTTTCTGGATGACCTTACTCTAGTCCAGAAATAATCCTTCAGATTTATATTATTTTCTGCAAAAACTAAAATTAAACTAATCCATTTGTTTTGAGAAAGGTTCGTGAAAGAACTGTGCAAGTACAGTGTGTCAACAGCTAATATTTAAGGCTATAGAGAGAAAGGAAGTTCATGTTGCCAGTTAAAGAGCTGTTACAGTAGAAAGGCTCATGTCTTCTCCTCTTCACAGGTATTCTTTCATGATGTTATTTGGTTTTATTTTTCTGTGGAAATTGTGCTTAGTTTTTGTGAAATGTGGTTCTTGGGGTGAGTATTAGGGGGTCTTTGGTCTGACTATGGTCTCGGGGCAAAAGTGCACTGGAGGGATTGGGCAGGTAACAGGGTGCTCTCCAAGCAGACAAGAAAGGAAGAAGAGTGGTGGAACTGGTAAAAATATGTGGAAATACTTGTAAACTTCATGTGGATTTATCGTCAGATTGATACTAGTGTAAAACTGAGACGCACAAATCGTGCTTGTGCTTTCCCTGCCTTGCAGAGATGCTTAATAAGCACATGAGACTGCAGTGTAATGCCTGCAGCGTTACCCCTACAAGAACTCATTATTACTGGGGGGTCTAACTGCTTCTGCAGCAATTGTAATCACTAAGCCCAGAGAGACCCACGCTCGAGATCTGAGACAGACGCTTGGTTTTCGAGCAGCTTTATAAACCTACACCTCCCACTGATGAAAATGAGAACTGCAGGCGCTCAAAATCGTTCTTAAAGCCTTCCATTTTCTCTCCTACAAGAAACTGAGTTGCAAGGATGTTAGCAGCAAACGAGCCTTTTGATTTTATAATACTTCCCACTGTCACTTATGGAGCAGCATGTAGCAGTTACAAGAGGAAAACCAACTGTGTGATCATCCTTTATGGGAAATACAGAAAAACTACAGTATCTTTTGAAATGAAAAACAATTTTATAAACTGGTGTGGACAGGAAAAATCTATTTCTTTCTACTTTGGTAGAAGAACTTAAGATGTGAGCAAAGGAAATTAATAAGGATGAGAGATTCCCCCTCCCAAGATGCTATAAATATTTCTGGATGTGCTTTAATGTGAATCCCTAAAAATGAATGTGGGCAAAACTGCATGTGTTTCTATGTATGGCTATCAACATAAGGACAGTTTTGTACACTGATTTTGTCACCTCATGCAAATAGAACTCCCAGTTTAGTTAGCATAATTAGAAATAGACACTTGAGTGCTGGATTCTGGCCCTCATTCCTTGCCCTTGCCAAAAGAACACTTTTAGCCGTCAGATAAAAAAGAGGCAAAAATGTGGAATGCCATCAGCTTACAATTCTCCTGGTTACCTGTAAACTGTTTCTGCTGACTCCAGGTAGAGTTGTGAGTGTTCAGAATGTGTCACAGTGGGTCAGGAAATGGATGTTCCTAAAAAATGCCTATAAAGACAGGTAAGAATTTAAATTGCAAGTTTATACGCAGTTCCACAAAGAATCTGGTCTTGGGTTGTCACTGTAACAATAGAGAATACATTCTACAGCTGACAAGCAGTGAAACAAATTAAATGAAATTAGCCTCTTACATTTACATGACTATGTACAGCTGCCTATAGAGATAAAAACAATTCATGTATCTTATTTTATAGGTACTTAAATGCTACTATCTATACTACAGTATACAGATAGTAACATCATTGATCTCTTGTGATATCAGTTGCTCAGAAATTAAAAGTTGATCTCTGTTCCTATTGGTTGGAAAAGCTATCTGAAAGAAAAGCAGCCTTTAACTTCTGAGTTTTAAATCTAAAGCTTTCCGTTGTGAAAACACAGTGAAATACTTCCTCCTCTTATGTTCTGAAACAGGAAATTTGTTGAACTGGTCTGAAATCCCTCAGATGTAAAAGGTGGTAAATGTAGTGCATGGGACACTGGGCCAGGCTTATCTTTAGTGTGGCTCCACAAAAGCCAGAATACACGTAAGAAAAAAGAAACTGAATGTTACAGCCCATCTGCAAAGGGATCTGCATGTGATGTGAGCTTAAATTAACACTACTAGCAACAAAGCTGAGTTCTCTGTGCTTTCCACATCCAGTGAGATGATACAAAATAGCTCCTGGAATATATTTTACCTTGTGAGACTGAAAATAACTGATAGAAGTTGATTGACCATGTGGCAAAATGGGTGTAAAACCAGTATCTCAGTTTATGTCCTGTGAGCCTGTCCTGCCAATTAGGAAATACTTGGAGTAGGTGTAAAGCAATAGAACAAAGAGTGAGTGCAAATGTCCTTGAATGCACACATCATTTTGCTTAGCAATGTTGTGTGCTGCTGCTTTCACACATGTGAATGCAGCCTTCCTGCAGAGAAAAGTGACAGGGAAAACAATAGAATTCTAGTAATCAGTATCAGCTGCTGAGAGCAGGCCTGATGAAACCTGACCAGTTATCTTTCAACAGATAAGCCCCAAAAGCAGGAGGAAAAAGTTCTTTAAAGCTCCATATGCATTTTTCTCTGAAGAGTTTGGGAGGTTTAAAGACATTATGGTGAGAACTAGTTATATCCTAGTGAAATGGATGACTAATACCGCTATCCTTGCGGATTGCAGAGGAAATTTTGGGCACCACAGTATGCTGGCGCTGTCACTGAGAAACTTTTGGATTTTTCAGAAGCTATGTGGCTTCAAGGGTTTCATATCAAGTCTTTTCCAAAGCCAAAATTAAAACGTATAACCGCACCATCCAGTCATGTGCTGGGAACTAGAGATCTTTGGTTATCTGTCTACCTGATCTGGTCCCTGGAACAAATTCATACAGCCTAGCAAACCTTGGCTATACAATGCAATCCAGCTTCTGAATAAAAAGCATTCTTACAGTCGGTCCTCTTGTCTGCAAGAAATTTCATAACCTTGATGTCACCATATAGAGCTGCAATGCAGGCTGCTTTACAGTGATGGTCCAACAACTCTGCTGATAACCCTGTTGCACGCTAATTTTTAAGTCGTTTTCTTACCTTGAGCTTTTACTCTTTCATTCACTCCTGTTGTCAGTGAGACACAAGTTTTGCCTACTGATTAGGTTAGTATTGAGTGATGATGTTGTCTGTACTGTAGCACTGTTTTTAATGTTCCATGTGCTCATATGATGTGTATTTACCACTGCTTACTAAAGAGCAAATTGCTTAATAATTGAAAGGGAAATGTTCATTGCAGGAAAAAACAGCTGTCAGAAGATGGGAGGTTAAGGTCTGTGGACCAGTGCTCCGTGGGTACCAACGGTAAGTAAGTACTGTCAGTGTAAGACACACTGTTCTACTGCCTCTAATGAGAGAAAGATTCCTGGGCCAGTTTTCTACACTGCTACCTTCTATCTCCGCATGACTTTCAAACTGAACAATATGATTAACTGAATCTGGAACCTTCTGGATTCAGTTAAACCATCTTTAGTAGGTGGGATGTTTGTCTGGCACATAGAGGCATGTCTGAAGATCAGGCTTTGGATTGTAGGTTGATAAAGCAGCATGTGTCTTCACCTCCTACAGCCCTACTCCTGACTTGCACTGTACACACATGGGCCTAAATCCACATCCAGATTTGTGTTCATTGCAGCAGTGTCTGCCTATTTTACTGTATGCTTTTTGCCCATCAGTTCAAGCTGAATAATTTGTATATAGGACCTCACAGAAGGAAGATCAATCTTTGAGGGGAGCCTGTAGACTGTCAGAATATAGTATCTAACAGTAGAAACCCTGCAGACTTCGTTATTCACATCTCATTGGCACGGCGCTTTGTAAATTTACAAATGTTATATACAGAATCCCAGACTAGTTTGGGTTGGAAAAGACTTTAAAGCTCATTCAGTTTCAACTCCCTGCCATAGGCAGGAACACCTTCCACTAGAGCAGGTTGCTCCAAGCCCCGTCCAACCTGGCCTTGAGCACTGCCAGGGATGGGGCAGCCACAGCTTCCCTGAGCACCCTGTGCCAGCGCCTCAGCACCCTCACAGGGAAGAGCTTCTTAGTATCTAATCTCAGTCTCCCCTCTGTCAGTTTAAAGCCATTACTCCTTGTCCTGCCCCTGCAGGCCCTTGTCCAAAGCCCCTCCCCAGGTTTCCTGTAACCCCTTTAGGCAATGGAGCTGCTCTAAGGTCTCTCCAGAGCCTTCTCTTCTACAGGCTGAACCAGCCCAGCCCTCACAGCCTATCTCCATAGAAGAGATGCTCCAACCCTTGGATCATCTTCATGGCCTCCTCTGTATGTATGTATGTATGCCCTGGGATATTACTTAAACTTTCAAGCATAACAGGAGAGTGTTTCTTCTGTGGGCAGCCAGCTGTGAGTGAGTAAGGGACTCTGCGTATTAACACTGCCAGTCACTGATTAATATGGATGGTCATCTCCAAATTGATTATTGTAAAATCGGGATGGTATAAAAAGGCCCAAAGGAAAAATCAACATATGCTGCTGCACTGAAAATTATTAATGCTAACTGTACCACCAGTAACTGTGTTCAGCTTACGATACCTTAGCTAACCATCAATTCTGAGGCCTTTAATCAAGTAGTCTTTATCAGTGTGAACAATAAGAAGATAAAGTAAATCATTTCAGGGTGGATTCTCTGGAGTGGCCAAGAGCAGAAATGCATCATTATCCTTTCTAGGTTTAATATAAGAATGAGTCACAGTGCATGTCCATACAGAGGCTGTGTGTACTGAATACCCTAAAACAAATTCACTTACAGAAACCAGGTGCTGCAGGAAAGGTTCTGCTGCAAACTCTCTCCCCTTTCCCCCTCAAGGATGGACCTGCTAGAAAAGTCATCTCAGCTTACAACACAGGACGATGTTGTAAACGTCCCTGGTTTTCTACCACGTTATCATGGCAGGATTGCCAAGATGAGGCCACAGCAAATAGCCAGAGGCTCTGTTGAGGGTTTTTTTTTTTTTCCATCTTCTCAGCGAGATCGTTACCAAAGATGCACCTGAACTATTTAAAAAACAAAACAAAGAGCAGAAAGCCCCACGCTGTTGGATGCCGTCTGCTCCCCCCTTCCTCCGCCCTTTATTACATTCCCCCTGCCCAGTCCCGGACAGATGGTGTCCATCCCCTCCCAGCCCTCTCGAGGGACCAGGGACCTCACTCCTGCTGCTGGGGGGGGGGGGGGGGGACAAGAAACGGGGGTGTTGCAGGTTGGGGAGCCCTGAGAGGCGGCTCCGGGGGTGACCCCGAGCCTTGCGGGGCGGCCGGGGCCCTCAGCCGCGCAGGTGGGCATTGTCCCCGGAGGGAAGATGGAGGCGGCTGGCGGGGAGCGGTGATCGCCGCGGGCTGCGCCGTGAGTGCCGGCGGGGACGGGAAGCGCCGGGAAGGAACGGCGGGGAGCGGGGCGGGCTGCGGGCTCCGCTGGCAGGGGAGGGTGGGAGCGGATTTGGGAGGTGGGGTTTGGAAACCTCCTCCACAGGCTGCTGCTTGCGATGACCCCGGGGGGAAGGAGGAGGAGGAGGCACGGGGGGATCGGCTCAGTGAATGAATGGGCGGCAGCGGCGGCGGCGGCTCCCCTGCTCAATGGCTGCTGGGCTGATACGCGCCAGCCCCGCAGCCGGTGCCTCCCTCGCCCTCCCGTGTTTTGTCTCAGGCTCGCCCCGCTCGGGGCTCCCCAGACATGTTCAACCAGCAGCAGTTCCAGCAGCAGCTGCTGCAGCTCCAGCACCTCCTCCAGCAGCAGCAGCAGCACCACCACCCTCCGGCGCAGCAGGGAGGCCGGTAAGCGCCGCTACGCGAGGCCGGGGATCTCGGGCCTGTCCCTGGGGAACCGCGCTCCTCCGCCTCCCTCCCCTCTGTCCCACCTTGGCCCGCGGAAGCCGCGGCGGGGCTGCCCTCCCCTGACTGGGGAAGGCGACAAAGGGAGGCGGGGGCCGGCGGTCGGGGGCGTAGGCCTCGATCGGGGCAGAGCCCGGGGGGCTGGAGGCCTGGACCGGGTCGCCGGAGGGGAGGCGGTGTGGGGGGGAAGCGCCTGAAGGGGGGCGGAAGGGTGGGATGTGGGTGCGCACAGGGTCCGCTCGCCATTTCCTCCCGTGCCCCGGTGGTGCCGCTCTCGCCGCGGGGTCCCCCGAGGGCGCGTACAGTGGCTCCGGGCAGAGCATTGAGTGCGTGGGGATGCTCTGGGGTCGGGGGTAAACGCCTTATCCTGCAGAAACACGTGTGTGCACCGAACGGAGCCGCACGCTTCGTTATTTCATTACTGAGCTGAAGATACTTGCTTATTGTCTCTCTCTGGATGGGTCTCCTGGCCTGGTTGACATTAGTGAACTTACTTGCGCGGTGGCACGGGTGCTGAGGATGACAGAGCTCTGAGGGGCGGGGGAGGTGGAGAAAATGATGGTTTGTTTGTTAAAAGACAAATGATACTTGCCAGAAATAACGAGGCAGGGAACCAGGGGTTTCCTGAAAACCGGCTGTCTTGGATAGGAATTGCTGCCCCTGATGAGCCGAGATTTGTAGAAGGAGCACAGATTCTCAGAAATGATGCGTTTATTTGCAGTTGTTGTTATCTTTAACATTCAAATCAGTGGGATGTGAATTTGAGGAAAAAAGAATTTGTTATTTAATAGATTGTCATTATTATAAGGCATCTGTCTCAGGTAAATGTGGGAATCATTCTGTTCTGCCGGAAACACAACCTCTAAATCATTTAACCATTAGCATATGTTGTGTGCTGTAAACAAAGTTGCCCTTAAAATGCCAGCATGGGGCTGGCTGCTGGTAGCATGGCTGCATCTTACACCTTTAAAAGTATGATTTTTCTGGTATAAATAGCTCAGAGACTAGAACAATCTAGAGCAGCAAACGTGAAGATGAGCTGCTGTAAATTCTGCTAAGAGGGTTGGGTTTTGTCAACCAGCGTCTCTATTTCGATCCGTGTTTGTACCTCTTTCCAGCCCTGACAGATTCAGCTGTGTCAGCAGTTGTGCTTAGAGGTGGGCCTGACCTTGCTGTTGCCTGAAGAAGTGCCTGCCTGTTTCTTCAGACTTTTCGTGCCTGCTCCACCCTCCTTAGAAGTGAAGAGTCCTCCGCTCGCTCCTTCCTCCTCGTGGTTTAAATATCAAGGCCGTGCTTTATTTTCCCATGCGGTTCTTGCAGTTAGGGGGCACCGTTTACAGTTGTGACCCGTCTGGCTCCGTGTGGGAGGCATTGATTTTAGGCAGAATGTGCTTGAAGCTGCCGAGAAAAACTCCCTGCTCTTTAGAACTTCTTTTCTGCTGTTGTGTTAAATGTGGCCACTGATCTAGATCACTCCTTTCTCCTGATGAGTTGCTGCATAATTCTGTAGAACTGCAGTCAGCTCGTGGGCTTTTTTTATGCTGCTTGAGAGGCTTTATGTGGGCTTGGTGCTAAAGGAGTTCTCTCTGACCTCAAATTCCTTGATAGACAATCTGTCAGCTTTGGAAATTCCAGGAGAGTGTGGAGGAAAAAGGATACAGGGCTGGTGTATGGCATCTTTTCACGCATGTAATCAGCATTTCAGATGTTCTTTGCTCCTCTGTTTTACACTTGTTTGGTGCCTGGAATTGAACAGTACAGCTTTTACTGGGTTCTTATGATTAATGCTTCTTTTCCAGGGGTTTGCCACCACCGCAACAGCAACAGATGCTGAGCTTACGGGCAACAAACCAACCATCACTGCTCAATGCCAATCCTATGCTTCAGCGGGCCTTACTCATGCAGCAGATGCAAGGTACTGTCGTTATGGGAGACGCTTCCTTACTGGAGCTATTTAATCATCCTTCATGGACTGAAACCAGAGTGTGGCTATTTCTTGCTGAACCATTGCAGTCCTTGTATTTGGCAGTTCCATTTGTCATCTTTTGGGGTTTTTTGTCCATAGTCCATAGCACAAAGGTTCTTCAGTGGATAATTCCATGTGTGCACAACTGGGAATAGCACTAGAAGGTATCAGGTTGGATATTAACTATGTGCCTTCCCTCTTAGGCTCACTTGAGCCAGTATTTTTGCATCAATATATTTATATAAAATATTATTTGCTTGTCTTTCTTGGTAGGAGAGTTAAAAGCATTTATTTTGTTGTCTGTTACATACACACGAACCTGGTTTGCTGTAGAGGCTTTTCTTTGCCCAAACTTTATGCAGGACAAACAAATTAAGTATATTGTGGTGGAAAACAGTTCAGGTTTCAGTTGTCATGTAAAATTTCCAGTCCCTGAAATGGCTGTCGTTTGTGTAGAGGATAGTATCACTGTTCTTCCATCACTGTGTTTTCACAAGTGGATTTCTTTTTGCCAGATGTGCTGTTTTCAAAATAGACGTGTGAAGCTGCCAGGAATGTAACTGGTTTTACTTTTGCTCATGTCTTAGCCTGCCAGCCCTTTTCAACACAGAAAATCAGTACCTGGGATAGTTTAAAAGTGCATAGTTGAGATTAATGCCTGCAGTTTTTATCTTGCCTGTGAATCATGCCCAGATGTGAAGACAATAGATTTATTCTGCATGTCGTTAACTCCCCTTTTGTTCTCTCTTGCCCATTTAAATGAGAGGGCTCTCTAGTGACTCCAGTGGCTCTCTACAGATCTCCGTCAGGTTGTAGGGAAACTGGCAGTGACAAAGGACACGCCATGCTCTGAAGATTGGGATATATATATATATATATATATATATTTGTGATAGGCAAAAGTCTGACTCTGCTTCAGTCAGCCACACTGGTGTCAGATATGTTTGATGTTAGCATGGGTTGACCTTTTCCCTAAAGCAACATCTCTTACTGAGCCAAGGACCTGAGGCAAATTAGATGCAAAAGCAGGATAAGGTATGCTAATGAACACTGTACATGCACTTGTTCCTCTTTTCACCTCTGAGCTGAGTTGTGACTTCTCATTCAATAGTCTACACCAGGTAGCCACAGGTAAAAGGTAATATGGTTGCAGTGTCCAGTGTGGCCCTTCTTAAGGATCTGAATATTTCTGGTCATTCAGGTTTGGGTTACATGTAAGAATATCTGATGCTGGAGTATGTCTGTACCTGGAAGACATCAGCATCAATAATTAATTGGCTGTGTGGCTTCAGCAGTGGGAATAGGAAAAGATAAATACTTCAAGTTGAAATGGATGTGTGGTTCTTGGAAGCTACTAAACAGAGAGGAGAATGATTTCTTCCCTTACAGATACTGTTTTTAAATACAGCTATGTCTTTTACAGTAAGATATTATTTATGGTGAGTAATAAAAGATTAGATTACTTTTGAAGACAAACATGAGGGAATACTTCCCATTGTGTTGCAGGCTTTAAGCAGTGGTTTTTCAGATTTTGGGTGCCTATCTCCAAACTTTACTGCCCTGTTTTAGCAGCTGCTGAAAAGGCAGAGTGTGTATTAATTCAAGTGAGAGGGGGGAAAAACTGCAGTATAAATGCAGATTCCCAGAGTGGTGGACAGCTTCTGGGGGTGTAGCTGAGGCATCTGGGCACTTCCATTCCCTCAGCCCTGAAATGGGGATAGGAAGGACTGCCTTCGCAAGGAATTGTTGAGACTCAGTTCTGTCAGCATCCACAGATTATTAACTAACAGGAAGAAGAGCATTAGAATTGGAAATGGCACAGTCTCAAGTGTCGGAGTTGAGGTTGCCATGTTGAACTTGCATGACAACCAGGTGGCAGAGAAGACTGGGGAATCTTTTGTTTGAGGAGTCCAGTTTTGTTTTAAATGAAACACTGTCATTGGCATCTGCTGAACAGCATCCGTGTCCTGGTGTGAGCTGCCAGCTGCACAAATGTGTGATGAATTTTCCTTTTCTACAGAGAATTTGTGTAAAACGAGACCTTGTTTGTGGCAAACACAAGCGCCAGTGTGCTCAGATCCAGTAATTGCTCTAATGATCTTAGCCTGCAGTGACAATTATAACTCAATAGCCTGATACGTAGTAATGGTTGCTATCACATCAAATTGTTCTGTGTGTGCTGAAGGGCATGGAGCACCCATACAGTGCTCAGTGAAGGGTCTTGGGTGGAGACACCTTTCTCCTCTCTGCCTCCTGCTTGTACAGGTGAAGGATGTTCTCCTTCTTTGCACCCTGCAAAATAGGCGGTGATGTGCTTTGTGCTTGCACTTATAGGAAACCTGCGTGGATTTAACATGACGGCGCCAGCACTGCAGCAGTTCTTCCCTCAGGCTACAAGGCATTCCCTCCTGGGGCCACCACCCGTTGGGGTCTCCTTAAAGCCTCGAATGGGCTTCCCCAACCTCCCCTTCCAGCGGCAGAACCGGAATTTTCGCAAGGTGGGGTTCCAGTTTCCAGCTGTTGAGGAGCTTTGTGCTCCTTTTGCACTTCCAGCAGTTGACTGTATTGTAGGTGGAGAACAAAAGAGCAGGGAGAGAGCCTTACAATGAAAACTGCATTTTGCACCATGCTGCTGACACAGAAATGCAGAAATGAGTCCATCTTCAGGGTTCTTATGGTCCATATTTACATTAATGATGAGAAGGTTTCTTGTCACTTCTTGCCTAAGAGAGACAATTCCTCATAGCAGAATGGTTTACACCTAAAATATAAAAGGAACCTTTAGAAATGCCAGCTTCAAAGTGATTGCAATAGAAGAAATCCTGGCTGAGTGCTTTGCTTTTCCCAGAGGCCAGAGTTCTGCTCCATTAGCCTTCCAAAGCAGTTTGTTGTTCCCAAATGACTTGCTCCTACTATGGACATGCCGTTCTGCCCCTTTGGGCTGTTTTCCCTTTTTTTTTAAGATCAGGATCATATTTATTCTTGTGAATTTTGTAAGATTTATGGGGCTTTTTTTGTGAAAACCTTTCTCACTTTTCACCATTAAGACCTCTTTTGTGTCCTGGAAATGGTTCTTAGATTAATTGACCAGTACTTCCCTCCTCTTAGATTAGCTTTTGCATAGTTGATTCCATTATGTCAAAAAGATGTAGTGGATAAAGGTAGACTTCCATTCTTGGACTGTCCTTTCTCCAGAGGCAAAAAGAAGAGGGATTATTTTGGACTATTCTTTTTCTCTGCCCATGCACCCCTTGCCAGAGCCCCTCTAAAGTGACCCTACTCTGCAAGCAGCTGGGTCTCCTACAGTTGCTACTTAAAGCACTGGAGAAATGTCACTGTAAGCCATCTATTCCTTCCCATTCCTGTGTGCTGGAATTCCTGTTACTGCTCCTCCCAGTAAACCTCTGGTGCTTTGGGCAGTATGTTGGGTTTGAGGAAGGACCAAGAGCTGACAATGACTCTTTGCCCATTGCAGGACTTCCAGAGGATGCCTGACAGGAAGCGGGAATTCGATCCTGGTTCTTCATCTCAGTCACAAGGTGATGAGAAAATGGAAATCACAGAGGGAGTGCAGGCAGGGTCAGAGCGGAACAACTTCTCACTATCCACAGGTAAGGGGGAGCCTGCAGTGAAACAAGTGCTTGTAGGCATTATAAACTGCTTTTGGCTGTTCCTGCAGCAAAGGCTGGGATGACTTTAATCAGCTACATTTCCCTCTAACTGTAAATACTTAAACTGCCTGTGAGCCCTCTAAGGATATATGTGCTTCATATATCCTTTTTACTTGGATATTTTTAGGTTTTATAACTTATTTCCATATCCCTTGCATGCAAGCCTCTCAGAAGTCGCTTTGAAAGTGAATGCCATTTAAGATGGGGGAGAAAAAACCTGCTTTGAAATAGAACCTTCCTCATTGCCTTTACCCATAATGAACTCCCCATCTCATAGTATCAAATGCGTGATGCAGAACCAGTTGCAATCAAGATGCTAAGGAAACGATGAGTTGAAAGAGTACTTGCACTCCAGTTCAGAGCAAACTCTGGCACTGAATCTTTTCCAGTGTCGGATACAATATGGATGTGGGGATGTTATTTCTGGCTGAAGAGTGCCTAATTTAGAAATGCAGGTGTATGTGGGGTCATGAGCAGTGTATGTGCAGTGGTGAAAATTACCTGATTAAATGGTTGCTGTCAGACAGATCTGCCACCTTGGCTTATATTAATATTCCTATGATGGGGGCTCTTGTCACTTTAGGTATAGGACTAAAACCCACTTAGTAGACATAAATACAGATTTCTTTCTGGATGACAGCTCATCCAGTGACATCTGTAATTCAACTCAAGTCTCTCAGGTCATTCATTATCTAACCCTGTCACTGCCATTCTCAAATTCAGAATAAGCAAGTGTACAGTATTTGCTCTAACAGAGCTTTATTGGCACTGGTCATTCGGTTAGAGAACATGCTCAGGGTGGCATGGTCTGCTTTGCTAAGGAGATCTCCTTCTGTCTTCCTGCAGAGCCAAGAACTCCAATAGAATCTGTGTTGAACACTGAGCCTGCAGCAAAAAGACTGAAGAGGTATTTATTGAATTGGGGTACTGAAATAGTTACTGGGCTTAGAATTATTGTCTCATTTTATTTCCTAATGATTAGGGCTGTACTGTACTGGCCTGATGTCTGGCATGTAGGAGGTATTTCAGATGCTCATGGACAATTCAGTCTCAATCTGAGAACCAGCATGTTGCAGGGTCTCTTCTGGGGGTGATCCAGCTATGGGAATGAAAAATAAGAGCTGCAGCTCATGTAAATGTGCAACAAAGCGGAGTTTGCTCATGTGTTCTCCTGCCAGGATTCTTGTAAGAGGCAGAAAGGTTCTTTTCTATCCTGATATATTTCTCTAAATGTCAGAAAGGGAAATGAGCAGCTGTGTATCAGCCTTTGAATATATTCTGTTACAGTAGGTGTAGGAGAAGGTAGTTTATTTTGAGGAATGAGAAGGGGAAAGGACTCAGTACTCCCTAGTATTGAAGCCTGTGTCCATGAGCGTTGAATTCTGCATACCTTCTGCAAAGATTGTCTTGCCAGTACCCCTGTCTGCTGGGTAAAAATAGACAAAGGCAATCCTATTACCCGCAAGGGCTGCGCAGCGGGCAGCAGCCTGCCCATCGGGCCCGGCTTGGCTCTCTTGCCTCCCCGGCGGGTGCAGGCAGGGACAGCCAGGGCTGCATTGCCATCTAGTGGGACGGCAGCTCCTGGTGCCATCTGCACAGCGCCGCACCTCTCCCGGAGCTGTCACCGTTAGCTGGTGCGGAGGGAGAAGAGGAGGGAGTGAATACAGATTTCTGGAGGCATTGATTCGAGAATTCCTCAACATATGTTAATGACTGTGAGTCAGGACTCCTGGGGCCTCTTATCGTCGCTGTTAACAATTCACTCTGTGCTTTTGGACAAGTTTCTTCACCTCCCTGTTTCCCATCTGCAGATTAGAGATTAATGGCTAGCTTTAGGGAGAATATTCCAGGATTACTTTGATGTTCAGATGTTACCTTGATCATGTAAAACATCAGAGAGTGATAAATATTATGTGAGCAGGGACTGTTGTCAATTATGGGCTCTGATTAGCAAGAAAGTGAATAAATTCGATTAAAGCAAAGTCGAATGCATTTGAGTGTGTGCTTTGTTAATCTGTTTGCCAAAGCTAATTTAGTTTTAATTACATTAATATTTAGTAGGGTATTAATCAAAGTCCTGTTCCATGCACTGGAAAAAGACTCAAGTCTGAAGAATGACAGCTCTCAGCAAGCCTGCTATTAGGAAAAGCTTTTCCTAAGCAGTAGATAGGGACTGCCAGATTTGATGCATCTGTTATGGCTGCTATTTACTTAGAATAGATCATTCCTTAGCTTTTTTTAAGTGTTTTTGTTTACTTCCAGTGAACAGATGATGGATCTCTGGAAAAAATCACTTACTGTTCTGTATTGCCCTTCACCGATGAGAAGGGCATTCCCCCATCCATGTCCACACCTTTTTGCTTCATGCTTCGTTGTTCCATTTCTCTTTGGCCAGGAATACCAGCCTCCTTCTTCATTTCAGGTTTTTTCCCTCTTCTGCCTTTTCTCCTATGTACCATCTGTATACCTGGAACAACATCATCATTCCAGTACAGAAAGCACTCATCATCTTCAAATCCTTCTTGAACACCCACTTCTAGCATGGCCTGACAAGTATCCATAGAATACTATTTCCTCCTTAGATCATGCTCGTGATGCCTTTTGCTCCCTTAGATTGCTCCTTAGATTTACAGTTTAGACTGCAAACCCCTGCCCTGAAGTGCTCACCATCTGTGTGTGGTGTAGTGTTGAGCCTGCTGGCAGCGCTCGACAAACAATGTTAATGCCAGCCACTCTTGTTTGCTTCGTGGTTGCACTGCCCAAACCCTGATGCTTATTTATAGCTGTGTAACCCAGTTACATTGTCACTTATCAATCCCATAAGTTATGGGGAAGGTATGAGTTTGGATTGCTGGATGCAGTTACCTGCAGAGTCTGCACTCTTGCTTGCGTAGAACATGCTGCTCCATGTTGGCAGAAGGACACCAGCGGGTGGGATATCAAGCCAGCCTCAGAGAGAAGACATTCAAGCCGTAGTGAAATGTGCTAGCCCTGATGGAAAAATAGGGAATGGAGAAAGATACTGTAAAGTACACTTTGTGCTCTATGGAAGCCAACTGTTTACTCTCAGCAGTCCCCTTGAGATCTTTTTTCTCCTTAGCAGTTCACCAGTACCAAATAAAACAAAGCCCTTTGATTTGCATGTTGTACAGTTCCACTTCCCTCACAAGCAGAACTGTAGGGACTCTGGAATGAAATACAACTGATACAAATAGAGCAGGCAGTGATGATGAAAACCCTGTAAGACACCACTGTGAACCCATTCAGTTTTGACAGGTCTCTGTTTCCTCTCGCACAGAGCAGCCTTGAATACTGTCTGGGTATTGCAGTTTCCCTGCAGGTCAGACAGGAGTGAGCTCTTGAAGCTCTTGTTAAGAGTATTTCCTCTGTGAACTGATTTCTCTGCAGGCCTCTGGCAGGAGAGGGCAGTGATCAAAAAAATCCAGAGTTCCAAAGTGATCCAAAAAGTGGTAACTTTCTTGTCCAGATTTGTTTGGCTGCACTTCCTGAAGCTGTTCTAGAATGCTTCCCCTTCGTTGTGTTATTTTCACAAATCCTTGCCTGAAATACCACTCCCAGTAGCTTATTTAGTGGGGAGTGTGAGGTAGTTTAGACCCTAGCCTGTGCCTTGGTGTGTCTTCTGGATATCTCTGTCTGTAACATGGTGAATAAGGTTATTTTCTTGATATCCTTGAAGTGTGACTGAGGAGTCTGCATTAGAGGATGACACAGACAGCAGGGAAGCAGGAGAGTCAAGCGCCCGTGTTCGAGCTGATGGTAAGTTGCTGAGCACCATGACTTGTACTTTTAGGGGACTCCTTGATGGAGCTGAATCTGTAGATCAGTGGGTCTTGTTGGAAGTGTCCTTCCTCTAGTGATACAGGGTGTGGAAAGGAGGAAAAAACCTAGGAAACACATTCAAACATAGTCCTCTAAACCTGTTGCCTATCAAATGCAAAAGATGGAAAGTTTCTCTCTTTAATAAGGGATTTTTGTTGAGAAAGGTTTGTGAACTGGGCTTACGGCCAGCAGTGCTGTGAGAAAAGCTCCCTGGCTTCATTCACCTGCTGCTTTGTTTTTAATGTCATTGCTGTTTTGATTTAAGGCAGCTAAAAAGACTGTCTCTTCCTAGGTACAGACAATGCAAAGGAGTACACAGGTGAAGATCTCTCTAAAGAGAGGAAATTCTCTGAGGAACCAAAGGCTCCTGAGGTGAGTAGACACCACTCTGTGCAGGGGTGGTGCAGAACATAAAACCTTCTCCTCCATCCCAGAGAAGCCCGTTGCCACTAGGAACCAGATGGCACCCACGTCTGGAGCTCTGTCTCCTGCTGTAAGCTGTTGTCCCTGGCAATAAGGCATAATATGTCTGTAATTAGTGCACAGTCTGCTCTGACTTGCTGCTTTTGTACCTCTGCTAGGCTGTACCTTACCCACTGCTGGCTGTTTGTGGTGCTGGGGTTTGTTAAGATTTCAGTATTCATCTGGAAAGGTGGAAATTGAATTGAAAGAACCACTGAAAAATATTGTATTGAGAGCCGTAGCTGAATACATCTTTCATGCTGCAGGAGAGCAGGTGTAAAAAGAAGTCAGGTGAAAAGATGGGAGCTGCTGTGGGACTTGCCATTGCAGCAGGTGTGAGCAGATAGTGGGAGTCTGTGCTCTTCAAAGGCAGCTTGGAAAAATGAGACAGAGGTTAAGCCAGCAAACCTTGAGAGTCTTGCATGAAATGTGTTGCCCGCATCCTAGATGTTAAACCAGGTTCTTAGGCTGTGTAAATCTGTAAGTAAAGACTGAACCTGTGGTGTGAATCAGACTTTTGGTAGTTTTCCTTAACTGGAGACATTTATTGATGTGATCATACATATCTTCCTGCCCTTGTTTGAGTTTCTTATTCCATCAGATGTGGTGCTGAATTGCCTTTAGTTCTGCAGTGGAGAAGCATAAACTGATTGTGTCCCTTACCAACACACTGCTGTTGCTTCAGTCTCCAGAGACTGGGTCATACAGTATCCACAGGGGCTGTAGGAACTACTGTCTGTACTAATAGACCTGGTGCTGTGACACAGGGATTGCTGATTTAGCAGTGTTGAGGAGGAGTGTGTACAAGAGTCTCTCTGGTCAGCCTCCTGTGGTTCCAAGCTCAAATACATTTTCATTAGGGGTAGAGAGCTTAGGTCACATTGTTGTGGTTTAAGCCTGTCGGCAAGCCAGCCACACAGTCTCTCTCTCACCGCCCCCCTCTTCTTGCCCCCCCCACTCCAGGAGGAATGGGGAAGAGAATCAAAAGAATGCAACTCCTACGGGTTGAGATAAGAACAGTTTAGTAACTAAGGTATAACACAAATCACTACTGCTACCACCAGTAATAATAATGATAAAGGAAATAACGAGGGAAGAGAATACAACACCTCGCCACTCACTGACAGATAACTCGCCCCCCCCTGCCCCCTGCTCCTGTCCAAGCACCGACTGATACGTCATCCAACCCTGCAGTGCCCTAGCCCTTCTAGGTAACCCCAGTTGCATCCTGGGCATGACGTGCTGAGGTATGGAATACTTCTTTGGTCAATTTGGGTCAGGTGTCCTGTCTCTGCTTCCTCCCGGCTTCCCCTCCTCCCTGGCAGAGCATGAGACTCACAAAGTCCTTGGTCAGACTAAAACATTTGAGCAGTAACTAAAAACATCAGTGTTATCAGCGGTGTTCCCAGGCCGAAAGTCAAAACACAGCGCTGCACCAGCTACTAAGAAGGAGAAAAATGACTGCTACTGCTAAACCCAGGACACACATACAAAAAGCTGGTGTGATTTTTAGTATCTTCTGAGAGACTGGACTTAATCTTGACTCCTTCTTTTGGCAGGTGTTGAGCTCTGGAGGGTCACTGAAAGTGACTATCCAGCAGAGCAGTGAGAGCAGAGCTATCAGTACAACAGCTCTGAAGCCAGGCCACTGGACCTGTGAGGTGGGCACAGCTGATCCCAACCCTGAATCGGTCCTAAAATTCTACTGTTACATCTGCAAGACCAACTGCTGCAGTCAGCAGGTAAAAATCCACAGGTCTGGCTGGGATATAGGTGGTCAAGAGAAGTGAATTGCCTGCTGCTGTGAGGAGGTGCAGCAGGAGGCTTGTTAACAAAAGCTTATGCTTTAGGAACAAAGAGCATGAAAAATAAAGACAAGCATGCAGATAAAATAAACCTCTTTTGCAGAGCTGGCAAGCAACCTGCTTGAGAGCAATGTGGGTGGATCCACAGGCAGCCATGCTCTTAAGCTTTTATACCACTTCATTGTTAAAGAACAGTCAAGAGAATGGAAAGCATAGCTCATGCCGATTATTTTCTGTATTTTGAATACATATAAATGGATTTTTCTCCTCTCTCTCAGAATTTCCAATCCCACATGGCTGGAATTCAGCACCAGCAGAGACTTGGGGAGATCCAGCACATGAGCAATGTTTGTTTTGTTTCACTCCTGCCCATGGTGAAGGAGCAGAAGGCAGTAGCAGAAAAAGATGGGTAAGTGTTGGTTTGCACTAGAAAGCTCAGTCTGAATGTGGACCTGAAATTCCTCACTGTGCCAGGGTGCCCCTGTTGTCTAGGTAAGGTACAAAATCCCTCTAGTTTCAGGAGCCTTAATCTCCTTCAGGCAACTTTCTTCCTGCTGAAGGATACCAGGGTTGACTTTGACCTGCTGTGTAGTTTTTAATACAGTAGATCCATTTGGAGTCTTGTTTTAACTGGTGCCTTTCTGTCAGCATGAGATAAAGTAACCTATATAAGTGGGTGGGAAGGAGAGAAGATAAATCCGAGCCTGTAAAGATAGGAATGCTGGGGAAAACAATGCCAGGAACAGATTGCAAATTGCAGTATTCCATGGAAGTGTGACTTACAGATATATCTGTTCTCACTTTCAGAGAGACCCAGCAGCGATGGTGTAACACTTGTCAGATACACTTCACGGGGGATCTAATCAAACATCGCAGGACCCAAGAACACAAGGTAACAACCACAGCATGGATTTTATCTGTGCACTGACCTTTCCTGGGGATTGGGTGGAAGTGTCTAGCATCTCCTGCTCCCCAGGCAGCAAAGGAAGAGCAATTGGAGTGGAGAGATGCACGTAAAATTCTGCCAGTAGCATCCTCACTGTTGAAGGGCACTGCCATGCCGCCTCCTGTCTCTGAACACTGGCACCGTTGGAGCTTCCAGTTGTGTCAATATGGCCTGAAGCACCTCTAGTTTATAATTCTTGACGTTTCTCAATAAATATGGCCTGTCATACTTACCTAATCAATTGAATGGAGGAATTGGTGGGCAGTCCGTAAAGTGTTTCTCTTGTGACTTAATGAATTGTCCTTTCCTTAGCTGGCCAAGCGCTCGCTTCGTCCCTTCTGCACTGTCTGCAGCCGCCACTTCAAGACCCCTCGCAAGTTTGTGGAGCATATGAAGTCCGCTGAGCACAAGCAGAAAGCCAAAGAGGTAATCCTGCCTGAGTAGAGAGCTGTGCAGGACTTGAGGCAGCTACACTGTGGAGCAGGTTAACTTTCTGCTTCCCTGACTACTGAAGGGATGAAAGGAAGACAGGCAGTTCTTCCAACCCTGTTTTAGTTTTCATCTTTTGCTGGACTTCAGTTGTTAGAACTTAAAGAAATCGAGTAAAAAAGGGACAATGAGTTAGTTGTCTCTGGAAATGAGATAGATTTGTGCCTCTCTTGCAGTCCCTTCTACTCATCACATGCAGTATGTTCAGAATCTGGGTCTTTGGTTAAATGGAGAGTGCAAAGTTGATCTGATCTTTCTTTTCTGTATGTGACAGGTGAGACTAGGAGAGAAGGAGTTGGGCAGCCCAGAAGATTCAGAGGAGTTGATCACAGTGGATGCCGTTGGCTGTTTTGAAGATGATGATGATGAAGAGGAGGAGGAGGAGGGGGCAGCTGGTGAGGAGGAAGACCTTGATGTAGTGCTGATAGAGAATGAGGATTCTGCTGCTAAGCAGGTATGCCATATGAAAGGAGAAGGAATGACCTGTCTGAGAATCTGCTGTGGGATCCTGTGGCTTCATTGGTCTTGGCTGGTTGAGCTCCAGGTTTCAAGAGTCCGGTCAAGTTTGTACCCTGCAGCAGGAGGGTGAGAGGGCCCTGGCGTTCTTCCAGAGCACAGGAGAATGCAAAGGAGATTCAGGCACTACCTGTGGGGTACAGGAGGGTGTTTCTGCTGTGCTCTACAGCTCCTACTGGTGTCTTCAAACATTACCATGTTGTTGAGGAGCATAAGCAATGTTTTTTAAGGGAAAGACTTTCTGACAGACACTGACATAGTCTCTTTGAATGGCCCCACAGTATTTGGGTCTCGTAGCATAACATATGTGCGGAGGTTTATCTTGATAAGTATTTTCCAAGTAGAGAGCAGTTGCCAAGAAGGAGGTATATGGCTAAGCTACTTCAGGTACATGGCTAAGCTACTTGAGGCTTGGAGTACAAGGGGTGTTTTTAACCCTTGTAATGGAGTGGTCTGCTGACACTGGGGTTTGTATCTGGCCCTAACCAGATGCTGTGCAGCTCTGTCTCTGTTATGTGAATCCTGTTTTGCTCCTAAGCTTACCAGAAAAGCCCAGGAGGGGAATCGGCATAGATACAGTAGGCACTAATGTTCTTTTGGTTTCCAGACTGGGCTGAAGGAAGTGTCTTTGGAGGATTACGAAGGAAGCGAGAAGTATTGTCCAGACACAGCCTATGGTAAGCAAGCAGCGTTAAGAGCAAAGGCCCACAGAGCCTTCTCTGGCCACACACTATACCTGTAAGAGAGGATGGTCTCTACCTACTGCTATAATAACTTCTTGGGCCATGGTGCTTCAGCATTTGCATTTGGACTGGTGCAGATCCCTGCTGCCTGGAGAAAGAGCCAAACGTTGCTTTATTACTGTGTGATAAATCGTAAGGATGTGGTTGATGTTTGTCAGCAGCCTTTTGCTTTGAAGAAGAAAGGATGAGAGCCAGATTCCTTACTAAGGTAGGAAATGGACAAGTAGGGCAGGAGAAGAAAGTAGGTAGCAAATGAGAGATGCTCTGGAAAGATGGAGTCTGGAAGCATATTGATTGGAATGCTTTCCAACAGAAATGCAGCTTGTACAGAGATACTGAGCAGTACTGACAGTATCAAGCTCTCTGCTAGAGCCCAAACTGTGCATGTTTCCCCTGCTTCAGAACCCCCACGCTCCACCTAGCACTTACTCAGACATGTTGCTGGACTGGTGGGCAGTGTTGCCTCCAGATGGCTGTCCCTGATCCCCACCCTGCAAGCGATTCCGACTTTAAACCTCTAACGGCCACTGGTGTTGTGAGGAGGGCAGCTCTGCAGAGGCTGTTTTGTGCCCAAGGAGAGCTCTGTTTACACCAATCTTCCATATCGCTGTAACCTTCCACTATCGTGTGGCAGATGGAATAATGATTCATGCTGTGAATGTTCTCTGCGTGTTCCTCTTGCGCGCCTGCTGTCTTCTGCTTGGTTTGATCCCATTACATTAGATCACATGTTCTCTGTAGTTTTCCATTGTATTCTTTTTTTCCTTTCCCCCCCCCTTTAATGCTCTGTGTAGTTTCTTTGCTCTGGCAGCCAGATTTCTCTCTGAATATCCACCACACAGCCATTCCATGGTAAGATGAGATATTCAGCAAGTTGTCTTGCGACTCCCTGATTAACAGAAGCAAAGCTTTCCACTTTTCTTCCCCCTTCAACCCTTTCCCTTTTAACATGCTTTCATTATTTGAGTTCCATTCAATGTGATCTGTGATTTCCCTTCCCCTCCCGTTTCACAGGCCTGGATTTTCTGGTCCCCGTCGCAGGTTACCTCTGCAGGCTGTGTCACAAATTCTACCATAGCGACTCTGCTGCCCGGCTCGCACACTGCAAGTCCCTGATGCATTTTGAGAACTTTCAGGTTAGACCCTTTGGCGATTGCATGGCCTGGCATTTGTTACCCCCCGTGCGTGTCTCTTCAGCCAATCCACCACGTTAGCTGTCCTGTCTTCAGTTCATTCCCATCATCCTTGGTGTCCATTGTGCCATAGATTTCTCCTGGTGTGCTCTGTGTTTGTCTCCCATCACCCCTGTAGATCTAAAAGCAGTCCAGTCCCGCTTCCCAGCTACTGCTGCTGTCATCTTGTTGCCCATTTCTGGCTGGAAATCTTCCTCAGAGTGTCTGCTCTGTTTGCTGAACCTGTGGAGTCTATCGTTCAGTCTAGGCCTCTTTGTTAGACAGATTACAGGTGGGTCTAGATGGGGAAAGAACAAGAGAGAGAGGGGCTGTTCCTTGTAAAGAAAGCTTGTACGTAATGCATCTTTGCCTGTGATACTGTAGGAACAGCTCCACTAGCCAAAATTGTGGGTGTGATTCATCCATGAAGGAGCCTGGTAAAATCAGATCCTCACCTTAGATATCTGGAAATTTAACATTACAGACTCTTTATGTGATGGAAGCTGTGAGCTGGTGAGAATCCATTTGGTCCCCAGGGTCAGCCTGCAACAGGAATTGAATCTGTCTGTCTGTCTGTCTGCTACCCTATCCTAGGAACTCCTCAGCACAAAGCTCTGCCAACCAATGCTGTTCCTTTGCTTTACGGGCTCCACCTAAAGGAGCTGTATTGCCCCTTGCTGCTTTTGTAGAAGCTTTGCCTACTGGGCTGGCCTGGAATCTGCCATCGTTCTGTCCTTGTTGACTTGCCAGGGGGTGAGGGGCCTTGTGGTGGGTACACAGGGCTTGCGCTGTCTCTGCCCTCTCCCATGACCACTGCCAGGGCCCTGCCTGTGCAAGGAGGGAGGCTCCCACACTGACTTTGTCCTGTGCCTGCACCCAAAACCTGCTCCAACAAAAGCCAATGTGCTTCCCTACCAGCGTTTGGTAGTGTTTTAAGAAACAAACACACCCCAAACTTCATATTTTTCTTCTAGTCTTCAGGCAGGTTAACTATTCTTAGTCAACAGTCCCTGCCTCCAGTAAGGGGTGGGTGCTGCAGAAGCCAGCACTTAGAGCAGTAGATTTGGAATGGCAAATACCAGGAGAGGACCACAGCTGTTCCTTCATGGTTGCTCATCCTCTCCCACTCCTGCAGTAAGACATTTCAGGGAAGAAGGAATCGGCCTTGCAGTCTTCCTGGCTTATTTTAGATCAGCTTAGAGTGAAACTGCAGCAGCAGTGTGTTATGCCTCCCTTTTGGCCCACTTAGAGCTGAAATCAGATGCTCTTCATATGGATGCCAGAGTGACCTGGAGGGATTATTTATGACAGAGTCCAACCTTAAATACCTGCAGGCAGGTAATGATTATTCCTGGGTGCCTTGGGGTTCTCGCAGTCTGAATTAAATCATTGCTAGTTTCTGGGGTACTCTCATCTGAGTAGCAGAGGGTTTCAAAGCAGAGAATTGTCTGCTGGTGAAGCAGTTCACAGCATCACTCTGGAAACAAGTTGACGTGCTTGTATCTGGTTTAGTTTGGCTACATTATGACTCGACTGATCTAATTCCAATACGTTTTGATTTCGTGCATAACCCACTATTTGAGGACAGAGAAAGAACAAGTCTGCAGTGATAAACTGAATTACAATGTGAAGCTGCCTGTCTGGTGTGTTGTAATTCCACACTACAAACTACGGTAGCACTGCTAAATTGTCAGGTCTAATGCTAGTGCCAGTGCAAGGGACCTGTTAAGCAGGAAGCCGAACGTGAATTGATTATGGAGGGAACTGCTGAGGAAAAGATTATTGGTTTATTCTTCAGCTCATACTCTGGGTCTTGAAGACCTGATTCCTGCTGCATGTTGGATGGTTACACAGAATTGCTGTCTTTCTGAAATCCAGTCTTGCAAATGGCTGTTGGCCATTTTAATCTCCTTACAGACCTCTACTGGTTCCTTGTGGTAGCGAGTGCAAATGAGCCATCTTACCCATGAGATGCTTAGCTTTCTTCTGTAGAGAACCTCAGTGCTCTGTAACAAGAAGATATTCTTGGTATCTTAGTGTTCCTGTCAACAGTTTTACTGAGTGCACAGATTGTATCAACAGAGTGGAAAAACCTTAAGCTTTCAACTGAAGTCTTGCTTGGGCTGGTGAACATTAAATCACTCCGCTATAGCAGAGGGCAGTTCCTCATGTATCCAGGGAACATATCCAGAGTTACATCCTGGCAGCAGCTGAAGCAAGAGCTGCCACTTGCACTGCTACATCTATAAAATCCTGAGTCTGACTAAGATTAACAGTTGCCAAAACATGATTTTTTTTGGCTGGGGAGCCAGGGGTCTGCCATGCACTCGCTCAGCACTCAGTAATGTGAGAGGGATTGCAGTTGTTAATATTGCCACTTTTCCTCACAGGAGCTGACCCTTCTCTGCTCGAAAGCCTCCGCAGCCAGGCCAGGAAAGCTGCTGAGACAAGTCGTGCCCCTGCAGATTGTAGCTGCTGCTCACCACTGTTTTTGTACAGGTGTTCCTGGACCAGCTGCCACTTGCTGCAGTGCCTGAGCTGGGTTTGTCTCTCATGTTGGTTTGTTTGTATTTGCAGAGATACAAGGCAGCGAGGCATCGTGCCACAGCTGCCTACCCCGAGGCTCCTTTGCATTCCCAGGGCTCCAGCTCCCAATTGCTGGATGATCCAAAACAGCCTCCTGCTCCAGCAGCAGATACCAGCAAGAAAATGAATGATGATTGTGGGATAGAGAAAGGGGGCACAGAGCTGTCAGCCCTGCAAGAACAAGCTCCAAGGTCTCTGGAGGGTAAGGGTGAGCTGGCCACCTCTGTAGCAGAGGGCAAAGGCCTGGCCAGTGTGACTGATGATGTGTGTGGAATCACGGTTGTAGACGAAGAGAACCTACAGGAAGAGTGCAAGTCCACTACCACTAGTGCCGACTGGCCGCTCCCTGAGGAGAACCGCGCCGCAGGGGAGCTGTGGGCATCCACCGTGTGTGAGGAGGAGGAAGCCAATGCAGCCAGGCAAAGGGAAGGCACAGTCGACTGCCAGGATCTGGGGAGTGGATGGGGTTTAGCACAGAATGAGGCAGAGGCAGAGCCTTCCTCCCTAGCCAAAGGTGAGACAGCCGGTCTTGCCTCTGCTGGGTGCAGACGCTCTTCTAGGCGCAAACCCAGATAGAGTGGCCTTAAAGGGAGAGCCCTTTACATATGATATTTGCTGGAAATGTTTATTTTCTGAGTCTTTTAATAGAGCAAAAACCTTCAACTTTACTGCTGTTTTTATTTTAAGAATAAAAGAAGCCTGGCTTTAGCGTGTCTAATACCGGATGGTGTCGGTTATTACTTGTACAGTTGAGATACAGCAACTGTGTGGAAAAACCGAGGCTTGGATTGTTGAACCTGGAAATGGGATTGTCACGGGTGACAAAGTCCATGAAGTAGATGGATGCAGACTTATTAGTGATTCTTTGTAGTTCCTCTCATTTCCTTTCCAGGCAGAGGAAAAGTTTGTCTCTTGGAAGACTGTGCCCAATTCTGCTTCTCAGAATGCTTTCCTTCCAGAGATGCACACTCTTAGGCAAGCACTGTGTCCTGAGCTAGGCAAGAATGCATCTTGGTCCTCTGTTAATGCTATAAGGCCTAGTACAGTCTGTTCTCATAGTGGAGGCTCTTAGGAACAAATCTTATTTCAAACTGATTTTAATAAAACAGATTTCTTATAAATAACTTCTTTAACTTTCAAAACAAACTCTAATTCTACAGAACAGTAAGAATTGTTTTGCAGTGCTGGCCCCAGGCCATCCTGGCAAGACTGTGGTTTCAGACCAGGATGCTCATATGTACTCCTGCCAAAATGTACAGGGAGCAGCCCACAGGCAGGTCTTGTCACTGCTCTGCACAGCTCATGCAGTGATGGGGAATAACTGGGCTGCTCTGATTCTCTGTCACCTGAGTTCTTAATGGCAGCTTAAGGAGTTAGGTAGCTTCCAATTATACCAGTCAAAACATCATTCTTGTAGCTTGTCTTATCTGTTTGGAATGGGACAGAAGCATCTGGTGATCTGGGACCATCAGCCAACATTGTGGACATCCCAGTTAACGTCAATAACAGAGAAGCTGCAGTTTTAAGGCAGGAGCTGGCACAGGGCCTCCCTCTCCAAGTGTGTCACCAGAGTTACACTTAGGGGCAAGCCTGGAGTCAGGACAGCCCTTGCCTTATGTGCTTTTTGAGGGAAGAGGCTAGAGCTGTAACACTCCTTGCTTGGACTTCATGGTCTCAAAGAGCCGAGATCATTTTTCCTCTTTGTGAAGAGGGACCTGCTCACAAACAACCTGCATGGCATCAGGTTTCCTTACACCCAGGTTTAACCAGATTGGGGAGCAGAAAGAACCAGCTCCTCTCCATCTACCTGTGTGCTTCTGCACCTATCACACAGCTAAAGAAAAACAGAACATGGAGGTGAATAGCAGAACACAAGCACAGGAAAGGAACAAGTTACAGGCATAAGGTACCTCTTCAAGTTTTAAGTTTAAATCAGTGACCAGTTCCCTCAGCAATACTGAGTTTGTGGCCAGACACTATTTGGGAGGCTGCGATCCCTGCACATCAGCTTCCATGTTCTGCTGCTCGCTCTGCTGCTGGAACTCCAGACGTGTCTGGCGGTTGGACTCCAGGAGCTCTTTCAAGCAGGCATGTAGGTAATCGTTCTTCTCCTCCAGGTGATCCAAGCAGGAGTTGATCTGGTCCAGCATGGAGTTTATGGCTGCGTATTCTAAAAGGAAAGGAAATGAGAGACTGAACAATGTAAGTATATTGTCACTGCAGCCAGGGACAGCAGCAAGAGCTCTGCAAAACACACCCACAGCAGTCTGGCTGTGCCTGATCTGCCCCGGGTGGGTGAAGTAAAATGCAACTGAATCCTGTGTGTGTTGTTCCCTGATCAAACAGGCAGCTGGAGGACTGGTACCAAGGTTGGAGGCAAGGTACCTGGGCAGCCCAAACCCACTGCTGGTGTATGCAGCAGCCTCTGATCTCACATACAAGTAGCTGAGTGCTAGCGTGCAGCATTCCACACTTCAACAGCAGCAAATAAATCCCACGTGAGGCTTTTTAGCTGCCTTAGGGCTCATCTTTCCTGATGGTGGAGACATTCTGGCACTGTGGTGCCAGAAACATTAACGTTCTGTTAATTACCTGTGAGAGGCTCCCAGGCTGGAATGTGCTTTGCAAGTGCCTGGCTGGGATCAGGCTGCCAACACAGCGCAGCCATTGCTGTGGCATGAGTGGGGATGAGCCCAAAGGTGCTGCTGGAGGCACTGTTACTTCTGAAGTGTGGGGCACAGGATTCAACTGCAGGCTTTGGGTCCTTCAGATTAGAACTGAACTCATCCCGTGTGACCCTGACAGATGGTTCTCCGGGTACAGTTTCCTATTCATAGCATGTGTTTCAAGTGCAGAAGTGTCAGCCTGGGTCCAATGGCATTTCAGTGATGTGTATTAGCACTGTTAATCAGATGGAGATAGCTGTGCTACTGTGAGGAAACACTTGCTTTTGGATTGCTCTGAGCGATATTCACACAATCCTAAAGAATAACAAAAAAACAGACTGAAAAGACAAGATAAATCTGACAGGTTACTCAGGAGCCAGTCTCATGTTCCTTTCTGAAGCCACACGGGCTGAACATGTGCAGGGAGATGGGCATTGAGCTGTGACCGCAGCCTGATGTTTGTGAGGCTTGCGAGCTGCAGGACAGCGAAGTGCGGGTAGGACAAGCCCACACCTCACCGGCTGGGGCTGGCTCCTCTCCACCCTGGCATCAAGAGCCAAGGCGACACACGCAGTGCCTGCCTGGAGCACTGCTTGGAGCCAACAGAGAAAGCGAGGAGGAAGAGGAGGATGATGCTCTGGGCACACTCGTCCTATGGTGAGGGTCGAGCCGTGCTGGATTTCAGCCTCACCAACCCAACCGCTCCTCCCAGCTCTGCGCTCGTCACGCATCCTGCGGTTTCAAAACCGAAACGCGTTTCTCCTCGGTCACACGCACCCGCTATAGCACGGGATAAACGGATCACAAGGGAAGGAAACGCACACCGCAGGGCTGCGGGCGCTCAGTGCCCCATTGCCGGGCAGGGACGGGCCCAGCCCCGCTCCCCGCTGAGGCAGCAACCCGTTACGGCCGCCCGCCGGGGCGGGGGGGGGGGCGGGCTCTGACCCAGCACCACCCGGCTCCACCGCGGGCGGCGCTGCCCGGGGCCGCCGCCACGCACCTTCCTCCCCGAAGCTGTCGCTGTCCCCGTCGCCGCCGCCGTCGCCCGCCGGCACGGGCGGCTCCGCGTTGGGCCCCGACATCCCCCCGGGACACGGCGGCCCCAACGCCGGAACCGCCCGCACGGCGCGGCCCTGCGCCCGCAAGAGCGCCCGCTAGCCAATGGGAGAGCTCGGCGCCGCGCGCGTCACGCAGGGCCGGCCGGGCGGCGCGGGGGTAAAACCTGTGGTTAGCGGGCGGGGCGCGGGGCGCGGGGCGCGGGGCGCGGGCGGGGCTCTCCGAACCTGAGGGTTTTACCCCAAACGCGGCCCCAGTGCCGGGCCGTGCCCTTGCCCCTGCCCCGTGGTGTCCGCATCCCCGTCCCAGGCTGTCCCAGCCATAGCGCACGCTCGCACTTCACACGTTTAGTGCCGGGACAAGAGGAAGCGGCCTCAAGCGGCGCCAGGGCAGGGTTAGATGGAGCTGAGGAACGATTCCTGCCCCAGAGGGTGCTCAGCATTGGAACAGGCTGCCCAGGGCAGGGCTGCAGGCACCGGCCCTGCAAGTGTGCACACGCCGTGGAGACGGGGCCTCAGTGCCATGGGGCAGGGGTGGCCGGGGCAGCGCTGGGGAGCAGCCAGACTTGATCTTCAAGGGCTTTTCCAACCCAGTTGATTCTACGGCCATGACTTGGGCACTCGGTGAAGCTGCCCTCAGGGGCCACCATCGGCGCCCAGCGCTTCTTTCCCAAGACATCCCATCCATGTGAACAAGCTGCACCTCCGCCATGAGGAGCTCCTGGGCTGCCCCATGGGTGCTGAGGCCGCAGCAGCGAGGGCTTTGCTGCTGAACTCCGCAATCCAGCTGTGGCACCAGCTCCGCTCCATCCCCTCAGCGGCTTGAACCGCCCTCAGGTCACCTCCACACCTCCTGCACCCCAACGGAATGACTGCAACGTGCTTTGCCCTTCCTTGTCTTTGGCCCGGTCCCGTTCGTACGTCGCTCAGCCCCAGGAGATCCCAGTGCTGGGTGGTTTTCTCATCCTGATGTCACTGGGATGAAAATAACTTGCAATTAGAGCACTAATTCAAGCAGCACTCAGATAAACCCGGTTTGAGGACGCTGCTGTTAAATGGGTATTTGGGGCAAAGAAGGAAGGGTTGTGTCCTTATTTAACACCACAGCCAGCTCTTCTCCTTTCTGTGGGGTGACCCCGCTGCCTGCTGCTGTGTTGAGCCCCATATAGAGGAACTGGAGATTAATTAACAGACGGAACCACGCTTTAACGGAAAGGATGAGGAGTTTCAGTGCGAAGCGCTCTTCTGAAGGCTTGCAGCGCTCGCACTGTGGTACCGCGCTGGGCAGAGGGAGGATTTGCGCTCAGAGAACACATTACATCCCATTCCCGCTTTAGGCGTCCTCTCGGCGGACCCGGGTTGTGCCACCACTGCGAGGAACCGACCCCCTGCGCTCAGCACCGCCGTGACCCCCGCTCAGCGCGGCGCCGCCATGTCGGGGCGGAGCGGTCCCTTTAAGCCCTCCCCAGTGCCCGCCCGCGCCGGGAAGATGGCGGCTGCCGGCAGGGCTTGGAGGGCCGCGGCGCTGCTGTCGCCCTGGTGGCTGCGGGCCCCGTGCCGGGCCTACGGAGCTGCGGGCGGCGGCGGCGGCGGCGGTGGCCGTGGCCGTGGCCGCCTGCTGCTGGGCGCTGCCTTCGCGCTGGGCGGCGGTGCCGGCCTGTACCTGGCGGCGCGGCAGCGCCTGCGGGAGCACTGGGCCGCAGAGGTAACGCGCGGCCGGGCCCCGCTCGCCGCCCGAGGCGGCTCCTCCCTTCCTGCGGGCCGCGTTCTCCTTCCCTCCCCGCGGGGTTCCCCGGGCGCCTGCCCTGCCCTCGCAGCCGAGCCCGGCCGAGCGGGGGGCCCCTGAAGGCAGAGCTTCGGTGGGGCGCGGGGGGGGTTCTGCTCGGACCAAGCGGCTTTTTCTGCTCCGCATAAAGCTGTGAGGGTGGCCCCGGCGGCGCTCTCGTTGAGGGAGTGCGCGGAATTCCTGTCGGGAGTGTGGGGATGTGAAGCAGCAGTGCCTGTTGGTGCCTTACCCAGCGCCCACAGGGGGTGTGTGACCAAATAAATTGTAAATGGGAAGCACAATGAGATGAAAGAGGGGAGAACGAAATGAGCTCTTAGGCAGAAGCTCTTCCCTGTGAGGGTGCTGAGGCGCTGGCACAGGGTGCCCAGAGGAGCTGTGGCTGCCCCATCCCTGGCAGTGCTCAAGGCCAGGTTGGACACAGGGGCTTGGAGCAAGCTGCTCCAGTGGAAGGGGTCCCTGCCCGTGGCAGGGGCTGGAGCTGGGTGAGCTTTAAGGTCTCTTCCAACCCAAACCACTCTGGGGTTCTGTGGCTGCAGTTGTTTTATCATGCGTGAGTAGTCTTTGGCATGGCCTGTCAGATGGCTGAAATGTAGTGGTCTTGGGGAACGTTCCTCACCTGATGCCTTGCAGCGTGTGCTGCCCTGGGTTCTCCCACCTTACAGTTGTCCACGGGTTGATAATCCCAGGAGCCTGAACTCGGGCAGATGCACGCCTGAAATCAACAGCAAACTCTCCTTATGCTCTCCCCACCTTGTGGCCTCAACAGGCGGGTTTGTGTGTGTGGGGGGGGATAAAAATATGGATTAAAAAGGCCTTTCTGGGTTTGATTTACAGATTATTAAAATATTCTTGTGCTTTTCTTTAGTTTCACAATTGCGTATAGAAGGGTAAACTGGATTTAACTTGGTGTTTGGTTGTTGGGTTTTTTCCTTGGCTCTGAGTAGGAGTTGCCAGCAGATTAAGTAAGTTATTTAGACTAAAACCCAGGTATTTGGTTGCAATAGAACCAATAGCGATGCCATTTGAAGAAGGCATTTCTAAGTGAAGATACTGTGATGCTCAGATGTTGAAACTGAATGTCCGTGACTATGACTGCATGAGAAAAATAAGATTTGAAGGGAGGTAATATTTATGGTTTTAGTAGCAAATAGAAGCTTCTGCTCTCTTCCTTCCCCAGCTGCCTGCAGGGAGCCTGCAGCTCACTCTCTACCAGTATAAAACGTGTCCTTTCTGCAGCAAAGTCCGAGCTTTTCTTGATTATCATGGCCTGCCCTATGAAATTGTGGAAGTGAACCCAATAATGAGGAAAGAGATCAAATTCTCTTCCTACAGAAAGGTGCCTATCCTGCTCGCCAATGCTGGAAGCCCTCTGGTAAGTCTTACTAAGTTGAAAGCTTCATTTCCCCACAGGCAGTGGTTTGGAGGCTTTGTCTGTGTCATGTCTCTCAGGTTTATCATGTGCAGTGCAATCTTTAGGTCATCTTTTGTCCTCTTCAGAGCCTAAGACTTGCTTCTTGCTTCATGGCTTCCTATGCCTTGGACTTATTGAGTTTATTGTTGCTCTTTCTTATGAGGGATGTTTGTGTAGTGACTGTAGCACAGTGATTATCTAGCTTCTATCAGCTCTTATGCAGGACATGTAATTTGTTCCAGTCATAACAGGAATTGCTTGTGTCTTGTGGGAAAAGAATGACATCTCAAGAACACTCAAGATTCAGCTTATCTAATGAAAGGCAAATTTGAGGTGATGCTGTAAAACAGCCACAGAAGAGATTTGCACTTAGGGCTGTCTTTAGATGTGCAGGGACTTGTATGGATGTACATGGCAGGGAAAGGGGCTGCAAGTACTAACCTGGAGCCTCAGCATGCAGGGGGCGAGGTTTTAAAGACTTTCCTTTTTAATTTCACCAATGTCTTTTAAAAGAAGCTTGTTTTAATTGTGTTTTTCAGCAATTGAATGACTCTTCGGTGATCATCAGTGCAATAAAGACCTATCTCATCTCCAAGTAAGAAGAAGGGGAGATGGGAGAAGAGTTGAGTGTGAATGGCCCTTGAGGAGTAGAGATTTAGAAGTTGGTCCTAAGTGTCTTGCTGACTATGACCTCTGAAGTACTGGGTGTTTGACCCAGCTGGGCTGTGATAGTGTGGATGATACCTGTTATGTTGTGATGCGTGTGCAGTAAAGCAAAGCTTTTATCTGCCAGAACTACTTTTTCACCTTTACTTTGTTACTCTTTGCACAAAGCCTGTTTAAACATGGACTGAAGTTAGTCCTGGAACTAAGCTTACAATTAGGCAGTTCTAAAGTCTAGAATGAGATGGAAATGCTGTGTCTGTGGCCTTTACATCACTTGTGAATGGCAGGACGTTTTATGCCTGCAAAACTGTTCTGATCCAAAGGTATGTGTGCTAATAATAGTTATTAGCAAGTGGCTGTTCCAGTCTCTTTTCAAAACTTATTTTAAATAGAATTTGGAACCTTGTGGTCTTACTTTTAGAATAATATATTTTAAAGTGTGTATTTGTCAAACTGTCCTTTGCTTTTGCTCAGTTTTGCAGCAGCCAAATTGGCACTAACTGTGTTTCTGTCCACAGGAGGAATAGCTTAGAGGAGATTGTGTCCTTTTACCCTCCTATGAAGACTGTGTCTGAGCAGGGCAAGGAGGTATTTGAGTATGGGAATAAATACTGGCTCATGCTGGATGAGAAGGAGACAAAACGAATCTATCCTGTCAAAGAAGTGAGAGTGTAAGTGCCCTTTAAGTTCCAGGAAAGGTTACAGCCTCCTCCTTATGTGCTTCAGGGATGATGCAGATGTAAAATCCCACTGGTGGTGACAAATCCTGTCACATGCAATTAGTGTTTAAAACCTCAGTAGTTAGAGTGGTTTGCTGTTTCTTGTGTAACAGTGCTGTTAGATGGCCTAGTTACCACCATCACGGTCATGCTACCCTTCAGCTGCTTCCAATTCCCTTCTTGGCCTTTCCTTTATGTCACAGGGGAATGCTATGGAGGGCTGGTTTCCCTTTCTGCTTTAGTTCTCATGTTGGGAGGAGAAGCTCAGTCTTACTTTTAGTTAAGATAGGAGGATTCTTGCCAAAGGTAATGATCCTGAGTGTGTTTCAGAGAGGTCACCAGAGTACCGGGCTGGGCAGGAGTTTTCCATACCTTTTCCCTTGTCAGAACCTCTGCCCAGTGCTGCTGTCATTCTCCATCCTGTAGACCTGAAATCTGTATCTCATTCACTGAAAGTTTCTTTCTCTTGAATGCTTGCAGGGAAGAAATGAAGTGGAGAAAATGGGCAGATGATTGGCTTGTTCACCTCATCTCCCCCAACGTTTACCGTACCCCCAGAGAAGCATTGGCATCTTTTGATTACATTGTCCGTGAGGGGAAGTTTGGCACCATGGAGGGCTTGTTTGCCAAGTACGTGGGGGCTATTGCCATGTTCTTCGTTAGCAAGAGGCTGAAGAAAAGGTTGGTACCACTGAGCACCAAGTACATGAGAGGAATAGCTCCTTAACCTCCTTAGCTGTGAACCCCAAAAGGGCAGAACCTCAGAGTTTTAAAGCAAGCCATGTAATCCAATGTGAGTAACAGTGTATTGCTTTAACTGGAGGTGCTGAACCCCTCCACTCATCTACTATGTAATCACCAGCTGCCCCCTTCATTCTTGGATACCTTCCTGATTCCCAGGCAAAGACCAGCCCTACAAGATGAGAGATGATAAAAGGTTAAAGGAGCAAACTAGTGTCTTCAAACTACTTCTTTTCTTTATCCAGACATCACCTTCAAGATGATGTCCGAGAAGACTTGTACGAAGCAGTTAATGAGTGGGTTAAAGCTGTTGGCAAACATCGACTGTTCATGGGTGGAAACCAGCCAAACCTTGCTGACTTGGTAAGGGGTTAATTCCTCCGTTTATTCTTTGATGTATTACACGTTACCTAGTTACTCATGTGTGTGAAATAATTAAATACAGGTAGAGAAGGTGGGTTGGGTGAGATGAATGTTGACATCCTGTGTGCAGTAATATGATTCCCACATGAAGGGCACTTAGATTAAGTATGATCATATTTGTTGTTTTCCTCCAGAAAAATGTTTCCTAAGATGCAGTTTCCATCTGCAGGTGGATGTTGCTGTTAACATGGAAGCATGATAAAAGCAGGTTACAAGCCAGGACACTGCTCTGCCTCATGTGCTGGTGAATAAAGCCTCACACCTGCACAGGTTTTACCAAACTTGGTGCTGCTGGGGTGGCCTTTTTGGGCAGCAGTGTGGGCTGGAGCAGGATTCATCCCCTGCATCAGCTGTTTTCCTTGGAATCATTTCACAGCGGGGCTTGATGCAGAGATGGGATGAACTTTTGCCCCATAGCTACATGTAGATCCTGACCTTTCCTTACGTTTCCAGTGTTCCTTATGGAAAAACGTGCATATTCCTAACTACCTTTCTGCCCTTCTGTCTTCTCTGCTAATTGGAGTGGTGGAGTAGATGGCAGGATGGGGAAAAGAGCCTTACTGGCCACGCTGCTGAGCTGTTCTCCACTGACTTGCTGGTGGTGTTCTGTTCTTTTTGCTCTGGTGCAGGCGGTGTACGGGGTCCTCCGAGTCATGGAAGGGCTGGAAGCCTTTGATGACATGATGGTTCACACCAAGATTCAGCCTTGGTACGAGCGCATGGAAGAAGCCATTCAAAAAGCTGCAGTTGCGTTCTGATGCCAGCTGCAGCTGCCTTCCTGAAGCACTTGCATGGTAAAAAAAATACTTCAGAAGGAACACCATTTATCTTTAAGGAGTCGAAAGGGCTGATCACACCTAAGGACTGACACGGAGGCACAGAGACCGTCCCGCTTAGAATATCAAGTCGCAGTGAGCAGGAGGGATCCAGCTGTGTATGTTTGAACATGGTGTTAAGAAGGAGGGGAACAGGCAAGATGAATACTGCTGGAAAGGAGAAGTGCTGAAGAATGCAGCAAATAGGCTTCCTTTAGGTGAGAGCCATACTTGGAGCACGCTACTGTAAAAGCAGGACTCTGCTAGTGAGTGTTAGAGCCACAGCGGATGCAATGGGTCTGAGCAACTTTTGCTTTGGGCTCTCTTCTACTGCTCACCTGGAAGTGTTTTCCTGACTGAGACACTGGATACTTATATTTAAGTGACAGTTTTTCTTGCAATAGAATCTTGTAAGCCCAGTGCTGAGGGAACTGGAGGAATCCAGGGTGCTGGGAGAGGCATTCTTCCCGTGACACAGTCACTGCTGCTTTCGCTCTTCCATGTAAACGGTTCTTTCGGTACTTGATGCTGTACAGTCTGCAAGGATAAAGGCTGGCTTTAATGTGCGCCTCTGGGATCTGCGAGTCCTTACTGTACCTGGAAAGCACACCCTACACAGCAAGCACTGATGCAGAGCTGGTGCTCAAAAGATTAGAATCAGTTGGGGAAATCAGTTTATTCTTTTTCTGGAAAAAAGAAGGATTAGGAGGAAGCTGCCAACGTAGGTGTGCTGTGCGAGAGTAGCAAAGGATTTGCTGTTGTACCAGTGGGGTTAGGAGCTGGCTCAGCAGGTAATGTACAAGTCTCCTGAGCTGTGGTGGGATGTTTGTCCTAGTGCAAGATGATCCAGGCTCCTTTACAGAGCCCAAGCCTTGCGTTTTGCCTTGGTACTGCGTCCTGTTTTCCCCGGAGAAAGGGCAGGTTTTGGGAAGCTTTGTTGAGACATTCTGGGTGCAGCTGAAGTAGGTCTAATACAGCTGGGCTCTGCTGGGGAGGAGGTGTAACAGCAAAGGTTGTGATAGGGGGTGGGTTTTGGGGCTTTTGTTGGGTTGTTTGTTGTATTTTTTACTTTCATTTGAATGTGAGTCTAGTTACAAACCCGGTTATGGTCTGGCATGGACAAAAATGATGTTTACAGTAAAACCAGCTGGGTTTGCTGCTCTGTGACTTGCTGTGCTCGTGTTAGAGCTGCCTTGTACTGAAACCTGCATCCCGCAGTATCCACACAACCGCGAGTGATGCAGTTTTAACACAACTGCATCAACCTGCTCCGAGCCCTTCGGTGGTGGCGTGGCCACCCTCGGAGCGTGCCGGGGCACAGGGGCCGAATCGCCGGGGGAGGCCGCGGCGGAGCGCGGCACTAGGCCCGTCCCCTCGGGCCGCTTCCTGTCACTATGGCGACGGGGCCCGTTGTGGGGCGGGGCGTTGTAACGTATGCGGCGGCGGGCTGGTCACGAGGAAGGTTTGAATCGTCCAATGGGGGAGCCGGGAGCGGCGGTGCGGCGGCGGACCCGGAAGTGCTGCGGCGGCGGCGGCGGCACCGGCACCTGCTGCGGGCTCGCTCCGCCCGGCGCGGCCCGCCTGGCGGGTTCCTATGGCAACAGCGCCTCCCGCCGCCTCCCCGCCGCCGGCGGCCACCTCCTGAGGCGGCAGCGGACCCTTCGCGGCGCTTCATGGTGAGGGCCCGGTGGGGCGGGGCGCCGGGAAGGGTCCTTTTGCCCGCTCTGTCAGGAGCGAGCGGTCCCCGCCGCCTTAGGGGGGTTCTTCCCGCCGCAGCGGAAAACGGGAACCAACGGGCGGCTTTGGATGTGGAAAGGAAAACGTGCGAGGGGGGCGTTGGGACGGGCTGCGAGGGGGGGGGGGTGCCGCTCCTGCAGGCTTCTGAGCCCGTTTGGAGGAGAGCGCTGCCCTGAGCTGAGCCTGCTTGCAGTGGGAGATTGAGCCCGGGACAGGGCCCTGCCAGGCTGAGGCGGACATTGCCTGAAGAGCCTCCGGAGATGGCAGGAGAAGTTGCTTAAACTTCTGAAATAAACCCAGTCGTTAGCGAAAGCTGGTGACTGCTTTTCTGTTCCGCTTGTGGTCGTTAGATCTTAGCAAATTCTTTTCTGTGAGGGTGCTGAGGCGCTGGCACAGGGTGCCCAGAGAAGCTGTGGCTGCCCCATCCCTGGTACTGCTCAAGGCCAGGTTGGACACAGGGGCTTGGAGCACCCTGCTCTAGTGGAAGGGGTCCCTGCCCGTGGCAGGGGTTGGAACTGGATCAGCTTTAAGGTTCCTTCCAACCCAAACCAGTCTGGGATTTGAAAGCTCTGCAGGTTCTCAGTCAGTGCATTAACCCATGCTCACATGTGGGCCTGGAGAGAGCTTAACCCTTCTCTTGGAAACAAGAAGATTAAAGTGCCCAGCAGTGTTTGGAGTTGTTCATAGTTAGAAGCTGGGGATCTATCTCTTTTCCCCTCTAATTTTCATTACTCTAATGTGATATACATGTGTATTTTGTTTTAAACGCATCCTGCTTAAAGCCAGATGCAGTAGTAATAGGTTTATTTAGAGTAATTACATGAATCGCAGCAAGCTGGTAAATTAAGCAATGAGCTATAAAGAATGATCTCAGTTCTAGTCTGGCAGAAGTGGTGTAAAAATCCTGTTCTACCACATTAAGAAGTGTGACTTGTAACATTATGGAGGAGTGTTAACATAAGGTCAGCTAACTAAGCCTAATATACCACCACCCCAATAGCTGTACTCCATCCCTCCCCAGCAAACATTAGTCCTTTGGACATCCCTTCTCCTGCACTCCCGTTTCTTCAAGTCTTCAAGTCCTCCCAGCCAGAAGATGCTTGTGCTGTACCTGACAGAGTCTTTGTGGTGCTGGGTTTCCCTCAGCATGAGTGCTAATTCGGATATATCTCTTCAGCCTGCGCAATATAAACCTAAACCGTCAATGTTTCGGTGCAGTTTTGCAGAATTTGTTGATGGTGGCAGAATTTGGGGATGCTGTGGGGTTTGCGAGGGGATCTACACATGCCCTAGAACTGTTCAAACCTGTTCCCATATTAAACTGGTTTCAAATTGCAGTTAGAATTTGGAGGTTTGTAACTGTTTGAGCAAGGCCTTCATGTAATTGTACAAAACGTTTGCACTGTTTAAGCCAAGTTTCATTATCACTATGTAAGGAATTGCAGTCTCTGTCCTTTCCTCATCCCATGCTTGTCAGAGGAAGCCAGGACACAGCAACCGCTGTTGTTTGGGTCCATATACTTGATGTGTTTGAGCCTTAAATTGAAAAGAGGAGGTTGTTCAGAATTTGACACCTTTTCTTATTAGTGGTCATTTTATTATTTCTGCATCAGGTGTCCTTCATCCATCAACGATGAAATGACTTCAGTCTCTGCACAGAACACACTGTCCAGAGGAGCCAAAAGCATTAGAATAAGTGTAAGTAATTTACCTTACAAAAAACCCTTTCTGCCAGGATCAGGTTAGTGCTGCTGGTGGACTTTTGTAGGATTTGCAATTGCATCATACCATTACCTTAACCAAAGCATCATGCTCAAAGATAGAGGCTTTAATCTTGCGTTTCTAGGCTTTTCCATCTTGTGTTGGGTATTGGTTGAGTTCGTGCTCTTTTTCTGGAGATTAAAGATTAAATACTGTGATCTAAAAGCTTTTAAGCATTTGTTTAGCTTCAAAAGACACTTAAAGCTTGTATGAAAGAGTTTACAGGGTCAGGATTCTAGGATGGAAGGATCTGATGGTCTCTTGTTGATTTTTCCCTAGCAAATTGTTAAATGAACGCTTCTCTTCTCCCTTCAAATTTCTCTTCATAATCAGATGGTGCTGGTTACTGGAACCTTGATTTGCTTGCTTGCTCAAAGACTTTGAACTCTGATGACTCTTACAGGCACCTGCTATCAGTCCAACTGTATTTGGTCTTTAATAGCAATGTTCAAAGCAGAAAATACCAGCAGCAATTACTTGTATTAATCCCAGCTTTGCAGCGAAATAGTGTGCAATTCAAAATGGCAGATGCTACTGAAAGCTCAAATTTTAACCAAGGCTGGCCATTCTTGCTTTCTGGCACAGAGGGAAATGTTGTTATTTCCAGTTTCCTTATCCACAGGTTTCCTTTCATTGTCTTGCCCTTTCCCGTTTGTGGGAGAAGAGCCATGAAGAACCGTTCCTCATCTCCCCCTTTGCACGTCCATGTGGATGAAAACACCCCTGTCCATGTCCATATTAAAAAGGGTCAGAAAACCACACCTGCACAATGCCAGGTAGGAGTGTGTAGCCACATGTTTGTAAGGGTTGCAAAGAGGAAGGTGAATGGTCCTAGAAGCACCACACCATCTTCAAGGTCTGTTTTGCTGTTGTGTTTGAAGTGTAAGACATGAATTTGTGTTCAGTGGTGAATTTTCAGTGACGCATTTTGTATGTTTAAGGTGATTTGAGTCTGATCTAGAATATGTATTTTTCATGTTCACATGTATGTTTGAGAGGGGCATTGCTTCCAATGTGATATAGTTTGGGGGATTTTTTTTTCCCTTTTATTTCCTAGATTTGTGTCTTGGTAATGATTTTCCTTTGGGTTCATCCTTATTGTAGGAAGGGTTTGGGGAAAGGTCGTATTTAGGTGTTTCAGGTACCATCTTGGTTGTATTAAAATGACTGGGCTTAGGGAAAAGAGCCTGGATTCAAACCATCCTTCTGGCATTAAGCACCTTCTCGGTCTGCTGCTCTATGCAGCAAAGAAAATCTCTTCGTATCCTTATCCACAGCAGGCTGAAGGCAAGACTGAAGTTGAGTTTCAAGTTGTCACCTGTCCTCTTTTGTAGCTGGATGTTTACGTAAAGGTGATGCTCGTTCTTCCTTAGGTGCAGCCATCCTATCCTAAGTCCTCTATTTTGTGTTTGTGGCTAATGGTGCATATCATAATGGGGTAGGGCCTGACAGTGAAATCGATGACTCTTACTAATTAATTGCCTGTAGGGAATATTTAGAACATCAGATTTTTCTCTGAAGGTCAGAATTGTGCAAAACCACTTGAACTTCCCTTCAGTCAGAGCACTTCAAGTTCAATAGAAATAAATGCCCATCTATTAGTTAACTACAAAGCAGCAAAACCACTTCAGAAGCTTTTCAGGACCAATCACAGTGCACTGTTCTTAATTTTCTCTGATAGTACTGTTATCACGTGATATATCTGCTCTTTTGTGAGACAAACTTGGAATGGGGAAGGGATCTCGCAGGTTGTTCCTTCTTCACACGAATGGGTTGCATTGTGATATTTTCTTGTGCATCTCCGTACAGAGAAGACTTTCTTCCCTCCCAAGTCTCCCACCCTGGTCTGCTGCGTAAGGCTCTCATCACATCACAAGTGCAGGTATCCCAGGGATATCACAGAGCTGCTTTGTGATAGACAAGATACACTATCAGCTCAATGTGCAATAACCTTTCCTTCAGGCTGATGTTAGCCTCCTCTGATGGCTGCTGGCCAGTCTTACGTGATGTATCATGCATAACACTATGATGTTTTTGTATCAATCATCTTTTAATTTGGCTTTGCAGCACTAAAATTTGTAAATGGTTCTTTAAAAGTCTGATTTATTTTATCTTCTCTTTTCTTTCAGCAAAAGCACAAGCAGAAAGTGAAGGGGGATACTGTGAATGTATGTCGAAGTGTCCGAGTGAGAACGAAAGCCCCCTGGGTACCCCCAGGCAAAACATCTGTCCGGGAGTCCACCTGCAAATGGGAGGTATGGCCGAGCTTGCACTTCAAAACCTTAAAACTTTTAAAGGTCTGTCTGAGATTGAAGAGAGTCGATGTTTCAGTGAGGGAGCTGGGCTGATCTGAAAGAAGGCTACTGTCACCTACCACCCATTGTGTCTTCTAGAAATCTTTTTCACTTTTTGATACAGAAAAATAGGAAATTAATTATTAGTCTATGCCCATATCATGCCTTTCTGCCTCTAGAAGCCAGAGAAATTTCTCTGTTTATTGTAGCTTTATTGGTCCCCTTCAAGATCTCATCTAGAGGCACAGTGAGGTGCTGCTGTTGTTAGTCTCTTCCAAAGCATGGAGTATTTGTGTAGTGTGTTTTCTTTCTTGTGGGTTGATAGTTTTTCCTTTTGTATTCCTGGCTTTTCCTAGATGAGAACTGGAACTTCCATTATTTTTTCTTCTTTTTCTGTTCAAGTCTGTGTGCATTCTTGACCTTTACCTATGGAAATGAAAGAATGTTTACAAGTTGGTTTTCTCTACCAGCCTTGTTGCAGTGATACAACCTGGTCTCTGTGTTTGGGAGTTATGGTTAGGATCCTGTTTATGACTTTCTGGTATTTTCTACCAGGGACCAGCTCACCGCCTAGAAGTTGCACCTCCAGATTCAGACAAAATGCCATCAATGTTGCACCTGAGCGACCTCTCTGCAGATGAGGAGGATGTTGTTTGCTGCAGAATGAATGAATATGAAAAGAAGATAGATAGCCTCATAAATGCAGTGGGAATGATGAAGGAGGTGAGGAGATGGAGGAGGTTGGGGTCAAGTCTTGGTGTAATACAAGACTACCCAGGCCATTGGTAGCTTGTTTAAAGTTGTTTAGAAAAGCTGAGCTATCCTGCTGAGAAATTCACTAAGCCCTACTATGAAACATTGTAAAACCTTATCTGTTTAATAAGGTGTTGCTGTGCTTCAGTTTCCAAATAATCTTTCTTCTACCCAAGCCCAAAGTCTGAAAACAGGTTATTCCCAAAGGTGAAAAGTACAGGGTGTTGCTGTTTCAGTGTCAAATAATCCACTTAACAAGATTGTTTCTTCTCATTTGGTTAAAAAATTTGCAACCCACTGATGTGTTTTGCAGATAAGCAGCATCTTATGTACTTGACACCACTTAAAAAATGGGTAGGAGATGTTCCCGGATGCGTGATGGTGGGGACAAACTGTGTCTTTAACTTTGAGTTAATACTGAGGGTAACACATCTTAAGTAGTAGTATTTTACTGAAAACTATGATGTTCAAATCTGTGTAAACGAATAGGATTTGAGTCAAATAGATCTTTGTGTTAAGCGTTCTCCATTTTATTTATGCTACAAAATTTAATGGAGTTACTTACATGACTGTGAAATAAAAATCCACTTTGCTACTTTTAATAAGTTCATTGAATCTAAATGTTTGGTGGTGTCACTTAAATCCATGATGTAAGATCACATTAATTTTATTAGCTTTGATTTTGTGCAAACCAGGGAATCTCCAGTGACTTTTTGCTGCAAAAAGAGCATCCAAGCCTGGTGCAGTTGTTCAGACCCCCTCTATGTTCTCTCTTCTTTCACATCTTCACTGTCTCTAGCACTCTTAACTGCCAAATGGGGTACATGTGTCATTCATGGGGAGCAGTAGCCAACCTCTGAGCCCCATTCAGCCTTCAAGTATTATGTACACAACTGCTGTCACACTACCAGCAGTGGCACTATGCTGCTACAGAACAGGTAGATGGAAACAAAATGCTAGGGACTGTTCGGTTGATTTCACCCAGTTCCATGGATCTCCCAGAGCAATAGTGGAGCAATGGGAGTCATTTCCAGTGTGTGAACTGCCACCAGAGCTCCTTTCCTGCCATGTTTGAGGCCTTTCATGTCTTGCGGCTGATGACAAGTTTTTGGTATATGAATTAAAACCAGGGCTTTTGCATCTCCCTGTGTTTGTAGGATGGGAGGTACTTCAAGGAAATAGCTGAATTATGCTCTTTGTGCATCTGAACAACCTGGAAATATCTAGGGGGAAGAGGAGTGGGTGGAAGGAAAAAAATGCAAGAAAAAGCCTGATCCTCTGTTGTCTGCAGCTCAGTAGTTGGTTCAGTGGTTTGAGATGTGGTTCTGTGTATCACTTTAAAAGCACCTAGTTTGTCTTAACGTCCTATTTAAATATTTTCATCAGGCCAAGCTGCAGGAAAAGGAGGAACACAAGCAACTGACAGAGCGTCTCCTGGAAGAGCAGAAAGAGCAACTAAATGAAGTCACACAAGAGCTGGTAGAAACAGAGCATGAGAATACGCTGCTCAGGCGCAATATGGAGCGCATAAGGGAAGAGAAAGACCTGACTATGTAAGACAGCTCCGTTCTCCATTGTTACTCCAAGTAGTTGTATTTACAGGGCAATACTTCCTTTACTGCTAGCATTATTTAAGGTTGTAGTTTGTATGTTGGGTTGCCATGCTGCTTAAGAACTCATGTTCTTGAGGTTATTTTGTCACTTTTTACAAGGGGAACTTCAATGGCAATAGCTGCAGAGAAGGGTTATAGGATGATATTGGAATAGAAAAAACTGCTCTTGAGAGGAACCTGAGAGCATTTGGCTTGTGTGGCCTACAGGAGTGTCATCCTAGCTCTGCAATTAATATTTTGAAGGTTAAGAGATGCTGTTTGAATTGTGATGATACTGGTAGAACAACAAATGAATAAACATGAAACTGAAAACTAGAGGCTATAGCCCCTGAGAGGACTGAATCATGGGGTGTTTCTTAATCCAATCACCTATATATCAATAGTGGCTGGTAGAGTTGTCAAAGCATCTTGTTTCTCTGATAGCTGAATTCTCATTACAGGCTAGAGAAGAAGTACCTGCAGCATGAGAAGGAGTGTTTGATGTCCAAGCTGAGTGAGGCAGAAAGGGATGCATCAGCAGCAGCCAGGCAGATCCGTGCCCTGGAAAATACAATTGGGAGACTCAACATTGTAGGTGTTGTCTGGTTTTGTTCTTGCCTTTGCTATCTTGTCCTGTTATGTGGCTGTCTTAAAAATGTAATGTAACAATTGTTTCTCTGGGAAAGCTGAGGCATTTGTTAGTTTTGTTTGAAGTGGGGTATTTACTTGCAGCATCCAGTCACCTTCTGCACATGTGGTGCTCACTATTGCACTGCTTGTGCTTGTACCAGCTTCACACATTCTATGTGAATAATTCTTTTCCCTTTTTTTACTGTTCTCTAGGAGAAGCATATGAGCAGCTCAGACATTAACGCGCTGACAAGGCAAAAAGAACTTCTGCTCCAGAAATTGACCACCTTTGAAGAAACCAACCAGACACTACGACAGCTTCTCAAAGAGCAGCACAACAAGGAGGTGAGCAGTGCTTGAACTTGAACTTGGCAGATTACAGGAGGCTATGTCATTTTGTGGGCTGAGATGCAATTTGAGACCTTTGAATGCTTTTTCCCAGCCCTGCGGTTGTCCCTGTGTCATAAAGGATGGGTAGGACTTTTTGTATTTTTGTTGGGTTTTATCCCTACCTACTTCATAGAATAAGACTGACTTTTCTGCTGTGAGGATGTCAGAGTATCTAAGTGACTATCTTAAAAGGTATAGGCACTACTGTGTTGCCAACTCTCTCTTCTGGATACAGCTGCTTGTGCTGGTGTGAAATGTTACTGCTACAGTTGCATTGGCTGACATCTGAGGACTAGATGTGACCTTAGCTAATAGAAGCCTAAGGATATTCAGAACCTTATTTTTGTAGGCTCTAAGAGCAGTAACAGAGAGAATGTAAACAATTCTGTCCTGCTTGTACAGAACAATTCTATATTGCTTGTAAGAGAAATACAGAAGTGAATTTACTATTCTTTCTGTAGTTTACATTTTATATTTATTCTTATATTTTGTTTGGTGCTTCTGTATATCTCCTGAGAATTGCTGCTGCAACTGGGAACAAATGTGGTTGACTTGCCCAGTTCCATTTAAACTGACTGTCTGTAACTGACTTTTTAGTTAGTAATTTAGTTAGTAATACATAATTCTTATGTATTTCTTTTGTAGAAGGATGCTGAAAAGTTAATGGTGCGGCAAAAAATACTTCTGAAAAGGCTGGCTGACTCAGATGCAGAGAATGTGGTAAGCAAACCACAAGCTGTTTGGTTTTGGGGTTTCTGTTTTGCTTTTTTTTTTTTTTTTTTCATAGCCCTTGAAATATATGGACTTAGAATAGGGATAACACAGGTGAGATCTTCATGAAGAGTGCCATTAGGATTTACAGTATTCAACTACATAAAAGAGCTTAAGCATGTCCTTATGTTTAAGAACAAATGATTGTGAGGGTGGTGAAGCACTGAAACAGGTTGCCCAGAGAAGTGGTAAGTGCTCCATCCCTGGCAGTGTTCAAGGCTGGGTGGGACAGAGCCTTGGGCAACATGGTCTAGTGTAAGGCGTCCCTACCCATGGCAGGGGGTTGGAACTTGGATCATCATAAGGTCCTTTCCAACCCAAGCCAGTCTATGATTCTATGATTTTGCTTACCTTTTCTTATAGTATTGAATGTACAAAGCAATAATTATACTACATGTTTCTTTAAAAAGAAAACTCTGGGGGTGGGAGAGGAAAAAATACCTACTGCAGAAATAAATGCCCCTAATGCTCAGGATAGGATTTTTCAGTTTGGAAATTGTCTTCCTCTTCCTATATGGTTATCATGTTATCTTCAGAGATAGGCAACAAATCAATACCTGGCTCCGAGCCTGGTGTCACCAGCAGAATTCTGGGGGTATGGATCATGGATTGGTTCACATGACACCAGGCCTGCTGGCAACAGGCCTGTCTCAAAGGGGGAAAAGGATCTTTGCATGGGAGTTAGCAGGGCTCATTGAAAGAGCATTAAACTAGATTTGAAGGGGAAAGGGATAAAACCAATGTTTGAAGAACAGCATGCTAGCAAGGTCCTTTGCTCTGCCATCTCAGAGGAGGTAGGGGATGGAGATCTGTGTGGCAGCAAAGACACAAGAGTTTGTGTTAGAAACCACAGAAGAGCCTGAGAATGGTCATGTAGTAATTAGGGCTTCTACCCCCAAAGAGGCAGCAGGATCAGTAGTCACTGAAGTGTATCTACTCCAATGCAATGGCAACACACAGGAGGAGCTGGAAGTCATTGTGTGCAGGAAAACTAAGACATAGGTGTCATCACAGAAGCATGGACAACTGGAGCACTGCAATGGATGGCTGTAACTCCTTAGAAGAGATAGGCAAGGAAGAAGAGGTGGTCGGTGGTAGATCTATGTGTTTTGGTTGCCTAGAGCTTAATGATAGTGATGAAAGGGTTGAGTGAGAAAGTTAGAATGGCCAAAGCCCAACTAGAACTTAATCTGGAACTGCCATAAAAAGCAATAAAAAATATTCCATAAATACATAAGCAACAAAAGGAAAACTAAGGAGAATCTACCTCCTTTATTGGATGCAGGGGGAAACCTAGAGATGAAGGATGAGGAAAAGGCTGAGTAACTTAATGCCTTCTTTGCCTCAGTCTTTAATAGTAAGACCAGTTCTCAGAGTACCCATCCCCCTGAGCTGGAAGACTGGGATGAGCAGCAGAATGAAGCCCTATAATCTGAGGGGAAATGGTCATCTTTTGCTTGTACCCAAGAGGGAATGGCCTCCAGCTGCACCAGGGGACATTTAGATGGGATATTAGGAAAATTTCTTCACCAGAAGGGTTGTCAAACATTAGAATGTGTTGCCCAGGGAAGTGGTGGTGTCACATCCCTGGAGGCATTTAAAAGATGTGTAGATGTGGCCCTCAGGGTCACAGTTTAGTGGCTGACTTGGCAGTGCTGGGTTAATGGTTAGGGTCTTAAAAACAAAGAGCTTGTGGTTTGCTTACCACATTCTCTGATCTTAAAGGTCTTCCCCAACCTAAATGATTCTGTGATTTTATGAAAAGCACAAAGTGGGAAAGCTTTCTGTATCTGCTGCTGTCACTGAATGAGTGATCTGGTGCCAGTTTTGGTTCATTTCCTTATCTGTAAACTGAGAAAAGAGTTCTTGCATTGCATGAAGGTATAAAATTTGCTGTGAGACCGGTAATGCCCTTTTTTTATCTGTGGGGTATACAATCCTGTCAGGTCCTTGTTCTTGGCTGAGTACGTTATGCCCTGTTAAACAAGTGTTTGTACCCCTTCTGCTTTCTGTTTGAGGAGAATGCAGCCTGTTTTTCAGTTGCTGTGGATACCAGAGAGTGCCGTGAGTCAGAGCTGCGAGGGAGGGAGACAGTTACACCTCTTTTCCTCCACCTTGCCAACCTAAATGTGTTTGTTACTTAACCTCTAAGTGGTGTTTGTTTTCCCAGCAACTTCAGATGAAACTTCAGGAGAAAGAAAAAGAAATGGAGAGTCTTGCCAATGACATACAGGCAGGAAAGGTAGTTTCTTTTTCCATTTTCTCCTCCCTATTCCATCTTTGAGTTCTGCAGAACTACAGATAGTCCAAACTATGAATTTGGATTTGCAGAAAATTACTTTTTAAGGGTTCAGACAACTGGCTGAGTTATAAAACCAATTTCTACACAGTTGTGGATTCCATATTATGCTAATAAGACATCTGTCACAAGGATGACTAGGTAGTATTCTCTTTGCTTGGGCTTATCACTGAGTTGCCTTTCTGTTTAAGGTCCTGTTGGTTCCTGATGTCAAATTCCAGCCTGTTCCTCTGTTTAGTAATTTAAAGGGGAATGTAGTGGAAGAGATGCCACATGAAGGATGTTTTGCCCTAGAATAAATCTTTCAGGCCAGTCATTCACATCTGATTTAAAATAAATGGCTACTTATTTGTTCCCCATTTTGTTGGAGTAGAAGAGCCATGGGGGTCCATCTGAGGAAAGAGGAGGTGGCTGGAGACCCTTCAGTGAAGAAATCTGAGACTGTTAGGTTTTATAAAGTGTGCCTTCTATTAGCTTGTTGAGGAAAAAGGTCTGTGTCTTGTTGCTTCTTACTTAGGACCAGGCAAAGGCAGTAGCGGAACTCTCCAAATCTATGGAGGCTATGAAAGCCCATTTACAAGCACAGTTGCGGGGCAAAGAAGCGGAGAACAACCGCCTGACTGTACAGCTACGGGTAGGTTTGCGGTGGTCCCCGGGGATCATCTCTTCATTTACTCATAAACTGAATTGACTTCAAGGGAATCATTATCTTGTTCAAAGTCTTAGGTTTAACGTATCTGTTGATGTTATGATGATGTTAGGATGAGCATGTGTGTTAATGGTTTAGAGGAGCTTTAACATATATAGCTGCATAAAGCAACATTCTTATATGTGAGCAATTCAGTTAATAAAGACAGTGTTCTTGGGTAGATCAAAAGAATGGTAAACCAGTATTTATCTTGGTCAGGAAAGGAAATAAGTATTGTAGAGAACAGGTTATGAAAGAAAAAAGGAAGACTCTTGGAAGGAAAGCCAGATATGTCATGCTGACATGTCTTTCAATATTAGGACAGGATGGTGTAGGTGAAACCTGATTGCAAGAACCTCCAGGCTGAAAGTTGAGGGGTTATAACCAGTTCTCTCCACCAGTTCTAGGAAATTAGTTGCTGCTTTGGGTATGCAGATGTAAGGGCATTATTCCATATGGTGTGTTTTCTTCCCTCTTGCAGAATCTGGAGCGCGGTGAAGCTCAGCATAAGGCAGAGGTGGAACGTATCATGGAACAGTTGAAAGAAGTAAAGCAGAAGGCAGATCGTGACAAAGAGGCCCTGAAGAAAGCCCTCCGTGCACAGAAAGAGCGGGCAGAGCGGAGTGAAGAGTATGTAGAGCAACTGAGTGCCCAGCTAACAGAAAAGGTACCTGATAATACAGAAGAGACCTCATTTAAAATCATGCATCTAAGTCTTTGACTTCTGGTAGCAGCCCTGGGGAGAGTCTTTGCTTTCAACTAATGAGATTTATTTCTGTCTTGATGCCTTGGCCCATTTATGCTAAGTTTAGAACAAGACCAGTTTTCTCAGCTGTCACTGTATTTGCTGCATGTCCTTAACTTAGGACTTGCCATAACTTAGATAATACTAAGCTAGCAGATCTGATTTTTCACCTAGCTCTTTAGACCCATCTGAAAGGTGAAAAAAACTGGTAAAATAAAGCCTTGGTATTTTGACTGAAAACTCTGAATGGAGTTAGAGCAGGAAAGTAAAAAGACTTAGAGGCATAGTGGAATTTCCTATTGGAAAAATGACTAAAGGATATCAAGGAAAAGTAGGAAAGTTTGGGACTGGGACAAACCAAAAGGGAACATGGATTTTACACTACTCGATTATTTTTTTTGTCTATCCCTTGTTTTTTGAATCCCAGGGACAGGAGCCACTAGTAGCAATTTAGCCATGCCTTATGCTGTCTGCATATCCCATAGCCAGTGACATTTTTGCCACCCTTACTCTTTTCTTCCTGTATTTCTTTTTGTTGATAGGACGGGTATGTTGCTGAAGCGCTGTCTAGCCTGGAGACCTGGAGGAACCGCCATGATAGAGCAGTAAAGGACAAGAGTGACCTCGAACTGGAAATTGTTACACTGACCAGGTTAAAATAAAACTAGTGTAGAGTAACGAGCACGAATGGAGATGTGTTCTAAGTTCAAGGATAATTTAACTGAATTTAATAATACCATTAAATTAAATAATTTCATTGGATTGACTGTAAATAGCCAAGCAAAACCAGTACTGCCTAAGGACTAGAGCAGAGTTTGGGAAGAGAGAGCAAGAGAGCAACGTGGCTTCTGCTGCTGACTTGCCACAGCAAAGGCAGACTTTGTAAGGGTTTGCTGACCCTTAAAACCCCGTTCCTTTGCAATTTTGTAATGCTTTGAAAGAATTAAGGTTATTTTTCTTTTGAGATCTGTTTGAGAAACTTGAAGGGATTAGAAGAGAGAGGCAGTGTAGCTCCTGTCTATTTTGTTGTGAAGGTCAATAAATGTAGTGTTATTACTGCAGTACAGTTGTTGCTGCAGGAAAAAAGAGGTAGTTATGAGACAAGAGAAAGGTACCTCTTCACTCTGTGTATCTTGAAGGCAATGCATTTGAGGTCCAAGAGGACAACTCAAGTTAATTTCCAGCAGGCTAAGACTGAGGTAGTAGAACAGTATATAAGATAGGTGTGCATATATGGAGGAGGAAGATGAAAGGATAGGAAAAAGCCTCATTTCTGAAGCTAATGTTTAAGGGTTAGGAGCCTTATTCTTGCCACTTAAGTATTGATTTTCTTTCTGTATGGCAGTCGTCTTGCAGACTTACTGGAAGAGCAGGCGACTCGGGAGGACAAGGTGCGGGACGTCAGAGATGTGGTGCTGAATAAAGTGCATCGACAGACTTCAGAGACCTCTAATTTAAAAATGGAGAATGAAAGACTAAAGGTCAGCGATTCTAGGGGTTTGAAGCTGAAATGCTAGGGGGAAAAAAAGGGAGACATTACAACAAGTTGCTTGGCTTCTGACAACAGAGTTCAATTGCACCCATCACTCCCATTCACTTTCAAACCAGTTTCTCCATAACCTGAGTGTGACAGAGCAAGTGTGCTGGGAAGAGACATAAAGGAAACATACATTCTGTGAGGACTGGGTTTATTCCATGTTTTGGTTAGGAGGATCTCCAATTCAAGTACTGCTTCTTCCAGCTGGATTCTTACATCTTGTCTTTACATCTTCGTACTGCTGGCCAGAGAACAACCAACTGTAGCTCATGCAGGGGGAATGGTAATTTCCAGAATAAAACAAAAAGTGCCTGGTATATTTCTTCTGTTTTCTCTTACCACTGGTGATCTTGTAGGTAACCTGCATAATTTTCTTCTTGGAAAGCCCCAGGCATTGATCCAAATAAGGAGTAGCCCTAATTCAAGTAGCACAGCTCATTCAGGCAAATGGAAAGACTGCACGTCCATCCCAAACCTCTCTGCTCTGTTGATGGGAATTTGGCAGTCTACCGAAGCCTGGAAAGTTTTGCCGACTTACACTTGACAAAAGCCTTTTTTCTTAGTCTAGACATTAGACAGCTTAGTGTGACATATACTTCCAAATGTGTTCTATTTTCAGGCTAGTGTGGCCCCAATGGAGGAAAAGCTGAAGCAAGCACAGGCTGAAGTGCAGCAGCTGAGAATCTCTGTCAAAAACTATGAAGGGATGATTGAAAACTACAAGTCACAGGTAGGCATCTTACCAAAACCTGCAGCCCTTGCAATGACATGTTTCCTTCCTTTACTGTTGTGGCTTATAACACCTTAACCCTTTGTTTGCTCTTGGAGGATGTTGCAGTTTGATATGGTTTTGGTCGATTTGTCTCTATTAGCCTGACTTTTTTTCAGCTGGCAGCATCCAGACTGCCATGTGCTGTATGTCAAAGTGTGCAAGATTTGCCTTCCTCACTATGAGCTGATGACTTGGTCATTAGGAAGAGCTGACTCCCATAACAGAGATCTTGATTAATGAAAAACAAAAGAATGGTTTTAATACTTCACTTTCCCAAGCTCTTTTTCAAAAGGCAAAGAAAAATAGTTACATGCTTTATTTCTGCCTCTTAGTGTGGCAAGTACTGTTCCTTGGCTGCTTTTTTGGAGGGATTTTTGATATTGTGACTGTAGGAAGATAAGGCAAAAGGGAAAAACATTTGGTAGAAAGCCCAGATTATCCAGGTAGCAGAAAGTCAACTTCCAGATAGAGTTCTGGGGTGGTGGCTGGTGTGGTAAGAAACTTGTTGCTGATCCTTGAGCATATATATGACAGATAAAGTATGTGTTGTTTTTTTTTAATGTCCAGATATTAAAGACCCAAATGGAAGCAGAAGATGCAGCAGCAAAACTGGAGAAGTTTGGTAAAGAGAACAAGGCACTAAAGGAAGAAAAGAATAACCAGATGGATCTGGTAACTATTCCTCTAGAGACTGATACATTGAGTACATTCATGGATCTTAATGCCCTGAATGTAGTGAAAAATGGCTGTGAAGAGGAAATAAAAGGCTTGAGTTTGCCTTTTCCATTTGTTTTTCTCAGGACTTGTTCATTCTGCAAAATGTATTGAACATTTAGCAGCTGCTTCTTGACTATATGGTGTTCTTCAGAGGTGTTTAAATTGCTTCCTGTGTCTTTTGCTGCAGAAAAAGTGGTTTGGAACAGTGGGCTGGGTAGGTCACACATCGTCTGATGTGGAGCAGCTCTCCTCAAAAAAAGAGCTTGTACTTCTAGTAAAATAGAAGCCCACGATCCAAAATACTCATTCTCACTCCATCCATAGGGAATGCCAAATCCTAAGAGAAAGCCTTTTGGAGTAGAAGACCTTAGGCTTTGAACTCCAACACTGGCCAGATACCCACACATTGTCACCACGGTCGCATTCCAACAAAGCCTCACTGAAGTTGAGAAATGTTTTTAGTCTTGACCTTACGAACATTTGAAGATTCCTCACATTCTCTTTTGTCTCCTTTGATTATAGTCATACAAACAGCTGCAGAGCAGGCTTGCTGAACTGGAGAAGCTGCCCGAGATCCTAAAGACGAAAGAATCACAGATAGCAGAATATAGAGAGCAGCTTCAGAATTCCGAGAGGAAGAACATTGACCTGTCTGTCCAAATTTCAGATCTTCAGCAGCAGGTAAGGGATAGCAGAAATTACCGGCATCTCTGCTTTCCAGAAGTCTGAGACCAAGATGAATTTCCAGTCGCATGAAGGTTCAGTCTTCGTCTCTGTTCTCATCTCTTTCTGAAAAGATTAAACGTGCACTGCAAAATAAAGGTGTGTGCCATGTCTTTGTGCGAGAAGTTAGCGGTGTAGCTAGTGGCATTCCTGACTGCTTGAAAGCTTCCTCATTCTCTGGTCCGCACTTACTGCGTCTTGAGTAGCAGCAGTTTCAACAGTTGCTAATGCCAACACTCCCTTCTGTTACTTCCATCACCTTGTCAGCTTTCCCTTTTGTGCTTTTCTGCTGATAGTGCTACCCCAGCCTTGCTTTCTCAACTGATTTCAGGTTGTTTTCCCTATCCCTGTTTTTTGTCCCCAGGAGGACTCTCTAGGTATTGCAGGACAATTACAACAGGCATGACTTCTACAGCCATGCCTCAAGACTCAGCAAATGATCTCGCAGTGTAACTGCTTTACTCTGACTAGCTTGGAATTACAACCTTTCTAGTGTTTCAGGCTCTAATGCCTTTGTGGGCTGCTGTCATGTATATGGCAGCTTTTAATGTGTGTGCTTTGCTATGCTTACAGGCGGCTGCTCTGCATGCAAGTGTTTGCAGACCTGGCTTTTCATTTGCAGTATGGAAGAACTTTTTCATACCTTTCCAAACATTAACTGGAAGCACCAGAAAAATGGATGTTTAGTGCTTTGCTTTTCTCTCTGCTCTTCCTTTCCTGGCGTTCTCCAGAAATTCTGAATTGAGCATGTTTCCTTCTGGCAGGCTGCATGTAGTTTAGGTGGTTGGTCCTGTGTGTGTAGTGACTACTCTGTGAAGTAATTACTCCCTGTAACTTTTAGATTGAGCTCCAGGGGGACAAAATGGAGATGACACGGGAGAGGTGTCATTCTGCCCAGGAGGACAAAAAGCAGCTCACCTTGAAGGTGGAAGAGCTAGAAAGGTTAGAAATATTAGGCTTTCTTGCTCTCTTAACCTTCCATTTCTATCCTCTTCCCATTGTTTTCTTTCAGGGGATTGAACAGGTTCAGTCTTGTTGCAGTCCCTTATGTGCCCCCAGGATTCTGTGTATTTATCCCAGAAGGATCTCAAATCAGTAGTTGTCCGCTGGAGAGTTGTATGTTTTTGCAGCACATGTTATGAATGTTTTCTTAGAAAGGATGATGTTTTACACAGCACATAAACCAGCTCCTTGCCCGTTTTAGCCTGAGGTTACTACATGTTCCAGTAATTTTACCTGTGTTTATTAATTCCTTTTAGAGACAATGTGTGGGGAAATGCAGGTATGTGGGTACTCTCTCTGTCCTTCAGTCTTTGAAATCCTGTATTTGAGAAATGGAGAATTGCTTCTTGGGGCTCTCACCTTTCAAGGAGCAATGGAATCCATTCCCAGACTAGCTAGGACCTGACAAAAAGGCAGACTAGAACACACTCCATTTAAAATGAATAGGTTTCCTTACGTTATTGTCTTAACCTAGAAAACTAGAGTCAACGAGTGCCCAGAACATAGAATTCCTTCAGGTCATAGCAAAACGGGAGGAGTCAATCCACCAGTGCCAGCTGCGGCTAGATGAGAAGACACGGGAGTGTAGCTCCTTGGCGCGTCAGCTGGAGATGGCCATTGAGGATGCCAAAAGACAAGTAAGAAACTTCTTGTGTTTGTGAATTCTCCCAAAAATGCCCAGCCTGTAATAGGAGAAGAGCGAGGATGCTGGAAATACTCCGCAGCCTATGACCAAATTCATTAAAATCATCATGTTCAGTGAGATACAGATAATAAAATGTGCTGGTATTGTTTGTCACCAGTTAAACCATTGAAAAACCTGAACTCTGTGCTCCAGTTTGCAATCAAAAGCTGAAAGCACAAGACTGCTGCTTATGAATGAGGATGTGTCCAGTTAAACTTTCTTGGGCTTTTGTGGGCAGTGGGGTAGGAAAAATGGTTCTGCAATAGGCAATCCTTTAACAGAGTTGTTCTGTTGGTACGTGCAGGTGGAACAAACCCGAGAACGAGCAATGGCGAGAGAGAGGGCGGCCCAGTCCAAGATGTTGGATTTGGAGACCCAGCTGAGTAGGAATAAAACGGAAATGAGCCAACTGCGTCGGAGCAAAGATGATGTGAGTGACCTGCAATGGATACTGTTGCTGTGCTGGTGGTGTCCTGGGCAGCAACTGGAGTCTGTAAACCAAAGTTCTACAGATATACTGCAAGTCACACAGAGCTGTGTCTGAATATGACATGCTGTTGTATGTGACCTTGCCAGATGTGTGGCATGACATGTCTGTTAGGTCACTGATTCAAGAGTGGGGACTCTAATTAACTTACAGCAATGATCTGCATGAACTTGCTCCAAACTTATGTGATTGTAAGAAAAGAATCAGACCTTTGGATTCAAATAAGATTTGCATCAGCCGTCATGAGCAGATATCAACTTCATTTACTGTGCTTGGTTATCTGAGAGAGAATGCAATTTCTCTTCTAGAGGAAAGAAGGGGAATCTTTCATCATGTCCTCTTTCTTCTGCTGCTTGAGTTTTACTTGGAATTGGGTTGGCACATAGATCAGGTCAAGCAGCTTTTCAGAGCAGAGTTTGTTTAATTCCTCATAACTATAGCTAATCAGTTTTAAAAGCTCAGCTGATCAGCCACATTGTGTCCTGGTTTGATCAGTGGGTGCTGAATAGAGTCGGAAATGAGCAAAACAGGTTATAAATATCATAGCACCATCTATGGTAATGTCATCTACTGCTGTACTAATTCTTGCTGTCTTCAGCACTTTAGGGGACCAGCTTCAGTTTTAATTGGAATGGGATGAATGTTGCTGTCTTTCAGCCTGTGTTTTGTGCTTCTTTATGCAGGCAGAGCACCGCTATGAAAGCCGTCTGCAGGATTTAAAGGATCGGTTGGAGCAGTCGGAGAGCACCAACCGCAGCATGCAAAACTATGTCCAGTTCCTCAAGTCTTCTTATGCCAATGTGTTTGGAGAAAGTGCCTTGCTGGGCTCCCTCAGCCACTCTCATTCTTCTCCATGAGGGCAATGCTCTCCTTGCACCTCCGCTTTTAAGCACAAAAGGAGCCCTGTTTCAAAGCCATATGTTAGAAAGTAGGTTGGCATTTCAGGGTTGCTGTCAGGAGACGTTTTCCTCTTTTCCTTGCAGCATGAGATGATAAAGTGATGGTGACATATATCCTAAATGTAGGATATCGGCAATAGATGAGGTTGCCATCACACCACAAACTGTGCCCCAAACCCAGGTATTTTTGCACATGATGGAAAAGGTCTTTTTCATCCTGCAAAGTCCTGATGATTTCAGCTCTTAAAACCTGTCAGCGGTTTGTTGAGCATGTTAATATTTATAACAGCTCCTTTCCTTTTCACACTTCCTTTTTCATGCTGTTTGTCAGGGAGATCATGTGGGGTTTTTATGTTTGGGGGGGGGGGTTTATATATTTTTTTAAACTATTGAACATTGTATTGCTGCACTGGGTGACAGGATGGTGGGAGAGGGTCCACCCACCAGAAGTGTGAAGTTGAAAATAACTGAAGTGCCTGAGCTCTACACTTCTAAGAGGTTATTTCCTGAACAACCACAGTGTTTGTGAACAGTTTTGTACCAGAAATAATGATTTGGGTTTTTCTTTTTTACTCCCTGAGCCTCACCTTTTTTTCCGAGTGTGATGCTGCGGTTGCTTTACTCCTCTTGCCCTGATTTCCTGATCCTGAATATCCCCAGGACTGAGCCAAAACCATCTGACTTCAAATGAAAGATTGCAGTTTAACCTCAGTGGCACTTCAGTGATGTGAATACCACGTGAGTTCAGGGTGTGCATGAAATACTGATTTGCTCTTAAGCCAATTTAAAGAGCAGCTTTGGATACTCAACTACTTTATCAACCTAGTCTGCATCTTCTCCTGGAAAATCAGGTCTTCAATGTATGGAGTCCCTAAAATTCATGTGCTCTCTGGTGTCCTGTTCTTTCCAGTAAATGGTTCTTATGGGGGCAAAATTCAAAACTATGTTTAACTCCTTTTTTAAGTCCTATTTATGTGCGATGTGCTCATGAGGCAGTATTTGCCATCAAGCTGTCCTAAGTTAATAATTTTTTCAAGAGTTCTGTGATTGTGTGTGTATTTAACACTTCAAAAAACCTAAAGGTGCTATGGTAGAACAACCAATAAACTACATTGGAATTGGTAACGTCAGGCATTTCCTCTTCATCCTGCTGTATTTAGGGTCGGCTGGCCTTTATGGCAACACAAACACGTTGCTTGGCTGTTGGTGCCGGCAACTGGCTCCTTTCCATGTTTTATAGTTGGTGGCCTCTCCCTGCCCCATTAACCCGGGCTGTGAATGCTGCAGCGCAGGCTGCCCTTCGGTCAAGGGCTCCTCCGCCGGAACACACAAACTAAGGGCAAAACCGGCTCAGTGCCCCACACAACATCCCCACCGCAGACCCCCGGGGAGGCGCCCTCCCCGGGACTCGAACTCGGGCCCTTCGGCACGGCGCAAAGGGCAGGGGCCCTCCTGCCCGCCAGGGGGCAGCCGCCGCCATAACGCGCCGCTCCTCAGCGGCGTTCGCGGAAGCGGAAGGGCGGAGTGAGGCCGTTGCCGGGCGCAGCGGGCCGGGGCCGCCATGCAGGCGCTTGTCGCTATGGAGCCGCGGCAGCTCCGCTGGGACACGCTGGTGGCTCTGCGCGCCTCCAGCAAGGGCCAGCTGAGGTACTGCCCGCACTGGCTGCAGGATGAGGTGAGGGCCCGCTCCTGGCGGGCGGCGGGGGCCTCCACAGAGGGTCTGTGTGTCCTGTGGGTGTCTGAGGGGGGTCCGTGACTCGGCACAGGGGGTATCTGTCGGTTTCAGGGCTCGGAGCAGTCAACTCGCCCTTGTGGGGTCTCTGCTGCTCACTGTATAAGGGCTGGGCCCCTCTGCTCCCCTGCAGCAGGTCGGGTTCTGGCTCCCTTGTACTGTTTAGATCTTACAGGGTTCAGGGAGGAGGTTCCAGCATGGCGGCCCTGCAAAAACAAGGGAGCCTGGAAACAGCGTTGACGAGAAATGGGTAAAGGGTGGTACTGAGCTGTCATAAAGCACCTGGTGACTTGTGCCGATGCGTTCAGTGTTAATGCTTCATTGCTTTCTTGATGTGTTTTACAGACTGGTTTGGGTTGGAAGGGACCCTAAAGCTCATCCAGCTCCAACCCCTGCCACGGGCAGGGACCCCTTCCACTGGAGCAGCTTGCTCCAAGCCCTTGTGTCCAACCTGGCCTTGAGCACTGCCAGGGATGGGGCAGCCACAGCTCCTCTGGGCACCCTGTGCCAGCGCCTCAGCACTCTCACAGTTTTGCCTTCACAGAAGCTGTTTTCTCTCTAGGATATCTTGGAAGGATGCATAACTCCTCTTGAGCTGTCCCCTTATTCCGGCTGGGTCCTAGACAGAGTGGTTGTGCAATCAGACCAAGAAATGGCACCCTCTGGAAGTTCAACACCCGAAGAATCCACTCCTGTCACAAAGCGGTCATCTCTGGAGATCACCTCTGCTGGCAAACAGGGCTTTTCACCACTTTCATCTACAGCGCCAAGTGAAACAAAGGTAGCTCTGATTATAACCTGTATGTGAGCAAAGTGGCTGCCATAAATTGCCTGGTAAAGGTTGGTTGGTGCTCTGTAAATCTGTGAGGGAATATGTGCTTAGTTTCAACTAAGGCTAGCAGTTGATGATAAAATTGGTATGAACAAGATTTTCGTAATGTTTCATAGTAGGCCAAGAGCAAACTCCCTTTTTTATTATAATTAAGGAAATTTAGTTGGAGCTGTGTACTTATATGGATTAGCAGCATGAGATTCATCCATCTCTGTTCTCTGGAGTCTCCAAACCACTTAGAGGTGTTACAGCTCTCTTACAAGGCAATAGGGTAGGAAGCTGGGGAATGAGCAGTTGGGTGGTGGAGGTAATGAAGTTGATAAAGCACCTGAAAAGAAAACAAATACAAGTATCTGTTGCTATGCACTAAATGATGACTTCACCAGGTAACAATGAAACTGAGCAGCAGAGTTTTGCATCATCTTGGCCCCATTTAGACTGAAGAAATATATTGTGAGGAAATCATTTTAATGAAGCTGAAAGATCTGATAAGAGTTGTAAGAGAGTCTGAAGACTCCTGAAGAATGATTCAAATAACCTGTCTTGACTTCTGATAGTGTAACACCTTCACTCAATGTTAACAGAACATGGGGAGCCTGTCAAGCCTGCTAGGTGACACTTGGCCTTCATGAATGTCCTATAGGCTTTTGATATCTCTACTCCCAGTTTTGATGATTGGGAAAAGTACTTATCCCAACCTTGTGTACATGACAGAGGACACTCCAGGTGGTGCAGCTGTGCTGCTCCTGGGGAATGTAACCACTCTAAATGTGCACTGGTTAACTCCTTTGCCTGTTTCTCTGCAAATCATGTGCAGTTTAGGAGACTTCATTTATTTGGTTTCCTCCAGGAGTTGCTGACGTTGATTTTGCCTTGTGCTGACCACACAGGGAAATGATGACCGCAGTCTGCTGGAAATGGATCAAGAATTCTACAGAGCAGTTCTTCCATCTAAAGTTACAGAAGTCGAAGGCTGTATTCAGATGTATGAGGAGATGCACAGGCTGAAAGGAAAGGTAAAAGAAGAAAAGGGTGTATATGAATCACAGGAGAGCTGCGTAACCACGTGTAGCAATGCGCTGGTTAAAGTTATCCTAAATGTTGAATGACTTTGGCCAATTTAATTTGTATTTTCTTCTGTCTAAATTCCTGTGATCACTCTACTGTGGTTCTTGTGGCACCTCTGCAATCTGCAGGAGGGGCTGAGGCAACGGCAGGAGCAGCAAGAGCAGATGGTGAGGGCAGTGTATGACCTGGCCAGTGAACAACTGAAGCGCTTTGATGAACTGAAGGAGCTAAAGCAGCATCAGGAATTCCAAGATTTGCAAGAAGTAATGGAAAAGAGGTGAGATAAGCGCTGGTATCCTTAAAATGCTATAGCATGTAATCAACGTAAGGCTTAATTCTTGTGCCTGACAATTCTATGCTGGTCTCTTGTGCTTGAAAATCTCACCTGCTGCTTTTACCTTAACTATCCTGGTACTATTTGTTTTCCAGAGTAGATCTTTGGCTACTATTGAGGTTTCATTGGTTAGAAAAAGACTGTATTTGTGACAGTTAAAGTTCCTCTAGCTTGTCTTATTTTAAAAGTAGCTTGCTGTGTGTTTGTATTTTGTCTTGTGCATGTCTTGAATAGAATTTTTCTGTCTTTGTGTATTGTAGCTCAAAGGAGGCTCAAGGGCAGCAAGAGAAGTTGAAGGAAGAACACAGACACAGAGCAAAGGTCTGAGATTTCTAAGAGTTGTCTTTCATATGAGATTGTGACTACCTGGTGGGAACTGGAAAGACCAATTGATTTGTTTGTATTTACATGCACCCCTGGAGTGGGAATGTATTTTCTGGTGCTGTCCTAGACACCTGCTGCATTGTTGTGGAAATGTGGTTAAAAGCACATGTGTTGTAGGAACAGGAAGGACCTGTAAAACTGGAGGCATTGGATCAGGAAGGAGCTGTAAAACTGGAGGGTTTTAAGTATTTTGTGTCTCTTGGGTCTTTCTCTGCCCAGGTATTAAACCTCAAACTGCGTGAGGCAGAGCAGCAGAGGCAGCGTCAGGAGGAGCTGGAGCGTCAGCGTAAGGAAGAGGGCCAGGAAAGATTGCGTCGCCTTTATTCCATCCAGGAGGAAGTGCTGCAGCTTAACCAGCAGATTGATCCCAATTACAAACACAAAGACTTGCCAAGAATTGACCTTTCTGCATACAGTAATCGTGGCAACCAGATCTGTGGGCTGGTGTCAGGACTCATCCGCACCACAAGTGAGGTAGAGGCTTTAGAGTTGTTTCTGACGTTGGTTGTCATTCCTTCATAAAGCTTCCTGCTGTTGTCTTCAAAGGCAGCTTGTTATGAGGCTGCTAAATAAGATGTCACAGAAATGCTTTTAGATACTTGTCCTATTAAGCATCTAATTTAAAAGGAGAATTCTTTACTATGGCACTTCAGCTGTTCTCTTGAAAATGGCTTATAAAAATGCACGAGGATTTCTACAGGAGAAAGATTCAGTATTCAAATACTGTAAATTCCTGATGCTGTGAAGTTCCCTTTTGAGACAATCATGGAAGCGGGGTGGTTCATAAATTGCTAAATACGTGATTTTTCTCCTGTACTTGTCAGCCTTTGTGCAGGAACTAGGTTTCCTTGAAAACTTGTTTCTTTAAAGGTGGGATACAAACATGGGAAAATGAAACAGGAGAAGGCTAGTTCTCTGTTCCAGCTTGTCACAGAGAAAGCTTCCATTACACTTGTCAGAGGATGTTGTTAATTTCTGTTGTTCAAGATCTTGTGAGATCTAGTTGTGCACTAACATTATTCACAGATACTATGACCAGTGTTATGTACAGATAAAAGAGAAAGTGGTATTTTCACCAAAGAGGATGAAATGTGTGGTTAGCTCCCAATGATCTGAAGGCTGATGCTTCAAAGGCTCCTTGCTGTTGGTCTACGGATAGCAGAGCAAAGTTTGATGCTGTATGTACCTCCTCTGTTTCTTGACAGAAAGGTTTCCCTACTCAAGCAGATGTGGCCAATACTGAACGAGCGCTGCAGGAGATGCGAGGGTTGATATCCAGCATGCAGCAAGAAATCGCTGCAGCTGTGGAGGAAAAAAGGAGGAGAGATGAAGAGGAAGCGAAACAAAAGCAGAAAGAGTCACTGAACAAAGAGCAGACGAACGCTCAGACTCCTGCCCCTGCACAGCAGGCTGGGGGAAAGCCGCAGAAGGAAGGTTGGTTAGGATTTTTTTTTCTTCCTTTCCCTCGTTATGCACTTAGTTTAAATACTACTTTGGAATCTTACTGTTGTGACAGCATACCTTCTTGTAGCCTTTACTTTCAGCCCAACTAGCAAAATGGGTATAGGACCACTGGCAGCAAACTTGTTAGATGAAATGGATGCAGCATAAATTGACTGTATTAACTGAAGCCAAACCTGCTTTCCTAGACCGTATGCCATATACTGGACTATTAATAACATGGTGCCAGTATAGATGGGTTGTGCATAATACAATAAAACATACAAGGACAGATCACTGAAATGGCTTCCTCCTAAGTTAAAACCTGATGTCCTGCATCTATAAGCTACTAAGCCAAAGAAGGACTTCAGCTTAGTAAACCTGTAGACCATTTATGTTAAACCATGGCACTTTCTAAGCTAAATTCTGGGAAAAAACACTCCTGCAGCTCTTCGTTCCTTGCATTTTCTGTTTTAAGTTTTCTTAAGTTTTTTTAGAGGTTTGGGTCTTTCTTAGTCTTCTGATTAATTTTTTTTTACCAGGACTTCAAGTTAAGGCAGACGAAAGTACCATGCAGTGGTACCAGCAGCTTCAAGATGCTGCTGAGCAGTGTGTTGCTGCTTTCAGTGGAATCAGCAACTGCAAAGACAACAGTGAGGTATGAACATGATTAATACTGCTGAAGAGCGATTATCTTCATTTCTAGGAGGAATAGGACAGCTTTAATTAACAAATAATAATAGTAATTCTAACTTGGCAGCCTCTGTAAACAGTCTGCTCATCCAAACTATTGTAGTACTTTACTTGTCTGTAAAGGTTTTTAAAGTTGTTTGTTTGTTCTGCAGGTTAAGAAGATAAAAACAGACTTGCAGAAAGCAGCTACGATCCCTGTGAGCCAGATCTCTAGAATTGCAGGTCAGGAAAACACCAAGAACCCAATCCAACTGAAATGGCTTCTGCCTTTAATAGAACACAACATACCTAATGTTTCTATAATCATCCCTACAGCAGCAAGCTGCTTGCATGCAGTCCAGGTCTTTGCAGTACAGTGTTTGCTTATGTTTTGAAGGTTTGTTGCTTCCCTCAGAGGCATCTTGCTTCATCATGATTAAGTTTCTTTAATCAGATGTAGCAAACACGCAGTTTGAGGTGCCTTGCCCTTCAGGATGTAGGTCGAGTTTTTTGTTAAGTTAATGTGGTCTCGTCCAGGCTTGTCTGCTCTTTCCTAATCTTCTGTCTCTATACATTCCTGATATATTTGCAGGCTCTCAGCTGAGAGAGATATTTGACAAGATCAATAACCTGCTCTCTGGGAAGACTGTTCAGAGTGGAGGGAGATCTGTATCAGTGACTCAGCATCCACAGGGGCTGGATTTTGTTTATTACAAACTTGCGGAGAAATTTGTGGTGAGGAAATGTTCTTTGTTGGGGTGGCAAAGGTAGAGCTGGTGCTTTGAGAGGTTCTTTGGGACACTGTCCTCTGTCTTCAGCTATAAAGAACAAGATTACTAAGTGTTTAGCTTGCATGTATTAATGTTCATAGTGATTAGAGAAAGCATCTTTTGGATTAAAAACAAGGGAAAACTTAGTTTCTCTTTCCCTCCCATCTCTGTTTCATCTCTCCTAGGAGAACTATTTTAAATCCCAAGCTTAAATGTGACATACTCTGATCTAGTTAGGTACAGTGTTAGTGGAGAACTGGTCGATAGTTTATTTATGATCTACCACAAAGCTATATATATATACTCAGAACCTTGCCAGAATTGGGAGGAGCGACAAAAAGAAAGGAAACATGGAAGCATTGGGATCCTTTAGTACAGGCAAACTACACAAAGAAAGAGGATTTTTTTTTTTTTGTCTGAGAAGTAGTTTGAAGGGTTTGGAGACCGACTTTCCTTTCCCCTCTCCAGAATCAAGGGGAAGAAGAAGTATCTTCTCACCGTGATTCAGCTTTCCCAATTGCTGTGGTGGCCTCAGGAATTTGGGAAATGCATCCTCGAGTTGGAGACCTCTTTTTAGCTCATCTGCACAAAAAGTGCCCCTATGCTGTGCCATTTTACCCTGCATTGAAAGAGGGGACTCCTATGGAAGAATATCAGAAGTAAGTTTATTACTGGACTTCTTCAGATGAACCCTGCAAGGGTGAAGACTGTGTTTTTATGAGTGAACTCCACTTTCTCCCATCTTGGTTTACACGGGCACTGTGATGTGCTAGCATAGACTCTGGAGATTAACACACAAGTGTGTGGCTCCCCTGACCCTGTTTCCTGAAGGACGCTGTGTCCTTCAGCTTTGGAAGTTAGCTTTTGCTGCTTCTTCCTCATCCTTCTCAAAGAACAGTTGATAGCCATCGCTTGAGTGGAATTGAGATATCCAGTACAGAACCTAAATATCCTATATGGTATAAAACAGTGGAACGTGTGATTCTAAGGGTCATGATAAGCCTCTGCAGTAATTGTGTGGTTTTGGCATATCCCTACTCTTAACACAGTTGACTTAAAGTAAGCTGAGAACTGCAGGGACTCAAGTGAATGTGTTTTGCTGTACTAATACAACTAATGCAACATTTTCTCCTACTTAGGATGCTTGGATATCAAGTTAAGGATTCTAAGGTGGAAGAGCAAGATCATTTTCTTAAACGGATGTCAGGACTGATCCGTCTTTATGCTGCTATCATTCAGCTCCAGTGGCCTTACGGAAACAAACAAGGGGTATGTGTGTATGGCATTACTATCCCAAGAGTCTAGTAAATGTATTGTAAACTTGATTAGTAGTGAAGGTGTGCTGAACTTAAACCAGCTCATAATATACTGGAGGGAGATGGTCATAATCATAATCAACAGAGCAATGCAGAGTCATTTGGAATGTAGACATATACTTCCTTTCTTTGTATTTTCATAATGACTAAGTTTTATGTTAGGCTATGGCAAAATAGAAAGAAGAAAGTAAATCAGAAAGCTGCCTGGTTCGATAATAGTGTTTTGCAGGTCGTAAAACAAGTGGTGGGTAGCTTGTAGTTTTTTTGTTGCTTTATAGCCACATCCTCATGGGCTACACCACGGATGGCGCTGGCTTGCTCAGATGTTGAACATGGAGCCTCTGGCAGATGTGACAGCTACACTTCTCTATGATTTTCTGGAGGTAAGAGGTGCAGACTGCTGGTAGCTAAATTGGTGCCATTTTAGTTTCTGAAGGCATTGCTGAGCTGAGGTTCAGTGTGAAATTTTAACAGCAGATGTTTTCGATTTGTCATTCCTTCAGAAGGGAATGTGAATATTTCCATGTTCTTGCAAATACAGCTTTGGAGTGGAGTGATTTAAAACCAAAAGTTTTTCCACGTGCACCTTCTGTTTTATTTGGTTCTGTTTAAGGTTTCTGGTATTTTATGTGTGGTCCTGTAAGAGTAAGGTCTGCTGAGCACTTGGCATCGGTTTGTACAATGCAATAAGGCCCTGTGGCCTTCAACCTGAATGAGTTTGTAGAACAGGATGGGTTTTTCAGGCTGAAAAGGATAAAGCCTGATGTATGTTTATCCTATATCCTAGGATATAGGCCTGTGCTAGATAAAGCCAAAGTTAAAGGCTGAAGCTGGGGAGACACTGTTGAACACAAGCAGCTTCTCTGCTTACCACATGCCTTCTAATGGATTTTGTGTAAGTGGAAATGACAAAAGTGGGGATTCTGTTAGTAGTGGCAAAGGTTGAGGAACATTTCTCCTGTAAACTGAATGAAGAAAGCTTATGAATCCACACTGCAGTAATAAAAGTGGGGAAATGACTACAGTATATTCTAGCAAATGGTAATAGGGAATGGTGTTATTTTTGGAGGGAGACTGGAGTGAGAGGAAGAATACTGTAAGATTGGTATCAGTGGCCAGCACTCAAGTCACCAAAGAAGGTGATTGTGGCAGCATTAATGGCATTTAGAGGATTTGCTTGTTTTATTGTAGGTGTAGGTACATTTCTTTAAATGTCTGGTTGAAATATGAAGTGGTTGACAGTGAACAGGCTCAGTGAAGGTGTCCTGCTAGTCTGAAATGCAATTCTGAACCTGGTCTTTGTGGATTTCTGTACCACAGGTTTGTGGCAATGCTCTCATGAAACAGTATCAGGCTCAGTTCTGGAAAATTATGTTGCTTATCCGAGACGACTATTGCCCAAGGTATGGTATCTATGCTTAGGAAAGTGAAATAATCCTTGGTTTTTACTTTGTGTTTGCTTTAAGTGACTCCTTCATCTTTTCCAACCTCTGCCATTCACCCCCATACCCACTCGTAAATCAAACCCAGCTTTCTGAGTGGATTTTGAAACATGCTGTTATTTCTGCAGAATTGAAGCCATTACCAGCTCTAGACAGATGGGCTCTTTGATGCGTTTCAGGCAGTTCTTGGAGGTAAAGAAGTGGGTTTTTAATTTAGTTTTCAAGTGTTTGGGTTGTGGGTGGTTTTTTTTCCTTTTGCTTCATATCTGCATCATTTTGCTAATGAGGCCGGCACTGCTTGCAGCATTCCTGACAGTCCAGACCTGTCACTGTGATGTAACCCCTCTTTGGAAACTTCTCAGTTACTGCATTACCTTAATGATAGTTATGATGTCAAACATCTTGCTGCTTTCTTACCTCACATCTCGTTTCTCTCTGAGAAAATTTGTTTTATTCACAAGTGAAGTTCTGAGAGCTTGGCTGCAGTGAGAGCAGAGGTGTACGCTGAGGAGGATTCTGCTGAGTCATTTCTGTAACAGCTATTTTTTATCAGTGGTTTGCTTGGTTTTATCTCTTGCCCTGATCAGATGCATGTGGAAGGAGACAGTTTGATCTACTCTGTAGCATTTGTGGAGCATTTCTGCATCTTTCCTTTAAGAAAGCTTGTAAACCTGTAAAATACTTGATTTAAATTGTTCTGTATTGACTTAGATTATGATATTAAAATATGAGAGCTTCAGAGCTTGTACTTTCATTTAAAAATGAATTTTGGAGCATTTATTAGCAGTGCTTTGAATGTGTGCAGTGAGATCTATCAAAATTCCTGAGAAGAGACAGCAAACTAAGACCCACATTTCTTTCTTGTCTTTTTCCACCAGGAATGTCTACAGCAGAAGGAGATTCCGTTACCAAAGGGCACTCTGCAGTCTTCCTTTTGGAGGTCATAAATCAGATTATGTTTATTTCCCCCTGGATGTCGGTGCTTTCAGACCTGAATTCCTGTTTACAAGTAAAGGCAGAATTATTCTGTATACAGAGGAATGAGGAGGAAATATTCCATCAACCTATTGATGTTTAATTCATCAAGACTTATGTTGGGCAGGACAAACTTGTGTTTCATTTGTTGTAAAAAACTGGAAGTTCTTTTTTTTTTGACGAGGCTTTGTATGGTAAATTATGGAAAATTGAAGAGTCTTCCTTCATATGTATAAACATGTGGAAGATGTTTTAAATAGAGTATCCTGATGACCTCTGGGCTTCAGAGATAAAAGACTCCGAAAATTTGCACAGTGCTGTCCTGTTGATAGAAGTGAAAATACCTCACAGCCTTATGAACTCCTAATGGAGTAATCAAGCTCAAAATTACAGTTAGAACTTAATTTTGTATTTATTATGTCTATCTTTTATGATTCAGTTTTGATTACACTGATGTACTTGCATCCTGTTTGTCTTGACAACATCCTAAAACTACAGTGAGATTGAAGGCGTTAGGCCTGGCAGTACTGACACCTCTCTTGAATGTAACTTCATCCCAAGAGGGATACTCCTGATTTAAGAGAGGCAGACTTACGGCTTTAAAAGGTTTGCATGTACAACGGTAACTTCATGGGGGAAGAGCAGAGCTCCTGAAACAACACAAATTCTGTGCCTGTTATTCATCAGGTGGATAGAAGCTAATAAGCCCTTTTCTTATTTTAAAAGGTGGAAAAATGGTGCATTCACTCTAGCACTTAGGCTGATGTTCTGCCATCATACGTGGGGGATATGGCATGCTTGGGTTCCCTAAGGTATATTTTGTAAGGTCTCTCTATGTAAATGAATTTCTTCTTCATGAATAATAATAGTATTTTTTGTACTGTAATACTTTTGTACCAATAGTTCAATCTAGAAATGTTTAAACTAATATTAAAGTTTGGTTTTTTCCTTTTAATCTGAAGCTGGTTCTATCTTTTTTTTCTATAGGGGAGCAGTGTTGTTTTTCTATTAGGGATAGTCAAGAAAAGCTACAGCTTCTTGGTGAATGCAGGAGATAGCACAGGGGAGCAGTGATGGGTGACTTCTGACCTTGAGCTATTTGGTGGCCTCTAAGATGAGAGGATTTGCTTCTGGGTTCTAGAAAGCAGTGTGTTATTTTTGTGTATACTGTTTCAGGTTAAAATCATTCTTTTTACCAGATCAGGTTTGTTATTCTTGGAGGCACCACAACTTGAGGCTGTAGAAAGCACAATTGAGGCCATATGAGAATCTGAAGTTGATTTTTATATAGCTCTTGAGATTTCTGAGAAAAGGCTGTAAGATATACTTGGAATTCAGGCCTTTAAAACCTTTAACCTGGGCTTTAAAATTGACTGCAAAGCACTTAGATTTGTATTTGGCTTATATATTTTATGAACTGACTCTAGAATTCTTTAGACTAATGTTACCGGTGACTATTCTGGGGTACTGGAACTCTCCTTCCAGTATCCTTGTACAAGGTAACACTGAAGTAATACAACTTTCATTAGTAAACTTGAAAATGTTCAGGTTTTCTTATACCAAGTGGAGATGTTTTAATTACATCTTGCAGATCTACAGTTACGTTGGGAGACTCTCTTTGCAAAGACAGTAGTTGGTACTGTCTGTTAGAAACAATTGTCTGCCTGTGCCAAAGCACAAGGAGCGATTTGATGATGTGTATCTTGGGTACAATGACTTTCTTCTTCTTTTGCTGACAGGTATTGGGGGGGAATATAAGTATATATTTTATAAGTAACAAGCACAGTATCCTTTTCTGCCTCGGTAAAGGGCATCCAGCTACCTACTATGTCAAAACCACTGATAAAATCTAATTGGACAAGTGCACTTCAAAAGAATCATAATAAATCTATACTTATTTTTCAGTGTAGCTTAAGGTTGCATCTCCTGCTTGAACTGATGGCTGCCTTGTATTATGCTCTTCTGGTTTTTGTTGTTCGAGCACTTTTTAGTGTTAGCCATTCGGTGCTGTGAAGGTGCAGTGCAAGTAAGGTCTTCGTGCATGTATTCCTGGTATGTTCCTGTGCTATTTGTAGCGAATAGGACAAAGGAGAGCATCTCAGCTGTGAAAATACTGTGCATTCAGGATGAGATGCGTTAAAGTCACCGTGAGTCATACTCTTCCTTGGAGACAATAGTTCCAGGCAGTCCCAAGGGTTGTGATGCAATGGCACTGCAAGTGTGCTTTTGCCATGTAAGTACTTTTATTAAAGAAAGCGTTATTAGCTTGAAAATCACTCAAACCCACTCACTTCTTTGATCCCATCACATTCTTGCTGCCTTACCAGGCCTCTTTCTTATTCTTAAAGTGATTAGAGTAGAACTCCTTTGCCGTGTCTATTTTGAACATGCAGTTTGCACTAAAGCCTCATTTTCCTTTGAATTTATGCATCAGCTTCTCAAAAATAGATTTCTCTTGACAAGCGCTTGCAGCATCTTGATGCTGTGCCCTTGACAGGCTGCTTTGTGGCACTGCACTCTGCTTCCAAAGCCTAATTTTTAACAACATCAAACTAATGAGGCTGCTCCTTGGAGTCCGGGCTGTTGGTATGAATTGTAAAACCTTTCCTCCGCGCTGCTCGGGCCCTTGAGAGCCCAAACGGCCCCTGGCTGAGGAAAAGGGCGCAGACACCGCTGCTGCTGCCACGCTGCACGGGCATGTTAACTGGTTCCCAATGGAACCCTGTACTTGTTCGTGTCGCGATGAGGCGACAGCCACAGCCCCCGAGCCCCAGCACCGCTACAGGGACGAGCTCCCTGCGCCCACCCGGCCGCACCCTTCGGCTCTTTCCGGCACCGCTCGGTGTTTTCCGGATCTCCTCGGCTCCCTGCGGCCCTCCCCGCATGCGCCGCTCCCGCAGTTCGCCCGCCGCGCTCTGGTGGGTGGGGACGCTCCCGATTGATGCCGAAGCCTTTCGGCTCTTTCCGCTGCCCGGGTAGCACCGTTCTGCGGCGCTGACGTCACCTCCGGGCCGCCCTATAAAAAGGCGGGCGCAGGCGGCGCTCCGCGGCCGGAGCGGAGGGCGCGGAGCCGGAGGCGGGGACGCTGCGCACCGAGCGGGTGAGGCGGCGGGCGGGGGCAGCGCTGCGCACCGAGCCGGGGAGGCGGCGTGGCTGCGGGGGAGCCGCGCTCGCCTTCATCCGGCCCCACTCGGGTACACAGAGGCCCCCCGCGCCCGCTCCGCCGCTGCGGGGACAGGTGTATGGCTGCGCGCTCCCCTCAGCCGTGGCGCCGGCCCTGCCGCCTGCTCTCGCCCTCCCGCCGGTGTTACCGCGGGCGCAGGGCCGGGCCGCGGCAGCGCCCGGGGTCTCTCGTAGGAGGGGAGGGGAGGGGAGGGGAGGGAGGAAAGGGCGGGGGAGCGGGCTCGGGCGCGGCGCGGATAAAGGGCAGGCGGTGAGGGAGCGGCGGGGTCCGCCCTGGGCAGCCGCGACCCGCGGCTGGGATTCCATCCAGCGCCCGGCGGGTGGGCAGCCCGGGCACCGGGGCGCGTCCCCGTGGGCAGAGCGAGGGGCCCGCGCCCTTCCCTTCGCCCCGGCCCGCCGGGGTGTGCGGTAAAGCCCCGCCGCCCCCCTGAGGAGAAATGCCGGGGGGAGATGGAGAACCCGGAGCTTCTCCATGGGCGGAGGGGATTCAGTGCACAGCAATGGCTTCCCTCGGCAATCACCAGCCCTGTCCAAGGTCAGGAGATGCAGTGCAGAGCCTGGGTGAGGGGAGAGGAGAAGAGAAGGGCTGGGTGTTCAGTGGTGGCTGGAGAGCCCTTTCCTCAAGGAGCGTGGATGTCTCTAAAACGAGGAGCACATAAATTGCTTGCACAATGAACAGAGCTGTCTGCCCAAGCAGGAAGACGTTTAAAAGGAATCCTCCCAACCTCTGTTCCGTTCATAGATGTCATTTTCGTATAGAGGGCAAACACTACGGTTTCTTTCATGAAAGAATCGTGATTTCTTCCTCTGTTACTAACTTTTTTTCCCCTTTTAATTTAATATAAATTAATGGCAGTCAATTGTTTCTCAATTTGTTGCCTGCATACACCGTACCTGCTTACACTGATATAAATCTACACTGCCAGATCATAAATATGTACCAACAGTGTGATCATTTGACCTGATATTTAAGGAAAAGCCCAGGCATTTATCACTGTATGTGTTTTCAGCAGGTCCATGTTAACTGTTCTGGGGTTTTAGTAGATATTTTACCATAAAACAGATGCGTGTTCCAGTCTAAAAGGTACGTGACTCTTGAGCAGTCTTTCATACATATTTAAGTAGGTTCTGGAGAGCAGTTGTCTGGAGATGGCGAATGAACAGAACACATTAGGAGGGGAAAAAAAGACAAAGCCAGAAATCCTGCTCAGCCTGAAATGGTTCTGTATCTTTCTGGAAAACAGATAATCCATTTCCTTTTGGCATTTTGTTTTCAGCAAAGTGCCAGAAGATTCTGATGACTGTATTCACTGAAAGGCCTCGGTCAGGGATTCAGATTTGTTCAAAACAGATAGCAAATCCCACTGTGTGATTTGTATGCTTTTAAATGCAACGAGCAATGGGTTCCTCCATGGAATCTTCGTTTGGCCTTACTTAGAAATTGTGCAGAGAAAAAGAAGGAACAAAAGGTTGAAGATGAATTGCTTTCTGCTGCGTTGTGTGCGGGAGCTGCAATTGTGGTAATGGAATTGTTAAGCTGTGGATGTCCTTAAACCAAGAGAACAGGTTACATTGTTCCCAAGAAGTAATTTATTTCCATTCCTATTGAGGAAACAAAATACATATATATATGTTTATATATATATATATATATATATATATATATATAAAATGTTATATATACACACACACACACATATATCAATTGGCTATTGAAATAGAAATTGCATTTTAAGGTCAGATATAGATGTTATGCTTCTGCGAGATCTATAGTGCATGAAGCGAGCAAACATATTTGGGTTTATTTTTTAATAACAAAAAGTAATGACAGTAACAGAAATGTTGAATGACAAAAACTGGCCTTTAAGTGTTTTTAGCACTTCTTTCTCCTGTTTGTTAGAAAGGCAGGAGAAGCATTAAATCTCTTGCGATAGGGTGGTCCCTCATGGTCTGACATTGCTAATTCTCAACTATTACGTTTATAATTAACCTTAGCAAATAGATGCAAATGACTTAGTACCTTGGCTGCCTTATTTTTGTCTACTGAGTGTGTTTATGGGATTGTATTTGTTCTATTCATAAATACATTGCCTTTTGGAGGCAACTCATTGCTTCCTCTGCATTGGAGGAAATAATACAAATTCCTTCCTTTTTTCTGCTGTGTGTTAGTCTAGTGTGGGAGTTTGGTTTTGCCATCTGCCCCTGGAGTGTAGGCAGCAGAAGAATGGGGTGGAGCAGGCTGCAGATGCCGCTGATGGAGGTTGCCAAGCGGAGTCCAGCACTGTGCTCCCGTAGCTGACCATGGATCAAGCGGAGCGGCGCGTTGCCTGCTTGCTCCTGCAACTGATACGTGTTAAGCTATGCAAATGCCACGCCAGATATGCAGTGGCTTCAGCAGGCACAAAGGCACATAACTGCAGTTGGCCCTGAGCTGCTGCGGGGATCGCAGTGCTCTCGTGGGGAAAATATAAGATTAGGGGAGGCAAGGGAGTGTTCAGATGGAAATGGAGTGGGTAGATGCACTGAGCAGCTACATCGTCAGCCATCTCAAAAATACCTTCTGTTGCAAACTGCTGCATTTTTTCCAGTGGTAGTTGAAAATAAACATCTTTATTGATACTCATGTTCAAAACCTCCATATTGAGTTTGTGTCTTTAAATTAAGCCACCACGCTTGATCATGCCATAGCAAGAAGCATCATTTGCCAATTCCAGATAACTCCCTTTACTTTGTTTTGACCTTCAGGTTATGATAGGTTTTGTCGGGTTTTTTAGCTAACTGGAAAGGTTAGTACATACCAAATGAATTCACTTTTCAGTTGATACTTATAACCTTTTTTTGCATGGGAAGGTCTGTTGTTCACATAACAATAATGCCAAATTGTATGTGGCAAGGAACCAAAAGGGAAGTATGAAACGTGTGCTGTGACAGACTGGATGTCAGGGGAAAAAGAGAAAACAAATTAAGCCATGTCCTCATGCTAGTCATTAGTTGAACGTTATCTTGATTTCCCCCTCCCTTTTAGACTCTACATTCCTTCATCATGTTGTCATCGTTTCGTAAAGTCAAAGTCCAGGTATTTTTACATCATGCATGAAGTGTCATCGCCATACTTTGCCTGTCTGTATTGCAGTGACCTGTTTGTAACAAAGCCCCATCTGTTTGAATTTCTTCTGTGTGGCAGGTGCTTTATTTGCACCTCAGTGTCGAGTCTGATCTGCCTTTCCTTTAACACTTTGAATTTCCTCATTTCTGTCTGTGATGCATGATGTGTGAACATTTTATCTAGTTCAGTCTGGTTGGGTTTTGATGTGGATTAATTTTTGCTTTAAAAAGTACTTGAGTGGTATCTTTTTACTTAAAGCCTCTACAAAGCAACCGTGAAAAGATTTACATTGGGGAACGTTCCACATCTGCAGCTGGATTTCGTTCCTGTTCCATCCACTTGCACGAATTTATAATCCTTTGTATTTTTGTGGTGTTGCTGTTTATATTCTCTGTTAGTTTTCGTCCAGTTGGTGGTAGAATAAATAGGATGTAGGGACCAGCCTTCAGCTGGGCAACACAAGCCACTAGGTTTTATTTGGAAAGGATAGTAATGTAAATGTTTATACTGCGATTCATATTACAATGGAAAGATAACAAAAGGGGGTTGGAAAATGCTGGGGTTAATTATATAAGATCACATTACCTGTAAGCTCTGCATTCCTGCAATGCAGTCAAGGGAGTTTCTCTGGAGTCTCAGCAGAGTGCAGTCCTTGCCAGCTCTGCATAGTTTCATCAAAGGTCTGTGATGATATTAAATGCAAAGCAAAGCCAAAGAAACCCGTACAAAGGCACCAAATGCAGATAGGAAACTGCTCCTATTTAAATAATGCAGTTAAAATTTCAAGACTGAATGCCTAAAAGTGATCAGGTCTTTAATCGTCTTCCATATTCCAGCAGTGCCTGGCTAAGGCTGCACACAAACCCTCTAATCAGCCTAAATCACTGGCTTTGCAGCCTGCTTTACCTCAGGCAGAATTCACCTTTCTTTTTAGTTTTAGTGCTTATTTCTTGTGTCCCTGTACCACCTACTTAAATTCCGGAGCGCGTTTGAATTTTACCTGTGCTGCAGTCAGTCTGTGTGAGCCTGTGGCATTAAGCAGCGACTTCAGCACATCTTGGATTTCTGTACTGCAGCGCTTGCCCCATTTCTCTGGTTTGGAATTCGCAGAGGTTGGAGGTGACCTTCCCGTAACAATAACCAGGGGTATTTGGATGCAGGGTTCTGCTGCACGTAGCCCACCCTTAAAATGTCTTCATTTTATAGATGTAAATTCATAACAAACCAATGCACAGGACATTAATTTTGTCTCAATAGTGTTTTAAGTCTCTAGTATAGGGTATATGATTTGACATCCTTTAGTTCTTTCTTTGTAACACCATATGCTCATGTAGTTTCCTTCACAGGACCCAGCGCTGCGCATATGTTACAGAAGGATTCTCTTTTATTTCCCTGCAGTTCTGGTACATGACTAACATAGCACTGAACTAGGAAGTCGTGGTGCTTTTGTGTTCGAGACAGACACAGTGTTTTGCTGCTTCCTGAGCATTTTGAGGGAGCTGAATGGGGGAAATGAAGGCTGGAAATAAACGCACGCTATTTCCCCCCTGCCCCGTCCCTTCTGTTTGAAGGTTGTTTTCACATCCAATATTAGAACTCTTTTTTGCTTACAGGAGAAAGCTCAGCAATTCATTCCCATTCCCTAGGAGGGAGTAGCCAAGATCAGTTCTTTTGACTTGCAGTGTATAATATTGATGAGCACAAACAATTGCATCAAGCTGTTTGTGTGCGTACGTGGGAAGCAGGGAGTGTTTGATAGGGAAAGTGCTTCTCTTGCAGACTGCGACCAGGGTCACTTAGGCTGAATATATGTAACACTCATCAGGACTTGGCTTAAGAGAAAGTCATTATTTTACTGTATCTTTATATACTGATACCTGACTGCTTTTTAGGGAGTTGGATTCTTTAAACTTCATCTAATTGGTTTTAAAAATACACTGAAGTCGTGCATACAGCATTGAATGTGTTTTAGATTCGAGGTTTTAAATCCCTGAAAATGTGTTTTGGTGAGGGAAATGCTGACAGCTCTTGTGTGTGTCTGCCCTGGTGGCACCGCTGTAATTCCTGCTTAACCCACCTCGATACCGCTGTTCCCCAACTTGAATGGTGTTGCTGACATCATGGCTGTTGCACTGCGGTGGCTATAAATACCTGCACTTGTGTATTCCCATGCACTTTTGAGTGTAATTTGTATTGTCTGGGGAAGGCCGATTATTTTGGATTGAAGGATAAGAGTAGTGAGCTTGTTCGTTTTTGTTTGGTGGGTTTTTTTTTTTTTTGTCTTAAATTCACTGCTTTTTATTGCTTTTTTCTTCTTTTTTTCTGGAAAAAATACCAGCACGATGGTGCTGTCATTTCTGATTATTTTTTCAGTTAGACCTAAGCTGACAAGTGCCTTTCTAAAGTTAGTCTTCCAGCACAGAAGTACGGTGCGAATGCCTTCGGGACAGTTCAGATGGGCTGGTTTGGGGATGTGTTTGCGATGACGCCTGCCTTGGCTGCCTGGAAGGCTGGTGCTGTCCCTCCTGCCGGGAAGGTTCCCCGGTGCCTGACCTTATCAGCCGGTGCAGGCAGTGCTGGGACGGGCTGGAGGCAGCAGCGATGAGAATGTTGTCTCTGCGCACAGTGCCGGTTATCTGGGGTCGGGGCTGGGCACTTGCGCGCAGCCCAGTGTAAGCTGTTGTTTTTCACATTAAAAACAGAAAGTGCAGCTTCTTGTTGGCAGCTGTCTTGCTAGGGATAGAGAGCTGTACCCCAGATGCCTTCAAATGGTGCAGTTGAACCAAGAAGGTTTAGAAACATCTTGGAGGACTGCTTTGTATTCAGGGGAGAGTGTGCCGCAGTTGGAGCGTGAAACCAACAGAGGTAGACTGCATCGTTCTGCAGCATCGATGACTTTTGAGTTCAGAGCTCCCTAGTGAGTGCTGATCGCGCTCTGGCAGGGCACAGACTTGCTGACGTCAGCTGATCTGCTGCAGGAAAGAACAGTCTATTATTGCTAGACCAAAGCACTTCTTTTACAATTGACTAGCTCGACTTACTGGAGCTACAAAAGGAGCCTTTCTTTTAACGAATTCCAGCAAAAAGATGAGCCAGATTGCATGACTCGTGTGGTGAGAGGCAAACCGGCCACCAGGCTACATTACAGCAGGTCTCCTATTTGGTTTTTAAAGATGTAGAATTAATTTAAATTGTAATTTAAATAATGTAACTATTCATGTAATTTAATACTGTAAATAATGATTTAAAGAAATTTAAAATCGCTTGGGCTGTGGATATTATTACTAATACTGAAATACAGGTTGACGGCAAAAGACTGGACAGTGTTCCAGAGACAAACTAGGATTTCATTTTCTCCTGGTAATATTCATAACCAGAATAAGCAGTGAGACGGGCCCCATTCCTGCAATATATTTTGACTCACTGCTGCCTTGTTATTCCTGAACACAGTTCAGCTTAAAAGAAGCACTGTTGGAATTCAAACGCAGTGTGTCAGTGCAGGAAAGGAAGTTTTTTAGCAATAACTTGCTCTCCTGGAGGGAAAATGCTGTTTGAAAGAGCACCTGAAACCACAGCTTTCTCAGGGAAATGGATCTGTTGTTGAGCTCAAGTTATGTTTGGAGGTTTGATCTTTTAATACTCAGATAACTCTAATCAGGTGGAGCCTCTGGTACCACTGCCAGGTGAAACCTGGGCTTCATTTGTGTCACACAGCCTACATAGACGGGGTTGGTTTGCTTTTCCCTTGCCCTCTGTTGAGAGCAGGCCTGGAAGGAAAAGCAAAGCTGACTTTTCTTTCCTTCCTTAAACTGCCGCAATGCAGTTGGGGCTCAGAGTTCATGGGCGCAGCGACTGCTGCTGAAATGGCTGTCCTCTTGCAGGGTGGGACTCTTGGAAGAGAGCTCAGGAATGTGTGAATTCGCCCCCATATGTTCCTTTCTGTCAGCTGGTCCCTTTGCAAGCGCTTGGAAACCAAGCAGAAAACACGGCCATATAGATTGCTTTCCATCCTGCGGTGTTTCTCATACAATTAGGCGAGATGCATGTTTAAGTAAAGCATGTGGCTTACTAATGATTAAATAACTTTTTAATATTTAACAATGCATTTTAAGAGATTGCCCATGTCTTTTAGTATGCAGTTGTAGTCTCTGTTTCTTCCCTATCCTTGATAACACTGATGAGAAGTACATTTTCTCGATGCTTACAGGATTTATAATAAAAGCGTGAAGTGAGCTATTCATGTAAATGCTTGTACATGAAGCCATTAATTACAGAATTGTCCAAGCATAAAGTGTTTGTTGCAGCAGCTTCTTGATACGCAGATGAGCTGTCAAATAAATGGGTAAATACCCAAACTGATGAGAATTATGATCCTATTTCTTTACTTTGTGTTACCATTCTGGCCTAATGCACAGGTCTCCTATTGAAAAATTGCTTTTATGAAGCTTAGGGACTGAAAATTAAAGGTTATCCCACTCTTAATAGAAAGGAAATAAAGCAGAGCAGTCAGTTCTTTGCTGTCTGTGGTAACAATAACAGGGTTTAGTATGTAAAGTGATGTATGAGGATTTTTGGTTGAAGCGGTCAGAGCAGGATCACTTCCTAATGAAATGCTCCTTGACTGACTTGTCTTAAGGTCACATCTGTGAGGCATCATGAGCCTCTGTATTGGCTTTTGAAAAGTTAATGTAGGGAGTGGCAGGATGGGTTTGTAATGTTTTAATTGAGAGAACAGAGAGGAGAAGCATCACGCACATGGACGTGTGTGTATATGTATAATACAGATAGATACATGTGGACCAGTTAGCTGCTGTTTAAAAAAACAGCAACATTCTTTAGCTTACTTATATTGACTGTTTTAAATGTTTCGAGATTGTACATACTGTGCAAGAAACCTTTTATGTCTACACATCTACATACATATGTATATGCACAGAAACACATTTGTATTAGACTTGCATGCAGCAGTTTGAGGTGACATGGCCTTTATATGACAGCAGCCATATTTTTCCAGAAGATGTTAAATATCTTTGTAAATATTCCTTTCCCATTATTCTCTGCTGGAAGTGTGCTTTTATTTAAGTGTATAATACTTGTGTTGTATGCACATACCTGCACACACAGAGTAAGACTGTAAGTAAAGCCACAAGCAAGTTTGAAAAGAGCAGGCTTTTCTTTCCTGGATCTCCTCCTGCCCTTCCTTTGTTATAGAATGCAAACAAAATGTATTTTTTTTGGCTTTCAGAAAATGGATCCAAGTGGTGTGAAAGTGCTGGAAACAGCAGAAGATATCCAAGAACGGCGCCAACAAGTTTTGGACCGTTACCACAGGTTCAAGGAACTATCTTCTCTAAGGCGCCAAAAACTTGAAGATTCCTATCGATTCCAGTTTTTCCAGCGTGATGCAGATGAGCTTGAAAAATGGATCCAAGAGAAACTGCAGATAGCATCTGATGAAAATTACAAAGACCCAAGCAATTTACAGGCAAGTCCTGCTGCCATCTTATGTTTCCTCTACTATAAACTTTAGGGCGTACCAGGTCAGCTGGGATAGAACAAACACAGAAATGTAACCTGATCTGAGAGCAGTGAAGAGAGATGAATGCAAATACCCACAGCCTCCCAAAGTGTTCTTCAAAAGCCTGGCCTCTTTGCTGATATAGTTGGAGTATTTCTAGTAATGATTAGATGCTGAATCAGCGTAGGAAAAGTTACTTAGTGTAGCGTAGTGTAGAACGCTTTGTTTAACCCTAGAATTTGTTGGGCACTTTGTGAATAAACATGAATTGACTCTTATTGTTTCCACTAAAAAGATGTAAAAAATAAGCTAGTAGAACTAGCTGGTGTCTGAACACTGCAGTTTGCAACAGCAAATGCAGTGAAGTAACTAAAATCAGGATGTTTGAATCCAGCCGTGAAACACATGATACAGCAATGATTCCTGCTGTGCTGTTTTGCTGGTTGGTTGTTGGTAGTGAATATGTGTAAAATACACTAAAAATACTTGATGCTGGGAAATATGGAGGAGGACCATGCACCAGATCCGTCATGTTCTTTGATGTTTTACTTGTAGGGGAAGCTGCAGAAGCACCAAGCCTTTGAAGCTGAGGTGCAGGCCAATTCAGGGGCCATCGTTAAACTGGATGAGACTGGAAATCAGATGATTAATGAAGGCCATTTTGCATCTGAAACCATAAGAGTGAGTTTTAAAACTTCTTTCTTTTTTTTTTTTTTGCCTCTTACAGCCTTTTCCTGTACCACTTCGTGCAGATTGCAGATAACTCTGCATTCTGAAACAGTTCTAAAAATTACACAGGTGACTGGTTAGAGAAATCACAAGAGAATTTGTATTTGTAAAGCTGACTTTTCTCTTTCGTGAACACCCAGCTCATATCTATCTATTCTTGGATCCAGTTCTGAGATGAACTGTCTGCATCTGGAGCCCAGGAACTTGGAATGCAAAATCATCAGTAATTCAAAGATGTGTTTAAAGTCACAAGGCAAATAATTAATTGTATTTGTGGTTCTTTCCAAAATGACACAAGATCGAGCAGCAGCAGATTCACAAGGCCTGGTGTCAGGGATGTTGACCACTCGATTTTTGCTGATGTAGAGCATTTTCATCTTCTGCAGTAGCCGTTCCAAGTAATATAAGTAACCAGAGCAGTAAACTTCAGATGTGTAATTTCTATGTGCTCTGGCCCAGATCAGGTCTCTGTGATCTTTACTTTTTTGCTGAAGTTCTACTGCCCATACACTTGGGTCTTTTTGAATTTGTGTTCCACGGCTTTTCCTGTGAGCTTCAAGTACAGTGCTCCGTCTGCTCTGTTTATTTGGCAGCAAACACCTCTTTGGACAGCTGCTTCCTCAGTAACAAGTGCTAAGCTTACTTTAAATCCTTTGCTGAGATAGACTGTTGTTTCTTAATTTCTCTCTAAATCTCCCAAACTCTGTAATACAATGACAGATGTAGTTGTCACATCTTTGCTGCTGCACTAGATAGGTTTACATTTGACAGTATTTGAGCAATTATCAATGTTACAGAAAGTCTGAGCAAACTGTAAGTTTTAGGTGATGACTTGCTGGTTATCTTTTACTCCTTCTGTGTATTCTCGTTTTCCTCTGGTTATATTAGTGTTTTCTCTCTTACTCCCCCATGACCTTACATGATGTCGTCTAGTGCGAGATGTCCCTGTCCATGGCAGGGGGGGTGGAACTGGATGATCTTAAGATCCTTTCCAACCCAAACCATTCTGTGTGTGCATGCACACATACATGTGCGTACCCCACCAATAAACACTTATTCTGCATACCAGCTGCTTCTTCTAGGACTCATTTTGTTAAAGCTGCTGTTTCTGGACATCAGCTAGTTTCCATTTTGATTATGGCTGCATTTTAGTTTAATGCAAAGAAGTTGTTTAAAGCATTTTCCTGTAAAAGATTCAGATGTGAGCTGTTACAGGTTTTTAAAAGGAGAGCCCTTGTGATGTTTTTGTAGTGATTATCAAACTTACATGTTCATCATTTCATTATAACCAAGAAAAGATGGTAACCAAGAAAACCTGGTATTACTTTTAAAACATTAGCATTACCTTAGCGGGGTTTTATTAATTTTATATGATCACAGTGGGATCTCTAATCTTTCCTCCAAATGGGGGGGGGGGGGGGAATGCTTTGCAGTTGGATGATCTTAATAGTGTGTCATAACTGCAGTGAAAGTTATTTGTGGTGTTATTTGGAGTGGTAATTTGCCTTTTAATGGTTCAGTCTTTCACGCCGTACCGGACTGCGCAGCGCCCAATAGTAACAGCTACTCAAGTTGGGTCCCACATCCGAGTAGGTGAAGCTTCTTGCAGTGCAGTGCAACTTTTTTCTCCAGTATCTCCTTTCTTCGTTGGTTGATGATTTGCACTATTCTCGTGTGCAGTGCTAGGAAACCGAGTAGTGTGAGCTCTTTACCCTCTGGAAACCTACCTAACTGAGCGGATTAAACGGGTATCCGCCTATGCTCAATGTTCAAAAGCTTCTCCAGCATGACTTTCAAGTTTCAATTCTCGATGAGCAACGCGTTATAGACGATGGGTGGAGCAGATACTTTCCTGTTTTGCAAGTTGTGTGTCTGTGTGGGAGTGTGGTTTTTCTGTTTAATTGTCTATAAAACTTACGGTTGCTCCCAACAGTTTTGAAAGACAGAGGTGCAGCCAGAGAAAGACTCAATATTAAAGCTGGTAATTGCTCCTAGTATTCCAGTGTTATGTTACTTAACAATGTTGGCTAAATATATTAAGTGATTAGTGCTAAGAGAAAGCGTTAAAATACTGTAAAGTGGCACAAGTTTGGCTGGAAACAAAATGTGTCATCTTAAAAATGAGTATGAAAATGAGCACAACATTCATTATTGGGAGTTGAATTTCCTGTAGAAGACTGAACATTTGAAGGGGACAGCAGCATATATTTGGTCTGACTTCATGTCAGCATAGAATTTAAATCAAATTTGATCTCAGAATGTTTAACTCGTAGTTATGTAAATGTAACTATTTGATAGCTTCATTAATTATGAACAAGTGTATAAATACTCAGTAATTTCTAATTTAGTGTTGTTTAGATCACTTTACCTCATTTGAAAACTAATGACTGGAGATGAAACTCTTATTAGGTTTGTCCACCCTATGTCTAAAGTGAGGATTAGCATGTACTGTTCCAGGAAAAAAATCATCATCTGTTAAGGTCAGGAAGGAAATAAATCTGATCTTCTCTGATACAGGATTTTAATAACAGCATTCTATTGTTCTAGACTCGGCTGCAGGAGCTGCATCGACTATGGGAACTGCTGTTGGAAAAGATGAGAGAGAAGGGAGTCAAATTGTTGCAAGCACAGAAGCTGGTGCAGTACTTACGTGAATGTGAAGATGTCTTGGACTGGATTAATGACAAGGTATATTATTACCTGCCTTTGGTGTGTGGAATGTGATGTGTTTGTGTGAAATCTGTCTCTCACTCTATAGTTGCTGGAGTTTGGGTAGTCAAAGACAGCTTTTAAAGGCACCTGTACATTTACCTTATTCATACTGCATAAGCAGTAGGCATGCCAGCTGCTATGTGTTCTTTTGCAGCCACAAAACAAGGTCCTGGACTAAGAGGAAGCCTGCATGAAGGAAAGCATAGTTAAACATGAATTCTTTGCTTTGAGGAGACCTTCATATTTCTCATTGTAATCAAATTCACGTTCCTGTAAGGGAAATATACAACATGTAAAAGCAAATGTGTTTTATAAATGTTCTAAATGATCAGTCCTAGCAAGTAGCCAGCCCAACCAGCAAGCAGCGTGTATGTAATTACTTAATGGCTGGAATATCTTTAGATATTCATTGTGAGGACATGAGCTGCAGGAGAACTGTTGGCTCTTGATTCTTTGAACTCTGAGGAAACAGACCACAAACCACACTATCAAGAAAAAAAAAGCCACAAATGATCATAGAGGTTTTCTTAATGATGGTTTGTTATTTTGTGTCACTGTGGGTTCAAACTGTAAACACTGCTTAGCTGTTACTGAATATGAGTGCACTTTCCATCTGGAGTTGGTAGCAAATGCTAATAAACGGCCTAAAAATGTAATCAAGTTCTAGTCACTGTGTGCTCCACAATAACATGGGCAATTATTTTGTACTTTAAAAAGTATGGTTTTTTTCTGTGTGTATTTTCTTTCAGTAATTTAGGTTGTTTTAGTAGAGATCATCATGCACGGGACAAAAAACTTAGGATAGAAGAATTCATTATATTCAGTAACTCGAAAAATTAGTAAAAACAAGCAAGATGAAAAAACTAATACCCTTGATGATCTTGCATGTTTGCTGCAGTAATGGACAGATGTTGGGGGGAGGAATGGGATTTAGCAGAGGAAACTTTGTAGTTTTAAAACCACCTTTAAATGCACTGATTTTAACTCTTTGACCTACTGAAAATTAGAACAGCTCCCTTCCTCATTTCAGTCGTGATTTCCCATAGGATATACTGACATTTGCTTTTTTTCCCTCAATGTTCTAGGAAGCAATAGTGACCTCAGAAGAACTCGGGCAGGATTTAGAGCACGTTGAAGTTTTGCAGAAGAAGTTTGAAGAGTTCCAGACAGACCTGGCAGCTCATGAGGAAAGAGTAAATGAAGTGAACCAGTTTGCTGGCAAACTTATCCAGGTAAACATTAATGTGTGTTGAAAATGTCTTTTGGCAAGCCTGGTGTAACACAATAAGCTTTGTCTGCAACTTCCTCTATGTTCCCTTTGGTTTGGTAGCTGATCTTTAAGCTTTACTACTCTACATGTGCCAGAGTACTTGGCTGTCTTAATGGTGGTCATTTGATTCACTCATTCTTCTGCCTAACAGTTTTAACTGCCCCAGCTGAGGATGTTTCTGAAAATGTGGAGAACAGTGATTAGTCAAAGAAATTGTATTTGGGGTTAAATGTGTTTCCCTTGGATAACCAGGATTAACATCTCTTCTGGTGTGTTACCTGGACTTGATCAAGGATGGAGACAGGGCAGGAAGTACCGCTTTCCAGGAAAAAAAAGATGGTGTTTACAGTCCTCTTCCCATTGACTGATTAGTACATAGGGAACTACTACAGGAGCATTGAATGTTTACACAGTGGGGCTTGAGGCAAACTGTTGAGTTAAGTGATCATCTGGCAAGAGCAGTAATGATGAACGGATCTCTTGAAAGCAGCGGTGTCACAGGGTTTTGTCAATGGATAAGACCACAGAACATGGGAAAAGAGCGTTTTTCCTTTGGTTGCTAGGAACAGCACCCTGAAGAGGAACTGATAAAATCCAAGCAGGATGAAGTAAATGCAAGCTGGCAGCGTCTGAAGGGACTTGCCCTTCAGAGACAAGGAAAACTCTTTGGTGCAGCTGAAGTTCAGCGCTTTAACAGGTATGGTCTTGGCTGGATCTGCTGAAGTGATGTAACATTTGTGTGGATGTTTAATGAGGCATTCAGCTCTATCCAGTAGTATGAGAAGAGCTGCTGTTGTCTGTTAACGGTTCTGCTTTATTCTTCCTCATGACTTGTTGAATGTGGGCATTGTTGCTCTAGATTTGCCTTGGAATAGTCATTCTGATTTAGCTGTTCAACACTTGGCAGTTCTGCTTGCCTTTCCTCTGAGGGCTTTTCCTCCCAGTTCTGTCCTAGATGAGCCTTAAAAGGTTTTTGTTGTCAGCTGGATGTCAGTCCAATTGTTCTCGGAGGTCTTTGGACAGTGTCTTGCTATGCTTATCCTCATCTACAGCATTTTGAGATTTGCCGTTACTAAGCTGGAGGAAGGTCTGGAGTGGGAAATGTACCTACTAGGCAGTGGTGCTCAGTAGGGCTGTAATTCCTTGCTTGCACCTGATGACACCATCTGAAGAATGGCTGCCAATACACTTCAAGGGGGTTTGAGGTTTTTAAAGTCCAGTTTTTTCAAGGGATGACTGTGGTGTCTCTCCCAGTACTCCTGGCATAAGTACAGGAAAACATCCTGCTTTCTTCCCTTTTCCATACAAGATAAGACTGTTTTCAATTTGTGCTTTGTTTTGAAGGGATGTGGATGAAACAATCAGCTGGATTAAGGAGAAAGGGCAGTTGATGGCCTCAGATGATTTTGGCAGAGACCTTGCCAGCGTGCAGGCGTTGTTGCGTAAGCATGAAGGCCTGGAGAGAGATCTTGCAGCTCTTGAAGATAAGGTACCCATGCGAGATGCATTTTTACCTGCAATTTGTATGAAGTAAGCTGCTTGTAAAAGGCTAGAAGCTTACTCACTGTTTGTGACCTGGTTTAGGTTAAAGCCCTTTGTGCAGAAGCTGACCGTTTGCAGCAGTCTCACCCAATAAATGCCTCTCAAATTCAAGTGAAACGGGAGGAGCTGATTGCCAACTGGGAACAGATCCGGACTCTGGCAGCAGAGAGGCATGCTCGCCTTAATGACTCCTACAGGTAGGAATGCCGTCATGCTGAAATGACCTTTCTTCCTCAGATTTGACAGAATGCTCCTGGGAAGAGAAAAAAGGGATGACATTTCCAGAATTTTGGGATGATTCTGGTGTTTTCAGAAGCAGTTTTGTTCACCGAATTATGTTTTACAATAACTTCTTGTAGTAAAAGAGATACATGATAAATATGTACAGCTTCAGGTCATTCTCTGGATGTAGATTAATTATGTAAAGAGACACCTAGATGTTTTAGGATGTTTGATTTTCTTTTTCCCCCATCTGAGTTGGTATCTGCCATTTGAAGTAGTGCGGCTTTGTTTTTATACGCATATTGCAAATCTGTTCATGATGAAGTTGTTACGATTCTTAGTGAAGATTATTGTTTGATGTATTGTCCTCAACAAAATGAAGTACCTGTTTCTGTGACAATTGCTTTATTGCTGTGGGATTTGTCTCCATCTAGTCTTGTTTCTACACAAGCCTGGCTGTCTATGAAATGCAGTCCTTTAGATCACTATTGAGAAGCCGCACTAAAAAGAAACTTAACCTAATCTTGTGGTTAGTTTCCACCCTTCTTGGTTTTGTTTTTCTGCTGTTTGCTTCTTCCCATGATGCAAGATTTATGGTGGTGGAGACTCACACAATAATAATTTTTTCCTTTGCCTTCCTTGTCATAATCTCTTCACATCAATTAACAGCAAATGTGAAAGGGAAACAAATGGATCACTTTTGCTGATAAGCATGTGCCAAATAACTTACAGGCATGCTGAAAGGAATTTGAGAATTCATTTGCTTGTTGTTTTAAGGCTGAGGCATGTGCAGCTGAAGCTTTCTGTCAGTCTGCGCCCCACACTGTTATGATTGTGACAAGCAGTCCGTGGGCTACCTTTAAACACTCTGCTGGAGAACTGCCTTTTGATTTCTGTTGTCTTCAACATACAGGCTTGTAGTCACGAGTATTCATTTTACTTTGATAAGTTATATGTAAAACATGTCTTTGAGAAATTGATTTTGAACATACCTTTTTTCTGTCTATAAAAGGCTTCTTTTTTTGATGGAGAGCATATTTAGTTAGTTAATATTCCAGCTGTGAATTGGTATTGTTTTGTTCTATCTGAGGAACAGCTTTTATGTTTTGTAACACCTTCTGTGGGATAAGGATGGAGAAACAACGCAAACTTAATTATTCCCAACCATTTTTCATTGTGCTTTCCTAAGGCTGCAGCGCTTTCTTGCTGACTTCCGAGACCTCACCAGCTGGGTGACTGAGATGAAGGCTCTGATAAATGCTGATGAACTTGCTAATGACGTTGCTGGAGCAGAAGCCCTTCTAGACAGACATCAGGAACACAAGGTACAATGGCTATGCAGCCAAATCCAGTCAGCAGCCTTCAATAGCTGATCTGTATGTCTGTCACAGTCTCTGAATAGGAACTGCTGATGTTGTATCACCAGAATCCTTTGATCAGGCAACTAACACAGTACAAGATGGCTGTCCTGATTTAATGTTTTTACTTTGTTTCTCAATAGTAGATAAGCATTAATAAATAAGTATTTAAGAATGCTTACGATAATATTTCATTAAAAATCAGACGTGATAGCAGTAATTCGGGCTAATGACTGGTTTAGTTCTCCATCATGAGGAACTGCTATAAGTAAGCAGAAAGTGCAGCTTAAAACCAACCTTTAGTTTCATTTCAACACATGAATTTATACTTATCTGCACTGTAAGGTAGTACATTTCATTCTAGTTTTCCTGTTAAGGGTAATGTATTCAAAGATAGCTTAAGATTTATCATTCAGGTGTGCAGACTGTTGTCTCTGTGTTATTTTCAGTAGCAGTTTTCGTATTCTGGCCCTGTTCCAAGATAAATTTTGGTAACAGCTTATTCATGTCCCTTTTATAGGGAGAAATTGATGCCCATGAAGACAGCTTCAAATCTGCTGATGAGTCTGGCCAGGCTTTGCTTGCTGCTGGGCATTATGCTTCTGATGAAGTTAAAGAAAAGGTAAGTTGAGAGCAAGAGCTCCTGGAAGAATTTAAGAGGTTCTCTTACAAATAGGTCTGGAGTCAAAAAGTGTGGTTGTCCATTGAATATCTCTGTAGATTTAATTTGGAAAAGGAGAGGTTTCTGGCTGAAGTCAGAAAGTTGTAGCCACTATTCAAGCTTGATAAGTTAACAAAAGGCTCGCCCTGTGTGAGGGTGATGTTCTCAGTAATAGAAGGATTCTTTATACAGGAGATCATTTTCAGTCTGGTGTTAAGCCACTTTTTTAGAGTCACGACTTTGCATTGTGATAGAAGTGAACCAAACTTAGATAAAACTATTCTGTATTCCTCTTCCCAATCCGTTAGCTGACCATCCTCTCGGATGAAAGATCTGCCTTGCTAGAACTATGGGAGCTTCGCAGGCAGCAGTACGAGCAGTGCATGGACTTGCAGCTTTTCTACAGAGATACTGAACAAGTTGACAACTGGATGAGCAAACAAGAAGTGAGTGCACATCTTTGAACTCTCCAGATAAGGTTGATTTTCATTTCAAGTCTGCGTCTTTAGACTTAAAACAATTGGTTTATGGGTGGAGTGACTGCCACTAAACATGCACTAGGGAGCAGGGTGCTGTGCAGAGTTACTATCTGACTGCCCCATCTGCTACAATGACTGTTTCCATCTGATGTTTTAACTGTTGTGACAAGTTGGCTTGAGATTGCTTTTGTGTATGTGAACTCTTGTAAAGTGATGGTTGAATAACAAGCTAAAAAGAATTATTTGGACCCTGTTAGAGGCATACAGGGAACACTGTCCCAATATATCTTCCTGTACTTCTCAACATCATTGACACGGCTTGAGCTGACTTAGAGCAACTGAGCATGGAAACATAAAAATGTGTTTTTTTCCTGACTTCAGGCATTCCTTCTAAATGAAGACCTTGGTGATTCTCTGGATAGTGTGGAAGCTCTTCTAAAGAAGCATGAAGACTTTGAGAAATCCCTAAGTGCCCAAGAGGAGAAAATCACAGTAAGACATTTACATTAGGGATCACTAAATGGGCAAGAAATAAAACAAGTGAATTTGTTTCCTGGGGAGAAGACACTGCTGCAGAATAGCAGAGGAGGATGGGGTTTGCTCTGTAGGATGATCCACTGTTGTGTGGGATGTATTATTTCTAAATTATGTGTAGTGTCTCTAAAATGGAAAATAGTGGAAAAGGCATGATAGGGCTTGATTACTGCCTCAGAGAGCTAGGTAACCCAGTGCTTGCATATCATGCAACACACATGTGGATGATTTGTCAAAATCTGCATTCTTCCATGTGTAAGATGATGGTACACATAAAGAAGCGTATAACAATGCTATCTGAGTGGGGTTTTGTTAGTTTTACTGTGATAAACCTTTGAGAACTAATCTACTAACTGAACTTGCACTTACAATGTGTATTACACCAAATAAATGGAAACCTGTTTTCTCTTTAGGCCTTAGACGAGTTTGCCACTAAATTGATTCAGAATAACCATTATGCCATGGATGATGTTGCTACACGCAGAGATGCTGTAAGTATCTAAGCCATATTTGTACTCTAGACTTCAAATCATAGTTTTCTTTATTATTTTAAATGTTATGACTGCAGTACACGGCAGCAAATAGAGCAGAGCTCTCACAAAAGTGCAGTACAGTGGTGGTTCTTACAAGCTTGAAGGATTTAAAAACCTTTAAACCTTTACTTCTTCTGTTTCAGCTGCTGAGCCGCCGAAATGCCCTTCATGAAAGAGCCATGTACCGCCGTGCTCAGCTGGCAGATTCCTTCCATCTGCAGCAGTTCTTCCGGGACTCTGATGAGTTGAAGAGTTGGGTTAATGAAAAAATGAAAACTGCAACAGATGAGGCATATAAGGTAAACACAAAGACAAATGTTAGAGTCGTTTTAAGGCAATAGCAGGCTTAATATAATCAGCCTAATGATATGAAGCAATGTCAGCCAAAATGTTGCTGATAGTAGACAGTATTAATGGCAACAGAAGGCGCTATGGTTTCTCCCTGACCCCAGGGGGGATTTTCCCATCATGCTGTAATCATGCTTATTTTGAACAGCTTAAGTGTTCTGATTTAGGCATATTTTTGGCACCAAATCCTCTGGCAATATCTTGGCATGTAAATGAGTGTACTCTAATTTTAAAAGTTCTTCAGAGACCTATAGATACTAATTTTGGACTGAAGGGTTCTTTTCTTTCTTCATCTGTAGGATCCATCAAACTTGCAAGGTAAAGTTCAGAAACATCAGGCTTTTGAAGCAGAGCTTTCTGCTAATCAGAGTCGTATTGATGCACTGGAGAAAGCTGGCCAGAAGCTGATAGATGTCAATCACTATGCATCTGATGAAGTGGCAGCTCGCATGAATGAAGTTATCAGCTTGTGGAAAAAGCTTCTGGAGGCCACTGAACTCAAAGGTACGACTTGCTCAGAAGAATATGGCTAATTCTTTTGCTAGGGAGTTTAGCTGGGAGAAGACAGGAAGGGAGTTAAATAAAGTGGAAACCATAAGTCATTTTTTCCTCTTTCTGCTCTGTCTTGGTCAGGTATAAAACTGCGTGAAGCCAATCAACAGCAGCAGTTTAATCGCAATGTGGAAGACATTGAGCTGTGGCTCTATGAAGTAGAGGGACACTTGGCTTCTGATGATTATGGAAAAGACCTTACTAATGTGCAGAATCTTCAGAAGAAACATGCCCTGCTAGAAGCAGATGTTGCTGCCCATCAGGTAAGGGAAATCATTTTTCTTCCTGTCGTTTCAGATTTCCTCACTCAGAAGTGCCCACTCCAGAGACCTTAGTAGGTCTGGATTGTCATGAATTTTGTAGCTTTGGGCTTTGCAGCTTATTTATCAGAAATAATTTTGAACTGAAACATAAATGTATGTCTCTAAGAGCAATATCTTTGTGCCTTTGACAAAAAAAAGCTTTTGAAAAAGGACAATGATTCCATACTGTGGGCTGCTGACAGCACAGCATTGTTTTGTGCTGTATCAACTTAAAATGATGTGCTGTGCGTTGCGTAGGAAATAATTCTCCCTTACACTCTCCATTTGCAAACAGCTTATTCTTGTTCGGTTTGTTTTCATTATAGCTCTAAGAAATGGAAGGGGAGGGAGAACGGATCAGTTTTGAAATATAGCACTTTACAGCAAGTGGTTCCTTCATTTGCTGGTGATCTTTTAGGGGAATTAAATCCACAGCAAGAAAATCAACAAAATCTGGCTTTCCACAACTGGAATTGCCAGTTAATTGCTAACAATTAAGAAATGGTTTGTGTGGAGTAGCACATCTGTAAGGTTAATGTAACTTCAAGAATCTTTATTTTATGAAGTTAACAGACTGAAACCAATTGCATTTACATAACATTGAATATTGTCCGGGGTCTAATTATCACCACAATGGTTGCACTCTTCTGTCACAAGATAACTTACTAAGGCCTGAAAATATTTACAGTCGCTGCAGCCATCTTAGAGAAATCCTAACATAATGCTATTCCTGGGTTGATTTTAGGATCGTATAGATGGCATTACCATCCAGGCACGCCAGTTCCAGGATGCTGGGCACTTTGATGCTGACAATATCAAGAAGAAGCAAGAAGCTTTAGTAGCTCGTTATGAAGCTCTGAAGGATCCTATGGTAGCTCGAAAGCAGAAACTTGCAGATTCTCTTCGCCTGCAACAGCTCTTCCGTGACATTGAGGATGAAGAGACCTGGATTAGGGAAAAAGAGCCCATTGCAGCTTCAACAAACCGAGGTTGGTCCATCCTGGTATCTCCAGGATTTCAGTGACAGAATTGCTCTGTTATAATCTGTCTCTTTACGGAAGATTCCCTAGAAATTTCTGAAACATTTATTGTAATTGCCATTGCCTGGAGTTCCAGATTTACCATCACCCATGGTTCTTTGACTGTTACATTACTTCTAAAATTTGAATGGGTAGCAGTTTTCAGTGCTCTGTCTCCATTGCGATAGCACTCACTCTGCAAGTTGTCTAACGCTGGTTGCAGCTGCCTTGAAATTTTTGGTTAATGACCCAGAATGAGCTGATGAATTGTTTTCTTTCTTTCAGGCAAAGACTTAATTGGTGTCCAGAATCTGCTAAAGAAGCACCAGGCTTTGCAGGCAGAAATTGCAGGCCATGAGCCCCGCATTAAAGCAGTCACACAGAAGGGAAATGCTATGGTTGAAGAAGGTATGTCTCAGTGGGTTTAACTCCTCCTCTTTCAGAAATCCAAAAGTCTTAATACTGGACTTTGGTCCTGTATGGTTAAGGATCAGTGCCTGTTTTTATCCAGATACCTGCTGGCAGGATGAGCTTCATTTTTCAACCTAAAACTAGATTCCTTGATGGGAACCTGTCATGATTTTCACATATGTGCATCTGCTCTTGACAGGCATATATGATCCCTGTATTCAGCACCTTTGTGCCTGTGATATTTAGTCTCCATTTTTAAGTCTATTAAAGGCTTATATCAGAGATACGTAGTCATGATGTGAGAGAGAATCCTCCACAAAGACAATACGAGTTATTCCTGCTTTTAAATAAGTAGGCATCTTTATTTCTAACTGGGTGTAATTAACACCAGATTACTCAAATTCGCTGATTCCAGGATTCAGAATGCTGGTCTGAAATAAGATTTTGTCTGCTGCCAAAACTCTGCCACTGGAAAAAGGTGGCTTTTTGTGTTGTATCACTGAGAAGAAATATGATGTGGCTTGTTTGGTTTAGAATGATTCAAATGTTCCTAGTACAGCTTGATTGACAGGTACAGTGTCTTCCAGTCTTAAGGCAAAAGGACAAGTTGAGTTGTGCTTTCGTTATTCTAGGCAGAATAGGCTGTAGGTTTAAATGGGTCTAATTTCTGACTTCCAAGAAGTACAGGTAATCTTCAGTTCCCTCTCCTTCTGTTACATAGGACATTTTGCAGCTGAGGATGTGAAAATCAAACTGAATGAGCTAAACCAAAAGTGGGACTCACTGAAAGCTAAAGCATCTCAACGTCGACAAGACCTAGAGGATTCCCTGCAAGCTCAGCAGTACTTTGCTGATGCTAATGAGGCAGAATCCTGGATGAGGGAAAAGGAGCCCATTGTAGGCAGTACAGACTATGGAAAAGATGAAGACTCTGCTGAGGTATTTGAGATTGTTTGAATCTGTTTTGCATAAACACAGCAAGGATTTGTCCCGTGGTAAAAAAATGAGTTCTGCTGATTTTGAGATTCATACAAAAAATGACAGAAGACTCTTGTATCAAGCTGAATTTTGGCTTTGAATCAAAAGATGACAGTTTTCCCTGTGTCTTCATTAGTGTACATGAAATTTTCCTGTTCAGTATATTAAATCAATTGTGAGGAAACTTTACATTTACTTTGCATCAGCTCTTTTAACAGGGTTTTTTTGCTTGGTTTTGATAAAGTATAACGAGACTAATGTCAGCAAATTCTTCATGTGATGTTGCATTTCAGTATGAGTCTGGTTTTTAGTAGTTCATTGCTCTGGAAGTAATTTTTTGTCTAGAGTTATTTTCCTAGTGTCATTCTGCAGTCAAACCCGACATCCCAGACACTGCTCACTGACAGTTCATCAAATTGAAGTGCAGTTTAAAGGCATACTTTCAAACTTAACACTATTTCCAGCGCGATACATGGTATTCCTGGTCAGAACAAAAGAATGTTTCTGAGATAAGGTAGAGCAAAAGCACCAGAAGCATTTGGAGCCCTATCTAGCCTGTGAATAAATAGAAGTGGTTATTCTCATGAGAGTCACAAGGCTGGCAGCTCTGAAAAACCCACATTCCCTGTGTATGGAGCCAAAGTATATATTTTAAACAGAGAGGTATTTGTAAATGGTGTACATGTTGGTTTTGTCTTTCACTTTCAGGCTCTTCTGAAGAAACATGAAGCTTTGATGTCTGATCTTTCTGCTTACGGCAGTAGTATACAAGCTTTAAGGGAACAGGCCCAGTCATGCAGGGTAAGGAAAGATGCTAATCATGTTGCTGAAATTCTTGGGTCAGCAAAAGGTAAAGACAAAGCCTAATAACAGTTGTTTTTCAGAGCCTATTGCAGACTGTACTTGATTTTCTCAAAAGAATTAGTGGCCTGTTTTCATAATCGTAACAGACAGCTGTGTTGCCTCAGAAGAAGACAGTGTAATGTGGTTTTCAAGGTTTGAGCCCAGACAGCACCTCAACTAAGTCTATCTGCATTTGTTTCAACAGGAAGAATTTTAAGGCATTACAGTAGCTTTAACTAAGGCTGTTAGGACAACTACATTGATTGTCATAAACATGGAACAACTCATTTTTCTTGTGCTCCTTCTTTGTTAGCAACAAGTTGCTCCCACAGATGATGAAACTGGAAAAGAGCTTGTTCTGGCACTCTATGATTACCAAGAGAAGAGTCCCCGGGAGGTGACTATGAAAAAGGGAGATATCCTCACCTTACTCAACAGCACCAACAAGGTACACTCTTGCCTTCTGGTTTTTGCTGAGCTGCTTGGCTCGCTTGGGGTTGTGTGCTCTGCGGATCGTGCTTTGGGGTTCTTTTGGGTTTATCTTATTAAAAAGAGCATTCAAGGAAGTTAAAGCATTTGCATATTTAGTCCCTCTTCGCTTTCAGCACTTCAGCATACCTCTTCAGCTCATTCTCATGACTCCTCTATAGCTTCCAAGTCAGATAAACAGCATCTGTTCTAGGGCATGTGTCTGTCAGAAAACTTATTTTCCTATTGCTGTGGAATTTTTGACCAACACAAGGGGAGACATGGAAGGTAACAAACAGGTGTCTTCAAGAAGCTGTTTGTTTGCAACAGTCTCCATCAAAAGAGCAAACTGTTGGGAGCATCACTGGTTTAATGGTCATTTTGGGTTTTTGTCTTTCCAGGACTGGTGGAAAGTGGAAGTTAATGACCGTCAGGGATTTGTACCAGCTGCCTATGTGAAAAAACTGGATCCTGCCCAATCTGCATCCCGAGAGAATCTCCTGGAAGAGCAGGGCAGCATAGCATTGCGACAGGAGCAAATTGACAACCAGTAAGATTTAGCTGATGATATATGACACCCATTCAGCATTTGCTGGCTTGGCCGTTGCCTCACATATGCCGGAAGCGGAGGTTGCTGCCTGTTACACTAGGGAGTAATTAATTGGAGCAAAACAATTGGCTTCTTTACCAGGACACCATATTCAGTCATTTTATTCCTATTCTAAATTTTCCTACTGCCTTTCACATTTTTTAACTGTAAAACTCATGACACTAGAGCTCAACTTGCTGTCTGACTTCAGTATTTTGTGTTCCTTTTGTTGTTGTACTTAACAACTTAAAACTTGTTTGTGAGTTATATCTGTCCTAAGCAGCTCTTGTATTTGTAATTGTCACTTCTTAATGTTTGATCTGTTTTGAAAAGCTTTCTTAAATTTGGTTTCATGAAGTACAGTGCCCTCCCTATACAGGGCTGCCTCTGAAGGTGACCTCCTCAGGAGCTGTGACTTCTTTGGTGCTAGCTCATTACTTGTGTTCCTGAAATGTTGTGCCATTATGGGCTAAAAAGTGTCCCCTCCTTTTTGAGGAACATGCCATTGCAAATAGAGAAGGCTGTGTGGCTGCTTGGTAATGCCTTCCTAAAGCACATGGTAGTTAGAGATTAGTGCAAGCAAGGGCTGTGGGTGATAGCTGTGAGCTACTGGCTCATCTTATCAAGCCATTTGGAAGCCAAGGCTGAAAGTTTTACGCATACTCCCATCTGTTTGCACAGCTATGCTGTCATTCTACATGAGAATATCTTCCCACTCACTTGTTTTGAGTCACCAGTTATTACAATGACATACAATAATAGCTTCCTTTAGCTCTAGAATTAAAAAGCAAAAAGCTTGTACCAGTGAGAAGAAAGGATGCTGGGAAACTGACACATTACTCAGGATATTAATGCGTAGTTTTCTCTACGGATTTTCATGCTGCTTTTAAGAACTATAACAGGGGTCCGTATTTTAGAGCCAAGGAGAGGGGGCCACTCTTTTAGTCTACAATTGCATGGCACAATGATCAGGAAATAAGGAGACCTTATAGAGAGAGTTGCACTGTACTGCTGAAGTTTCCTTATGTGAATTGTACTCCTGGTCTTATTTGCTTTGTTTGCTTCTGAATGACACCTAATTTTCTCCATTTAAATGTCAACTCTTAGCCATCTCCTACCACAGACAACCCATGGATGGAGCTGCTGCTTTCATTATTTTTGTTAATCTGACTAATTTTTTGCATGCATTTGCTGTGCTCCCTCTGTCTGTGCAGGACTCTTATAACTAAGGAAGTCGGCAGTGTATCTCTGCGTATGAAACAGGTCGAAGAACTGTGAGTAGGATTAGTCCTTTCTAAACCATGCTGTCTCCATCCTGTCACTGTTCATTCTCCTTTGTTTGTTTATTTCTTTGGGAAAGCTGCTCCAAAGAGACATAAAGGAAGCAATTTGATGTGATGTGAATTGTTTTTAGTGTAGATGAGTGTCATGGTGTGTATTCTTTATAGCCAGCCACCCAGCCAGCTGCTTATCTTGTTGGTCACCTCTGTGCTGCTAAATGGGTTGATGTTGTTTTCCATTATGCTGATTTTGCTTACCAAATGAGGCTTTAGTGATACCTAGACTGTTCTCTTTAAAAAAAACCCATCTCTTTTCTGAGGTGCAGACAGAAATACTAGTTTATTATATATATATAATACATATACATGAAGCGTTTCATCACATGTGAGTGTCTTAGAGCTTGGAAAGGGTGGAGTTATCCTAGTTTATTGTGTAAAATAACACGCTGAGTAATCCAGAAGCGTTAGTTTATTTACATAGGGTGACTGGGTTTTATTATGACAGCAATTTAATTTTCAAACTTGTGCTCATGTCTCCTGAAAAAATACCAAATTTGTGTTGTGAGTCTTGGAAATTGCTGGGAGATCCAAAGCAGTGCTGTTCATCAGCTGCGCCTGGCAGCCTTTTCATAGGGAATGTATTTCTTGAGGATCAGAAGGGAAAGTATTATGTTAATCTCTGAAGTGTTGCAAAGCAGCTTTGAGGTAAGGTCTGCTTCTAAAGGAATTTTGCCCTGGATCCTCTGTGAGCTTCACAAGTATTTAATATCTAAAATTGCATGCTGAGGCAAACATCTGCAGTTAGGGCAGGCTTCAAAACAGGGTTTTCCTCAAGTCAGGGTAGGATGTTGCTATTCAAACCTAATACAAGAGATTCTTAGTTCCATTCTATCCAGTCTTAAACCAGGGTAGGCAGGAGACCACAAAGGAGCTGCTTCCATGGAAAGACTTAGAGTTGATTATCAGTTTGATGTGTAGACTTTACAGCCCAGGGTATCGAGGATTTTCTTCAACAGACTTTGTCCTCTCTGAGTTACTTGTTAGGAAAATGCTACATCATTGAACTCTTCGAGCTGGGGGGTGTAATTGCTCGGTGTTTGCCTCTGTGCTCCAAGGTGGGAAGTGAAAACATTATAGGGCTGCGCTTTCCCCACTTGAGGCTCCTGCAGGTATCTCAGTAGTGTCTTCCATTATTTGATTTAATAACACCAAAATGAATATCTTCATGCCTTAGTAATGTGAATCAGTTGCTGCTGTTGATCACTGTAGTAGACCAATGTGCAGTCTGATGGAGGATATAAAAAGCCATCCAGATGCAGCCAGAATACCTCATCTTCCAGAAGACTTAAAATAGGGTAGGAGTAAGAATGGATGTGGCTTTTATGAATGCAGGTTCTTTAAAAACAAGCATTATGCATTGCTGAAGAAATCTGTAATTCAGTACCAATGACTAAAGCTTCTGTTGGCTTTTATTCAGCAATAGCTGGGGAAAGGTCTTGTAGGATGGATCCTCTGTATTTAGCTGGTTGTCAGGAGTTAAAGAGGAGTCACTGGTTTTCTTGTGGTTTTAAAACATTGACTGCTCTTTTGAGGTTTATTTGCCTCTTCAAGCCAATTTAAACATTTTAGAGGTTTTACTTTGCATTTATTCTAATGTAAATGAGAAGTAGTTTCACTGATGATGTTGGGAATTGCACAGGTAGAAAAACAGTGTATGTGAAAAGAGTTTCATGGATTTCCAGTTTAATGCAGTTGTGTTATCAAAAAAAGAATACCTTTTAAAAAATATTCAGCGGATTTTGCAATGAATAATGGCTAGGTGAAACATTTATGTCCAAAAGCTGGGAGGTAGTGGATTTTAATGATTTAATAGCAAACTTAATGTACTGTAGGGAAATACCACTTGTAAAGCAGACCTATGGAGCCATTCCTGCACTGCAGTGCTGTTGTAGCTTGAGAGCCTATCCTGACCTCAGTTGTGACTTGGGTTTGCTTTTACCCAGTGAAGTGTTGCATGTGGAAGATCTCATTTTGGTGTGCACATCCATGTAGAGGAGAGACACGTACAGTTTACATCCACCAATGTACAAGTAGATCATTCTGTTCAAGAGCAGTGTAGACTGCAGGGATTTCCCACGTCTCTGGTGAGACCAGTACTTGGTAAATTACTGTGACTCTGCTCACTTTAATCTGCCCACACTTTCCTTTTCTGCTTGTTCCAGATATCACTCTCTTCTTGAGCTGGGAGAAAAGCGGAAAGGCATGCTGGAAAAAAGCTGCAAAAAATTCATGCTTTTCCGTGAAGCCAATGAGCTTCAGCAGTGGATCAATGAGAAGGAAGCTGCTCTCACAAATGAGGAAGTGGGTGCTGATCTGGAGCAGGTGGAGGTGCTACAGAAGAAGTTTGACGATTTTCAGAAGGTGTGTTGTAATGATGCATAATGGGTATGTTAGTTTTGCCCTTTCCCGTCAGGTTTTCTGATCATGTATCTCTGATAATCCTTCACAGTTGAGAAGGAAATATAATTTTGATTGGAAAAAAGAACATATATGTGTTTTCTTTTATGATGATAGAGAGAATTCCATATTCAAAAGTCTTCAGTTTGGTTACAGTCTCCAGGTTGTTATGTGCTTCACAGCTCCCAGAGGTCTGGAAGTTCTCTTTCAGAACATATAGAATCTGCCGAGCTCTGGAGGAATTTCATGTTGTGTGAAGCATGTCATGGTTTAAACACCTTTGGTTAAGTCTTCCTTTCTGTTGAAAGGAAAGATCCATTTTGGTTTCCATCTGTTCATTTTTTTTCCCAAGATGAGAAAAACATCATTCAGAGTGCTTGTAGGCTTTCAGCTTGCTTTTTTTAATCTCCCAATGTTTGCAATACTAGTTGGGGTTTTATATATTTATTTTATTTACATCAGATAGGAAAGAATTGCTTGGGCAGATGTATTTATTCTGTCCACTTTAAGATACTGAGCACTTGAAATGCAAAGATGCCTGACCTTACACATTTGAAGGCAGTTCTGTAGATGTTACCATGTTTACAGCTTGAAAGTTAGCTGACTTGAGCCAACCTTTTTATTGTAGGTGAGAAGATGATAGCAGTTATGGGTTTGGGTTCTTTTAAATTAAGCTAATGGTTGAAATTAGAATCTGTCACGTGTTAGAATTTAATTACAAGTTCTCTACTACTGCTTTTTTTAACCAAGTTCCCTTTCTGCTTTACAGAAAGCTCTGTATCAGTCTGATTGACAAAAAGTGTTTGTATCATAGTAAGGTTACTTTTTAAGTTGGCTCTTAGCTAATTCATGCAGTAATAGGGATAATAGCTTTTGATCTTCATGGTGGTGGTAATGTTGTATGCCTGGCAGTTTAAAATGTACTCCAATCCCGATTGTTTCATGAGCTCTGTGTATGGAGAACTCTGGCAGTGAGTTTCTTTAATGCGCTGATGCCTGGTGCTGGCAGCTGGGGTTTCTTGGGGCAGGCTCTCATGCATTATATATTCAGTGGTGCCTGTCAAGGTCAAGCCTGCTGAATTCCTGCTGTTTATAAACCAAGTATTTTTTGGCACCCCTGTTGTGCCAGCTTGTTCCACACGTTTTACTTGTGCAAATGTTAACGCTCTGATATTTTACTCTCCTGTGCAGGATTTAAAAGCTAACGAGTCACGTCTGAAGGACATTAACAAGGTTGCGCATGACCTGGAGTCAGAAGGGTTGATGGCAGATGAAGTGCAAGCAGTACAGCAACAGGTCCACTTTTTCTCTGCCTTAGTCTAATCCTCTTGAGATGCACAAGACTTTCTTCCATTTGTCTATTGTCTTCTGCTTTGTGTGTCATTGCATAGTTCTAGCTGTTCATCTGTATCATCTCTATCAACTGGTCTGATAATACTGGTATTCTAACCAGAGATGTTTAATGCCTGCTGTTTAGTGAGGCCATCACAGGGGTACCCTTTAAACTGTCTATTTTCAAATAGTGCTATAACAAATTGTACCACTTAGAGGTGGTTTTTTCCTCATTTTAAGAACGAAAAGGCTCAAAAATAATACTAAAAGTCATGGAGAATCCGTGCATTAGCTTTGCTTCATAGAAATATGAAATTTCAGCCTTTATTTCTTAGCAGGAAAAGTGGTGCAGTGCGCAAAAAGAAAACAGAGCTCAGCTTACAGTGGAGGGGATTTGTTGGGTTTTCTGTTTTGAGGGGTTTTTTTTAATAACCTATTTTTTTGCCAGCTTTTCACATACTTGTGCTATTATAAATAATTACCGTTTATTTGCTGAGCTCTAAGACGATGTGCTGCAGTAGGTGGTTAAGTACTCATACTCATTTCTGCTACCCGTTTAGTTGTGCAAGCACTATTTGGCTTAATGACACACTGGTAACCAATTTGTAGAAGGGTGGAAGCATATCTCCTGCTGGCTTCCCTTTCTCAAAAACATTTCTTTCCGTTAGAAAATAACAAGTTGTTTCTGTTTGTCCTTTTTTCTTTGCAGGAGGTCTATGGTATGCCCAGGGTAAGTGTTAATTTCTGAGATGGCGTGGCAATTAGAACAGGTTTGGGATGTACAAGTAGAAGTTCAGCCATAATTGTAGCTCATTTCCATGAAGGAACTCAATAATGACTTTGAAAGGACATAAAAAGATTGTCTTATCTTTGATCCCTTTATTTCCTGAATGTCTTACCCCACATCGCAAATCAATGTAGAGCAGGATAACCCCAAATTATGCAAATACTTACTTGTAGAAATAGATTTACTTTGTTAAGAACGTGGAGAACTTAAAAAGTATCAGAATATGCTAAAAATCTTTGAGATTTTGCTTCCTATTTAAAGCTGTTTCTTCACATTTTCAAACAGGATGAAACTGATTCTAAGACAGCCTCTCCTTGGAAGGTAGGTGTCATTACTTAGTAGCATACAAGAGGGAAGTAAAAGAAAAAGTACAGCACATCATCTTTTTTTAGACCAGACACCTTCTCATGGGCCCTCTTTTCCTCTCTTTTCCTTTTTTAATTCCCTCCCCTTTTTAAGACTGTTGACAAAGTGATTTTAATGGTGACCTAGTGTCAGCAAGTGTTTGAATTGGGGTTGATTTAGGGTTAACGACTTTGATTTCACTTCGTTCGCTTGCTTCAACAAGCGTGTTACAGAAGTTTAGGCATTCAGCAGGAGCTCACCTTCCTATGCCTGCACACAAATTCTCTCATTGTATAGAGATGTCACATAGGCAGTACTCTTCGTTTTAAAAATAAAAGCCACGTAGGCATAGTGAAGTGACTGTCAGCTCTCCAGTTGCAGGTATGGCAATGAGAATAACTGAGATAGGTTTCCAATAGTATTCTGTAGCCATAGAAATAGCCAACAGTCCAGTTTTTACCTCTGCTGCAGAACTCCATTTGGTTTTGAGCTTGACTGATTGCAGTTTTTATACCAACGTTTTTAGGTGTTACATGGCCACTAGATGCGCAATAGGCCCTGTTCGCTTAGCGTGAGTTCTTTCTTTATGTAGTGAGCAGAAAGAAATGTTTTTATTCCTGAAAGTCAAAGCCATTTATATCAATATTCCTTTAGTAAGGAATATGTTGTATGTGTATAGCAGTATCTTTGTCTTCCATTATTCATCTCTAGCTCATTTTCTATGATAGCTAGAAGCCTTTCTCCATTCATTAATGGCTTACGGTAGAATAGCTGTCACCCGCTGATGCACAAAAATATCTTCAGTATCTTAGACACTATCCAACATTGTGCTTTTCCGTAGTATTTCATTCCCATGGTTCACGTCTTTCATCACCCTGTTAGACTTAAAGCTGCTTGTACATCTTTAAAGCTGTGGGAATGTGGGGAAAACCAGATACGTGCAATATTTTGACAGCATTGTAGGAAATGCAGCCATGTCAGCAAGAATTGGTGATATTCTCAGTTAGTTTTTTTCTTGCACAGGGTGTACGTTGACTCCTAAGAGTCGCATAGTAACTTAGCAAACTCAGTTTTTCTGTATGTATGTCTGCAAGGGGATGAATTTTGGAAGTAATGCAGCACTGTCAGAAAAGTAGATTGCGTGTTGGAGAGAATTGGTTGTCATTTTTCTGATAAGCCTTCACCAGTTTTCAATATGTTCTAAAAATATCTGAATTCACTGTTAAGCTGGTTTTTGTTGAAAACTCAGCCAAGAGCCAAACAGTTTGGGCGGTACTATTTTTTTCCTTTCCCATGGCTAAGAGCTTGGGGTTTAATTCACTCACTGAATGTTGCCTTTAAATTTTCCTCTTCCTTGTCCATATTAAGACTGTTGTTTTGTTTTCTATTTACATTAACAGCATAGTAATCAATTGTGAATTTCTGACTATTCTTACTCTGGTCTATAGAATACGTTTGGTGTTGCAGCTAATTATTCTTAGTTGCTTTTGTAAATCACTTGTATTGATTTTTCTTACGGTTTGCTTCTCTTTCATCTTAAAAAACATAAAGAATTCAACAGTTTTCACTAAACCTTTAAAATCTAGGGTGTTTCTTTCTTCCTGCAGTTTGTAGACTTACATTTTACAGAGTCTAGTTTTGACCTAGGCCAAATTATTATGGGTTTTTAAGGAGTTTTCAGTCTTGATTTTGCTCCAGTTGCTTGGAGTTGACTTTAATGCTGCGTTTTTTATTTCTGCCTTTTCCATACAGTCTGCGCGTTTGATGGTACACACAGTGGCAACCTTTAACTCGATCAAGGTAATAATACAGCTTTTTCTGAGCTGATTTTAAAGTGGAGAACATTTGTTACCCTCCCCTTCCATAGTTTTTGTCTTTTATTACTCCTTATAAACCCTTTTGAATCAAGTTGTTGAAAGAAGCATCGACAGCCTTTGCTGTCAATGACAAATAGGCAGCATTTGCTTCTCAGGTAACATCAGTATCTTATATGCCTAAAATCATTTGGTTTTACATCTCAGGGGAAGCCCTTAAACATACTTAATTAGGCTACTTGAATTTGTGCGTTCTTCTGGAATTGAGCAGAAGAAAGTAGCATTCACCAGTCCTGGCTGTCTTATTGGTAGTCAGGCGAAAGGCCAGTCTTGACTATCGTATTGACTGCTTGTTGAAGTTCATTTCCTGTAAAAGAGAGCATAGCTGTTCCAGAGAACCTTCCAGCATTGCTGTCAGTGTTCTCAGAGCCTGCACTAGAGTGGAGATGAAGGGGCTCTCGGCACGTTTGCAGCAGAGTCTGCAGTGTCCGTGGGGCTGCTTTGCTTGCAGGAGCTGAATGAACGCTGGAGAGCCCTGCAGCAGTTGGCGGAGGAGCGGAGCCAGCTGTTGGGCAGTGCCCACGAGGTGCAGAGGTTCCACAGGTGAGCTCTTTGTGTTGTGGTTCGTCTTCACAGACACAGCACTCGACAGACATCGGAGTCCTAAATGTGGTGCCGGTGCCGGGGCACGGCAGGGGTGTCTGTTGGCAGGAGAGGGAGAGAGGAGATCGTGAGGGGAGAGCAGGGGCCGCCATGAGGGAAGATCATGAGGGGTGAGAGGAGATCGTGAGAGGAGAGCAGAGGTGGCCATGAGGGGTGAGAGGAGATCAAGAGGGGAGAGCAGGGGCTGCCATGAGGGGTGAGAGGAGATCGTGAGGGGAGAACAGGGGTGGCCATGAGGGGTGAGGGGAGAGCAGGGGCCGCCATGAGGGGTGAGAGGAGATCGTGAAGGGGAGAGCGCAGGGGTAGTCATGGGGGGTGAGGGGAGAGCAGGGGCTGCCATGAGGGGTGAGAGGAGATCGTGTGGGGAGAGCAGGGGTGGCCATGAGGGGTGAGAGGAGATCATGAAGGAGAGAGCAGGGGCAGCCATAAGGGGTGACAGGAGATCAAGAGGGGAGAGCAGGGGCAGCCATGAGGGGTGAGAGGAGATTGTGAGGGGAGAGCAGAGGTGGCCATGAAGGGAAGATCATGAGGGGAGAGGTGAGGTGGTCATGAGCAGGGAGAGCAGGGTGGCCATGAGGGGTGAGGGGACAGGAGAGGCAGCTCATGAGGGATGAGGGGACAGCAGGGACCGCCATGAGAGGTGAGGGGAGATCACGAGGGGTGAGCAGGGGCAGCCATGATGGAAGATCCTGAGGGGAGAGTTGGGGTGGTTGTGAGGGGAGATCGTGGGGGGACAGGAGGGGTGGCCATGAGGGAAGAAGTGGGGCAGTTATGAGGGGAGATCATGAGGGGAGAGCAGGGGTGGCCATCACAGGAGATCTTGAGGGAAAATGAGGGGTGGCCATGAGGGGTAGGGGCAGCAGCCCTGTAGTGTGGGCAGTTACGAGGGGTGGCTGTGACTGGAAATCATGAGGGGAGGTCGGTTTAGTGATATGCTTAGTGGTGGGCTTGACAGTCCTGGGGTAACAATGATCTTAAAGCTCTTTTCCAACCTAGCTGATTTTGTGGTGGGACTGACGCTGAACGAATCGTACATCAGTCCCCAGTTTGTTCAGTGGAAGCTAGGCCACCAGTGGTCCCACAAGAATTCTTTATATTCTTCCTAGGAAAAAAAGGCAGACTTGTTAACATGAAAGCATGGAATTGCTGTGGGCTTGGGAGGTCTGGACTGCTGTCCTATTTCACCAAAGTTTACTTGTGTTATCTTGTGAAATAACTTAATAGAGCCATTAATGACACGAGCTTTTCTGGTTTGCTGCATGGTATCAGAGATTCCTAGTATGACCTCCAGTTTAATTCTCTTTTTTGCCTTCCCTTCGCTCAAATCAGAGATGCTGATGAAACAAAAGAATGGATAGAGGAGAAGAATCAAGCATTAAATACAGACAACTACGGACACGACTTGGCCAGCGTGCAGGCTCTGCAGCGCAAACATGAAGGCTTTGAGAGAGACTTGGCAGCTCTGGGAGACAAGGTGGGATTGTGAGGAAGACATAGCCAAAAGCATTCTTATCTAGCAGAAATGATTGAATCATAGAAAAGATTCTTTTTGTCTTCGTTGTGTTCATTTCCCTTTCTCTCATTCTAGGTGAATTCTCTTGGTGAAACTGCCCAGCGCCTGATCCAGTCACATCCAGAATCTGCTGAAGATCTCCAAGAAAAATGTACCGAGTTGAATCAGGCTTGGAATAGTCTAGGAAAACGTGCTGACCAACGCAAAGAGAAGCTTGGAGATTCTCATGACCTGCAGCGATTCCTCAGTGACTTCAGGTTAAGATGCTATTCCCCTTTTACCCCAGTTTGTCTGTCTGGTATGTTAAGAGTGAAGTATATATGGCTTATTGTTCTACAAGAGTACTGGGGAGGGGGTTGTGTGTGTGCATGTCCAAAAAGGACTGTTTTCACTGTTCTGACTTATTTCCATGGAGGGAAGGAAAAATTTTCTATTAATGTGTGTTCCCAGGGACCTTATGTCTTGGATCAATGGAATCCGGGGCCTGGTCTCCTCAGATGAACTTGCAAAGGATGTGACTGGAGCTGAAGCTTTACTGGAAAGGCACCAGGTACGTGAAAGATAAGTGTATATCAAAAATCAAATGTTTCTTTTCCTGACACTTTCCATTTAGAGTTCCAAAAATAGATTTGTTCCAGCTCTGCCATCTGTTTATTTGGTAATGCATCTCTGTACCTTTCAGGAACACCGCACTGAAATCGATGCAAGGGCTGGCACTTTCCAGGCATTTGAACAGTTTGGACAACAGCTTCTGGCACATGGGCACTATGCCAGCCCAGAGATCAAGGAGAAACTGGATACTCTAGATCAAGAACGGACGGACCTAGAGAAGGCCTGGGTCCAACGCAGAATGATGCTAGACCAGTGTCTGGAACTACAGGTACTCTGCTGCACTTTAAAAAGGAAAAGAATTCCTCCTTTCCTGAGAAAGTTTCTTCTTTCGTAGTGATGAGCAGTGCTGTTGGTCTGCCTTTCTCATGCTTTGGAGTTTTTTCTCCCTAGTTGTTCCATCGAGACTGTGAGCAAGCTGAAAACTGGATGGCTGCCAGAGAGGCTTTCCTCAATACAGAAGATAAAGGAGACTCCCTAGACAGCGTGGAGGCACTCATCAAGAAACATGAAGACTTTGATAAGGCAATCAATGTCCAGGTGAGGAGTGTAGCTGAAGAAAGGAGGAAATAGTTTAATTTTTTTTATGCAGATTATTAGCAAAAGAAGTTACCACCATCTGTGCTTTCTAAAATTCAGTTGTAAATACTTAGCCATTTCAGATCTGCTGCAGAAGTTTAGAAGCAGCTGATGCAGATAAGAATGTTTCACTGCCTACAGACAGTGTAGGAGGAGTGGCAGGTATTTGTGTAAATCCATCTTGAAACAAGAAAAGAAAGCCTTGTTCTGTTCCAGACCTTGCCCACCACTTGACTTTAAGGAACCACAGTTTTAATTTGTGGCTTCTGTTTTTAATAGGAAGAGAAAATTGCTGTCTTACAATCTTTTGCCGACCAGTTGATCTCTGCTGATCATTATGCAAAAGGAGTCATTGCTAACAGACGCAATGAGGTTCTGGACAGGTCAGTATTGCCCTGTGAGATGGGATGCAGATACTGACTGAGAGAGAATGCTCTTTGGCAACATTTTGTAGCTGCTGAACATGATGCTGTGTGCAACCCTGGTTCTTCATTAAATGTATGTATGTAATTGCATACAGGTGGCTTCGTCTGAAAGCTCAAATGATTGAAAAGAGGTCAAAGCTAGGAGAGTCTCAAACACTCCAGCAGTTCAGTCGTGATGTGGATGAAATAGAAGCTTGGATCAGTGAAAAGCTCCAGACTGCAAGTGATGAGTCATATAAGGATCCCACAAATATCCAGGTGAATATGATTCTCGGATGAAAAATCAAAATGTGATTTTGAACTTTGCAAAGCAATACTCTGAAAAAATTTGCTTTGGAATTCTTGTTCAGTGATAACAGAATAATAGACCATGTTGGACATGGTGTCTGTTTAACAGGGAGAAAATGGAAGTTACATTATGCATGAAAGCAGACCCAAAATAGAACTCACTTGGTAATTATTGATGCATGTAATTAATAAGATATGGGGCATCTGCAGCAGCAAGTTTTCTGAAGAAACCCTGGAGCTATTCTGTCTTTTTCCCAGCATCTAGATAATAAGGAAATGGAGGTTTTGGGTCTGTGAAGTCTCATTTATTTTTCAGTATGAAGGAATAATACTTAAAGTTACTTCTAATGTTCTAATACTGGTTTATGAAGTAGTATGAATGCACTGAACTACTTCTCTCAATCTGTTTTATAGCTTTCCAAACTGCTGGTAAGTAGTTTGGACTAGCCCTGGTATGTGAATTTGTTTTCTTTGTATAGCTTATGTGTGAGCACAAGGTCTGGTTGCAGTCTGTCGCTCCATCCATCAGTTCATGCAATCTCTTTGTTTTCTGTTAGCTCTTGACCTCCATCCAGGTACAGCTATTGGTCTCCATGTCACGGGTGTGGCTTTTTCTTAATGCCTATTCAGCATCATTTATTTCTGTATTCATTTTGCAGGTGTTCTGCATGATCTGTTGAATTTATTTTGCATTTGGGGCTTTTAGCAGTTAGCCCATAGAAAAAAATGGGTTTCTATCCTCTTTTTTCAGAAATTTGCCTATTGGGCCCATCATCCTCCAGTCTGAATCTTCAGCAGTGATGATTTGACACAGGGCATAATACCAGCTCTGTTAGCTTGCCTTTGTAGAATCAAATACTCAAGATGGGAGGTTCAATAAAATGATAGACAGCAGTAGCATTAGAGGGGAATGGTACAGAAGGAACACTCCAGAAAAAGACGTGCCAGCTGGAAAGCTGGCAGGACTTGTAGGAGTCCAAGAAGTGGAGTAAAATGAGGATACATGGAAAGAGAAAACAGAACAAAGAGCGGGGAAGCTAACGAGTAAGAAAGGAAGGCATCATCATTTGCCACTTCAGGCTGTTGTACATTATTGCTTTTTCTTAGTTGAAAAAACTGGTAATTTTATATTAAACCAGAAAGGCTTGTCTGGGATTTGTTTGTCATGGTAATTATGTGGAGATATGCAATTGGCAGCTTTTTAATTGAGTTTTACATGTTGGTAAATCTTGCTTTGAAGGATGTTTTTATAATATCAGCATTCAGGATTATCAGTTCCCAAACTAAAGCAGTTCATGCAGAATTTCTCATGCTGGCGCTATAAGTATTTTCCATCTTTTATTTTTAAGCTAACATTTCCTTTCATTCCATTCTCTCAGGGCATTGTATCCCCATGTCCAATGTTACTAGCATTTCCAGTTGTAAATTCTGTCTTGGCATTTTTGTGCTATTGTTATCTTCCTGGTGGGTGGATGGATCATGTATATATGAGAGATAACTGCATACTTCCTCCCACATCAAGGCTCCTGTTGTTCTCATGGTGCTCTCGGCAGAGAAAAACTCAAATAATCAGTTATTTTTATAGATGTTTTTGATTGTTAAATCATTATTTTAATATATAATGTGGCCATAGATGACTTGGACTAATATCAAAACTGTGCAGAAAGCAGACAGGCTGCAGCAGTGGTTTGTCTTCGTTACCTGTAGGTAACCCATGGCAGGGGGCTGGAACTAGATGATCTTAAGGTCCTTTCCAACCCAAACCATTCTAAGATTAGGAAGGGAAACAGAAATTTGCAGAATTACTAGAGGAGTAGAAAGGATGATGAACTGTGCTTCTGCTTAGGGTATGTGCAGTTGCTGCTTTTCAAGGGTGATGGCAGTGAAAATGGGAAAGCTTCACTTAACAGCTGAGTGTAATGCAGGAATGTTGCCTGGGCATCTGTAAAATGCAGATGGATGTTGTCCGAGTTATGTACCAGCTCACTGACAGTTTTGCTAGGTCAAAACCTTGGTGGTTACTCAGATCAACAAGAGTTACTATATGAGCAAACAGTTAGTATTCTTACTGAGAGAACTTACTTAGATCAAGCTATATACAAACCTGTTTATGTCAAGAACTCTTATGCTGCCCTCTCGACCCATGAGAACAATTTAGGAGCCCTTTGTCCAGTCTCCAACAGTTCTGTTTTTGTCTGACTCAGAGTAAGCACCAGAAGCACCAAGCCTTTGAAGCCGAGCTCCATGCCAATGCAGACCGGATTCGGGGAGTCATTGATATGGGGAACTCGTTGATCGAAAGAGGAGCATGTGCTGGCAGTGAGGATGCTGTGAAGGTAAATAAAAGTCTTAGAAGATTTGCTTAGTGTTTGCTTTGAGAAGTGTTTGTGTAATTGTGGATAATTGTCCCTCAACCAAATTTTGTTTTATAGAAGCTTTTCTATTTCAGCTCTGCAGTAGAAATCAGGATAATCATTCCGCTTCATTCTCAAGGGCGGGAAGTTTCTTGATCAATGGATGAGGATGTAAAAGTTGAGCTGAATTATAGCCAGGCAGCACGAAACAGTGACTGTGTCATTTGCCTGTCTGGAATCAACAGGCAAACACATGCATTATTCTGGTTTTGCATTCATCAGAACTTCAGTTTTCAGGTTGCAGCATTTACCTTTTCTATGTTCTAACAGGCACGTCTAGCTGCCCTGGCTGACCAGTGGCAGTTCCTGGTCCAGAAATCAGCAGAGAAGAGTCAGAAACTGAAAGAAGCCAATAAGCAACAGAATTTCAATACTGGAATCAAGGACTTCGATTTCTGGCTTTCAGAGGTAGCTGAGATTTGGATTATTTACTTGCAAGACCTGTTCTTCTAACTTTTGATGCCCTTTGCTGTTAGATTTTGTGGAGCACAGTCCACCTTTAAGCAAGTCTAGATTTATTTTGAAAGGATCTTTATTGTGACTAGAAACCTTGTGGGTGTTCTTATGTTGTTATTTATAAGCAGTAAGGTGAGAAGAAGCATATTTAAGAAGCTTAGAATCTGTTAGGAATTAAACAGATGATGAGGCAAAGGTTTATCCACACTGTAGAAAATTGAGAAGAGAATTAATTTGGACAGTTTAAAAGACACTGTAATTTCAAGGGTTTTGTGAAAACACAACTTGTTCTCCATCCCCACCTGCAGGTGGAGGCTTTGTTGGCATCTGAAGATTATGGGAAGGACTTGGCATCAGTTAACAACCTTTTGAAGAAGCACCAGTTACTGGAAGCTGATATATCTGCTCATGAGGTATTGTTTTCTCTTTTAGTTTTAGAAGATACATCATCGTAACGAGCAAATTCTACAGATACCACTTCAGTACAGGCTGTGGCTATACACTTGTTGAAATGCATTTTCTTAATAAAAAATGTGCCTCTGTCCAGCAATCAGATTTGTGATTTTTATACTGACATAACAATCACAAATGAGATCCAAGCAATTCATACACCTTTTCACCTCTTTCCAGGATCGTCTGAAGGACCTGAACAGCCAGGCTGACAGTTTGATGACCAGCAGTGCTTTTGATACATCCCAAGTCAAGGATAAGCGTGAGACCATTAATGGGCGCTTTCAGAGGATCAAGAGCATGGCATCTGCCCGCCGAGCAAAGCTGAACGAGTCCCACCGCTTGCACCAGTTTTTCCGGGATATGGATGATGAGGAGTCCTGGATCAAGTATGTATTTCAGAAGTTCTAGGCTCTGGTATGGGACATGTGCTTACTGCCAGCTTGCTACCAGCATTTGTAGTGTGGATTTATAATGTGCCAGTTCCACAAGAATGTGTCTATACAAGAAATCACCTTTGCCTCATTCAAGGAAAACTGTATTCAAAATGGCTTCAGCACTTACTTGGGTGAGACTTCTTATCTAGGGTTTGCATTGGTCAAACCCTGAGAAGGAAAGCTCTGTACTGGAGCGAGTAATGCTGTTTAGAGCTGGATGAGATAACTGAAATATGATTGTAGGCTTTTTGGGAAAGCTCCTACCAAAACCTCATTTTTTTTCAGTTTGAAGTATTTATTCTAGCGAGATTGCTGTGCTGTGCAGAGCAGCATCTCCTGATTTGCAGTATTTTATTTTTTTTCCTTTTGTCAGGTTTGACCTATAGAAGTAATCTTTAATTTTTGTCTTTCTTCCTTCTCTCCTGAATTTAGAGAGAAGAAACTATTGGTGAGCTCAGAGGACTATGGCAGAGACCTGACCGGTGTGCAGAACCTTAGAAAGAAACACAAGCGCTTAGAAGCAGAATTAGCTGCCCATGAACCTGCTATCCAGGTAAATGCCTCTCTCCCTGACAGATTTATCTGTAAGTGGCACATTTCTTGCTGGTGACAAATATGAAAGCCAGGAAGGGGTTTGCTGTAATCTAAATAGAATGCATAAGAGAGGAAGTGATGTTCCATTAATTGTATGTTTCTCTGCTTTTGCAGGGTGTTCTAGACACTGGTAAGAAGCTTTCAGATGATAACACAATTGGAAAGGAGGAGATACAGCAGAGACTGGCTCAGTTTGTGGATCACTGGAAGGAGTTAAAGCAGTTGGCAGCTGCAAGGTGTGTGTGAGATGTCTTTGTAAAGTTCAGTATGAATTAAAACAGTTACATGGACTTGTGATAGCTGGGTTTACTGGGTCTTAGGTGTTCTGCTGCTGTAATTTGTCTAAAAGCTATAAAGCAACTCAGTGACTAACTTTACCTTTCCCCATACAGGGGCCAGCGTCTGGAGGAGTCTCTGGAGTACCAGCAGTTTGTAGCAAATGTTGAGGAAGAAGAAGCCTGGATAAATGAGAAAATGACCCTGGTAGCCAGTGAGGATTATGGAGACACACTTGCTGCTATCCAGGTATGGAGAAAGCTATCAGCTCGTCATTGTTCTTATTGCATTATTGTCAGTTAGAGCTTAACAAATCTTTTCTTTAACTGTCATTCCAATTCAGAGGTTATTGTTGGTTCCTTTTGAAGGCCTAAATTGTAAAAAACCATGAATTAACTTCATAAAAGCATTCCAAATACGTTATTTCCTGTAGAAATTATTTGCAGTTCAGTGTAGCTTTTCATCTTGACTGCTGGTGAGCGATCCTGGTTGAATCAAATGGCTGAAGTTGTATGGGAAGTCAGTATCAGACTTCTTTTGTGCACAGAAAGCCAGCAAGTTGTGCTAACCACCTAAGAGGAATAGTTTCTATTAGCTGATATATAACAATAAATGAGCTTTTGCAAAAATGATTTTTAAAAAGTGGTGAGGAATGATTTTAAGACGTTCCTGTGTATCATGTTTGCAGGGCTTGCTTAAAAAGCACGAAGCATTCGAGACTGATTTCACTGTCCACAAAGACAGAGTGAACGATGTTTGTGCTAATGGAGAGGATCTCATTAAAAAGGTGAGCATAAACTGGTAAAGAAAAACCTTCAAAGGCTACCAGGGACATCTTCGTGTCAAAGTAGACCTACTCTTCTCTGAGGACTGATTTGTCATCTCTTTGAAAAGTGCTTTTTACTCATTTTTTGCAGCTGAATAAGCTGTGGGTGTAAAGTGCTTTCAAAGCTATTTTTTGGGCAAAATCTTTCAGCTGAAGCCCTTGCTCTGTCACCAGCTTACTGGATGCTTTGAATGACCTTAACATCATAGGGAATGCATTTGTTTTTTTTCTCCTGTCATGTAGAACAATCACCATGTGGAGAACATTACAGCTAAGATGAAGGGTCTCAGAGGCAAGGTGTCAGATCTGGAGAAAGCAGCAGCTCAGAGGAAAGCCAAATTGGATGAGAACTCTGCCTTCCTGCAGTTCAACTGGAAAGCAGATGTAGTGGAGTCATGGATAGGTATGTCCTATATGGAGCATGGTAGTCTGGCACAAACAAAATAATCCTTTATTTCAAGAGACCTCAAGTAGCTTTTCAGTTGCTGTTGTAACAAGCAGACCTAAACCCAGAGTTAATCAGCAGTGCTGTACTGATTTGCTTTGGAGGTAACCTGATTGGGATAGAGGGAATGTTTGAGGTAAGAGACCTGACATTTTTTACTACGTTTGTTTCATTTTCCAGGTGAGAAGGAAAACAGTCTGAAGACAGATGATTATGGACGTGACCTCTCTTCTGTGCAAACCCTGCTCACCAAACAGGTTAGTGCTAGTGCTGCTCCCACCCTGGAAGTGATGGAGAGAACAGGAGAACTCTTCTACAGTATACACAGATCTAGTACTTATGTTTGAAATATATGCAGGATACTGGAATGTTAAATAAAGCACAGTCTGAAATATTCTTTTAATGCTTCAGGAAACTTTTGATGCTGGACTTCAGGCTTTCCAGCAGGAGGGAATTGCAAACATCACAGCTCTGAAAGACCAACTACTAGCAGCCAAACACATTCAGTCAAAGGCCATTGAGGCTCGACACGCTTCCCTGATGAAGCGGTGGAATCAGCTACTTGCCAATTCTGCTGCCAGGAAAAAGAAACTCTTGGAGGCTCAGGAGCATTTCAGAAAGGTGAGTGATCAACCATGGGTCTACAAACATCTAATTGTTCTCTTTGTAACAAATACATCACACTTGCGACTTGTGTAGCTTTGTCATTTGTAGCTAATGATTTTAACAGTCCTGGAGACTTACCATAAGAATTTTGGAGATGCTTGGAAGAAATAAGGAATAAAGGCAAACTGTAACTGATGCATGTTAATTCCAGATCAACTTGTACAGAACATTTGCATTACTGCATAACTGAACTGGTTTGTTTTCTCTTTCCAAGGTTGAGGATCTGTTCCTGACTTTTGCAAAGAAGGCATCTGCCTTCAACAGTTGGTTTGAGAATGCTGAAGAGGACCTGACAGATCCTGTGCGGTGTAACTCCCTGGAAGAGATCAAAGCACTGAGAGAAGCTCACGATGCTTTCCGCTCTTCACTTAGCTCTGCCCAGGCTGACTTCAACCAGCTGGCAGAGCTCGATCGCCAGATCAAGAGCTTCCGTGTAGCCTCCAACCCATACACTTGGTTTACTATGGAGGCTCTTGAAGAAACATGGAGGAACCTGCAGAAAATTATCAAGGCAAGTCAGAGAGAAGGACTCTTTTCATAGGTTGCAGCCTTTCAAGTCTTCCCTTTAAGTCTTCCTCCAAGATAATCAGTACAAGAGTTTGTCTCCACAGCTGGAAATATCTTGAGATTTGTGACCAAAGAAAGATTTCCATTAGCTATAAACTTGTGCTGTTGTCAGTTGGTTTCATGGTCTTCCACCTGTGGTCTTTCAAAGACAAAGCAGATGTACCTCATTTCCTAGCTATAAAGTAAGTTTAACATCCATACTGTGCAGAAAAAAACCTGCTGGTTCAGTTCCAATTGTCAAGACTTAAGTAGGAACATTCTGTGTTGTCATCTCAGATGATTCTCTTTAGATATCCAGGACACCGCTGCAGCACTCAGTCTTGTTTTGAGCTGCAGCTCTGAGCCTTTGCTTTTTATTACAGGCCAAGGACAATCATGTTATTTCTTTGTTTGAAATTACTGTTGTTCGTTTCTCAGGAGCGTGAATTGGAGCTGCAGAAGGAACAGAGAAGGCAGGAAGAAAATGACAAATTACGCCAGGAATTTGCTCAGCATGCTAATGCTTTCCATCAGTGGATTCAGGAGACCAGGTATAGTTTGCCTTCCCAGGAGCTGCCCTTAGAGATTCCTCAGCTAATATTTGTAACCATCTTTTTGTTCTAAGTCGTAAATATCTGTTGCTGAAAAACAGCTACTCAGGGCTTGTTCATTTCCTGCAGCTGGGATTTGAGGGAGGCTCTGTTAACCACAGAGAAAACCCTGAAACACCAATGTTTCTGCTTCTGAATTAATTTTCCTGCAGTAATTCAGTTATCCAGGATTTCACTCTTCTCCAGTTATTCCTGAAGTAGTCTGCAGCACAGCTGGATGGGTGGGGAATAAATAGCTCAAAGCAAGTGCAAGTGGCATTTCTGTCAGTGCTCCTTTTGTACTGAAGATATAGTAGAAACCTCAGGAGAATTCCAGTAGAGAAAGAAGCTGTGAAAAAAAGCTTAATCTACTTCTGTCACTTGCCCAGGGTGCTGCCTGGTAATACCCTTGTCTAGGGAGAGGGAGTAGAGATTTAGCAACTGTGTTAGAAATAAAACAATCTCAAGGTTGAGAATAGCAGTGAACTGAAGAGCATATTTCTAGTAAACAACAGTAATGGTGCTCAGACAGAGCCGTTGGCCAGTTCTGACACACTCTGGTTGTGTTCAGAGGAGGTGAGTTCTGTTTCCATGTAATCCTGTGATCCTCTGTCTCGTGTTTGCAAATAGTTCCATCTTCATGAAATAATGAAGTTCAGATATGATTTTTAACTTGTTGATGTTTGCTTCCCACCCAAACCTCTGTCCCTCTCTTACTGTCTTGTCTCTGTCCTGCTGCCTGATGTTTGGATCTTCACATTCTACAGGACATACCTGCTAGATGGGTTAGTATTGAATTTTATATCTTTAAATGTTTGGTGGTGTGTTCTGCTCTGTCTGTGTGCTTCCTTCTGTCATTACATTGCTTGTGAAAGCTGTGCTAAAACCCTTTTATTTGAAAAGAGCAATCTGGCTGCGATGCACACACAGGAAATGAGATTTTGGGTTAGATTTAGTATAAACCAATAGAAATGTGATGATTTCCTACTCAAAAGCAGAAGAAATTACTTCCATGATAAGCCACTGGCATACCATGCAGGTCCCAGCTTTTGTTCTTGTGCTCTCTGAGGGCTTGTACAAGAAAAGACTTAATCTAATGAGGTGTGTGAGGACATGGACTAGTCTACCTTTGGAAAAGAGCTGACATTCCTAGTTTTCCAGCATTCCTCTGAATCTTGAATCACTGAAATAAACTTTTCCATTATAACTGTTCTCAGAACAGTTAAAGCTCTGAAGTATTGACTGGTTTTGGTAAGGAGAAGGGAAGACTCTGATGAAGAGGCTTTACTGAAATTATGTGTCTTAAAACTCTGTAGTATGCAAATAGAAACTGCCCATTTTTTAAACTGCCACATAACTCCCCAGAGATTAAATCCTTGATAGGAGAAATCAGACCCTTTCAACAGGAACCCACGAGCATGCCTGGCTTGGAGGGCAGATCGATGCTGGCAGTTTTAAGTCCACTTTGTGTCCAAGGGAATAGTTCCTGAGGAGGGATGCATGCTGGTCATTTGTCAGGTAGTGGAAAGGAAATAAGATCTTTAGATGCCTTTGGACTGCCAGGCCCTCTGTGAGTGAGCCTGTCCATTTAAATTTCCTCAGTATTAAAAGCACAATGGCAGCTTTGTAGTAAGACATCACGTAAAATGCCAACAAGTGATGTCTGGGCCTGGGGCAAGGGCCTGTGTGTCAGCCCTCTATAGGGTGAGAGAGCCTTTCACATGGAGAGAGATGGCTTTTCATAATAAAAGGGTGGAATCTTTGCAGATAACTGCTGCTTATTTGCTCTGAAATGATCCCAGTGTCTTGTGCTCTGCCAGATAAAAATCATTCACCCCATTTTTATTGTACAGTTTAATGGCACCGAGCAGATTTTCCTGGAACGGATGCTGAATTCCCTGCTCCTTTGTGAAGCAGTGTTGTAGATTAGTTCTGGTGTCCAAGAACAAGCCAGCAGAAAGGAGCCATTTACTGAAAGACGTAGGGTCAGAGTTCGAGATCACCATGCCAGGCTCTTTTGTTGAACACATTACCAGAAGGCTGCTGATATGCCAGGCTGACTCTGTCCTTAACTCTGCCTGAATAGATTAAAACCACAGATTTAGCTCCAAGAGGCATTGGCTGTGCTTAGCCTTCCTTGGCAAGAGGGAAGGCAGAGCCTCAGAGGAGTTTCAAGGTGGGTGTTGCTGTGTGTACATCTCCACTGCCCAGAGCAGAGGTGAGGAAAAACAAATGCCTTTAAGAACCTGTAGAGGAGTTAACTGCAGGGCTTCAGCTCGTCTCTTAGAGAGACTCAGTCGTTGTGACTTAACACAAGAAGAACACATTATTTGTGTGTGTGTGCAACCAGCATTTGAGTAATTTCCTTTCCTAAAGCACTTGCTTGTGTTTGCTGCAAGGTGGTGCTGGCTTGGAGTGTGGCTCCGCTGCAGTGGCCGTGTTTCGGTGTGTTCTTTCCTTTGCTCTTTCTTCCATCTTTTTAAGGAATTTACCTGGTTTCTTTTCTTTGACTAGCATAGCATATCGTCGTGTCATTCGTGTCTATCAGTATGAAGTTGGGGATGATCTATCTGGAAGGTTTTTTTCCTCTTATTTTCTTACCTCACTTTGGTTTTCAAATGCACTTTTTAATTCCAAGGCTCGCTTTCCTTCCAACTAACTCTCACAGCTTAGATGCTTGGAGGTTTGTTTCCCTGTTGACTCTCAACATGGGTGGTTCCCAGCTTCCTGCTCAGGGTTCTGTGCGTGCGCTTCATCTCTTTAGATGTGCATTGAACCTGAGCTTAACCCTGTGGTGAGAAACCCCCAGATACTTGGTACCTTTTCATTGCTACAGAGTGATTCAGCACTTGAAATCTCCCTCAAGGAGCTTAAAGGTGTTTAGGAGGATAAACCTCAGTGGGGATGAAAACCCTGGGTTTAGTGACTTAAATACCAGCTACTCAAGTTTTAGGAACTTAAACACCACAGAGTCAAAGGAGACAGCGCCCAGGCTTGCTGTCGATGCACAGGTTGTTCGGTTGGAACTCTCACCCTGTGTGTTGGAAGGGCAGGGATTGTTAAACCACTGCTGTTTCAAGGATGCTTAGGATCTTGGGGTGGGGGGAAAGCAGCATCCAGAGACTTCCCATAGCCAGTCCATATGTAATAGATCTTCAGACCATCACCACAGCATGATCTTTATCTGCTGCTGCAGGGGCTGCGGTATGCCTAGAAGCTCAGCGTGGAAATCAGCTGTAGAAGAGTGACCATGCCTCAGTTTCTCTGGGTGCATCACAGTGGGGGTGGGAAGGGCGACTGTCCCTCAGCCCCTGCAGGGTAGGGGAGGTCTGTGGCTTCCTGCAGTGACTGTGCCATACTGGGATTACTTTTACACCAAACCAGTAGTTTTCAACACCTTTTCCCCCCATTTTATCCTCATGTAACATCCCTCTGTACCCCGCTGGCAAGCACAGCCCATCTCCAGGGAATCACCTGTAGTTGGTTGTGTGTGTGTGTGCTGGGCACGGGGGAGCGGGGTGGGACTGCACCAAGTTCCTAATTTCATTAGGTCCAGTAAAGCGGGTGCTTTGGATCTGGCATGAAGTGTGGCTGCTGATGGTGTTGCCTTAAAATGGGGCTAGAAATTAACTATATAAAGAGATAAAAATCAAACACGTCCGTCTGAAACAGGATGGGTCAGAACAAAACACAAAACCAGTGTTTAAATATCTATAGGGGAACAACACTGCTGTCAAGGTCTTTATTTTCAAGGAAGGACTGTTAATTTCAAGCCCCACATGCCATTTTTTCTGGGATAAGTGCATTCTCTCACTGTGATTCTGTGTTTAGGTCGTGCATGGTGGAGGAATCAGGAACGTTAGAATCACAGTTGGAAGCTACTAAAGTAAGTGATGTTAAAACATGGAATTGGGCTGGGGCTGGAAATGCATGTCATTCCATGGTAAAATCATGACTGCTCACGTTCCAAGTACTGAAGGGACCTTTGGGATTATCTATTCACATACCTGATGTCGGATCACAACCACAAAACAACACTGATACCATTTTCCTTTTTATTCTGTTGTTATTAATGAGCAGCCTAGGGGCAGGGAGGATCCAGTATTTCCAGCACATTTCCCAGTCAGAGGGTTTGGGCTCAAGAAGTGGTTTTCTGATAGTGTGCACAAGGAGGAACGTTGTTGAGTAGGATTTTACAAACCCCAGCATACATATATATAATCGCAGCAGCAGAATAGAGCCCTCCCTCCCCTGCCAGCCTATGTCCAACCTTTTGGGGGGGGGTTGTGCTACTTGATTTCTCTCTTCTTCCTTCCCAATAGCGCAAGCACCAGGAGATACGAGCTATGAGAAGCCAACTGAAGAAGATCGAGGACCTTGGAGCAGCCATGGAAGAGGCACTGATCTTGGACAACAAATACACAGAACACAGCACCGTGGGGCTGGCCCAGCAGTGGGACCAGCTTGACCAGCTGGGCATGAGAATGCAACACAACCTGGAACAGCAAATCCAAGCTCGGTATTGCCTGGTTTATGTGTGTGTTGGGCTTGGGGGGCGATAGAAATTGCGAGACATCTGCCCATGCCTAAAACCAAACCTTGTACGGTCTGTGCTAACGGTTGTATGCTCTTACGGATGTAGGGAGCCTGTAAATCCCCACCACCTCCTGGCTGTCCTCGGAGGGATAAGTTGGGAGTTTTGGAAATAGTTCCTGTTAGCCATTAGCAATGACAGGATCTTAGAGGAAATGGACTGATTCTGTTGAACTGTGGTGCTGTAATGTACTGTTTGCTCCTTGTCCTCACCTTCTGATGCAGCCACTGGCTTGGGGCAGGTGGACACCAGCAGAGTTCTGCAGTTCGGGAGCTGTTCACCAGTTTTGCTTCTTCCTTTTCAGAAACACGACCGGAGTGACGGAGGAGGCCCTGAAGGAGTTCAGCATGATGTTCAAGTGAGTGCAGAGGAACGCTCGCAAGAGGCTTCTTGGCGCGTGGATGGCTCCTGCTCATGGGGTTCTCTGACTGAGCTGTTTCCAGCTCCTTTGTTGTCTGCCCCGGTTTGTGCTGAGCTGCTCTGATGGCTGCCAGACGGCGAGAGCCTCCAGAGACAGAGAGCCTCTCCTGGGCACGAGGGCAGGACCCAGGAGTGCCAGGGAATTCCAGCTGGGAATACAGCCATTTCTGGATACTTTTTAAGCAGAGCAAAGAATTTGTGCTTACTTTTCATGCACGTAAGGTAGAACTGTTGATTGATTCAAGCTCATTTGTCCAGAACAGTGGACTAGTTGTAATCTTTTCTGGTTTTCAACCCACTTTATAGCTTTTGGTACTCACCAACTGACACTTAAAAATGTGAGCTCTGGTTTTATGTTTTTAGGCACTTTGACAAGGACAAATCTGGACGACTTAACCACCAGGAGTTTAAGTCTTGCTTGCGCTCTCTCGGCTACGACCTGCCTATGGTTGAGGAAGGAGAGCCAGACCCAGAATTTGAGGCAATTCTTGACACCGTCGATCCCAACAGGTACTTACTGTAGAAACTGACGTGGTGTTGATGCTCCCCTGCGTTAAGGCTCCACCCAGAAAAGCCAAGACCCCCTCAGGTGGGTACGGAAGCGCTGTGCTTTGTGCGTTGATGGGCAGCAGGGCTCATGCTGTGTTTCCCTGGCAGGGATGGACACGTCTCACTGCAGGAGTACATGGCCTTCATGATCAGCAGGGAAACAGAGAACGTGAAGTCCAGTGAGGAGATCGAGAGCGCTTTCCGTGCCCTCAGCTCAGAGGGGAAGCCATACGTGACCAAGGAGGAGCTCTACCAGGTATGTGCTGGCTGTGGCCCAGTGGGGAGGGATGATGGAGGGGTTGTGTTTGTAAGTTGTTACCAAAGATGGGCACCGGTTGCTTGGAGGTTCGAGTCACTGGTGTTGTGTTAGCTCCGAACCTGCCAAGGTGCCCTCTGCAGTTAAAGTGGGGATGATGGTGATGGCCCTTACCTGCTTTCCTGGCTCTGAGAGGAACAGGAAAAGCTGTAACTGCCAAAGAACTGAGGCTGAGTAAAACAAGAGCTGCTTCAGGCCTGGGAGGGTGTTCACGGTCCTCAGAGACTGATACTTTTCATTACTGTGGAGACTAGAGGGAGATGTTTCTCCAGACAGTGATGCAAAGGAGAAACTTAAGGCTAAGCTCAGACAGTAGAAACGTCTCCTCCCTCTCGCTGCCCTGCCAGGACAGCAGGTTTTTCCTGTCTGAACCCACCAGCTGGCAGAGAAACAAAGAGGTTGCACTGCTTCCTCGTATCAGTTACCTGCTCTGTGTTCGTTGGTGGGAAGCACAGGTCAGACCTTCCAACCTCAGCCAACCGTGCCAGCAGCCAGTGCACTTTCAGGCTGGGTGTAGTTCCACACCCCTAGTCCTGCGCTGCTGGGAACGGGCTGGCTCCGGGACCGTCCCTCCGCAGCCCCAGCGTTCGTCTCCACCTCCATGTTTGTGTCTTTCAGAACCTGACCCGGGAACAAGCCGATTACTGCATCTCTCACATGAAGCCCTACATGGATGGCAAAGGCAGAGAACTTCCTTCTGCCTACGACTACATAGAATTTACACGTTCACTCTTTGTGAATTGATCTGAAACCCCCCCACTAGTACCAAAAGATGCGAAGGACACGCTCACGTTTGCTGACCGTAGCTCTGCATGTGTCTCTCTCTCTCCCTCTCTCTTCGTGCTCTACAGTAATCAGTGTTACTTTATGATGTAACCTTAAACTGCTTAGCTTAAAACTCTTAGGGAAAACAAAACATGGTGCAGTGTGCTTCAATAAAAGTTACTGGTCGAACCACAGCAGCTTGTGTTTTATGGTTAAATAAGAGTTTAACCGATGCGTGGATGAAACTCCCACTGTCATAGCAAAGTGTTTCCCGGGTCAATGCTGTGGAAGAGGTGAATGAAAAACTTGTGGAGGCAGAGAAGTACCAGGCTTGTCGCAGGTGGCTGTGCTGTCACCTCAGTCCATGCTCTCACTTGCCAGCTGCTCCAGATGTGTCACTTCCCTGGGTCGCTGCTCAGTGAAGTCTGAACTGAGCTGCCAGACTTTGACGGCTCCGGTGGCATCCCCTGCGGCCAGGAGATGAGTTTGCTTCACGTTGAATTCCAAACAGTACACGGGGTGTTCGCCTGCAGCCTGCTTCATGGATACAGCCGGCTTCTGCGAGCTCCTCTCGAAGTCAAAGAGGTGCACCTCTCCTGTAAAACAGTTACTGCAGCTTAACAGCAGCGGTCACTGTATTTAACAGCAGAGTAGTTACGCAGGCCGGAGCTCGGAGTTGTTCTCTTTAACCCATCTCCCTTCCCTCTGGCGGTGTCTGGGCTGTGACAGGCAGCAGACATCACTGCATGACAGCGTGGATTTGTTCTGCTGTCAGAGACCTGAAACCAGGCAGGCAAGTGCTGCTGCACCCCTGGTCCTTAACCCAGAACTCGGGCAATTTGCTAAGGAAAAAGCTCCTGTTTAAATCGTTTGCTCTAGAAGCAAACATGAAACCCAAGGAAGACCAAAGTGAGCTGTGGCCAGGCGGATCTCACCGTGTTACACCCGTGAGCGGTTGGGGCAGCCGCAGAAGAGATACACCAAAAGTGAAACATGACTGCGACCCATGTCGTCTTGGCTAAACGTTACCCATTGCAACGATACCACAGTGCAGACGTGGTCACTGCCGTCTGCTCCTGGGAAGTGTCATCAATACAACTGACTTGGACTAATTAATACCCAGCATGATCCCAGTTTCCTGCCTAAGAGCAAGCTCCTGCAGGTACTTGCCTTCACCCGATGCAGCTGCGAAGACGAGCGGTCGGACGGGAGACCAGCGCACACAGAACAGGTATTTCTTTGATAACTGAAGAGAAATGAGGGGCTGTGTCTGCAGCATGGAGTGCAGGTGGACCTGTCCGTCAGTCCCACAGCTCAGAAAGAGGTTCCTGGGGGAGGGAGGAACAAGAAACAACTTACTTAGCTTTACTGCTTAAAGATACAGACTAAAGATCAGTCAAGGAGCGTGACCCTGGCCAGTATTACCGCCTTGCCTAAGGCAGTGATTCCCAGCCCGTACCCTGGGCTGTGGAGATGCAGCTTTGTCACTGCCCTCAATTAAGTTTAATGAGGGTTTGTGTGGCCCAGAGGCCTGAGAACTGCTGAGCCAGGGATGGGCTTTGTTGGAGTCACAGAATCACAGAATCACAGAATCACAGAATCCCAAGGGTTGGAAGGGACCTAAAAAGATCATCTAGTCCAACCCCCCTGCAAGAGCAGGGTAACCTACAGTACATCACACAGGAACTTGTCCAGGCGGGCCTTGAATATCTCCAGTGTAGGAGACTCCACAACCCCCCTGGGCAACCTGTTCCAGTGCTCTGTCACTCTTACAGTAAAGAAGTTCTTCCTGATGTTAACGTGGAACTTCCTATGCTCCAGTTTACACCCATTGCCCCTTGTCCTATCACTGGATATCACTGAAAAAAGCCTAGCTCCATCATCCTGACACCTACCCTTTACATATTTGTAAACATTGATGAGGTCACCCCTCAGTCTCCTCTTCTCCAAGCTAAAGAGACCCAGCTCCCTCAGCCTCTCCTCATAAGGGAGATGTTCCACTCCCTTAAACGTTTGTCTCCTGCAAATTAGATGCAAACCAGCGCTGTCAGCACATTTCACAGAAACATGGTGTGGGGCCTGTTCTATGGGTGGTGGGTAAGCTGCAGGCAGAGACGGGAGATCCAATTCAAATTCGGGTGAGTACCAGTAAGATTTCTGGTGGGCAGATCACTTACAAGAAAGCTGGAGAGGGACTTTTGACAAGGGCATGTAGGGACAGGAGAAGGGGTCATGGCTTTAAACTGACAGAGGAGAGCTGGAAGAAATTCTTTGCTGCTGGATACACGCTCCGAGCCGCTGGGGCTACCTGAAAACCGGGTGTTCAGAGCCAGGCAGTAACTGTGACCGAGGTGCAGCACCAGTGTCGGTGCCCAGCACTTGCCTGTGGAAGGGGGAGCAGCTCACGGAGTAGACGGGGCCGCCGTGCGGGGAGAAGGCGAGTTCCGCCGGTGCCCGCAGCGGCACAGAGCCGCCCGTGCGGTGCAGAGCCGGTGCCACTGCGGCCGTGCAGCACTGCAGGGAGTAACCACCTTCCACACCCACCACGAACACCCGGGGATCGAAGTGGGAGAAAGACAGCGCGGTCACACCGACCGCTGCCTCTCCACAGGCGACCTGGGAGAAGAGACAAAGCTGCTGTGAGAGCCGGGGCCTCCACTGAACACGTGTGCACCTGCAGCAGCACAGCTGGCACCAGCCACCACATCTGTAGCACTGCTCAGCCTTCAACCTCTGCAGAACCCTCCTATGAGGGGATTCATGTCAATTAATATAATTACAAGCAAGTTCTCTTCCTCCCTCCCAGCAGCTTCTCTTTAGAGCATGGCGAAACCACACCTGTTGTCAGACTTCCAGGAGTGACCCCAGTATGGGAAAGGAGATGGGGATCAAGGATTAGTGCATCTGTTCAAGAGGGGATTTTCCTCACCCTTCTCACATGGAATGTGAGCTCTGCCGCACGGGCTCTAGCATTAGGAGTGGTTTTGTAAGATCAGCCCTCCCTGAACTCACCTTCTTCAGCCAAGAGCTACGAGGGATCTGCTGTGCCACCAAGGCGAAGCCTTCAGCCAGGACTAGCCGCCCGTCTCGCTCCTCCCTCCACACCAGGATCTTGCCGTCTGTCGACACGCTCAGCAGCCGGGACTGGTTTCTGTGCTTGGCGTCAGGCAACCAGTTCACCTGTTCCAAACACCAGGGGAACAGCACAGCGGTCCAGCCCCTGCTTGGCAGTCCCCCGACCACCCCCCCAACCGCGGATGACACGGGAGCAGAGCCCAGCAGTAGCCGGCGATCCTGGTACCAGCCCAGCTGCTGCTGGGAGCTGGCCCAGGGATGGAAGTGCTAGGATAGAAATGTGTTTGGGTGTTCAGGGCTGCAGGAGGTATTGCAGCGTCTGTGGTTCATCTGCCATCACTTCTGAGACATGGTGTTTACAGCGCTTTCATCCAGCCATAAACAGCGTTTTCCTGACTCTCAGATATGAAAATAACACAGACTGCCCAGTCAGAGGGACGAAAAGCATCAGGAAGAGAGATTCTGACACCCTTAAAGGGTGTAGCTGTAAGCTTCCAACTAAGGATCAGCAACACTTTGCTAATCTTAAGTGGTGTTGGCTGCATCTGCATCAAGAAAGAGTTGCAGCACAGGAACAGGCCAACTCCTTGTTTGCCCTGAATAGTGGGAAGTTATTTGTCCCAGGGTAAGTGTCAAATTCAGCAAATGCCTGTTTCAGTAGCTGGATTTGGAGGAAAACAGCCAACCAAAAGAGAAGGTAACCACTGAACCACCAGCGTGGCTGTGGACAGGAATTGAAGGGGTGAAACAGTCATGGGACTGCTCGTCTGCCCCAGCCCTGTCTGCTGTACCTGTTCTCTGTTACCTGATAGACTGGATCTGTGTGAGTGTCATCCGTCATCCCTGTCCTCAAGATCACCGGGTCCTCTGTTCTGCTGGTGTCCCACACCACCAGCTCCCCGCTGAAGAGGCCACCTGAAAGGACAAAGGTGAACACTGAGGTCAGAGAGCTCAGAACAAATGAGCAAACAAAGCTGAGTAAGAGGAAGAAAATGATTCAAGCTGAAGGAAATGAGGGCGCATTTCAGACAGAGTCAGAGCAACCCACCAGCTATCAGCGAAGGCTGGGAAGGGTGGAAAGCCAGGCACATGACAGAACTGGGAACATCCACCACCAGGTCAGGGTGCTTTGGGTTCAACCCTCTTCTGTCCAGATTCCAGGTACAAACGTAGGATTTTTCTGTGCTCCAGTCCCCATCGTCCAACCTGAAGAAGAGAAAGCTGTGTCTCGCCTTGTCTGCTCCACAAAGTATCCAGTATCTGGTGTCCATTGGGCATTTACATGTTCTGTTTCGTGGCTTGAAGGAAAACTGAGGAGAGGGGATCATGAGGTGATGGGAGTTCTCTGCAGGCTTGTATACATACAGTACGTGTCAGTGCACTCACAAAGCGCCAGCAAGTAAATCTCAGATACGATTCACTATTCCAAGACCTACTGACCATTCAAATAATGGGAACAATATAAAGGGTCCATACAGAAAGTTGCTGTGAGTATCTGGGAATGAAAATCTAAAGAGACTGAATGGCTGCTGATGTGCAAACTGGCTGAGTTGCAAACCACATCTCCTCTAAAGGAGCGCTCAAAGATCCAGGGTCTGGGAATACACTGTGAGATAGTACCTTACCTGGAGGGCTCACAGGAGCCTTGGTTGGCCTGAGAGAAGCAGCGTGATTTGAAGCCCAGGTGCCTCCGCAGGAACAGAGAACGTTCTTCACAACCACCAAATGGTGCTGGTGACCCTGCACAAATCATGCTGCAAAGCCCGGCTCTAGAACTCAATCCATTCCCATTCCCTTTGTACTTGTTTGCCACAACTGGATCATGAAGTATTACTCTGGGATGCTGACTGCCACCAGCTACTTCTTTTGTTTCTATCCAGTTCATTCCTTGCACACTTGTCAAAATGTTACATGGATTTCTGCCACCAGCACCAAGCTGAGCCCTGTGATGTCCCTTCTTGCTACAAGGAGATGATACGGAGGACAGAGATCTACAGAACAGTCGGTGGTTGGGAGAGAAAGCAACGCTTTTGAGCCTGACTTCTACTGCCTTTAGTTGATAATCTTAATTCTTTTATTGGAAGAGATATGATCAAATAAAAGGTGCAGATTTCATCCAATGGGTAGCTGAGCTGTGAAGCTCTTTATTAAAGGAGGTTGTAGATGCTACAAGTTTACACAAATTCACAGAGGCTGTAGGAGTTAATGGAAGGGAATTGTACTGGGGGTAACCACAGACACAGAAACCACATTCTCATCTGAAAACAGCTGTAGCCTGGGAGAGCAGAAGGAGCAAGTAACATACAGGTTTGCCCTGTTTTACTCTTCCCTACGCATTCCCTCGTAGATACCCTTTTTGCTGGGGCTTTTAATCTAAGAAATAGCAGTGGACTAAAAACCTAATGAGGGCAGCAGCCGGGCACAGAAAGGAGAAGCTGCTGTGGACATTCACTGGATTTGATTAATGTTTTTCCAACCCTCATGTCAGAAATCCTGAAGTGTGTGTTAGCGCACGTCCATGGCATCAGGCGCACGTGCGAACGGGTGCCAGGTTCATCCAGAGTGCTGAGAGACCACATTAAAACAACAGGATCTCCAGTGAAGATAAGCACGTACTTCCAAACCTCACCTACACAGATCTGCAAGTGCATCTGCTCTCCACGTTTTCTTTCCAAACAGAATCTATCTAGAAATAAACCAGTGAGAGTACGTGCATCCATTCTAGGGCAGGGGGAAGGCAGAAGAAATAAAAGCTGTCATTTAAGACTGCCCTAAGATATTGTTTCTTTGAATATGGATTATTTAACTTGCATAAGGTGTACATACATATACAGTTTAGAACTGCAGAGAAAGTGACCATACTTAAAACTCAGGTCAATCTTAAAAGCCAGCTCAACCTCTGCTGCACTCTCAATCCAGTCAGGCACTCACCGGCCATAAGAACATGCAACAACGGATCCGGTTGCATTCCATGAGACGCTGGTAACCTGCAGGTTTTGATCCTGAGCCTCTGGGTACGACAATGTATGCAAACACAACACCTGGAAGAGATGGAGTTCAAGCACTGAAGCAGAGAAATGGGACCTGTGCACACCCCTGCACAGTGCTGGCTTCCCCTCTGCCCAAGCAGCACATGTGGAAAAGTTGTGGAATTCCTACTGGGAAAAAAGCCCCACACAAAACCTGACCCTACCTGTTACCTCGTAACTACCTCTCACAGAGCACACACCTCTGGGGCTGCACCACAGCTCTGGAAAGCTGTGCTATAAGGATTTATAACAGCCTCCCAGGTATGAGTCTAGCACTTGATTCATAAGCAATGGGTTGAAAATTATGGTACCAACACGCACTGACTGATACAAATTCCTTCCATTCCTGAGCACCATACACTCAACAAATATAACTTGAGCAGGAAGAGCTGCCAAATCACTGGTTGCAACTGTTTCTAGACACCTGCCTGCCTGGCATGCTCTAAAGGGGCTGCTGGAAGGTGAGGACAAGCCTACACCAACTGCAGGCTTCATTCTCACAAAGCTACTGCAACACAGTCAGTAGCAGGAAGAACAGCTTTACCAGGCCAGGCCACGAGCAGGTGGGAAGAAAACCATCTAGTAATGACTGATGATTAGAATCTGGCAGGAACAATCACAGCTGTAAGAAACAGAACTAACGAGTTAGAGCCACTGCAACCGGTTCTGCTTGGGTAACAACAAGGATATGAATTCTGCCAACTTACCGTTGCGTTCTGATCTGTCCAGTTCACTTCAAAGCCATCAAAGGCACGGCTTTCCCAGTTTTTCTTTAGCTCTTTGATAACAGCATCCTCCACTCTCTGAAGGAATGACAGAAGGCCAGCGTAATCTACTTGGACCTTTTGCTGGAAGTCACAGAGAGCATCTGTACTTTGTTCTGTCTGCACACTGGCATCTCGGCTGGTATGAGCCTGCGCTGCAGTTTCCACTGTTGAAATTTCCCTAGTCTGGCAGCTTTTCTAGTAAAAGAAGACAGAGTCTCTAATGCAAACATAAATAAAGAGCACTGCACAAAGCGTTCAAAGCATCTTCCCCTTTTTGGCATTTCAGAGATACCCAAGCATGTCTGCACACCTCCGGTTCATGGCTAACAGGAGGGTGCCTGTGTAACTGTCTGGGTGTTGGTGATGCATTTGTGACCTTCACATGACCTGATCTGAGGCAGGGATACCTGAGTGCCAGTCAAATTTGGGCCACGCGCTCTACAGCATAGAATGGGGAGGGTGAGAGAAAGCAAAAGGGATGCAAGCCTCCAGAGGAAAAGGCAAACGTGACGGCAAGCACAGTGTTATCAGCTCCCAAGGTACCAATTTTGTGGCTGCTGCACCTGTTTTCTTTGCCAATTTATATAAAGGGCCTAAATTGGTAAAATGCTGCAAAGGGATAGGGGTGTGAAGAACTGAGGGGAAGGTTTCCTTCCGCCCCGAGCTGGAGCAGCAGAACCTTGGGGGGCCTTCACCGAGGGGCAAGGCCTCCCCTTCAGCATGGGGGAAAGGAGCAGCTGCCCCCGGCGCGGCCGCTCGGGCCGGTGTAAGAGCGCGGTCCGAGGCCCCACGGGGTCCCTCGGGGTCTCACCGCCTCGCAGCGGGCGCTCCGGGCGCTCCTCCACAGCGACTGCACATCGGCACCGGGCGCGGAGCTGTCCGTGAACATGGCGGCGAGAGGGGGCCACGACCCGCCGCCCGCTCTGCGGTTACCACGGAAACGGGGGAGGCGCGGAGGGATGACGTCAACCCGGGCGACAGGGCTGCCGGCGTGCAAGCGGTAAACTGAGGCGGGCGGATGCCATGTTGGGGAAGGGCAGCGGGCGTTTGTGCTGGGCGGGCAGGGCTCCATGTGGGGTACGGGCCGGCACCGGCGGGCGCCTCAGCCGCCACGTTGTTAATGCCGTGGGGCTGGCCGGGGGTTCTCCTCTCTCCCCTTCTGCCACCCCAGCCCTACCCATGCTGAGCCCCGCCTGGTACCGCCGCGCCGCCACGGGCAGAAGTGGCAGCGCTGGCGGGAGGGCGAGGGGGCTGCCAGGAGTTAAGATGGCGCCGGGAGTTGGTGGAGGGGGGTGCGACAAAGCCGAGTGCGGGGAGAGGCCGCGGGGCGGAGGGGATTTGAGATGGCTGCGGTGCGAGCCGCAGCCTGGGGCTCGGTGGCTGGCGGCGCAGAGGCCCCGCAGCGGTGCGGGCTGTGGTCTCTCTGTGTGCTCTGGGGCCGCGGGTGTCGGTCGTGGGGTGCGGCAGTAGAAGCCCCGGTGCAGCTCGGAAACAGGCCTGGGGCTCCACTGCAGAGCCGCCCCCCCTCCGGAGGAGGAATTGTCAGTAATGACAAGCACAGGGTTCAGTGCGCCGCTTGGGTTAGCGTGTGCCTGCTGAGGAAATGGGGAGGGGAGTCAAGCTGTGTGTGTAAAGCCTGGTGCGTATCGAGTTCCTTTTACGTTTGTTGGGTTGGAGGAAGGAATTACGGTGCTTTGTACTAATTAACATCACTGGCAACTCGCTGCACACCAGCGCGGTTGGCAGAGCTGGGCAGCTCTCCTCCCAGGAGCTGGGAAGGGTAGGTATCTGGGTACAACATCTGCCTGTCGGTGCGGGTACGGCCGAACAAGGGTTGTGCTGCGTCTGTCTGCAGAAACGTTTAGTGGTGTCACAGCCTCCTTAAGTAATTCTTCTTAATGGGAATGACTGCGCTTAAGGGTTTTTTTCTAATTGTAACTCTACTGGGACAACAACGATGAACACACGGGCTAAATTTAGCTGTCGCATAAGCAGGCACAGACGCGCTAACTTCGGCAGCGTTACCGCTGCTGTTGCTGGGAGGGAGTTTGCCCTCTATGTAGAAACCGGGATTACAGGATACAGAGTAGGCGCTTGTGGCAACAGGCACAGTGCTGCTTTAGCACATGTGAGTCCAGTGTCAGAGCTGGGCACAGTGGCTTTGAGAAATCTGAAGTACTCCACAAGTCATTATGAAATAAGAGTCCCTAAAACTAATGATAAAGAGCTGTTACAGACAGTGAAACTGAAGCAGAAAGGTTAAGTGGTACCTCCTTCAGAAGCAAGGAAAAAAGGTCCTGATGGAACTGAAGCCTCCAGATCTCAATTCTGTGATTCTGCCTCTGGTTTGTGTGGACCTTGACGATGCTCCATAGCACTGCTAAGAACAAGAACATTAGGATGTGAATTACAACACTGAAAGCATACTCTTGTCCTTTGTACCAATTTTAACACAAGTGACACATCTGAAAAACCACAGATTTTCAACCAAGTGTCTGTAGGCCTGAGTTTGAGACAACTTTACTATCTTTATTTCTCATTCAGTTTTCTCTTTCCACCTTCTCTTAAACATCCATTTACAAAGAAGCTTTAAAAGAGTATTGGAAACAATGCACTGGTTTTGTGACAGCAGGATTCCAGAGCCTCCTCTGGAGAAAATACTTGATGTTCTGCCTCAGTGTATTCATTTAGGAACTCAACCGCTGTATCATAAACCAGTGCTCTGCTGCTATTGTTGGTGAAATCCTAGTATAGCACTTACTGGGAAATGCCTATTTTTTTTATGAGATCAGCTTGATGACACAAACCAGTGACAAGATAATCTATCCCTTAATGAAAAAAATAAATGTATTTTCCATTCAAATTCAACAGCCCTATTAAAAGTTCATAAAGTGACTGTTGTTGAATGAGTTTTTCTTCTGCAAATAAATTCAGGAAGTAAAGTCTAATCTGCATTTACTTTGTTGAATAACTGATACTAAATACTTGAGCCCAATAGTAGAGTAGGTTTTTCAAGAGGATCTTAATGTTTAAGATTTATCATCTATAAATAAATGATTTTAAGTCATCACTAAATTAATTGGTATGATTAGAACTGCCAAGGAATATTACTGTTTGGTAGGAGAGTAAATATTATAAGCGTGAATTTATATACAGTCTGCATCATAAAAATGCTAAGCACAAACAGCAACTGAAAAACTTTAAATAACTTGACAGAGGGAATTTAAGGAGAATGTTGGTGGGGTTTTGAGATGGCAAAGAGATAAGAAAACTGGAACTGAATATGTGAAACAGACCAAAACTAAATCAACATTTTCTTCAGCAGTAATATGCAAACTTACTGTAAAGGTAGTGCAAGTTCTCTATAATGTGGTGCATGTCTGGACTTTTCCTTCCCTGAGGATGAGAGAGGAGCAAAGAGCTCTGAGAAATGAGAAAACTGCTCCAAAAAAATGACTGTTCTAAGTAACTGCATTTTAATCTTTCTTTATTCCAGTATCTCTTGATTTTCTGGGGTTTCAATATATCAACAGTATTTCAATAAATCATATCTTTATTTTTCTTTCTGTCATGGCAGTATCAGGTAAGTAGAGATCTTTGTTTTGTCATAGTAACACTACATTGGAAATAAGGTAAAATGAGGGCTAATCAGGGAAGGTTGTTACTAGCCTGAAGCTATTAAGTCCCTCTAAAGTGGCTGTTACTGCAGTGCTGATCTGTGCCTTTTCTTCTTTGTGCTTCATGAGACAAAGTATTAATCAGTTTTCACTTTCACATAATGGAGCAAATCAGCATCAGAAAACAAACAAGAACAAGAAAAGACTGAGGTAAAGAGAAAGCAGTGTGGGAAGAAGCACTGGGGAGAAAGTACCAGAAACAGGACAGATACAACCCTACACACACCGACTGAGGCTTTGATTTCTAGGACTTGGAGCAAAACAAATGCTCTAAGCTACAGCTCAGTAAAAATTCACCCACTAGTGGGTGCAGCAGCTGCCCTCTGTGATAAATGAAACAACCGAACTCTGTTGGGGCTCGAGACCGCTGAAACAGCAGTCTCTACCCCAAAACAGAGAGACATAACTGAGCCTTCCCTTTTTACACCTTCCCTTTCATTCCTCCCACCCCAAAGAGATGCAAGTAAGGATGAAGAAAACAACATGCATGGTTCAAACACGGATGGAGCGTCTGGCCGTAAGAGCTCCTGGGGGTTTAGTTTGGCAGTGCAGGGCTTGAAATGGGATCAGATTGATGGCTCTCTTGAGAGGGACAGCGCTTTTTACATATTCTCCTTTATTAATAACAAAATAGCCAAACAACAAAACTCTTCAAAAAATGAAACAGGTTTGTATCAAAGAACCTACTTGTCTCCCTAACTAGTATAAGATTAGTATAACCAGCAAGATCCAATTAGGTTTCCCCGGTTCATTTCAAACCTGTGCACTGCTGTACTGCCTATCATGACAAACGGGGTTTGGCTGCGGTCTGGGTAGATAGCTGCACTGCCTTTGAATTAACCCAGGTATGCAGTGTAGGGTTTGAACTGCTTTATGCTGACATTTTGCGCTCGTTATTTGGGTCTAGATAATACCTGACTGGTCACTCCCATACTGTTTAGTTTTGAACTAAATGTTGAGTGTCGTTTGCTTGAGTTTTCTTTGCTCTACCCATGTAGAAATTGGTCTCACTGAGGAATGGAGGTCTGCATTAAATGGAAATATCCCTAAAGAAAAAAATGGAGATACTACCCAAAAGGAAACTAACTGCAAAACCCCTACCGTCTGCAGCATTATTTAAAAGGACACCTCTTTAGTTTCATCAGTAGTCTGGTATAGCTCATTCTTGAAATCTTTTAGTGACAGCAGCACCACACTGCACTACCATAGGTGGTAATTTTGGAGTTCAAGTAATTAATTGACTGGAGTCTGTTTATCTGCAGCATTACCTGTGATGCTTCTCATTTCATATTTGGAATATACTACCTGGTTATTTTTCCCTTGCCAGTGCTCTGCAAGGTGGAGAAGGGAAAACCCTTTCTGACAGGGAAAACTCCAGTTGGAAGGGTTAGATGACTTGCTGAATCATGCTGGGAATGTATGGCAGAAGAAAGAACAGGACTCAAGTTCCTAAATTGCAGTGTGGTATTTCAGCCGTATCTGATACATATTTTGTGGACACACTGCTAATGTACACATGCTGTTTCTTTTTGACAGAGATTTGTGATTTTAAACCATCAGGTACTTCCACGTTCACTAAAATTAGGGGAAGAAAGGTCACTGCAGCTGTTCAGTGTCGAGGACACAGTGTCTATGTAGCCTGCTAGATGCTCAGTAACTTAATGAAGGTTCAGGTCCTTGTGTGGACTCAATGTGAATCCTCCAGTGCTGTTTGTAAAGGACTTGTGCATTTTCTCTAATTTCTGACCTCCTTTTCCCTGTCCCCAGTCCCAGAAGTCCCTCCAAATCCTGTGCCCTATTTGCTTTGAAAACTACTTTCAATTTAGGCAGAAAACATGTTGCCTCATTTCTGAAGTTCTGATATGCTTAGAGACATGATACATTATAAAAAGAGTCCATCTCCATTAAAGTCACAGATCTATTATGCTTTGTAAAATTAAGAGTGAGGGGGTCCTTACTTAAATATCACAGGTATGATTTCTTGCACTATACAGGTATTGCCTATTCCTTATTCATTAATAAGGCAAAGATTTTAGTCAAGGGTAACCCAGATGGAAAGGAGCCCCAGGAAAGCTTGCTTTGTGGCAGGTGGCAGCAGGCTACCACCACAGGGGTGCAAAGACACCATGCCGGTGGCTTTTGAATGGCAAGCAAGAGCTGGCACAGGACCAAGTGCTGTGGCATATCAGAGGAGGCATCTGTGAAAGGCTCTGGATCCCAATTCCTAGCTGTCGTGGTGCTCTGAACTCAGTGGCAGCTGGGAGCCTCTGCCTTGGATGGAGGCTTGATGCTGCCAGTAAGGTGACTGGCAGTGTCTCTCTTTCTCCAGCAGCCTCTAGTTCCTGCTGATTTGATACCAGCATGCACACCATCTAATCTCAGAAATGAAAGTACAATCTGGCATGCCACTCTTAAAAGGTAGCTGACTCTTTGCATTGCTGACAACTTGGAAGAAAACTATGAGATCCCTTAAATTAATCCCATATTCAGTAACTGTGTATGGCTAAAAATTACTTATCTGTTCTGTACATCAGTACCTCAAACAGTTGTTGGAATTTTAATTGACATGTATAAAGCAGTTGGCTGTCTCAGAAAGCATTGGACAGGTATTACTCATCTCAGTAGAACTGGTTATCCTTTGCAGAAGTGTCCAAAATAGGACACTGAGAAATAAGTAGTTCCATTCCACTCAGTACCATCAGGCTTGTAGTTACGTCAAACAAGCAGAATGTGCATGATAGTTCTTGATGGCTTTTCAGAAATCTGTGTATTTCATTTCAAGCATGCTACTTTAATTTCTTCTACATTCATTATTTCTATGAATGATCAGTACATACATCATAGCTTTACTGGGGTCTGGATATGTAATTGAAGAGTGAAGAATAAAATAGTGTTCCTACCATGTTAGCTAACACGGTGAGAAATCTGCAAGGACTGCTTTTATTTCCCTCCATTTAGGGTTTGCATATTGCTGTGTAGCCAGACCAGCAAAAGCATCTTATACTTGGTATGAAAGCCATCTCTGAAATGGCAAATCAAAAACCATTTTGAGTGGTCTCTTATCCCAAGTGTAACAAGGAACCCAAAGGATCCTGGAGCACATTATACAAACACACAGAGAGATAACTTTACAAAATTATGCACTGCAGAAAGATTATCATCTTCTCCAAAGCACATGAAGATTAAGGGAAGCAGAATCTCTTGTACAGACAAATTAGATATGTCATTGTGAATGTTTTGACTGCTGCAGAAAATGCCAAGTGATTTGTAATGATCACTTTTTATCACCTCTGTAAGGTGGCACCTTTATCTTTCACAATGAGAGTGTAGTAGTCTGGTGCTCAGAAATAAGAGAATGAACCACCAATGCAGCCAGCTTGTGTAACTGCTTCCAGTAGTGTGTGTGTAGGGTTCCCAACACAAGTACAGATGCCAGTCTGACTTAAACAAAAAAAGGAGGAGTGAAAACATGACAAACAGGGCTTATGAAGGCATGAATGTGGCTCTCTGTGGAGAAGTGTAAAAGACAATTGCACCAATTACATGCTGGTTTTGGAACTCCATGTAGCCTAAGTCTATTGAAATATATATTTGTAAGCGGGAGTGGTGGGGAGGGAGTGAGGATGCACTGGAATGAGGCCTGGAGCTGAAATGCTGTGGTAAAGGCAGGAGGAGGAGGGAGAACTGCAAACTGGCTGCGATCCTCAAATTGAAAAAATAGGGTCCGGAAACAGTTTAATGCCAAATGATGTGACACCTTTCATTCCTGTTTTTCTTTTGTCCTTAGTTTTCCATGTAACTGATAGAAGCTTTTTCCTATTTACGCTATCAATTGTGGAAGCTGGATTGAGTAAAGCCATTTTTATTCTGCTCTATTGTGGCCTCACAAACTCCTGCTTATGCAACAACTTATAACTTTAATAACACCAGTATAACTGCATTGGTACTGGGGGAAAAAAAAGCCCTAACAGATTTCTTAGCATCAATAAGGCCTGAGAGAACTTGCTGCAGTACTGGGATGTGACAAGAGGCAATTTATAAGGAATTAACTCTGACAGTCACTTTACACAGCTGATTTTCAAAGATCCAGGCACTAAAGATGTGTTAATGAGGGCACTGAGGCTTCATAATTAATTATATTAGCATCTCTTTGTTACCCTCTACAACAGTAGTGCCTGGTTGACATTTCAATAGGAGTCTGGTAGTATTCTTTGTTATTATTATCCAGGAGTACAGTTATACCTTAGCTCCCAGAGGGCAGCGTTGCATGTAAATGCCTCTGTGAATTGCAAGGGCCTTTGGATCTCAGTAAAAGCCCTTGAAGGAGACCCTGCTGGAAACTGAATGGATGTCAGTAAAATTTCTCTAGTCTGGAGTCTCTCTTCAGATATGGGCTCTCCTCCCCTTTCATTTCTCCCTTCCCTTCCCTCCCCCCTTCCTTTTCACTGTGCTGGTCCTTCTCACAAAGCTTAAGAACAGCAATATCCAGCACTTACTGAATGTTCAGTTCCAAACCTCTAAAGGAAGGAAATAGTGACCTGAATGAAACAGTGAACAAAGTAACCTGAAAATAGACAATATTTTCACATGCTTGAATTTTCAATAAAAGCAGTGCTGCCAGGAGGAGTCCCAAAAGTGGTGAGTCAGATAATAGATGTATGACTGCGGTGGGAGGGAAATGGTCTCGACTTTGTTTTATACCATCTCCAACCCCCTTTGCAAAGGCAGATGGAATTATTTTCCAGCCATACCACTGTGAAAACAAACATGGAATTTAAAGGTTATTTCCTTTGTGTACTTCTGAGAGATGTCATTTTTGAATCCTAAAGGGGAAGGATGACTTTTTGCCAATGATCCCAAATCCTAGTCTGAAAAGGTTTACACTGTGTCACCTGAGGTGGCAGAGCTGCTGTGTATTGATATATTTCACTTGCTTGTGTTAATTTAAACAAAACTTACCAAGAAAACAACAAAATTGCTGTTTCTCACACCAGTTACAACTGCAACCATGTCATGGTAAGGGTACAGTTTGACAAATACCTCTTCTAAGTAAGCAAGATTTAAACATGTTCCTTACCCTTTCCTTGTTCATTCCTGCCTTCAAGGGACCCTCTTTCTTTGTGTCATTGTTCGTGCATCTGCACCAGGGCAGCAGCTCTAAGCACTAGTCTGAGTTAAAAGTAAATGGGGTTTATGGTGACTACTTCTAATTGAAATCAGTTTCCTGATTCGATTTAACATGAGGCTACAAAAAACCTCAACCCTGCACTGGCACAATTCAGGGACAGTGTGAAGGAGAAGAGGGAAGGAATGTGTGCTGGGGAATGTGTAAGGAGGAACTTCCACTGAAACACAGTTGGTCAAACTATGCCCTGAAAGACTTTACATTCCTCCAAACCAGAACCACCTTTGTGTTCAGACAGTACCTTGCACAAAGGGATCACACTCTCAGAACTCTCGGGATTCCCAGACCTATTATAATACCAAAATATAATAAGTGTTCCTACAGACTGACACAATTAACCAAATTCCACTTGCAGATCTTCATTGTTGGCAACTCACACAGCATTTTCTGTAGCTGAAGTTGGAGACTAAATCTATTCTTGAGTTCTGTTTAGGCTCTAATGAGGAATAAGTCTGAATGACTGACATTCGGTTAACCTACCAATAAAATAATTGCTTTCCTCATAGAGCTTTTAATATTTAACTGGATTTTTTTAATGAGCTTTGACATTCTCAGATGAAAGGAATAATGTGTACAATGTATTATTATAGCAAAACCTGTATATAACAGTTCCCTACATATTTTCCTCTTTTTTGTTTCACCTTTTCTGTCACTATACTCCTACTCAAGACACACTCTGCAAATGTTTGAGCAATGCCAACTTGAAACTGCAGAACTGCAAATAACGTACTGGCTCTTCACTGTTTAGTTTCATCTAATATTTTCTGGATAGAAACAGAGGTTGTTCTCCCTGAGTTAAGTATCAATGGTGCTCTACGTAACAAGGGAAGTTTTTAATGATTCCCACAAAACCAGCTGCCACTTGGTAACAAGACAATGGATGGAATACACATAGTGTAAAACTCTACTGCTATTCCTGAGGGACCAAATCTTCAAGTGTTACTCAACTTTGTTTAGGATTCAGCAAGAGTTTTCCTGCTAGAGAACTCCTGAGGAGATGAGAAATAAAGAGTTTTGGGAATTGGCCAGAGTTAAAATCCTGGAAAGCGAACGTTTATAAATCTTGTAGAAATGCTGCTCCCATGAGTGAAGAGGAAGAGGATCATCTGGAAGTTGCCTTGCAGGAGAACCCACAGAAGCACAGTTTTTCTGTGCTCTACCCTCCATTTTTATCCTAAAACTTCAATTCAGCATTCATTTAAATTTGTAACACTGTAACTGTCCCGAATTTCTGCCCATATCTCTTGTATCATTAGAAAGACTGTCTAGCACCAGAGCTTCTGCCCTAGCTGTGTGGAAATTACAGCCTTCCTTTAGACAGAGCAGAACTGAATAGACAGTAGCTACTTCCCCTGTGAATTATTTCAGATCCTTCTACATAAAAAATTTCATTGGCAGAGCTATTCCACAATAACTCCAAGTATAAATACTGTAGTATTCCAGTTTGAAAGTGTCTTTATTTGTGAGCTATCTTTCTACCTAGGAATACTTCTTGTAATTAGTGAGTTTTCCCATGAACTTCTGGTTAGAGCTTTCATTATGCAGGTATGTAGTAAAATGAAGCCTCAAACATAAACACTACCATACCTCATTTAATGATCAGTATTTCAAATAATTATCTTGTTTTTCAGACAGTTTCTGTGAAGCTGTAGCTGTATTAAGCTTGGTTCAATGCAGGCTTTAATACTGCCTTGCAAAACTAATGAATTTGTATCTGTATGGATAGCTTTTGAACATCCACTCCTGTGAATGCACCATGAAAATCTAAATATCTGCTCTTGTAACACCCTGCAGGTGTTGCAGATAGTGAAGAGACACGTTTGCATGTGCCAATACATGTTTTCAAACAAAGCTGCTGTGCATTTCAGATCCTATCTTTGGATTGTGAACTCCTCAGGCAAGAGGAGATATTCACATCTGGAAGTGGTAGCAGCACACCTGGACAAGCTGATATTTAAACAGTTTTTCTTTTACAAACTACAATTCCGGCATTATGGATTTGTAACAGAAGCTATACATGTGTCTGTTGGCACAGTTGATCAGTAGTTAACAGCCACAGGGCTCCAGCTAAGCTAAGTAACAGGACATCAATGTCCAAGAAATAAAATCTGAGTGAAAGTCAAAGAGGGCAGAAAACTCCTCCAGTCCACTGTCTCTTTGGGCAGGGACTCTTAATTCCATAATGCAAAATGTAACTTCATTTTCCAATAAATAACTTCCCCTAATATTCTGGAGGCACAGATCAGTTTGGTTCCCTGCAAAATTTACAATTCTACACCTTAGGTGAAAAACACAAGAAAAACATTCTTAAGTACTGACCTATCTGAAAAGCTCATGTCTCATGCTCAGGTGTCTTGGATTTCATTGAATTTAAGAGATTTAAGAATCTTCTGACTGCATCTTTGTCTCTAGTATCTGGGAATGAGCACAAGCATTACATGACCATCCAGTTCTTCGCAGATGACAAGCAAGTGCTCTGGTAAGTTAAAAATGTTTGTATAAGAAAAAGTAAAAATCAGGCTTAGCAACTGTGTCTAATGAGAACTTTGCCAAAGGAAGAAAAGAACAAATCCAAATAGAATCACTGGATTTCTTCAATTCCATTAGTCACTGCCTGTTGTTTGTGTTACTGAACCACCATCCTGCTTCAAAGGCAGTTAGCTGCCCAGAAATATTTTCATCCGAGGGTTTAAACTGCAACAACTGTGAGGACACGTGGAAGATTATTCTGTCATTATCTAACCACTCAGTTCCAATGTGAGTGTTCAACTGGGAAGGTCTGTGGCCAGTGGAGATGGATAAACAGCTGGAGGGGAGGTATTTGTCTGCTTAATAGATGTGCCAAACTGTCTTTCGAGGGTCATGGAGACTCAGCAATTCCTGGGGGCTGTCAAACTGATTACACGCAGCAAAGCAGCTCTCCTGCTGCTTAGAGTAAGCTCTGATATGCCAGTCAGACTTTACTATCAAGTACAAGCTTATGTGTGCTCGAGATGTTGTGCAGCCTTCAGCTCACAGGTGTACTCCACCATTTAAAAGCTTCCATATAGGCTAAAATATTTGGTCTTGCACTCCAAGGGGGAATCTCTGTCGCTAATACAGAGCCTAAGTCTGCATTCTCTGTGGAAGAGCAAGCTCCCAGCTTAGATGTACAATTTTTACGCAGTTTGTTGCATTTCAGCAGTGGTAAAATGATCCTTGGTTTATATTTCTGTACAATAATTTCTGTAAAGGCTATAAGATTCATTGGGATGGAAGGCTATAAAAATGGAAGTTGACATTAATTATATTGACTTGCATGATTTGATGTACGCCCATTTTGCAGTGCAGAAATACTTAGAAAGAAAGGTACTCCCTTTCTTTTTCACGCATCATTGCATTGTATTTTAGAGGATTTAGCACATTTTCTGATTTCAGTTGCCAAACTGGGGGGATATGTTTAAAATATACAGCCAGCTTGACATTCCAGAAACTAAGGATTATTGCCAATTATGTCTCTGTCTTGTAGTAACATACCTAACAAAGAAGTCTTGGGGAAACTGAACTTTTACATCAAGGAGTAAATATGAGATGATCTTTACAAAGCAGCTCTGTTTATTCAATTCTTGGGAAAAACGTGCAGTTACTGCTACACTGTATGTAAATTGTAAGGCCACTAATCATTATCAGCTGCTGCCAAATGCCCCACATATCCCAAGTATATATAAAGGAAAACTAACATACATTTTCATTTGTCTGACACAGTCATTGCCATCAGGCGGCTGCAAAGGTCAAACACTCTTAAGTGTCAATGCCAGAGTACTCGTGCTGAGTTTGAAAGATGCCACATACAGTCTGGTTTTGTAACTTGAACTGTGCAACCTGAAGTGCAAACCAAAGCAGGAATGCTAACTGTGTAGTACAGAGGGAAAAGAGCTATTTCTGATATAGGAAGCATAGCTACTTCGGATAGTATAGTCCAGAAAAAAAGTTATTGTTCTATTATATCTGATCTAATCAAAGCTGAGAAAGGTCTTGCAAGAAGATAAGGACGTCATCTTCTCTAAATACATTCACACCCCCCATATATCATAGGATTATAACTGTACATTTTAACCATTATTCAAGGACTAAAACTGCCTTAGAGGTTAGCTACAGATAATGAAAAACATTAGAAAGAATTGGAAGGAAATAACTGAATATTTATCAATTAAACCTCTAAGTTTGGGGTTTTTTTTAAATAGTATCAGGGATATTTTATCAGTTATATATCAGGTCTAAGCATCATATGTAATTTCTGAAAATCTTGTTTAACAGCAGGTAACTCATGTCACAACAAGACTTTATACCACCCAGGTAACATTTTCCTTCCCTTTTAGTGAAACCACATGGGGCTTGGGATACCTACACGGAGGAACAGTTTGAGACCGAGTTGAGAGTTGTTTCTTCACAGACATTTCAGTTCTATTCCTCCTGAGTGTACATGTTAACAATGAAGCAAGAACAAACAGTGTATCACTTCATCTCCTCCATCCTTCCTCCGGCTCAACAACAACTCTAACTCAATTGCTCAGTTTTACTTCATTTTTCTATAAAGCAAGGAGAGCACAGAGAGGTCATCGTTCTGTGAATTGTTGTCACATTCCTCAAGCCAAGCCCCAGAAGCATCGAAGCAATTGTTGTTTTGAGTCCTTTTACTACACATACACAGAATTTAGGCCGCAGTACAACAGTCTAAGTGAGGCTCTCTTCTGACAAGCAGAAAGGACAGGCTGTTAAAGCAATAGTACCTGGTCAGCTGGAGTGAAAGCATGTACAATCAGAGAAGATGTGTTGATGTTGACGTAGCTTTTCTAAGAGAAAGAGTTAGGACAAAAGGTTTATTAGGAAGCTGGGACAAGCACGTCACCAGCACTGAAGGAATAAAGCAAAAAGGAAAGTAACTATGTGAAAGAACACTACTTCCTCCAAAAAATCGAAAATCGAACTCTGGTTTCTCTTTTCACATGGAAGCGTAAGTTTGTATTTTGTGTCTCAAATTTAAATCTCTTTTGAAAGTTTTTATTTTAATATTTTTATATATATAATTAATATCCACTCTTGATAATAGCTAGTTTTAGGGTCAGATCATGGAAATGTTTTTAACAGTACAGCAATGAAAATTAATGATTATTTGACTTTACTGGATCACCTCAAAACCATACTTCAGGAATACTTAGTGTTTCATAGACTAAACAAGGGATTCTAGTAGGGCGCAATCAGATGCTGCTTGGATCATGCACCTGCTTGGAACTAACTTTCAAACTTATGGCCCATACTTTCAAATGATAGACCTTCAAAGGCTAATCTAGAGCAATACAGTATAACAGTAAATTACAGGTGAAAAAAGAAGAAAAAGAAATCACACAGATACAACTGCATAGTAGAGACTCGGGGGGAAACAGAAGGAAGAAAAAACAAGCCACACGCACGAGCTTACCTGATCTGAATGTGAAGATACCCATATTAATTGATCTTGGGAGATGCAGGCAGAGTATGAGAGATGTTCTCTCACTGTGATGGGCTTTGGGAAGGCCTTGGGACATCCTTCTTGGGAAGGATTTTATAATCTTGCATTTATAAAGTTATGATGCTTTGCTTACCTTTGTGCCCAGCAGTTGGGAGTTCATTGCGGTATGGAGAGCAGAGGATGGCAGCTCCTGTCCTGCTGCGTGCACAAGGAAGCTTAGTTCAAATTGTGGACATGCAGCAGCCGTTGTAGGTGGCAGTGGAAGCAAGGACATAGCTGGTAGGAAGTGACAGCTGGGAATACAAAAGAAAAAGCCATTGGGATTTGAAAGCAATTGGGATTTGGAAGCAGCAGGTGGTAGCAGGCATCAGAAGACCTTAAGACCTTTGAGGAAGCAGAAACTAATCCCGGCCCATTGGAAGGGGCAACTTGAAGAGACAAAAAAGGAAGCAAGCAGGGAGAATATGGTAGTCTTGTGTGACAGGAAAGCAGATACAAAAGGCAAGTTCCTACTCCATCAAAGTTCTACTTGTTTCTTAACCTGGTCTGCATCGAAATACTCATCTGTGAATGATACGCTGTGTATTTTTATGGAAAAGAATGGCTCAGCTGTTACTTTAAGAGCAAAGCAGAGCTATCTGTAGCTGTGAAGCTGCAACGAGCCCTTCCATGACAGGTGGACAGGAAAGGGACAAAAAGGGTTATTTAAAGTCTGCTTGCTCTTGGTGCAGTGGCAGGTGTGCTGGCAGGCGGCTGGGCTCTATGACCTTCTAGAGCTGTGCTCCCACAATAGCCGCATGTGACTGACAGGGCCTCTGTGCTCTTAAAACGTAACATCTGAAGTTCTTGCTTTGGGTCGTGCTCGGGCTCAGGGAGGACGGGGGATCGCCATGTCCCTGTGAGAACACGACCTCACCTCACGTTGCCCCTCGAGGTGTTAGGGCTGGTGCAGAGGCCACCTCAGGCAGCGCAACTGCTGCCCTCAGCAGCCATTTCGGGATCCCCCATTTGGAGATCGCTGGTCCCAAACGCCCCTTCTCCCCTCGCCTCCTTCCCCGTCCCCGCCCGCCTCTCCTCACTGGGCGGCCCTGAGGAGACGCGCGCGGGCACAGGACGCGGCGCGCATGCGCCTCGCGCTGCCCTCGTCCCCGCGCGCCATGCACACCTGCGCGCGCCCCCGCCCTCCTCTGTGTCTCCGCGCCGAGCCCCGCCCCTCCCGCTCCCTCCGAGGCCGCCCGGCGCAGCCAATGGGCGCCCGGCATCGGGTGGTCGGCGGGGGCGGGGCCAACGAGGGGAGCCTCTGCGGCTGCGCGCGGGCCGCCCGCGGCTAGGAGGTGGTGTCTACGCCTGCGCGGTGCGGCGCTCTCAGCCTCACTCTCGGAGGGGAGCGCAGCGCGCCTGCGCGTCTTGCAGCCCGCTGCCTAGTGCCCCGGAGGGGGGCTTGGTGCGCCTGCGCGTTGCGGCCGCCGTACCCCACCCCCCCCAGTGCCCTGAAGGGGGGGGGATCTTGCGCATGCGCGCCGCGCTGCCCGCCCCTCGCCAGCAGCAGCAGGAGGAGGCGGCGGTGGTGGTGCTGGCTGTGGAGAGCGTGAGGCAGAGCGAGCGCCGCTGCCGCCCCCTGCTCTCTGGGAGCCCCAGGTCCGGGCGGAGGAGGCCGGAGCGCCCCGGCGGCGGCGGAGGGAGCCAGAGCGGCGGTGGCAGCAGCAGCAGCAGGAGGAGTCTGTGCCCGGCCCCCCTCCCCTCCCCCCTGCTCAGTCCCGTTACAGCCCCCCTCCCTCCGCGCTCCGCTCCGCAGCCACCAACATGTCGGCGCCGGCGGCCAAAGTCAGTAAGAAGGAGCTGAACTCCAACCACGATGGGGCCGACGAGACCTCAGGTGAGGCCGCGCCGGGGGCGGGAAGGGAATGGCGGCAGCCGCCGCGGCCTCCGCCTCGCACCGCGCCGCACCGACCGCCATTTTCCCCAGCCACACGGGCCGCGGCCGGGCCGGAGGCGGGAAGAGCGCGGGGTCGGCCGGGCGGATGTGCAGGCCCCAGCAGCGGCAGGAGGAGGCCATGTTAGCGCCCTTTTGTCTCCGCTCCCCGGCCCGGCCTCCTTCCCCACGGGCGCAGGCGGGGCCGGGCGGGGGGCGCTGCGGCCTTGGCGGAGCAGCGGGACCCCCCCGCCCCCCCCCCCCCCCTTCCCGGCGCAGCATCCGCGGAGTCTCATTGTGCTCCGCCGCCGCCGCCATGATGCTTCGCCGCCTCCTGGTCCCCGCGCCGCCGCGGCCGCGTGGTGCTGCCCCGCCGCGCGGGGATGGAGCGGGGCCTGCCCGCCCGGGGAGCCACGCGGTGCTCGGGCGGCGATGGAGCCGCCCGCGCCGGCCCCACGTGCGATTCGCGGCAGCTCAGGGTTTTTTAAAGGTCGCCGCGCCGTAGGTTTCCTCCCGGCGGCCGCCGCCGCGGGAAGGGCGCAGCGCTCTCCTTCCTCCTTCCATCAAACCCTCCCTGCGGTGCGGCGCCCGCTGCCAGCGCCGGTCACACACGTGCTTTCTATCCGCGGTCGCTTCTCCGCCGTGGGGAGGGGGAAGCAAAGCGTCCGCCGGGAGAGCTGTCCCCTAACGCGGGCTGAGCCGCGCGGGATACTTAACAGGGGAGGAGTGAGCTTGCTGCACCGCTCCCGCGACTTCCCGCGGCAGGTCATTCATCTCCAGCGCGATAGGTAAACAGGGCTCCTGAAACGCGGAGCTCTGCCGGGCTCTGTGGAGGGGACATTCCGGTGAGAAAATCCCGGTAAACGGCGGCTTGGAAGGGTTTTTTGCTTGTAACCGTCCTGTCGAGCGTTCTTGTCGTTTTTTAGAAGGCGGCGTGTTCCCGTTCGATTGATTTTCTGGCCTAAATTATTTAACGTTCTTTCGGATGGGTTTGTCTCAGCAGATACGGCTCAAAGCTTTTTAATGAAATTGTTATTTATGCGTCATGATCAACTTCTCATTGAAGTTGAGTTGTAAAGCCGTGTAGGGGAATGTGAACTGGGATTTCTAAGGGTGAACTCTCTCCGACTGCTGTTTCATCAAACTTTTCTGTGCTTCAGCTGTAGCGCACCCTGGAAGTAGCTGAAGCTTTAAGTCCTTGTAATACTTATGACATTTAGTAGAAATATCCGTGTAATTCAGAAGTACCTTACCAGAAAAGGGCTTAAGCAAAACCCCGGGTGATTTGTCAGGCTTGAATGGAGGGATTTTGATGCATTTTTGTTTTCTTGGGTCTTTTTTTCAGAAAAAGAGCAACAGGAAGCAATTGAACACATTGATGAAGTACAGAATGAAATAGACAGGTAACGATGAGCAAGCTTTTACAATGAATGTTTTAGTAGAAATTGAAGTGTAACTTTCAAAAGTCAAAATATTTAGTAAAGAAATCTACTTGGTGGTAGTTCTTGCTGTGTTTAAATACTGCCAAGACACACTTTTGTGGTGACTTGATTAGATATAAGAGGCGTTTGTGTGTGATAAAAGAATTGAAGAAGTATCCTGGGGTCTTGTTTTATTTCAGATATTTTAAAAGGTAGACCTTGACCTTAGAGCTTAAAATTTATTGTGATATTTTTGATACTAGGTACTTATTCTCTATTGGGCTTTCAAGTTCTTGTGTATGCTCTTTTGCAAAAGTGGTTTTATGTGTGTAAGCGGAACCAAAAACTTGTTTGAAAAGTTAGGTTTTATTATACATTTAAAAACTTACATGTTCATTTGCTTAGAAAGCATCACTGAATCATAAGTTCCATGTGCCAAAACTCTATGGGTTCAGTGTTGCTATTTGTCTGGATAGTAGCTCCGTGCACACTGTTCTACAAAGACTGCAGGTGACCATTGAGGCTCTGGCCATCTGAAGCTGTTGCATTATTGAGGCTCTTTTTTGGAGCCAAACCCAATTAGATGTTGCACCTTCAGATGTTATTTGTGTCAGTGTAGAATTTCTTTGCTGGAGCTTGCTTGCCCAACACTTAAAAAGAGCAGGTGATAGTGTCATGTGTTGTCTGTGTTTAGGTCTTTTGCAATCAAAATGTTTAAGAGGTAAAAACTACTTTGCTTTGCACGAATAAGGGTCTGTCCCTCATGTAATGCTGCAGAGCATGGGATGTATTAGGAATGTTTCATTAAGATCAGTGAAATTGCTTCTGGTAGTGTGTTTCTGAATAGTCATTATGGGCTTAGGGCCTCTGTTTTTTGTTTTAGATGCCTCATCTGTTGAATATGGCAGACTAATCAGGTTTTTTTTTGCTAACTACTGCTTATGTGGCTTTAAAATTCAGTTCTCACTCTTGTGGTTTAATGTGGCTCTTTTTCTTTACAGACTGAACGAACAAGCCAGTGAGGAAATCTTGAAAGTAGAACAGAAATACAACAAACTCCGCCAGCCATTCTTCCAGAAGAGGTCAGAATTGATCGCCAAAATCCCAAACTTCTGGGTAACAACATTTGTCAACCACCCACAAGGTATATTCTTAAAAACCCTCTTTTTTCAGTGTGTTCATGCTGGTGATGTGTCTTGCAGCTCTTCAGGGTTTTCTAGAATTGTTGCTGGACATACATTTAAACAGAAGCCTGTTCCATAGGCAGACACTTCCTCCTTTGTCCTAGAGTGCATTTTATAAGCTTTTTATTTCTTACACTTGTTGCTCAAAGGAGCATCTTGGTCACTAAAATCCTGTGGTAGTTTTCTTTCTGCATTTCAAATAAGTTTCCTGATTTTTTTTTTCAATTATTTGTGCCCTTCAGAAAAAGAACTAAAAAAAAAAAAGGATTCTAGTTCTAGTGGGTTTGCTAATTTTTAAATTGGAGGTGAGCTCCTGACAATAAACTGACTTTCTACAAAACGTGTTGGTAGACTGCTTGTAGGTTGGTGAATGACGTGTGAAAATCTATTTGAGAGAAGGGTAGATGCATGTAGAGCTTTTCTTGCTTCTTAAAATTGAACTACAACAAGCAAATATCATGGTTTGACCTCAGCAAATATAAATCATATAAATGCCAATAGTCTGTTGGCTGGTAATGTGCAAACAGTGGGCTGCAAGAAATTGGCTTGGACAGATGTGCTGCGTTTTAAATCTTTCTTGCTGTCAATTCCCTGTATTTCACCTGCATGATACACCTTTCATAGCTTTGTTAATGTGGGATTCCTGATTCTGTCATTAGTATCTGCACTGCTGGGAGAAGAAGATGAGGAAGCACTGCATTATTTGACCAGAGTTGAGGTGACAGAATTTGAAGACATCAAATCAGGTTACAGAATAGATTTTGTAAGTACTTTAAAGAATTCCTTCATTTATGATTTATCTGCTGGTTTTTATGTACTTGCATATTGGGTTGTAGTTTGTAACTTAATCTCTTCAGTTACCCAGTTAGTACTATGTTGTGCTAAGTCCTAGGACTTGGCACATGTGTTTACATGATGTGGGTTCTAACTCTTTGCTTTCAACTCCGCAGTATTTTGATGAGAATCCATACTTTGAAAATAAAGTTCTCTCCAAAGAGTTTCACCTCAATGAAAGTGGAGACCCTTCTTCAAAATCAACTGAGATCAAATGGAAATCTGGGAAGGTGTGTATCTGGGAGAGAGGATTGCTCCTCTGTGTGATGCCATCACTTTAAGTATGTTCCTTTGACTAGTTTTGTATTGGAAGATGCCTAGTCCTCCCTGTCTTCCTCTGTCAGTCCATTGCCACTTCCCTACATACATAAGTGCATGCCTATCTTGCAGGGTTTGGAATACCCTATTGATGTGAGATCTGTTCTGATTCTCTTGCTCAGCTGAACAGTGAAAGTACAAGTATGACCAGATGGAGAGATTACAGCTGCATGAGCTTGTCTTTTTCTGGCATGAATCTAGATGTGTTCTGTTCTTTGCTTAAGATAACTGTTAAATAAGGAATTCCAAAACTAGCAGGATTATGGGGGTCAGATAGTGGTACATGTTTTGATTTTATTCTCTTTATTTCCTCAATTTCATTTCTAGACACTGCATCGTTGTAGAAGTTGCAGCCACACAATAATGTGACCATATCTTTCATCCATCCACTATTCAAATGCGATTAATTTGCTGTAGTTTCTGTAACAGTTGCGAACACTTTCATGTTATTCTGAAGATTGTGAACTCAGTCTTTAAAAGCAGAACTGAGGGTTGCAGTTAAGTCACTGCTTATTTTGTCACCCTCAGACTGAGATGAAAACAACCTTTAATTGAGAACTAGAACTTTGCCTCTTGTACAAGAAGTTACAGCCCCATACAAACTAGCTGAGTGATCTTTACAACATACTACAAAATCTGTGTTTAATTCTGGTATCCTTCATTAAACAGTCTAAACCTATAAATATTGTGATTCTATCAAGAAAACAAATACTAGAAGTTTGGAGTTATATGATCAAAGAAAGATTGGATTTAAATAGCACATTGTAATTTTCTTTTCAATCTCCACAATAAGATTGTTGCAGACTTATGAAACTTGGGTAGATACAGGACCCATGTATGTTCTTCTGACCATGTTTTAGCAATTTGTGTAGGGCTTTTTTGTCTCTTCATTTACTACAAAGAATGGCCTGAAGACTTCAAAGTAGGAAATCTTAGGATAAGGCGGCTGGGCAGTTCTTTAAGCTGTGTCTTTAACTTGAGATACAGGTGTGGAGACTGAGTGTTTCTTAAAGCATGTAGTAGTCATAGCGTTTAGCCATTGTGGGATCTTTTAACCAGGGAGGTTGTGAGTGCTCCATCCCTGGCAGTGTTCAAGGCCAGGTTGGACGAAGCCCTGGGGTAGGATGGTTTAGTGTGAGGTGTCCCTGCCCATGGCGGGGGGGTTGGAACTGGATGATCTTGAGGTCCTTTCCACCCCTAACTATTCCATGATTCTAAGTTCAGTATGTCATTAAACACTTGTCAGGCTTGTGCTTCCCTGTGATAGAGGAACATAAATCAAATGCAAGATCTTGTGAATTTTTAGTAGTGCTGTGGAGGCCATTGAAAGGAACAGGCGGTTTTGCTGTTTTCTTATGTTCATGAGAAATATAGTGCCTTTTTCTGTGAGTTGTTTGGGTTCCAGGTGTTTCTTAAAGACTTATTCCTGAAAGAGGGAGAAATAAGTGACTTCTTGGGGCTGTTTACATAAGCACATTCCTAAATGGTGCTTATTAAAAAAAAAAGAAGCCATGTAAAGACCAGTTTTTAATGGAACTTTTTAACTTTCTTTTCAGGACCTGACAAAACGGTCAAGCCAGACACAGAACAAAGCCAGTAGGAAGAGGCAGCATGAAGAGCCAGAAAGCTTTTTCACCTGGTTCACTGACCACTCTGATGCAGGGGCTGATGAGCTAGGAGAAGTCATCAAGGATGACATCTGGCCAAATCCATTGCAGTACTACTTGGTAAGTACAGCACGGAGCTGATGATCCATACCCGTAATAGCACCATGTAAGTGAATTTGATCACTGTAGTTAATGGTGTATACGTGTCTTTAAGGTTCCTGATATGGATGATGAGGAAGGGGAGGGAGAAGAGGATGATGATGATGATGAAGAGGAAGAAGGATTAGAGGATATTGATGAAGAAGGAGATGAAGATGAGGGGGAGGAAGATGAAGATGATGATGAGGGAGAGGAAGGAGAGGTGAGTAATATTAACCCTTACACCATCTAGCTCTGGTGTTTGAGAATCTAAAGAAACTTAAGAGGGATTTTGCCAGAATACTGAGTTATTTTGTTGTACAATTGCCAACAAGCAGTTTGGAGGGGAGAATCCAGGCATATTTACTACCTTAATTTGTGGAATGATTTCAGTGGATTATGTTTCAGTGTACTTATGCTTGTGCACATGACAGTGAAAACAAGCAGTTCTAGTAAACTTGCAAAGGAGATGCTTTAGAAGAACTAGGATGTGAGCATAACAAAATTCTTGGTGTACATTCTAGCAAGGCTTTACTTGTAAATAGCTTTTGTTGGTGCATCCAGTTCTGTCATACTCCCATCTTTGGTTTATTTCTGGCTATGGGCAGCTTAGGAAAGGTTCTCTGTTGGGCTCAGGAATTAGAAATTTCCTTTAGTAGCAAGTGGTATTTGAGGGACAGCGTTCAGGGGGTTGATAACTTCAAGTTTAGAGTGTCTTTGTTTCTCATGTTTGGGTGTGGTGTCTTTGAGCTTCAGCAGCTAAAAAACTATTCACACTGGGACAGAAGGGTTGTTGTGGGCACCAGAGTGTTATTACTTAACCTAGAATTTAGCATCTGGAAGTGCTCAATTCAGCCTGAGATTTAGCAGTAATAAATCTGAAATATATTACTCTTCAGAATTTAAAATTAGGGGTGGGGAGAAAAGACCCCTTCACTTTGTAAATATTAAACCTATGTGTTTGTAGTGACTGTAAGTCACAGTTTTCTAGACCTGGTGCTTCCTTCATTGGGACATCCAGTTATTAACTTACTTCTGTGTAGGTGGGTGCTCATGGCAAGTGTTACTACTTCTTAGTGAAGAGGGAAGGAGTGATCATCAGACAGCATGCTATGAGTAACACTGTAGGACTGTAGTCTGTAGGGTAGTGAGATAGTTGTGGTTACTGCATTTAAAAGTTCGTGCTCCATGAAGTTTAGTGACTAGATTTGTTTAATTGTTGCTTATCTTTCAACAGGAGGATGAAGGAGAAGATGACTAATTGAACACTGATGGATTCCAAACCCCCTTTTTACCTTTTTAATTTTAATCCAGTCCCTGGGAGCAAGTTGCTGTCTTTTTTTTCTTGTGCTCAGTCGCCTTGTTCTCTTGAGGTCTCTTTTTCTCTCCTCTACACCATGGTTCACACTTTATTTTTGGGGGAAATACCTTGAGCAGAATACAGTGGAAAAGAATCTACCAGTTTCTGTTTCAAGTTCATTTTTATCCCTTTCTGTCTCAAAACAAAAAACTGTTTATGGAATCAACACACCATGTTCTGTGGGAAAAAAGAAAACCTTCTGCTCCCTTCACTCTGCTGGAAGCTGAAGAGTGCTAGGCCCCTGTGTAGTAGTGCATAGAATCTAGCTTTTTTCCTTCTTTCTCTGTATATTGGGCTCAGAGATTACACTGTGTCTCTATGTGAATATGGACAGTTAGCATTTACCAACATGTATCTGTCTACTTTCTCTTGTTTAAAAAAAAAAAAGAAAAAGCTAAAAAAAAAAATAAAATAAAAAACTGGGGTTCTAGAAGGTGAGCTGGGTGGGTTTCAGATGTTGGGGTGGGTTACGTGGGCATTTTGACAACATGGCTTCTTCTCCTTTGGCATGTTTAATTGTGATGTTTAACAAACATCCTTGCAGTTTAAGATGACACTTTTAAAATAAAATCTTCTCCTAATGATGACTTTGAGCCCTGCCACTTGATGGAGAATCAGCAGAACCTGTAGGATCTTATTTGGAATTGACATTTCTCTATTGTAATTTTGTTCTTGTTTATTTTTAAATTCTTTTTTTTTTTTCTCTTTTTTTTTTTTTTGTTTCACTGGAAAGGAAAGAAAGATGCTCAGTTTTAAACGTTAAAGTGTACAAGTTGCTTTGTTACAATAAAACTAAATGTGTACACAAAGGGACTGGTTGGTCTTCACTGAAAGAAACAGTTTTAATAACCTGTTTTGAACTTGTTTTGTAGTTTCTTGGCATTTTGGGGGGCATTTGGTCAGTATTGATGCAGTTTGATGCAACCTTGTGGTTGTGTGGACTGATGAGCAGTTCATTGAGTTGCCACTATTTGAACACTTGTGAAATGTTTCGTTTGATAGTTACTGCTGCACACTCCAGTTCTTGAATTGCCAAACTTTGTAAGACAGGGCTGTGGGTGCATATGCTTTGCGTGAAGACAGAGGTTTATATCTGTGTTTTGCAAGAGGAAAACCACTTGATTATTAACTATCTGAAGTAGTAGCTTGCAGCATTGTATCTCTGGTAAATCAGTTTGCATAAAGATACCATGCAAGCTCAGAATAAAAAGATCAAGGGGTCTTATAATGAGATTTGGGTGGTTTTGTAAATCTCAGTTGAAAATCTTAAGTGCAAACTAATTTTGGGGCTATTTCAAAAAGCAAGATTCTTAGCAAAGCTTGTGTAAAAAAAGTTGCTACTCGACTGCTTTCTTTCCTTGGTAGCAGCATGTATATATGCTTTAGATCTACTGTACTCTTCCTCATGTTAAGAGACTGCATTTGAGTAGCTTGTAACAATTTCACATAGAGGTTGTTGGTACTGATATTCCACAAAGTGTAATGAAAGTTGTTTTAACATGCTGTGCTTTTGAAATATTTAAAAGAAAATGTTGTATCAGCTAATCTAAAATTCAAACAGCTAGTTCTCTTTGGATGTGTAGAAAAGACTGTCTTCTGGGAAGACTTGCTGTTATATTCTCTGATTCCTTTTCCTCACAGAATTTGCTGTTGTTAAATTCGGCATTTTTGATGCTTAAGAATACACTTAGAACAAAATCAATCTCTATTTAAGACATGCCCAAATAACGTGTGGGGGAAACATTCTGTGTCTGGTCCAGCTCGAATTTAATCCAGTTATCAGAGACAATAAAACATCCAGTCTGCATGTGAGCAATGCAAAAATAAGGCAACCATTTACTTTAGTCCATCTCAACAAAAGCTTCTGCCCTGATCCTGCTTGCAGGGTAAATATGATGTTAATCAGGAATGGTTTCTTAGCATCTAGAGAGAGAAGGAACCAAACCTATGAAGTCTCTTCAGTTTTAATTCTTTTTTGATTCATTTTTGTTGTGAGAATGGAAACCATTTGCTGTTGTGATAGAGGGTTGATGTGCTATTTCTTGCCATGATGCCTTGTTAATTAATTGTTAAGTAGTCCTAACTGTAGCTTTTCAAGGAAAATAATTTTTTCCAGGTCATTTTCATGCTTTAGGAAAAACATTGTACCATTGTTACACCCCTGTTGGTTACTACCAGAAAACCTCTAAAAACTGTTTTGAAAGTAATCAAAGCTTCAGGTTCTGTAAATTCAAATCCATGAACAAGAAATGAGAAGTCTGGATAATGAAATACTACTTCTGAGGTTTTTCTTCTCAGATTGTCTAAATCTTTAGGATTTAGAGGTTGACAAAACACTCTTGCTACTGTACTGATAATACTGAATTGCTTGAGAAACTTAAGGTTTTACTCCTGACAATGGCTAAAGAGTAAACTAATGTGCTAAAAGAATAAACCATTATTTAAGTGTAATTTTTTTCTAGCAATGGAAGACATGAGTAGGGATTAGCACATTTCTCTGCAATGCTGAAGAAATACTACAGATGGCCATCATGTGCTCTGACTGTTCACTTAATGTCTAATTTGGCTGAATGTGTAATGGGTGTCCATTTTTACTTCATTTAATTTGTATATGCATATAATGAGCATTTAAAGCCTTTCACCTTGGATAAGTGTGAGAGATTCATTCTTATTACATGTCTGTATCTCATTAATTCCCCACTGCTCTTTGAGCTCCTCACATCCAGTTAATGCTGCCAATTGAAATCTGTCACAGGTGGAAGCTGAATGCAGCCTTTCTGGCCTGAATTTCCAGAGTTAGAATATAGAGTTGGCAGCAGTTTAAAAAAGAATGAAACTACTGTTCTGGGGCTGTATGACTTGAAAGACTATTTTTGTTTGAAGTTTAATTGCTATAAACTGGAATCTTTTGTCTGTAATTTTTAGTGTCAAAGGAAAGCAAATACATCCATGTGTGTGTAAATACAGTTAGAAAGGTTTGGGGTTTTTTTAAACAGATGATCTGTGTGCTTATTCATACTTGTCAAGATAGTTTTTTGTCCCTGTAAACAAGCATTATCTGAATGGATTGCTCAGTCATTTATGCCATCATTTGAATCTGTAAGCTTCTCTTTGTACCACACTAAACCAGGTGCACAACCATAGTACTTTGTTTATTGGATATTGTTCCTGAATTTTGAAGCCATGATTTTTTTTTTCTTTGAAAAGACTGAAATCAATGAAATAATTTCTCTGATGTACCTTCCAGATATCCTTCTGTTTGAAGGAATTAAAGTACATTCAACTGTTACTTGATGTTACCATTTCCAAGAGTCTTTTTCAAAAGAATCAGTTGCTAGTCGTAAACTCAGCATCATCTTTCACAGGTCAGGCTGATAGCGATCGCTTCTTTAAAGATACCAGATGCCCAGTGTGATAAGAGTGACGGGAGGTCACAAGTGACTTGAACATGATGCTTGCTTCCTCTGGGGATCAGATTTATGCTTAATCTCTTGCTCTCCCTCTGCTGCATTAAAAATTGAGACTTCCAAGACTTTTTATCATCACCTTCTCTGAGTGAATGTACTCCAGTGGAGGGAGCGCTGTAAGACGTAACTCTTGCTCACCTTGGTCCTCAGCTAGTGGGACTCCTTCATTCCCCAACCTCATGTGGGGCGGGAGGGTGGGTTTCTGTGGCACCTGACATGGGCTATAGCACTGCTCCCTCCAGGAGGAGTATTCCCTGGCCAGGAAGGAGCGTAAACTGGGAGACATGGCAAAGGTGAAGGGCAAAGGGCTTTGGGAAGTGAGGACATCCTTTCCCAGTGCTTCCACCTTTTAATGCTTGCCAAATGCAATTCATCTACAAGCTGGTGCCGCATGTGTCCTATCTCCTCTGGATGGTTTGGTGGAGGGCAGGGCTCCCCTGCCTCACCTGGGAGGCACAAGACCTGAAGGAAAAAGGGGGAAGCCCTCACATGAACCCTGAGAGCAGCAAAATGGCCTCTGTAGCCACAACCCCAAACCTCTCTTTCAGCCCAAGACAAACACAACCTGAATCCCGGCTGCGGGGACAGACCTAGTCTGCTGGAGGGATGGTCGTGTCCCTGTCCTGAGCTTCAATCCACACCTACCAGCTTTTACTTTCCCCTTTCCAGTACTTTCAATGAATATACAGTCTAATAATAATAATTCCTGAAACACTAAACAGAGCCTGGGCCATGTTACAAATAGCAATAGGTTCCAGAGGGTTTATATTAATCTAATGCACTTGCTTTATTAACAACAAGAGCATGATCAAAGGTTTTATAGAAGTTTAAAGCTTTATTAATTCAACTCAGTTAAGATAGATTTAAATTTCTGCTGATTTCCTAATTATTCACTTGCAGATCATTTACAAAACACGCCAGAAAAAAACTATTCTAATTAAATAAAAGGAAACCATTTCTGTTTATTAATATCTTTCTAAACTTGACTGTGGGAATTCTGTAACCTCCAGATGCCTTCTGACTCAAAGTTGTGCATTGCTCCAGGCCCAAACCCAAGCATTTTAGTGCAATAATAACATTACGTAAAACTGCTGAGGAGGGATCTTACAAGCAGTGGTCTTCACCACCTGAAAGCAATAAGTATTTGTGACTTGCTTTAAGCATTACGACACACTGTAAATCAGTTCTGCAAGACAGCATAGTGGGTTTTTCACTTGTGATAGCTAGGGGATTACTGCCGGCCTTGCCAATGGACTTGGGTTCTTTTTTCACTCTAGTATTCAGCTGAAACACCAGATCCTACACGTAAAGGGACAGTTAGGCAAAACCCAGCAGTGGCAGCAGGGAATGCCCCCGTTCCAGGGGAGCACCCTGTCTAGAGAAGAGCTGCAGTTTGCTTGTTCCTCTGCCAACAGACACCAGTTACGAGTCAATGTGGAGAACTCGAACTGGAAACCACCCCATATCCTCAGCACAGCAAGCTGGGCCCAGCACAGGAATTTTTCCTCTCAGCACCCAGAGGTGTCTACAAGGGATCAAAACCCCGTATCTGGGTATCTGCACTGTGTAGGTCCCTGTAGTGCCCCTCCATCGCGAACTCACCATTTCTGCACCTACACACAACACTGACCCCCTAAATCCTCTCCCTCCCCAGCAGCGCGGCGCGGAGGGGGTCATGCCCACGCCAGGCAGCGGGAGGTACCTCAGTCTCCTCAGCGTCCGGCCCGCCGCGCCTCTCTCCTTCCCGCCGCCATCCCGCGCCAGGTCCCGGCTGCGCATTTCCCCTCAGGGCGGGCGCAGGCAGCGGGACGACCTCCTGCGAGGGAGGCGTGAGGGGAAGGGAGGCTCTCCGCTCCCCGGGGCCCGCACCCCGCGAGAGGGCGCTGGCCGGCGGCGCGCCGCTCCCCGGGAAGGCCGGAGTTTGAAAAGTGCCGGTTGCTGGCGGGGCCGCACGGAGCAATGGCGGCGGGGAGCCCGCAGGTGAGCGCCGCGCTGAGGGCAAGGAGGGGCGGCTCATGGCGGGTGGCCTGAGCTGAGGGGGCTTCCCCATCCTGGGCGGCAGCCTCCATCCTTCTGGGGTCTCCTCCACCTTTCCTGCCCCGCCGGAAGCCCCCCGGCCCCGGGGAGACACGGAGGGAGCGGCGGTGGAGGGAGCGGGCTTCCCGCTGTCTCCTCAGCCGGTCGCGGTGGCCGCGCCCCGGGGAGGAGGGAGAGGCCTTGCGGAGCGGGGGGGGATCCCCTAAAAATGTCCCTCCCCGCCTCAGGGGAGTGGGGCTCGGGCCGGGTTGGTGCTCGCTGGGGAGATCCCTGTCTCGGCATCGAGGAGGTGTGGGGCAGCGGGGCGCTGCCGGCGCTGGGCGGGCCGCCAGCCTCCGTGCTCCGAGAAGCATCCAGTTCTGGAGTAAGCTCGGCGCGGTGGCCGAGGTGCCCTGCCCTCTTCCCTTGAGGCGTTCCAAGCCTAATCCGGGAAAGACGGGATGGAGAGAGCGGCACAAAGGACGGGGTTCTCCCCCCTCGCTGCTCTCCACCCTTGCAGAGGTTGGAGCTGGGAAAGGAGCTGAATGGCTCCGGCCAGGATTGCAAGTGGCTTTTTCCGATGCTTGCAGTATCTTTTTTTCTTGTAAAGAGTGAATGTGGCTAGCATGTGTGTGCCCGACGCAGGCCTTTTCCCTACAGCACAAAGTTGCCCTGAAGGATGTGATTTTCAATGCCCTGGTGAACACATGTGAGCTTTCTCGTTTGAATAGTTTCTGGGTAGTTGATCAGCCCATTCAATCAAGCTGTAAATCAGTTTCTGGGTTAGTGGTGAAACTGTAAGAGCCAGGTCTGCGCTGGGCTTTGTGCAGGTGAAGTTTATTGCCAGACTGGGCATAACCACTGAGGGGATGGGATCTTCCCAGGCTGCAATCCCGAGGACTAAGTGCAACTTTGATACTGCTGCTATTTCTGCCAGTTAGGAAGCAGCGTAGACACTTCAGTGCAAGGAGCCTAGTGGAAGCCCTGGGTGAGTTGTGACAGCCCTACTACAAGTACCAGAAGTGAGTTTATTTAAGCCTCCTTGGGTATTCCTCTGCAAGTTGTAAATGCGTTTTGGGGTTGTGTTGGAGACTTATCCTGAAGGACTGAGCTTTGTGGGGAGCCCAAGAACAGCTGCAGCATGGGCTGGGGCAATCTCCTGATACCCCACCGAAATTCCTGAGTCAGGATGCAAAATGGATCAATCCAAATGCAAATTCAGCTTTTCCATCCTCCTCAGTAAGTCCCTGCCCATGGCACGGGCGTTGGAACTAGGGGATGAGCTTAAGGTCATTTCTAAGCCAAACCATTCCATGATTCTGTGAAAACATCCCATGCTTACATTCTAAATATATTTAGAAAGAATAGCATGGTGCATTAACCAGTATTCATACTAACTTCTGGCAGAGAGTGGCGTGGAGGAAAATCGACCCCAAAACTGCCCAGACCGTACCTGTTCTCTGAATCAATACACAGGTCTCTGTATTCAGTTCCCTTTACTGGTATTACACTTGTAACACTGCTCATTCTGTTGCTCTGAACAGATCCAGGGGGTGGATTGCTTACACCCATTTGCATAGTTTGGATAGAAAAGAGATCTGTATGTTTTTCCTAATGATTTAAGTGGGAATTGCAGCCAAATGGACTCCTTTTAGTTACTTGCTACAGAGTGGATAAAGATCTTACTGATTTTTCAACTTAGAGCTGGTAAAGGCTGCCTGTGACTCAGGAACTCCATGATTCAAGTTCTTCCTCACAAAACTTTGGATGTTTATCAAAGCTCTGGCTTATAGTTCCTGGCTTTACTAATTGGGCGAGAACTTCCTGGAATCAGGATGTTAATCTGGACCTTTTTGTTACCAATCTGAACAACTCCTGTTTTGGCTATTGTGTATCTCCTGCAGACCCAACTTGGTTCTAAGCCAGCTTTAAAATAGATGTTGTTTTTTTCCTTCTTTAATTATTTTGCTGTTAGACTGAAATCAACAAAAACTGATGGAGGATGTTTGGTTGGGTGTTTGATTAAATAATTGTTTCTGTGTGAGTGGCTTCAGCTTTGAATGCACAGCACACTCCTAAAGTGCAGTATTGTACCCGAGTAACACAAAACCAGTGTGGTTTATTGTTGGAAATGTGGTCAACCGACTAAGGAGTGTGAAAGCAAGCTGGGATTCCTGAGTTCTGTCTTCAGTCACTGACGTGCTGTGTGGCATTAAGTCAGTGTAGTAGAGCTTGACAACCATTGCTTTTGCATTTGAGCAGGGAGTATGCTGAATCATTAACGTTAGGTTATTAATATACGTATTGCTTTGAATGCCTTAAAGGCACTCTTCCTGTTGAAGAGAGAAACAATGTCTTGCTTGGATCTGTTACAGTTTTAAGTAGCATCCTCATGGATAAAGCTTTCACAGCTCTGGTCTGAGTCCAGTGTTAATGTGGTCAGTGAGATACACCTCTGATGCGACTGCCTGTACTGTGTATGTCCAGAGCCTGCAGACAGAGCATCTCCATCCAGAGCTGATGGTATATCACTAGAACAAGCAGTGTTGAAAATGGCATAGAACGAGCTTGAATGCTACTAATGCAAGTCAAAAATAGTCCGTGTTTCTAAGTGGCTTTACCGCCTGTAAATCACAGAATAGAGACTGAGACAACATTTGGCTCACCTTTGCAGAGACAGCAGAAAGTTAAGCCTACTCTGTTGCTTGTTCATTTGTAGAAACAGCTGTAGGTTTTACATTTTATTTCTTCATGCCTAACAGCCAAGAGTTAATGCATGCTTGTGATGTGCCTAGAAAACTCTAACGGGTTAGTTGGGATGTGTCTTTGAGCAGTCAGCATCAAGACATGTCCACATAAAAATCCGTGTCTACTACATCATACCAGTAAAAGCGAATGGTGATCAGAACAAGAGCAAGTATTGCCTGGGCTTTGATACTTGAAGAGCAAAGATGTGTGTGGACATTAAATAACAAGGAGAAAATGTGCAGGTTTTTCTCCAGTGTGGATTAAAATGAAATTAAGACATGTTAAGATCAAAGTTGTTTTCTGTCCTCTGCAATTTAAATGTAGGTCTGGTTGCATTGGAAATTTGCTGAAAAGTTTGGCTTAAGAATTTGTTTGAACCAGTTTCTAAATGAAATGAAGGAGTGGAATGTTATGAGGGTATTGCTATACCATAAAAATGGTAGAAGTGTGTTATCTCTGAAATCTTATTGGATTGATTACAGGGCAGCTGTCTCTTGCAGCTGAGCAATGGTGTGAACTTAATGGATCCAGGCTTCCAGCAAAAACTGGAGGGTGAGAAGGAATTGCTTCGCCGTGCTATACAGAAAGAACTGAAGATTAAAGAGGGAGCAGAAAACCTGCGCAAAGCGACAACAGACAGAAAGAATCTTGTTCATATAGAGCATGTGCTGAAATCTTCCAACCGAAAACTGGAGCAACTGCATTGGGAACTTCAGGAGCTTAATGCAAGGATTGTAATAACAGACAAAGAGGAGAATAAGACAGGTAGGGCTTGGGTTATGATTGACAGGAAAATTCTCTTATTGTGCTTCATATTTATATATATTGAATTTATGTGTTTTTCTGTTGAGGGCTCAAACGTAGTAACAGTTTCTTCTGTTGTATGTAGCTGATGAAATTATTTGTGCAGTAAAAAGTTGAGTATGGGGCAATAAAGGTGAAAGAAGGCAACATGAGAGATCGATACAGGGAGGAGACCAGCTGAGTGCTGGACACAGGTAATATTCAGGTGTAGGTTGCAGGTGGAATTGAAGAGATTTGAACAGAGTTTCTGGGCAGTTGATCAGCCAAGTATCTGACAGGATGAGTGAGTATAAAGTTCAAAGAGTGCTTGTTAGAGTGGGTTCGTTGATAAACTAGAGAAATATTGATTTTTCATTTGAAAGAGTGTTTTGCAGTCAGTTTTGTAGACAAGACCTTTTTGTACTTTCTTTTATAGCCTAACCTTGTTTTATAGAGTCACCCATCAATAACCAGTGAAATGACACAAGATAAGATAACTAATGGTATTGATTGTATTGTTTGTACAGATGGATCAGTGTCTCCAGATCCTTGTCTCTGGGAAAGAAACCCAGACCCCATGGCAAGGAAGGTTGAAGCTCTGAAAAAGCAGCTGCATGTTGAAATGAAAGTGAAGCAAGGAGCTGAAAACATGATCCAAATGTATTCAACATCCAAGGTAAACAGGAATAAGTAACCATTTGAGAATATGGATGTTTGGATTGAAATGTGTGTTTAAAATCCATACATAAAAGCTCTCTCTGATATTTCATTTGTGGAAGAAATAAATTTGTAAAGATTGCTTGCCTGAATCCTATCTCTGCATTTTGGTTCTCAGCATAATGACAGCATGTCACATTACAGCACAGGACAACCAGTACTGTAACTGTGCATTAGGCTTCCTGCAACATGGTACAGATTTCAAGAATTTAGCAGGAATCAAAAAGGGAGTGAATGATGTGTGTTTCATTTGCCAAGGACTTAATCCAGCCTATAATTACTGGATGTTTGAGTTTGGTATAACCTTATTTAAAAGACAAATTAAAATATTTTAAAGACACATTAAAAACCCAATAAATTCCAAGCTTATTATGAAGCTTAATTTATCCAGACCAGTAGTGTAGAGGGTGTGATACTCTTATTTGTTAAAAACCTCTGTTCACAAAACAGTGTAAGCACAGTTAACTAGTGAATCACTAGTCTCAGTGACTGCAAGATTTGATATTATAACTGGACATCACCTTGACCTGTCCTTTCCTTCTAAAAATGGAGATAGCGATCTCAAAGTCCTTGATCCTCGGAGGTGTCTCCTTTACATAACTGCTTATGTATGCTATTTTGGAATCATTTATAACCCTTCTTGCAGGTACCACCTCATCCTCATGTGAACACCTCACTGCAGTCCATTCTTAATGAGCAGGGTTCCCTCTCTACCTATGCTTGCTTTTTTGGCAGGAGCGGAAGCTGCTGGCTACAGCTCAGCAGATGCTTCAGGACAGCAAGACAAAGATTGAGATAATCCGCATGCATATTGGGAAAGTATCTCAGTCAGCAGGAGGGATGGAAGATCCAACGGATCCAGCAGGTAGGGTGTTTTAAGTAACTGATAACAGCCCAGAACAGATGCAGCCAAAGCCTTAAGATCCACAGTGCTCAGTCAGTTCTCATCCTTGCCATATTTTATCTCCCAAATGGCCAGTGAGGATGGGGAGCACCATCAGTGCTTTGGAGCTGCGTATTGAGGAGCTGAGACATCACCTGCGCATTGAAGCTGCTGTAGCTGAGGGGGCCAAAAACGTGCTGAAGATCCTGGGAGGGAGTCGGGTACAGGACCGCAAGTTTTTGGCTGAGGTAAGCACTCATTCAGCCTTTCTTGAGAGGGTGGTTTCGTGATGCTTCAACATCAGTGATTTAGCATGAATGAGTAGAGTTAACCGAGAGTTACTAATCTGGTATTTCCTGTCTCTCTGAGAACAAACTGGGATCACTTTCTCTTCTAGGAATAACATTCCTTCAGAAGTGACACTGATGGGGGTGATCAGGATCTGTGGGAAAATATTTAGTCTTTTTCCTTTATTAGTAAGGTGTTCTCTGGTCTGGTTTGGAAGCTTGCTTTAGTAGTTCAGAAAGGATTAAAGTACCTGGACTGGGGCTGTACGATGCCTGTTTTCTGTTCTACTTCATATTGCCAGGCTCAGGGTCGTTTGCAAGAGTCCTCTCAGAAGATTGACCTGCTGCGCCTGTCCTTGGAATGTCAGCTTAGTGAGCTTTCTCCTGATCATCCAAAAAGAGCACTCATCAAGCAGGAACTAGTAAATACTTCCTCCCTGGGAGCTCAACATAGCAGCATCCAACCAACTTCAGTTGTCAAACCTACAGCACTTACAGGTACATAAGTCCTGTGTGGCATGTTGTTTGTAAGGAGGATAGAGGGGGAAAATTAATTGCGTTTATTTTCATTATTGTATTGCCCTTTGCTACATGGGGATTTGGTTTTCTAGCGTCTGGACTTAAGTCTTCTAGGCCAGGCAGAGCTTTTTAATTGCATGGATTTGCAGTCCATTAATCTGGGGTAGATTTGTGCTATTAACCAAGAAATCATGAATCTGAGAAATTCTCAGACCCTTGTGAGGACAAGGCTGACTGGAATCACTTTATCTTTCACATTACAGAAAAATGGGATGAATGTGAAGATTTAATAGTAATAATATTCTTTACTCTCCTAAAATTCCTCAGGAACTTTGGAAGTGAGACTAATGGGGTGTCAGGATCTATTGGAAAACGTTCCAGGACGTTCCCGAATTACTAGTTCTTCTCCCATCTGTGGCAGCCCAAGTGATTTGAGACCCCTTTCCCGAACACGAGTTGGCCTGGGTATCCATGGCCGCAGTGTTGCAGGGAAGTACCTGCGGAATGAAGAGCCATGTAGTGAGTATGGGGTTCCCTCTTGAACCGAGTGGCATATGGGGTCTTCTCATCATGGTATTGGTTAGCCTTGTGTGAGTGTAGTTACAAGATACCCGTTTTCTGCGAAGCTAAGAGTTAATTGCATTATACCTGGTCCTCCCTCTACTCTTCTAGAAAATACAGTTGTTTGGGATATTTGCCTTCAGCATGGGAAATTTTCTGTGGTAAAATATTATAATTCGTGTTTTCTCCTTTGTTTAGACGAGGTGCTTGCTGTTCTCAAAGTGGACAATAAAGTGGTTGGCCAAACAAACTGGGGACCAGTTAATAACCAGGCATGGGACCAGAGCTTCGTCATTGAACTGGACCGGGTAAGTCTGCTCTAGATTCCTTGTGATATTTGTTTTTCCATTTCACCTTACCTGATTTGCTTGTTTAGCTGCCATTCCAGTTGAGTGAACTCTGCATTGCTGCTGTCCCGTTGTCCTTTTCTGCGCCAGTTATCTTAGCCTTCCCCTGAAGGCAGTGCATCTCTGGCAGAGGTTCAGCCTGAACAGCATCTGTTGTCCTTCTCTCCTTATCTGAGCAGTTTTATTTCCCTTATCAGCGAAGCGGCTGTCACAGGGATTTCTGAACTTGGGAGCCAAGACAACCATCTTCAGAGGGTCTACAGTTAAGGTGTGAAAACAACAGAGAAAGTAGGAAACAAGTATTAAAGAAGATTCTTATGCATACTGTTTAGTTTACTGATTTTATTTCTTCTATTTACTTTTAACAGCAGCATGTGTGTGCCATTGCCAGAGCATGGGGTATTATGTAACTCTCTCCTGCTTTTTTTTTTCCTCTCCCGTACCACTCACCCATCCCACCAGTCTCGTGAGCTAGAAATTGCCATTTACTGGAGAGACTGGAGAGAACTTTGTGCGGTGAAGTTTTTACGTTTGGATGATTTTCTGGATAACGAACGTCACGGGATGTGCCTCCCACTGGAACCCCAAGGAATGCTTTTTGCAGAGGTATAAGTATAAGCTTTGTTTCTTTTTAAGAGAACTCTGCTTAGGGTGCTTGCCCTGAAAGCAGTTGTTCAACCCAGGATACAAGGGATGGAAGGAGCAATAATCTAGAAGGGTAGAATGACACCTGAAATCTTTTTCTGTATAAGAATAAGGAGCAACATGATATAATAGATGTGCATATGCCATAGCCTGGAGTGACTCCTCAACTGCTCCACTGTAATTATATGTGTGTGTGCTGTGAAATCTGTTGGGTTTTATTTGCTTTCATTGTGAGTCATTGGTGACACTTTAATTAAACATATGGCTTAATGGTCAGAATTGAATCAGAGACACTGTAGAATCAGAGATCCACATTCCCTCTGGGTATGTTTATTTTATCGTCTTTCTGAGGTTAATAGTTTCAAGTACCATCAATGATGAGATTATGCAGGTAATCCCGTAAAAGCCACAGTACTTTCTCCTTTGTGTTGTGATGAAAGTTCCTGTGGTTATCTCTCCAAAAGCAGGATCTTGACCTCATGTACCAAAGAAGGCAGGAGAGGAGGCAAATTTGGGTTTTATGGTTTTGTGGGGGTTGGTCTTGGTGTTTTGGTTTTTACTTCTCTGCCACGGACTAATACTTTTTTTTTTACCCTACACATGGATGTGTTCTTTATGCATGGCTTTACAAATTAGATTAATGATGTTTGGGATATGAATTTGTCTGGGTTTTTTTCTGCTTTCAGGTAGCAGAAAATTCTAACGTCTGAAACTGTTGCTAAAGTAACGGATGTTTAGAGGGTGAAGCTAGAATAACACAGTCTGGAGTCTATGTAATTGACTCTAACTTATCAAACAGATACGAATGGAGAATTCGATGAGAGGGCAGGCACATGTGAAGGTCTGTGTTCACAGTGTAAAAGAAAAATCCTGACAAATCCCCTTTGCTTCTCTGCCAGGTGATGTTCTGTAATCCTGTCATTGAGAGAAAGCCAAAACTGCAGCGACAGAAACGCATCTTCCCCAAGCAGAAAGGTAAGCTGCTGGAGAGCTGACTGCTTACTACGTAGGGTGTGTAGGTGAGGGCAGGGGTTTGCACAGGCAGGCTGGTGTACCCTCCTATCCCACTGAGTTTGTAAGACACTAGAATGCTTGCTAATTCCTGTGTGTAAGTAGGTGGGCTTATTAGAATGGCAAAGTTTGTTCAATCACAAAACATGTAGGCAGCCTGGCTATGTAATGTGATAATTGTTGTGGTGTTTCTACTCATAATTAACGTTTTGAGGAAGATATAATTACTAGTTACTTAACAGCCTCCTTGGCAAGATCAGGGACTCAAGCTGTGCTAATTTAACCAGTAATGCTGTTACTGATGAACAGAGTTTGGAAGGTTTTCAGGAAAACTCTGAATTATAGAAGACTGTGTCATGAACAGGCTACTGATTGTCAAGTCTTCAGAGCTGGCATCTCAGATTAATAGTTTAGGGACTGGAATAACTTGCCTACTTTCTTCTTTGTCTGCAAATTCTTTCTTGTGAAGCTGAATAAGGTAAGACTTTACATACTGAGAACTCCTGGCAGTGGGGATAAATGAGATTTTATATTATATTATTCAGGAAGTAGTAAAAATAACAAAAACATTCCAAATGTTTTACTCTTTTCAAGGCATTTTCAGAAACTTTCTGTTCGCAAGCTGCCTGATTAAAATACAGTGTTGAAATAGAAGAAAACCTGACTTAAAAGAAGTTTTTTAATGTTTCATGCAATTTCTACTTGAGGATTGTTATGGTACTCTATGGAACTGAACTGAAGTGAAACAGTAGATCTGTATCATCATCATTACTAATTTTTCTTCCGGGGGGGAAAAAGCCCATTCTCCCTGAGGTGGGCTCCCTTTTTGAATAACCCACGGGTGTTTGGGTGGAAACAATAATTTAACAGTACATGAGATTGTAATTTGTGTGTTGTTAAATCACTGGTGTTTTGACTCTGACTCCTCCAGGGAAAGAGTTTCTCCGAGCTCCTCAAATGAACATAAATGTTGCTGCTTGGGGTCGCCTGATGATGAGTTTCCTCCCTCCGTGTAGTTCCATGGGCACTCTGAGTCCCCCACTCCATGATCCCATTCACACAGACTTTTCTCCAGGTCCCCCACAAAGTCATGTTGATCCAATGTCCAAATTGAGTAGGTAAGTCATGTTCTGAGTGTTGCTGAATAACACTCTGAAACGGGTGTAGGATAGATCTTAAAATTTGGTTGCATCTTACTATGGTGATATTGATCAGAAAAATGTATCTGAGGATCTTAACTCAGGATTTTAAGTGCTGCCTGAAATGATGTAATTTTAGTGGGATGTTCAGTATATCGTGGGTAGCTCTGACTTATTGTTAGCACTTGGTCTGGTTTCCAGAATTGCTCTCCTAACAAGCAGTGTGTTCCAGAGCCAGTGGGACTTCAGCAGCTTTCTTTTCCTCTGCAGTGAGATCTGTGGGCAAGTGGTGATAAGTAAACACTGTGATACTACAAAATAAAACACCCTGAAACAAACACAAAAAACCACAACAAAACAAAAACAACAGCAAAAAAAAAAAACCAAAACACCAAACCCCCCAAAAAAACACAAAAGGGGGAACAAAACACCCAAACCCAACCAAAAGCAGATTTCAAAAGTTACTTTATATACAAAGAAAGGTGTATTGGTTTTGTGCTGTAAAGGAAAGAAATTCCACATATAAAGTATCTTTACCAGTATAGCAACTGAATTCCAGGCAAGGTCACAGTGTGATTGTTGTAGTAAAAATGCACTCTTCCTTCATGAGGCTAAGTGTACCCCAACCACTAGCATAATGGAGCACTCAAGTAGGTACATCACATAGAAGGTACATATATCTAAAAGACACTATTCCTGCTGATTCACAAGACATAGAAAAGCTAAAAAGAAAAGAATCAACTACTGTGTTGCTGTTAAAATCAAGGCTTCCTTTAAATTCTTGATCATAGTGACTTATTTCTACCTACCTCTGTTTAATTGATTTTTATAGCATCAGAGAGCTGTTGTTGGATGTGAGTTTAACTATCAACAACTTAATAGCTTCTTTTCATTTATTTAGGAGAGCATAACTCTTGATACCTCACAGACTTGCAATGTGAATCAAGGAGTCCTGTTGTCCAGTGTGTTGGGCTGAATTAATATAGAAAAGATGTGTCTGTACGATGTTCTGTTCTAAGGCAATCTCCTTCAATTTTGTCTTACAAATGCAGTGAATTTCCTGTGGCTAAGCTCACATTTACTGACGAAGCACCACCCAAGCCTCCACGCCTGTTCCAGATGGCCAACTCCAAAGAATCAACCCCATCTCCTGCAGATTCTCCGGTAATCATCAGGGCTAACAGGGAGACCTTTTATTGGCTGTTATTCTTTCAAAGCCTAGTTCTTCTTATTTGTTTCTTACTGGAAAAATCAACTATAGACAAGCATCTCCTCATTAGCTGGCTGACCTCCAGGGATTCAGAATCCAGTGAGCTGTTTTGGCATGGAATCTTTACAAAAATTAAGTTGGGAGTTCAGGGCAAGAGCACAGAGAGAAGGTGGGGGAGGAAGGCAGGCAGGCTTTTAGGACCAGTTGAAGTTCTTTGTCATTAAAGAAACTGGGCAAACCCAATAAGAGCTCTATTTTTCTGACAGGAAGGAGCAGGAAAATTGTTTTGAGTAGTATAATGGTTAATGACCTGTGTTCTACCGCATCTTAACCCTTTCTTATTTGCCTTTGTTGATAGAGGAAGCCGCATTCTTTGATCATTGACTCTTCCTGGGACAGGAAGTGTCTTTTTTTCCTAAAAAGGAAATGTTTTATCCCAGACTTAAAAAAGCATTTACTTGAAAGGGTTTGAGCCTATAAAAAAAAAAAAAAAAAAAAATCATACATGTTATGTGTGACTATTGACAATCTGTTTTCATGCTGCTTCCCTCCGAGCAGAGGGGATGACCAACTACAAGAACTTGTTTGTGGTTGTGCTGGTTCATGACAGAGGAGACAACTTGGATGTGGATGTTCAGGTCTGACTTGATGATTCCAGATTCTGTTCTTTTCTTTCTGTTCCTAGCGTCTGAAGAGGCTGCATGTTGATGAGAAGTCCTGCAGCTCTGCTGTAATAGTCCCAGCATCTCCAAGGTAACTGTGGACAGCATGGGCTGTCTTGGGTCACAGATTAAAGAGGTACTGGGCTGAAATGTTTGAGCGTGCAGTCTAAAATTCAGCTCAAGGTCTGCTTTGGTTTCTCAGCAGCAGCCTCTTAGTGCTGAGTATAGACAGTACCATGAAAAGTCTGCTCTGAACTTGTCCAAATGTGAGTCATCGGCTTTTTAACCCCAGCACTTAGCCTAGTGATAGACTGTACACTACAGTGTAATAGATTATTTGAGTAGGAGGTAAAGTCACTTACCTGTCTTCAAGTGCTTCCTTATTTGAAGTTTTATGGTGTGGTATATTTAAATGTGTCTGTGTTCTATGTTATAAATTTCAGAACCACTTTTGCTATCTCTCACACTTCTGTTTCTATTGATATGCAAGATACACTGTATTTCATTACATAGGGAGGCATAAACCAGTAAGTTATTTATAGTCTGTGGCAGCTATATATACATAATTTGTATGTAACAACACACAGCAGTAAATATACCAAAACCAGGACAAGTAAAAAATAATTATTATTGTTGAACAAATACTGACCAAAAAAGCATGAATAGCAAAATCTATCAAAGCTGATCTTAACAGTTCAGATCATAGAATTATCTTCATAATTTCATCATCACTTTTGAGGGGTCCCATCTTCAAAACTATGTCAGGCACCTGCCTACTTTCCCTCTGAGAAGGCTGAGGAGGGATTTGAGTCCTTCATGGGTAGATGCATTGCTCTTTGTTTCACTGACTGGAGGTGTCCCGGAATATCTGCTGCCATTTAAAGATGATCCTGGACTCAGGTGTTTAAGATGTGGGTTGTTTGTTGGGGATTTTTTTATTATTATTTCCAAGCAGTTCTGCAGCCTGAGTTTCCCTGGTAACACCTTGTGGCTGACACAGCATCTCTTTATTAATATATGTTTTTTCCAGCAACATCTTACATCTGTTGTCTCACCATGTTTCATTTCCAGTTCTCGAGAGAGAACTTTTTTTCTTAAGCTGCCCTTATCCTACCAGCACTTGATATACATGCTCATGTCTGATTAACACAATTGCTGTTGAGCCTGCTGAAAGAAGTGAAGGCAAAATTGAATTTTACTCCCTCAAGGATGGGGGTGGAGGGGAACTAATCCTGTTATGGAAAGTAACAGAGAAAGCAAGCTTTGGAGAGTCAGAATTGTTGCTCCTGTTGCCAGCAGAGATTCAAGTCAGACTGCTGCCACTGAGAGCAGTTTCCTTGTGGTTGCCTCCTACTTTTTTTCAGTGGCAGAACAGCAGCAAGCCTAAGTTTACAGGATTTCATCTTAGACGAGGAGTGGTTGACACAGCTGTTTGCTTTCCGTTTTGCTATACAGAGCTTCTTCACCTAACAGAAATATGTACTCTTCAGTTATCTGTTTGTGCGTGTTTTGGGTATTGTCTCAGCAATTCTGTGTTTGTCTGCAGGAAAAGGACAGTTCAGCTTGAGGATTTTCACTGTATTGCTATGCTGGGACGTGGTCACTTTGGGAAGGTAATTCAGAAGTGTACACTTTGTGAAAGAGAGCAGAGGGACTGTGGCTCTGAAGATTGGCCTTTGCCTCAGAGTCCAAATAGAAATGTTGCAGTACAGAAGAGATTTGTTGTAATACAGATGTACAAAACAAACCCAGCCCAACCACACAAGCAGCTGATAACTTGTTAACAGTCAAAATTCCTGAAGATTTGTGGCTTCAAAGCCTGATGAAAACTATCCTGAGAGTCATTTCATAAAGCACACCTTTACCATTCCTTTCTTTTTCGTGGCGGTCACTAATGGAATAGCTCCATTCCCCAAATCTGTATGCATAGTTGCCTGGGGTGAGAGCTCTGAGGTGCTCATGAAGCTGTGATACTACTGTTTGTGGAAAGAATATAACTTGCACCAACATCCTTCTAGACTGCTTCAGTACAAGGAGCAGGAAAAAAGCGCTAAATTTTTGGAGTTACTTGAGCTTGTTGTTGAGAATGACTCCCATTGACACAAACTATTTCTATCCACTCCAGATAGTCAAAGTAATCCAGTAAGAAAATAACAGATTTGTTTGAAGTAGAGCTCTTCTGTTGTCTTTCAGGTACTGCTGGCTCAATACAAGGCAACTGGGAAGCTGTATGCTATCAAAGCCCTGAAGAAAAAAGATATTATTAGGAGAGATGAAATTGATAGGTGAGCTTGGCTTAGAGATGGTACATTTGCCAGAGGGTACATTCATACACCTGTAATCAAATATTAGTAGGTTTTATGTGTACTGGTCATGGCACTGTTCAAGTTAAATATGACCTTAGGGCTTGAGTAAGTAAAATCACGAGTAAGGGAACTTATAACAGTGCTGTTTTCTGCCTTCTGGTGGAATAACACCTGAAGAACATTGTAAGACTGAAGATTTGGAAGGATGTAAGATAAATGTTGTATTAGCCCTCACTTTTTATTTCTCTAACTTAGCTGTAACAATTTTCTTCTTCATCCTGTCTTTCTCAGAACAGGCTTTTCTGCCAGGTTTTAACACTTGATGTTTTCATTCTTTGAATCCCGGCAGCTTGAACTGTGAGAAGCGAATATTTGAAGTGGTTAATTCTTCTGGTCATCCATTCCTGGTGAACATGTTTGCATGTTTCCAGACACCTCATCATGCTTGTTTCGTGATGGAATATACTCCGGGTGGTGATCTTATGATGCGCATCCATGAAGATGTCTTTCCAGAGCATGTGGCACAGTGAGTTAGAATTAGTCTAGTTTCCAGGCACTAAACATTTTGAACTTGATTCTCATAATAATTTCCTGATAACTGTTCCTCTCTTTTAGGTTTTACACAGCCTGCGTAGTCTTGGGGCTCCAGTTCTTGCATGAGAAGAAAATTGTTTATAGGTAAAGAAGCAAAAATTCACGAATAAGACAGTCCAGCAACTTGAAAGTTGATTTTTCCTGACTGGAGCTCACTATCTTGCTAGGGTCTCTAATCTTTCTGTCTGTCTTTATTTTCCCCATCACCTGCTGCTGTCAGCATGTTCATCGTGTTTAAAGTAAAGAAAGTCATCTAGAAGCTATTCATCTGACATGTTGCAGGTGATTAATCCTCTCTGACATGTCAATACATTCTGGGGGGCACCTGTAAGTCACTGCTTTCTTTTTTACTGTCATAGTCAAGTAATTTGTCATGCTGTTGTGGGGTGCTTTTTTTCCAGATGAATAAGCCCCACCCAGCTCCAAGCTGCTTTGTGAGCCTTTCACTAAGAGGAAAACATCAGTAACTTAAGGGGAATCTTTCAAATAATACATGATTTAAAACAAATGCAGACTTTGCTCAATCTAAAGTTGATTTTATTAACATCTAGCTTCCACGTCTTGTGCAAAAAAATATGTTGGATGGCAATCCTAGGACTTCATCCACCATTTTCTTTCTTCTCCTTTACCTTCAGGGACCTGAAATTGGATAATCTGCTTTTAGATGCTGAAGGATTTGTGAAGATTGCAGATTTTGGATTGTGTAAGGAAGGTGAGTGACTTTGATGAAGCTGAAATTGAACCTTCAGAACCAGTTTAGGGTCTGGGCTTCAGTAATTTGTTTTCAAATACAGATACTGAGGTGGTCCTGTGTAACTTACATTGATCCCCATCTTAAAAACAAACTAAAACCCACCAAGACCAAAAAAACCCAACAAACCAAACAACAAAACACCTCACCTGTCTGGCCATGATGAAAGGACAAAGTTCTCTTTCCAAGTTCGTCTTCAGGAAACTTACAAAGAAGTTTACAATGTGTTTGCTTGTTCAAAGGAGCCAGAATATAGGATGCTACAAAATGTATACTTGAGTAAACGAGCAATGGAATCTGCAGGGAATTGCCTTGTTTTTTTCTGTTTGTTTAAGCATCATCTGTATATTTCTTATTTGGAGTTCTCAAGAGCCTCAGGTTTCATACCTGCTATTGCTGTTTACAGACTTTAAAGAGAACCCTTGCCTGGTTAACAACATTAGATTATCGGTGATAAGCTGTGGCTTCCAGAAGGTGAGGCTGCATGTGGTCCATTTAGTAATGTGTGCTGGGTTTTACAAGTGTTCTTTTCCTACAGGAATAGGCTTTGGAGACCGCACAAACACCTTCTGTGGCACCCCTGAATTTCTGGCTCCAGAAGTCCTGACAGACATCTCATACACTCGGGCAGTAGACTGGTGGGGATTGGGTGTGCTCATTTATGAGATGCTTGTTGGTGAGGTAAGACCTTTCTTTAAGAGGACTTCCCTAAACAGGCTTCTGGCAATAGCACCCAACCACGTAAGAAAACAGTTTGCTGAATGCAGTCAACTATTAGTACTTAAATTACATTTTACTCATTCATAGTGCTTGCCAAGCACTAACTAATTCATACAGTTGTCTGCTATTCTCATCCCTATTTAATAGTGAGGAATGAGTGCTATGTGGATTGAATAATCAGATGTCCCAATTGCAGTCACCATTCCCTGGAGACGATGAGGAGGAAGTCTTTGACAGCATTGTCAATGATGAAGTCCGGTATCCACGATACCTTTCATCTGAGGCACTTTCTATAATCCGGAAGGTAATGGGCTTGATGGGTTGCTGAGAGCCTGAGGAATTTGCATTTATTGTGGAAGTGGATCCAGAGGGACGCTACTAGGACTGGATAACATTTGTGTGTGTAATCTGGAGCTGCCTACCCAGACTAAGGAAACATTTAACATTTACACATGTTTTTCCTTTCCTTCCCTTTACATAAATGTTATTCTTCTGTCTAAGGATGACTAAGCAGACTTCTTACTGAGGGCTGTTTCTGCCAAGTCTGACATGGAAAAGTGTTGATTCAAGGGCAGGAATGTCAGAGTCATTCAGTTTTTAAATGTAAGCCAGGGGTTCACAATTAAGATGAGATGCTTCATGCAGTTATCTCATTGATGTGGAGGAGCAAGGAGCTAGGTCTGAGCTATTACTAGCAGATTTATGACCTTGCTGCAAAGTGAGAATGAGAAGATACTGAGGGGTCAGTGCATCTCCTTTCTTTTTTTTTTTTTTTTCTATCTGGAATATGATTTCTGTCCACCTTTGTTCCCAGTGTTGAATTTTGACCTGATATTTCCTGCAGCTTCTTCGGAAATGTCCAGAGCGCAGACTGGGAGCAGGGGAAAAAGATGCAGAAGAGATTAAAATCCAGGCCTTTTTTAAGGTAGGAACTCACTTCATCCCTCCTTATCTCTTGTGCTTGAGCTGAGAGTGACATACTTTCTGTTGGTATGGAGGCATATTTCCTATTAGTCATCAGTGAGATTTTAGTGGTAGCTTCTATTGCACCTCAGTGCTCTGTTCCAGAATGTGTTTCATGTTTGAAATGACATCTCCCGAGAGTGTATTCTGGGATCTATAAGCTCCCAGCACTGGTTTATTTCTGATTGTGCTGCTTCTAGGTACAAATACACCTACCTTGTGAGCCATAAACATCTCATTTCATAAATAATCTTAAGGTCAATTTGGTCTGTTCACTTCCTTCTCTTACAGGGAATTGATTGGGATGCCTTGTTGGCCAGGACTCTGAAGCCCCCTTTTGTGCCCACTCTAAGAGACCCAACTGACATTAGCAACTTTGATGAAGAGTTTACATCACAAAAGCCCATCCTTACTCCTCCCGAGGAGGTTGCTCTCCTAACCCGTAAGGAGCAGAATGTCTTCAAGGACTTTGACTTTGTCTCCAGGCACCTTTTAGATGTTTGACTCGAGCTATAAAAAACATTAACAGATTGTTACCACCTTCAGAGAGCGAACAGAGGACTTGGCATGAGCAATGGAAAAGTCAACAGATCTACTAGATCTGGTAGTAGTGCTGATGACCCTGGGATGAGAGTGCCCCACAAGCTGAGTTAGCCTGCTGCATTTTTTTTCAGCCTCCTTTGCTGGAGGGATACTGGATGTCACTTATTTTTAAGGAGCAATTAGAGTTTGACTGGATTTATCTTCTGCTGCCATTACATATAGATGGAAATGTGGAATATAAGATGGACTTAATTTAATGAAATCAAATAATCTCTGCAACCCAGGTTACTCTTTGCAAAAAACCGAAGTAAGTAGCACAGCTTTTTAAAGTTAGAGGGAATTCCCCCCATTAGAGGGAATGGACACTTCTCAGCTGTTGTCTAAAAAAGATACATACAGCATTCCCTCTTTGTAATGATTCCCACTCATAATTATGTGTATGCCAGAGAAGGACTGAATTTTAACACAACCAAGACAATGGTATTTGTGTTTGACAATGATCCAAGTGATTTATCTTGAGGAAAATGAGTCTCTTTCTACTTCTTTGAGGATGTCGTATCTCAAATATTGTTTTTAATGATATGAAGAAGCCACAGCTTTGCACATTCTATTCTTGAAAATAAAGAAACCATTCCTTATAATGAAATTTCAGCTTTTCATCTCCTTTGTGTTAGCTGAACGTTTCAGGTCAGGGCTAACCATATTCTGTCCAAAAGGCAGGCTTTTATTTTTCTCTGTAAATGTTAATAGTAGCATTTCCTTCCTTCCTTCCTTCCTCCCTCCCTCTCAATCAAGTTGTCTGTGTACATGTTGCATGGTGTCATCCACTGTCACAGGTAAATGACTGTAGTCAAATTGTCTCTCCACAGATGTTATCAATATGTATCCTGTATCTTTTGTTGGGATAGTCAAATAATTACAGTGTTAATACTGGAAAATCAGTAAGTTAAAGGTGATTTCCTTTGCCTGGTAACGTGTTGTAATTATACTTGGTAAGATACATTTTTCCTCTTAAATTCATATTAGCCTGTTGGGCAAAAAAAAAAGTGCAAGAGCCATCTATAAAGGAAGCATCATATTGATCATAAATAGGGAACACACAGCTATTACTCTCAGTTTGTCTCCAACAGAGGTAGACAGAAGTTGAAGCAAATGCAATTGTGCTGTATATGGAGATAAGGCTCAGTGCAGGTAGTGAGTTGTCACATCAAGGCTGGTCAAGAATTTAGAGAGGTAAGAGCTATGTTTGTGCAAAACAGGTAATTCACACTGAATCTAGATTTAATCTTTTCAGAGCCAATTATAACTGCATCTGAAATCCCTGTGTTCAAATATCCTTCATCCTCCTGCTCTGCCTTGCAGTCTAATGACCCTTTTAAAGCAGGATATGCGTTTTTCCTGCCCTTTGTTTGAACAGTACTGCCTGGCTTGCAGTTGGCCCCTACAAGTGTGTTTTGTGACTTTTCTTAAGGTCAAAGCCTTTGTAAAGTGATCAGTAAAGTGGATTATTAGCACAGTGAAATCCAGAACTTGGGTTCAAAGAAGGAGGCATAACCAAAACAGGTGTATTTAATTTTTTAATCCAGTAAAAAAGACAGTAAATTACCATCCTGGTGCATTCTGAAAAGAATTACCAAGCAGAGCAAAACTCTGTGTTCTGAGTTGTAGTATCCGCTGAGGAGCTTTTATTTGACTGATACGTGAAGAACCAGAGATTGTGATGTGGCCAATGAGCCACACTGACACAAACTGCAGAATCTTCTCTGGATGACATGCCATTGTTATGAAAATCATCCTTAGTGTTCTGATTTCCCCCTGATAAGAGTTTCTACTCTGAACTAACCAGACTGGAAACATCACAAGCACTGGAGCTGGTAAAAAAAGGGATGCTGTTCTGCTTTTGGACTATCATGCTGTGTTAGTGACTACACTGTCCTTCCATGAGTGCTCATCAGCTTTAAATCCTGAGTGCATTCTACCAGCTCTCCAGATGTGCTCTTGAGCTGGTGCATTTCCTGAGCCAAGGCAATTAAGGCACAAAATAATTTTAATGTTAAAGTTTATTTTGCTGCTTGTTTTTGTTCTTGGTTTTGGTTTGTTGGGGTTTTTCTTACAGAAAAGGCTCAGGACTAAGCCTCATACCACAATCTTCTCTAATTTTAAAGCTAAAATTGATCATCCCATACTTTCTTTGGTTCATTATGGAACTCTGACCTTTTATTCCACTGCAACACAAGTAAGCTTGCTGCTATCCTAGAAGGCTGTCAATCAGCACTCCTTCACCTCAGTGAAACACACAGGACCTACAATCTTTCCTCTTGCACTGAAACTTGGTATTCTTTTAGAAATTTTTATTAGTATGTTGAGGTAGTAATATTGCCAACAGTGTTAGTGGAGCTAGGCAAGAAGTACCCACCTCTGCTACTGATTCTCTTCCCCACAAGCTACGGGAAAGGCCTGAGCATGAACTTATCTGCAGAAATAATTCTGTACATAAGTATGTTGGTATCATTCTTTGCTGAGTTGATTCAGAAATAGTCTGTGAATTATTAACAGCACCATCAGCTTAGAGAAAAAGCCCTTAGGAAGCTGGTCAGGGCATCAAAAAGTACAGGCTAATTATCTTATAATCTGAATGTACTGTTTTACAGCTGTTTCTCATTTAAAGCCTCAGATCTTTGTAAAAAAGCATTAAGTTGAGGCATGTGGTCAAAATGAAATTTGTCTTTGACTGTCCAAATATTGACTCAAGTATTTCTATTACGTGCCTAACACGACTGACAAAAGGCACTGCAGTTCTCACAGTGAGAACTAGGTTGAAGAAAGGCCACAGGAATTATACTGATTCTGGCTGATTTTGTCTGTAACTGCTGTTCCTTGGCAGCAAAAGGAGAGGGAAGCTTTCGCAAAGTGAATATGGATGATCACACTGTTCGTTTGTCTCTTCTGGGGAGATATGGATGCAGTTACAAAAGAAGTACATTTAGAGAGAGACCTTTGCTCCATCCAGAACTCAGCTCTGCTGCCCTTCCCAGAACCAGTGTTTAACCGTGTTATTCATATGTAAAAAAAAAATAACCCTGACTTATCCTTGAAGTGTAATCTGCAGGATGAACAGGTTGTGGAATAAGCTGCATAGTTCATGATGTACTTAAGTTCCATCTAAGGCAAAAGCAGCAATTGCATTAGCAAAGCTTCACCCAGCAGATGTGTTGGCAATCTACCAGGTAGGTGCTTCTGTGACTAGACAGGCTCATTGTTCCTGTGAAAATAGATTTTCTCCCATGCAGTCAGGTGGCATGAACAGAAGAATCTCCAGAGATTGAGGATGACCCCTTGGTCAAAAGGATTCTCGAACTCAGAGTGTCGCAGGTAGGAGATGCGATGATGTGACATGAATTCCCAGGTGGTGGTGTTGCATGAGATCAGATAGAGGTGTGAAATGAGCAGCAGCACAACAACAATGGTGAATATAACTATCAGGAGAAAGGATGTGAGGAGGAAAATGTTGTGATTCAGCCACTCCCAGGACAGTTCAAAGTAGAGGCCTGACCTGTCAATTCAAAGAGCAATAAATTCCTGGTTAAAAATGTTGAGCTAGTTCCATAAGCCAAGTGACCTTGATGGAACATGTAAGTGGGTACATAACTACTGAACTTCTGATAATCATGTTCTACAGAGAGTTAATATACTGTTATACTGTTTGTTAATATACTGTTACTTAAGAGTTAATAAACTCTTAAGAGACTGCACCAATAGTGACTTAGTATCTAAGAAGTTGAAAAGATACTGGTTCCCCTGACAGCTGAGACAATCATCTTTGGTTAACTCCTCCTGAACAGGCTGAAACCCTGTTGGTGTTTCCAGTACTTGGATTTGTAAACCCAGGTCTTATTAGAGTAATTGAAGCAAAATCAGCTTTTGTACTGCTGTGAATGCTGGTAATTACATCTTAATGATGAATATGAAACCTAAATTATCAGATTCTGCTCAACTACTGCTCAGCTATGTTGTCCCTCAGCAGATTAGGGGGCTCCAGGGTGCAAAAGAGGGTGAAGATCCAAAGCCTACAAATTACTGCTTTGCTCTACATAACCCCTTCAGTGGGACTCTAGCAGCATCAGAACATGTAGCCATCTCAGAGGTCAGAGTGCTGCCTCAAGGCCTTACCAAGCAACCTGACCTCCCCACAGCAGCACGACAAGCTGCACGCTCAGGTAGACTATAAAGAAGGGGTGATTCTTTTCTCCTATGCAGTTCTCAATCCAGGGACAGTGATGGTCGTAGCGCCGCACGCAGTGCTGGCACAGCTGGCAGTGCCTGGCTCTCATCGGCTGCTGCAAAACACAAACCAACAAAAAGAGAAGAAAACCACTAGCAGCGGCCTGCTACTGTGGTTGTGCTAGTGTGGTAGAAGAGAACATCATGCAAAACTCTCTTCCTCCACAGCAGTGCTGTCCCAAAAGCTTTTTTTTATCTTTTGAGATACACTGCTAAGACAACTACATTGCTAAGACAACTACAGGGGATCGTGATCTCCCTGGTAAAGATCCAAATTAATGAATTCCAAATGAAATTATTCTCCCGCACTACTTCTAGCTATATTTTTTAATCTACTTATTTATAGGAAGTTCAGTGTGTAAGGGAGGGAGCTGGAGCCAATCAGTCTATTCAGGATTGATGCGGAAAGCTAGGACCACAACTATTGAATAAAGTGGGCAGGGATGGGATGTTCCTACGGGACTGCATGGGAAATGTCTTTGCTTCTGCGAGAACACAAGACACATGCACAAGAAAGTGACTCAAGTGCTAGGAATAGAGAATATGAAAGATCTGGCTGAGAAAAGTAGTGCCCCTTAGGATTTGTTGCCCAAGGCATATATATGTCTTGCCAGTTTTTCCTCTTGTAATAAGCTCACTTCTCCTGGTAGATATTCTTCAGGAATTCATGGAAGCTAGGATAATACTTGATTTTATTAAACTGATAAGCATCACTGTGAAAACAGGCCTTTCTAGGCTTTAGGCAAACTATTTTAAGAGCTAATCTAATTGCTCTAATTTTTCCTTCATGCTGTCTTTTATAACTAATACTAATGTTTTGCTGGGTTTAGGCCTCCAAATGATAGAGATAGCAAGAGTTTTCTGTATGTCATGCTTGGCCGCCTTTATCACAGTATCTTCAAAATAACCTTTTTGACAATACTGTAAGGTCTGACTGACATGGCAGTAAGAATGTCACAAAAGATCCTTGTTTCTGTAAGCCAGCACGGAACTGCTTCAGCCTTGGAAAATGAGCACACATGCCAATGCCTATGACGACATCTTTAGCTACACAGTTCCTTTGGATCACTTCAATTCAGAACTGTATTGGAATTCAATTTGCTTGTTGTGTTTATTTTTATTGTGAGTTTTTCAGCAGAAGGGGGACCCTTCGATAGAATCAATCAGATCTGCCATGCCTCCAAACCACTGAGCAGTGAGCAGCAATGACAGAAAAGCAACAGCTGCTGAACAAAGAGGTTGCCAAAACGTGTAAGCTTGGGAATTGCCCATCCTGTCCTCTTCTAGTGTGTTAAAAATGCCTACTTTCCCCATGAAGACCTACCTTCACCATGCAGTAACCACAACGCCGCAGCTTAACATTACTTGGAACCAGGGGTATGACCACGCTTTGTTCTTCACTCTCGTCTGCCTAAAAAAAAAGAGAAAGGGACTAACTAAGGAGGTTTTGTGTGCTGCTGCTGTGCCCTGACTGAGCTGTCTGTATCCTTGTAGTTAATAGTTAAGCAGTGCTGGTTCTCTCTGTCACTAAGAAAGTTAAACAGAGTAATTTCTTCAAATCCCTACAGGAGCTGCAGACAGTTAAGGTACAGGGAGAGAAAACAGGCTACCGTAACCACCAAAAGAATGTTTTCACAGAGGCAGAAATAACTGTGGGCAAGATACCACACTGATCCCGAGGCTACGCTTTAGGACAAAAACAAGGTTAGACTTTGCTTCCAAACACAATGGTATCTTTTCAGTATAAGCAGTGCTACTTATTCTTAGCACAGCCAACATGTACTTCAATGAAGGATAATTAAAACTTACAATGCTTTTGTCCTACACAATTTGTAGGCAGTGAACCTGAAGCAGACTATCTCTGTTACTGAAACTTTGCATGTGTTTTACTTCATTGTAACTTGCACATGTACATGTCCGCCGAGAGGACAACAAATCTATACACAGTTCAATAGAGCTGCAGAGCGCTTTCTTCCAAGCTTGCCATTTGGTTTTTTTGCACTTGTACCACTTAGCAGTAGTTAGCATAAACCAGGTCATGTATACATTCCATGGGGTATTGCAGCCTCTGATGTGAGAGAGAGGGCTTGCGCTCAAATAGCACAGTGCATTTAGAACGGGGATGTGGTGTAAAAGGCACACTTAAAAGTCTATGAACCCTACTGCTGTCACAGGATATGATTTGGACACTATCCATCCTGATCTCCAGTGGTTCATGTAGGTTTCCTTTATGCCAAGTGCAACAGAAGCAGATTGTTCTTATCTAACAGAGTGGGGAAACAAAAGCGTATAGATGTTACAGCCTCACCACCTTCTTCCATTCACGAAGTGCTATACCTTCTCTTCCTCTTCAGCCTTAACAAAACCTGGGTCCATGAGGGACACCCTGAAGTACAGCAGGATCGAGCACAAAACCAGCGAGACGAAGATCAGTGGCTGCAGCAGCTCCCCGCGCTCCTCTTGCTTTTGAAGATCTGAAACGGAGAGCAGCGCTCCTTGTGAAGCCTTCAGCGCCCTTCTCTCTGCCCCTACCAAAGGGCTCCCTACGGGAGGGGGAACGGAAGAGGCCGCTAACGGCAGGGGCTCCCGACAGCCCCAGGTTCCCCTCTGCCCTCAGCTCCTGAGGCCGAGGCAAGGCACAGAACACCCGCACCCCCCCGGCGCAGCCCGAGCCTGGGCCGCGGCCTCCTCCGCTCCCCCGGGAGGCCCGCGGCGGCCCCGCCTCACCTGTGCGGTGCAGGAAGAGCCCCAGCGCCAGCCCGCCGCTGAGGGCCGTGTGTGCCACCCTCACCCACCGCCGCCCGGCGCCCATGGCTCCCGAGGGCGGTGCCTGCGGCAGGCACTGCCGGGCGGAGCGGGCGCTGCTGTCCTCCCAGCGTGGACGCGGCTGCGCTACGAGCTGGCCTGGGCCGTAGCCGGCGCCTCAGACTCGGCTCCCCCCGAATGGAAGCCGGGCTCTGTTTCCTCCCCCTCGCACTTGCAGCCTGGCTGTAGCCTGCCGGCTTTCTTCCCCTCACACCGTCCTGCATGCTGGCCCTCCACCTCCTTCAGCTGCCTTCGCTCTTGTCCTCCCACCCTTAACCCCGGGATCCGCGCAGTCCCTCTGTCCCCAGCCGGGTGTTGTGGCTGTAAGTCCTATGGAGGGCACAGGCCCTTGAGGGCAGTGGCGCTGGTTAAACCCCCCTGCACCTCACAGTTAAACTCGAGGCAAATGCTGCTCAATGTAGGAGCAACAGAAGGAGTCCCGCAGAGGTGTGCGCTCACAGGCGAGGGGTCAAGGTGCTGTCTGGGTGAACTCTGGTCGTGCCGCTTTATTTCTGTCCCCTAGGAAGAAACGCAGAGGTTCTGCCTGGCTGAACGCATTTAGCTTGTGAAATGTTTGACATACCCTCAGCAGGAGGCTGCTGGGGTGGGAGCTGATCTAAATTCCAGTGTCTGCAGACTCCCCTGACAGCAGGAGAGGGAAGCTGGCTTGTCTAGAGAATGGTCCTTCTCATCTGAAAGCAGCTGAATTGCGCCCCAGATGTGTTGTTTTTAATCTCTTGTTAACAGTAAAGAAAGCAAAGATGACTAGCTTAAATGTACACATTTACACTGAGTGTTGGTTTAGGGGAGATGAATCTCACCACAGACCTCTAAAAGTTCTGAAATCACGTTTTTTTCTCTTTAAACTCTTCAGTTTTAACACAGATATATCTTGCTGAGGTTGTTACCTTCTTTCCCAGTAAAAATTTTGACAGAAAAATCACATTCTTTGCACATTTAAACTTAAAACCTATCAGATTCCTTGGTATTGTTTGACCAAGGGGGATATTCTTGATTTGGTCTCTTTGAGTCAGTGGCCACCTGCTGATTCCAGGAAAGCACCTGGCTTAAAATGGTTTAGGTGAGACAGCTGTGTTGAAATGTTAATGAAAAACGTAGTTTACATTTCCAATAGTCATTCAAATCCTCTTGCTTTCTTTTTTGTCCTAGGTAAGTGCAAACCATACGAAAATCCTCCCTCAGACACCTCATAGACTGCATCAGTGCTTGTCAAACCTCACTTTGTATCTGAGGTGGCCCTGCTACTCTCTGCCTGCTTTAAATATCCTGAAAACCTTTCTCTTCCTTGAGTTGCAAAGGAAGCCTTGCAGAACAGTAGGAAGCTCAGAACAGCACCATCAGGCTCTATCTACAAACAGAAAGAGAAGGTGGGTAGTGTCTTTCCGTTCTTTGCAGAGAGGTGTAAATTTTAAACCTTAGTGAAGGCAATTTGCGTAGTAACAGCATTACCCCCTTGAAAGTAGAAACATTCTGATGTTCTAGAAAAGTCTGTCCTAAGGAATGTATTCTCTGTGATTAAAACAATTTGGTACATGTTAGATTTCTGGCTTACAGAGATCAGAGCTTATGCCTTAATGGTTTCAACCTAAATGACTGGTTGAAATTAGGCTTAGCTCCAGAAAGTCTCTACTAGTCAGTTTGAGTGGAGAATCTAGGTTCTTGTGGCATTCCAGCTAGGAATTTCATGCTCCTGGAAGCTGGAAGCATCTCTTTGTACACTTACAGCACAATACATTTTCAGCTTCCCAGAGGTAGTTCAGTTTCACATGATTCCTCCTTCAGCCAGCCAGAGTGTGATCCTTTAGAGTTTACAATGACCACTGAATTAACTGGTAGTTGAGCCCTTGCAGGACCAGGGTCATAAGAAGAAAGTCATACCAGCCTTAAAGCAGATTGATTGTTTTAAGCCGCAGTGTTTTCTTAAGTACTCAGCTTCTGCCCACTTACAAAGCTTAGGCTGTGGAATGCAAGCCACAGATCCGTTGCAGAGGCAATATGCACAGGCAAATAGTGTTCTGATATTTTTCCCCTCTCTCCCATAATTTCATAACAATACTCCCTTCCTCCATGCCTCTTTTCTATGGACAAACAGTTACTGTATCCTTTGGAGTGATGAAAGGAAAAGCCACTGAACTGCATCATCCACACATGGCAGTTCCTTTCATTTGCAATTAAATACATGACAGCAAATGGAGCAGTAACGTACCTAAATGAACCACATTCATAGACCAAAGGAAGAAGACATTGTTAAGCACTAGGTTTAATACACAGCGGGTATCCAATGGATACAACAGAAAAGTTAATTCATTCAGAATTGTAAGGAAGCAACAGTTGTGCATTATTATTTTTTGCTTGGTTTCACCATGTACAAGCATTTGAACCAGGCCTCTCAACCTTAGGCAGGTCAATGGACAGAGTAAAAGCAGACACTTGCTCATTATAACTGAGGTTACTTCTTGAAGCAAAACAAGGAAATACACATTTGGTTAGCTTAAAAACTTTTTTTTTTTTTTTTTAACAAGAGAAGAATTACAGAGAGAATCAGTGACAATTCGATGAAATCAAAACATAGTCTGCTAAAGCAGAACCGTTTCAGGTCAGCAGATCTCCCTCATTCCTTTTAAGTGCTGTCTTCTCATTCAGCCCCCACGTTGCTTTTCATCCATTCCTGACTACTGTTACCCTCTGTGCTTCTTATGGATGGCTGTTGTGGAAACCAGCTATTTCCCTACTTTTAATTCTCTTTTTCTAGCACAAGCTCCCCTCTAACACCTGAGCTGCTGCAGCTCCTCCCTAAATAGTCTCAAGAAAATGTCATTTCTGTGGAGCAATGCCTGAATGCAGTGCCCCTACAGCTCTTCTCCTGTGGGTAATTATTGCCTGCAAGTGATTTGAGGGGACAAAGCTCACAGCTCCAAAACTTTTCTTCCCCCTTATCTTTCAGAGACCAAAGTGCCTGCAGCAGAACAGGCCTGTGCTGAACAGATCATTTCATCTAGCAAGTACAGGGTGATAGCAGCCATCATGCAGATGGGGCAGATGAATTATCTGCAATGTTACTAATTGCCACAAGAATCAGTGCTAAACTTTCTTGGCTTGGACTAAATAAGAAAGTCTGGTGCTGCTGGGTGCTAAACTTCGTACAAGTAGATGCCAATCCTTATAAGCAGCTCCTCTCACAGATCCTGTAAAATGGAAGCACTTGTGGAAGGCTGCCCACTAATTTGCTTTCTTATCTATTGCAGAGAAAACAGCAGACACCTGACACTCTGCATGTTGAAGACTTTGACTTGGCCAAGTCACTGACTTGGGCTACTGAACCATGAAGGCATCCTCCAGGCAGGATAGAAACTACATACAGTCAAGGTAGAGGGTTCCTTTGATGGCAGTCTCTGCAGAGAGCTACTGAGTTGTGTTTGTGCTCTGCTTGCCATGCTTCTGAATATTAATGTAGTAGTGAGAACATGAAGAATAGGCTGAACAGGACAACAGCTACAGAGCATGAAGAGCCCCTCTGCCACATCTTTACACACTATGAACTCTGCAGCTGAATTCTCATTTGACAGAGATTTTGTTCTAGTTTTCTAGGCAGGGTTGGTTGTTGGCTCTATAAATCTGCATGGAGTTGAAGTCTCCAGGTTCATTCTTTTGCTCCAGCAAAGCCAGAAGGCCTGAGAGGCTTCTCTAACAGTCAGACATTTCAGGGTATGCAACTTCCCCTTTTACATTAGACCTTCATAAAAAATAAGCCAATTTGCCCTCCCCTCCTTTACAGAATATTGGTGTGATGGCTGCAGATAATTACCCTGTTCTGTCCTGAGTAATTAACACCTCTTTGCCTCCAAAAAGTGCTTTTGGATCATGGTACATGCATTATGCCCAGGGTGCAACAGCTCCTGTGCTTTCAGTTAGGAAAAGGGAGGTACAAACTGGTTTTAAACTTCCAGTTCTAGGAATTCTTGGATTATACTTAGCTATTCAGAGAATACCTTTCTCTCTTTTCCTCCTTACTGAAAGGGAAAATTTATTTTTCAGCTCACAAAGTCCTTTGGCTTGAAGACATGGAAGCTTGTAGCCAAAGCTCACATTATTCTAACAGGGATGCTATTTCATTTAAAATGCTGTCTCAGGAACTTACTTTGCTGGTGGCCTGACTCAAAATCTTATGTGTAGCTGGCTATTACAGGGCAGTTATACCTCCCCCTTCCCCTGGGCTCAGTGGTAGATTTCAGAAAGCTAAGCTTTTCTGTCAGCCTGACCTGACTCCATTAATCTCCACGGGTTTTGTCAAGTGATTCAAGACTTTAATGGTAGGGGCTTTCACTATATGGGCATTAGAAAGGAGGAAGCCTTAGTGGGTGGCACTGTCACACGAAGCAACTTCAGAAGGTCAGCAGCACTAAATGTAGAATTAAATGAGCAAAGCCTGACTCCCCTCTTAGGTTTGCATCCAGAAGGAAGATTAGCAAATGTTACACAGAAAACAGACCTTGAAATAAGCTTCCCTGTCTCAAAGCTCATAGGGACACAAATCCTTGGGGAACAGGAATGACAGAGAGGAAAATACATTTCATTCAAACAACTGCAAAAAAACAAAGTATAATTTGTCAAGTTTTGCAAACCATATGAAAACAATTCCAAAGTGACACAAAAATATATATAAGTTTGAAAAATACTTAAAAGAAAAAAGTACAGATCTCACAATACCAAAACAAATGACGCATGGTTAAAAAGACATTGAATAACACCATATTGGCAGAAAAAGTAAACCTGTCCAGGGCAGCTGTGTTGTGTCATTTAAAGTGTCAGTTTGTGTATCTAGGATCTGTCTATTACGTGCTCAGCAATGACAACATTAACTCTGAGCATCAGAAGAACCTCATAGCAGCGAGTCAAATCTGAGAGCAAGGTATACAAGGGAAGAGAGCAGCGAAGGTTACTGTGCTGAGGCCTGAAATGTCTGAACACGTGTGGCTGTGGCCTCCTCTTACTGCTGCCAGACATGGGCTCTTTTCTGAATCCTTCCTAAGGGAAGACTCATGAGAGAACTGTGGCAAGCAGAGGGCTCTAGTCAAAGGACTGCCCTTTGTTGAATGTGTTGTTGTTGAGTGCCCAGCTGCAAGTCAAGCCTCAGCCTGTGGTTTCTTGAGCCTTTAGAGATCCAGAGCCTGCCGGGTGAAGACCACCTTAGCGGGACTCTCCTCTCACCTACACTTTATCAGTTGGAGTAATGCTGCTGATGCGAGTGGGACTGCGCTGGTAAGTGATAGAGTCAGGTAAGGACAGAGCCTTCTGCTTCCCAGAAGAGGAGAAATATGTTGGGGTACAACAAGAGGTGCTATTTCATGGGACTGTTCTCCTTAAGGTGCTTGGAGACTCTCCAGTCTCTGGAGGGTTGTTTGGCACCTCCAGTTACATCCTCTGTGCTGCAGTAAGCTTCCTGTAAAGGGAGATTATTTGCACTGATGCAGACTGAGGGAGAGCAGAGCAGCTCCAGTACATTACTAGGACTTGCGTAAGTGGTTCATACCACTCTGGACTAGGGCCTAGTAGATCTTACCATGCAGAGCGGAAATACTGTCTCTGGCATTTGCAGCCCTTTCCCATAAAACAGAACACAAGTAAAACAGTGGTGAACGACCTGAATGAAGATGTGTAGCCCTTTGTGAACAAACCTTATTCCTTGTTGCACAGGCTCCCTTAGAGAGAAAAGCTCTGTGTAGCCAAGAATGTCTAAATGGTTTTACTGGTCATTCCTGGTCTTGAGGCTAGCTGGGCTGGCAGATCCCACTGCACTGCCAGAGGGGACAAACCAGGCCTCTTGGCTTTAATGGGAATGTCTTACTTCCGAATGACCCACATACAGTTAGCAATGCTTCCATTAATGTGAGCCTTCTATAAAAACCCTTGAGGGAGTGAATTAACTTGAAAGATCTTCATTTCCTCCCTTTACAATTAACACTAAAAAGGTCTGTTCTTTTGCTAAAATTCTCTGGTATTGTGTCCCCCAACATCTCTAACCAAGTAAGTAACTCATTGCTGCCTGCAGCCCCACTGAGCAGCCAATGCCAATTCGGGACTGGTGTTCTTGCAGACATTACAGGACCTCATGCAATACAGCAAAAGGGAATTTTCTAAAAAGTGGGAAATAAAAACATCACACTAGTGATCACACAAGTAGGTCTTCAAGCTCATGGTCATTTGAGGCTCTGTGCGGTCTAAAATAAAAAGGTTAAAAGGTACATAGTGTAGTTGTCTTTGCTTTTTTTTTTTGTTTTCTTTTTGTACAGAAATCATACACACAGAACTTCAACCTGAAACTTCATAACAAAAAAAAGTCCACTAATTTAAGGAAAGCATTTTGTTGTGCAAAAAGTCCCTCCCCCCATCCCCTGTTCACCTTCATCTACTGAGGGTCTCACACACACACATGAAGTTTCCTTCCAACAGGCGTGTTGGTAAGAAAGAGTCCTCCCTATATACAGTGAATTAGAGAGATGCTGGATACAGTGCTGGCATGAGGCGTTAGAGGACTGCCTCTATCTGGAAGTGTCCATGTTCTCCTCCTTAAAGTTACTGCAGTGCTCTATAACTTTCCTGTGGATAAAACAAGGACAGGGAGAGAGGGTTTAGTTTAAAGCTTATTGCATGACGGTTGTGGGACAGTTCTTACACTGCTGTCCCACAACTCCATCTCTATGTAATGTGTATGATTTGCAGCAGGCAGTCTCTTCTGAGCTACACATCAACCAACATCTGTGTCAAACCCAGTGTACACAAGAAATGCAGCTCAGAGCTCCCAGTTCCTCTCCTTGGAAGTTCAGTGGCCAGATCCATGCATGATTCTGGATACAGGGAGCCCACACAAGTATGGTGAGTAGTGATGGCTGGAGACTATTGGTGTAAGAGATGCAATTAGCTGTGGGGCTCCACTGTCTGACAAGCCACTTCTGTAACAAATTTGCCTGGTACAATCGGTGTGTATTTCCCACCCTCAAACACCTCTCTAGTCTTCCGTTTTCATCCTCTTTCCCCTAATCTTCTCCTGTATTCACTTCTTGCCCCTCGCACACATCAATTTAGGCCATTCCTTGGTAGCCTTACTTGATGTGGAAGAAAATAAACTAGCTAAAGCTAAAGTGAATGTCATATGGTAGCACACTGGTTTCCTACCGGGCCATTTCCTTGGTCTCTTGCCGTGCTGAGGCCATTTTAATCATGTCCTTCAGAAGAGGGATCCCACCTTCTTTGATCAGCAGTGGGCAGTACTTGTCAGCTGCAGAGAAAAGAATAAAACAGGTCATTGTGAACCTTCACAAAAGTGGTAAAAGGGTGGCAGGAGGGAAAGGGGAAACCTGTGGTCCAAGAACGTATAAAACTTTTCTTTATTACGGAGCTAGCCTGCTAGAGGTGCAAAACAACAGCCATAAAATGGCTGAGAATGTAAAAGCATGGCCAGAAGGATCAAAACATCGAAGGAATTTCCTACACACTAAGTCTCATTGTTTGTTGTTTGGCTTTGTGCTGCCTGGACATTCCTGCGTCATTCAAAGACTGTTCTCTCTACTGCCATCACTGAAGTGGGAAGACCTTTTCTAACAAGCTCAGATCCACACCCTCAGCTCTTCCGGCACAGTGGTGTGATTTCAAAAAGGGAACTTACGGTAGACAGAGACCAGGTTATACAGTGCCCAGGTAGCCCAGTGCTGGCTGACTGGGGAGATCCCTTGTGGAAGAAGTCGAAGGATTGGTTCAAAAGACCTGCACAGAAATATCGCAGAAGATGTTAGAAATACCAAGAGCAGCTTCTTTCAGCACTTCTGCTACTTCAAGCAACACAAACTTGGGTGTTCACAGATACCATAGCAGTAAATCCACTGGCATGTCAAAGATTCTGGCACTGAAGATGAGGTCTGTGTCACATAGAAATACTGGCTGGCTTACAGGCCCTACTGCTTTAGCATAAACATGCTGCCTGGATAAATAGCTACAATGAATGCAAGACCCGATTTCCATCCTCTGTGAGTTATTTCCTCACAACAGCTGAAGCCCAGCAGCACTGATCTGTAGAGAGGCTGCTTGCATGCAATAGTTGCTGTGGTTTTTCTGACCACAATAATGTGTTGATACTGTAGAGCAGGCACTGGAATGCCATTTGTTCTGGATCCCTGCCAGGCACTAAAGGGAATACAGAGTACCTGATACCCTCTTACAGGAAGGACTTTGGAGGATTCCACCAGTTGTATTAACCCTTGAAGGGATTTCTGGGAACTGTGTCTCCCAGAGAAGAGTGAAAGCTAACAGCAATCCATGTGACCTTCAGAAGCAAACAGACTTACGTAGGCACAAATGAAGTCTAGCAGGAAAATGCTTAAGCAGTCCCAGACAAACAGATCACGTTTCCTGGGCTATGTAATTTCACCAGAAACACACAGGAGAAACTCTTCTGGGCTCCCACACTTCTCCCATAGGAAGTGCCAGGCGAGGTGTCTTAATTTCAGCAGCCTGTGTAACACATTTCGAAGGAAGGTGTAACACCCTCACTACAGAGTATGTCCCTGAGGATCTTTCTCCTTTATTCTAAAGAGAGCCTCCCTGCTGGGTTGTACCTTTTCCCTCCTCTCTGTTGGTGTTTGCTTCCTGTGACAATCCTGGCTCCTAGGGGAGCAGGCCAAACTTTGCTATTCCTCACCTGTAATTGATATTTCTCCTGGAGTTGATATCCCAGCTTTGGATTGCTGCCCACATCCTCTTTACAACTTCCTCTCGGTGGGGCTCACATATACCCCAAGCCTCTGGACCATCAAACATGATATGGGAGAGCACGCCACAGGCATTATAGGATACCTCAATCCCATCTGCTTTGCTTTCCAGCAAATTACTGCCAAGGAAGAAGAGATTACTCAGAGGCTGACACACCAAAAGTTTAAAAGTCTCCAGGTGACCCAGGACAAGAGCTCCAGAGCATTCGCTCTACTCCTGCCCAGCAGTTCATTAGCCAAGCACCCACCTGAACACACTGATGAACTGGGAGGTCATGAGCTGTGGGCGGAGCTCCTTCACCTCTGCTACATTGCCCAGGAGGCCCAACATGTTCCGATGCAGCTCCTGCTTCTCTGGGAACTCCTAGGCAAGCAAAGAACATTATTATACAAAGTGGAGAGTTACAGCAGTGCTGAGAACATGCAACCTGGGAGAAAGATTGTACAGTGTATCTTGAAAGGACTGAGTACCTTTATGGAGTCAGCAATGGCTCTTAGCAGATGCCCAAATGGATCTCTAGTGTTACAGATACATGTGAAATGAGAGATTCAATGCTGCTCTACTTAAGGGGGACTGCACACAAGATGAGGAAAGAAGATGGGTGTAAGTTTCTCTGTTCTTCTTATGGTTGGGTGGGTAGATGTGAGAAGAAGAAAATATTGCAAGCTTTTTCTATTCTGTTTGTGCAATACAGGAAGTACTGCTTATAGATTAGCATAGCCAGGGATCCTGCCTAGGCACCTGCATCTCTACTGTTGATGTCAGCATTCTTCTGGAAGGAACCAGATGTACTCACTTTCAAGCACTCTAAGAACAGTTTCATGCCACTGTAGTTAAGGAACATCTCGCAGTTATCGGGGGTCTCATCAGTGATGTTCCAGAGGGCACTCCAGGAGAACTCCATCACCTGATCACACTACAGAGCAGAAGAGAAAGGAACTGAAACAGAGCTTTGCTGATGTGGGTGCCCAGTGCAAACCAGCTCCTTGTGTTTCCTCTCTGGTATCACCCTAGATGACTCCAGAGGTAAGAAAACCTTGTTATTCACTTTCAACTTATCAGCAAGTAGAGTTTTAATATTTTTTGCCTCCTTGTCACATTCTCCTGCCCTCACTCGGGGACAGGAAATACTGCAGCATCAACCAAGATATCTTGTGTTTGTTAATGAAGCTGAGCTGGTGCTTTGGGCTGATCTCCGTGCCCAAGTCAGACTGGAGAGAAAATACTCTATGTATATGTTTTTGGGGAAACACTCACCGTTTTATCAGCCAACTTCTTCTGAATCAACTTCAGCATTGTCTGTGGGCAGAGGAAGGGGAAGAGTGAGAAACAGTTCCAGAACCACAGAGCTAAAATTAACTGCTGTAGTACTGCAGGGCTGGCTGCAGGCATGTGCAATTTTGATCCTTTGTAGAGAACCTACTTGGTATCTCTTTCTTTAAACAGGTGGGACAGGGTTATGTTCAATGTCGCAGGTATCTACAGAGTGGAACTGTGTCGTAGTCCCTGAGCTTGTTGAATTTGCAGTCAAGTTAGTTTTGATCTGTATTACAAAGTCTGGAATGTGGTATAACTGCACCAAAGCAGTGGCCTCTGCAGCTCTTTGAAAAGGTGTGAGGGAGATAGGTTGACGTGAGTTGGGAAGCTGATGCAAACTCAGGGAGATGCAGAAGGAGCTAGTCAGAAGGGATCATTTTCTTTATGGAAATGATGTGATAAAGAGGTCAGGTCTAAGGTTATACTGCTTCCTGCTCTCATAGGTTGCCTGTCTCTGAGCGGATCACATCCAATGCTGGTAGGCAAGTAGTGATAGGCCAGGAAAGGTTATAATTGGTAGGACACTAATTTCCTCCTGTGATACTGCAAGGCTGGATCACTGGCTCATGCATTTGGTGGACTGCTGCAAGGGAATTGTGGTAGCCTGGGTTAAGGATAAGTAGACACCATGGGACCATACCAACCATGACAAACCCCATCTTGCCCACAGCTTCTTTATGATCATTGTCCACCTGGCAGACCAGAGCATTACAGAGGTGCACAGCGATGCGCTGGATCGACTCATCCTGCCGGCTCTGGTTGAGGATGTTCAGCAGCAGCTCGTTGACCCGGCGATACTGGAACTCCAGTTCCTCAGGAATACTGAAGTTGCACAGTGTCAGGCAGCAGTTCCGCTGTACCTGGGTCAGAAGGAAGCAAATGCTGGGCCAAGTGGCTATGAAAACACGGACCCCACCACCTCATGTTTCCTTGCTGCTTGGAACTGAAGCCATCTTCTTGCTTGAGTTGACCTAGTCTTACAGGGCCATATAATCACCCCATCACTTTCAAGCCAGTTCCTTGCTGCCTGTGAGCTCTCTATGCAGCAGTCCCCATTCTGCAGCCCAGTGGCATTATAATGTCAGCCAGCTTCTGATACAGTGTACTGGGATAATGTTTCTTTCTGCTGGCTCAACACCCCCAACACCTGCACCCTTTTCACCCCACAGTCAGTGCTGGATGTCTATGCTGTGTGTCATATACACCCTTTAAACACCTCTATTATCAGATAAGAAGGAGACTTGCTATCATCACTTTCTTCCCCTTGTTCTGGAGAAGATCACATGGCAAGGGGGTTGGAACTAGATGATCTTTAAGGTCACTTCCAACCCAAACCATTCTATGAATCTACGATAAGGAGCACCCTGCCGGTAGTGCCCATCATTGAGTGAAGGCAAGCCAGCAGATCTGGGCACTAGCTTCTCTGGTGTCTGCCTTGGTTCGCATCCTGGAGGCTTCGAAGACCCAGATGCTAACACCAGAAAATAATCCCAGATCCTAATACAGGAAAGGGGACTATGGGAGCTGAAGGAGACTGGACTGCTCTTACTGTGACTTCCTGGTAGGACTCCATGCCATTGAGCACCACCTGGATGACCTGGCGCCGCAGCTTTACGCTCTGCTCCATGCGATACTCGGAGTTGGTCAAGTAGAACAGTGCTGCACTGCCTGTCACCTGGATGTTCTTGTCATCCTTGTGGCACTTGAGGGCTGTGATCACCAGCTGCAGAGAAGCAACATGAAGCTTCAGTGCCACTGACTTGCTGCTGAGTCTTGGAGTGACTGTTACAAGCCTGCAAGGAATGTGTGGCCCAGGCATTGAAGGAACATGCTTGTGAATTGAAGGCACCCAGTTCCACTGCATGACTGGAACTTTCTCCAGAATGGCCTGATATGGTGTCTCAGGGTCAAGAGAAGACCAGGGTTGCAAAACTTCCCTTGTCATGGCGAGGTAAATGCTAGCATTGAGCTTACCTGAAGGGCTCGCAGCAGTTGGCTGCAGCGTTCGATACGGGCTATGTCAAAAAGGAGGTTGATGGCCCGGGATGTGATTTCTGGCCGGTGTTCAGTGTAAGCCTCAATTGCATTCAGGACTTGCTCTTCGTTCTTGTCTCCACTCACCTGGGAGGAACAAAAAGCATCATTTATGAAGGAGTAAAATCCACATGAGAAGGGAACTCTGAAAGGCCAAAGGGTACAATTTTCCTCTGCCCTGCTGATAGGATTGGGCCCAGGATGAGAGCAAAGAGGTTGAATCATTTCTCAGCCCAGGCGAAAAAGAAATGGGACCTTTGGGGCAGGAAGATGATATTCACAAGTGAGACTCCTATTGTCTTAAATTCTTTTACTATAGTCACAAACATCCTGTTTTTTCAGGCAGGGTGATTCTTCCATGCTCTTCTTTAAGAGACATGTTTTTTAACCCTTGTAAAAACCATATGGGGTACAGGTCTTGCTTTATTAAGAAGCTACTGAAAGATCAGAGCTCAGTTGTCACACGTGAGACCTGAAGAGCTCCATTTTTACGTTCTTTCAACTTCTACCAAGCTCCTACTGCCAGTATTGTTGTGGCCTCATTACCTTGTAGGCTGGAATATGCGTCAGGCGGCAGAGAGATGTTTCAAAAAGGCCCAAGAACTGGAGTGGTCGTTTCAGACCCCGGAAGGGAGCGATGCTGCTCTTTGCTGGCTCAATACTGACAGGAAAAAATAGAGATCACTCACGTTGGTACCACGTTTCTTCAGGTGTCTCCTGCCATACAAACACCTATCTGCTCTGCAGTCACTCTGGCTGTACTGCTTCATAACCAGAGTGATAATAGCTACACAAGACAGCTGCTCCTAAACGTAACACTAGACATTCATTCCAGATTAAGGCTAAATGTGTTGAACAGAAACAGCAGTAAGAATTCACGCAGACAGAATGCAGCTTTCCCAGGTAGAAATTGTCCTGGAAATTCACTAGCTGGCGTGAACGTTTCCTCTTAGAAAAGGGCTGTGGATTTTGCTAATCCAAGGTATTTACAAACTGGATTGCATGTCATACAGTCATAGACTGGTTTGGGTTGGAAGGGACCATGTTCCTTCCTGACCAAGAGCCAGTATTTCTTCACCAGCTCTGGTGGAAAGGAGACAGTACTGTCCCACTCATTTGCTTTTGTTCAGTAAGCTCTTGGCGAATAGGCAGGCAGAGTTTTTGGCTGATCTGGAAGACCAGACCTCTGGATATGCCTCTACTGAGGTGCACCAGGATCCTCAAAGGTTGATCTGCTCAGTACCCAGGTCAAATCTGAAAATATGCCTTTAGATTCTGAGTTCTAAAACACTTGGCCCTCCTATGAACACTGATGTAACAACTCTGTGTAGAAATGTTTTGTCTCAGAAAAGTCAGAATTTCAAGCGAGGGTAAGAATGTTCTATGTGGAAAATGTGCATAAAGGGGTTTGGGTTACTTTTAGGAAAAGTATAGAATACTGCAAGAGATCCCTGGAAAATATGTGTGGCAAAGAACTGAAACACTTCTTCAGATATGCATGGCAGGAAGATAGGATGAATTCTTTATTATTCTTAAAGTCCTTACATGTGTCATATACAGGAATCACAGCTGCTTCCCATGCCAGCCTTTACTGTTATGGGGAATCTAGCAAGAGTTATATCCTGCTTTTTAGTACTAACTAGACCTCCAGAATCTGGAAACCTAGAGGGAACTGTCGTTAATTCAATTTGTCTTTGACTGATCTATCTACCCAAGCAGACCTCAGTAATTGCTGTTTCTTTACCTTGTCTGGCCCATCTTCTCCTCCATGCTCGGGATAGTGCAGTTCTCCAGCATGGTGTGCCCTGAGATATCGAGCGACGTGAGGTTTACCAAGTTTTCCACAAACAGGTTTAGAACCCGCCGGGTCAGCTTGAATTTGTAGTAACTGGACAGATGGTCTCGGGAGATATCCAAGTGCCTGCAAATGACAGAGAGCATCTCAGAGCCCAGAAAGCATTGGCTGCAGCTTCTGCCTCTCTGCCAGAGGAAGATGACAAGCCAAATGTGAGTATTATATTTTTTATCTTTTATTACTATAATTTCCTTCGCAGGATACAGGAATGTGGCTGTGTGGGATCTGGCAGCAGGATCTGGCCCTATGTCTAACTGAAGCACACAGATATCTGGTAGAGGTCTACTCAGAATAGAGCACAATGAATTATCTGGCCACACATCACGAAGGAAATTGCTCCAGGCTCAGGAGCTGCCTTTCCCAAACTTCATCACAGCAGCCACCTGAGCATTTCTGCCTGGTGACTATAATGCACCAGAGGATCTTTGCATCCCCAAACACATTGCCTCATCCCACAAACTGTCACCCAGTTTTTGTCTGCTTCCCCAGTCTTGTATTTTTATCACCCCAGGCTATTACACTGCCCTGATTTTATTCAGCTATTTAAATGCTTAAGCTCTGGGGAAACCCTGATGCTATGTGGAGTGGTGGGACAGACTGAGCAGCCATCATAGGCAGGTGGGGTTGCTTACAGAACAGGGTCTGCTCTTGCCTGCCAATCACTACCTAAGCCCCTTGACAGAGACTTTTTTTATAAGACAGGAGCCAACATCCCACTCACAGAACTCTTTTCTACTTGTTATAAAGTAAGTTTCATTGCAGGTCACTGGGAGTTAAAGTTCTTGGATTTATAAAATGTTATCCAGAATGCTCCCTGAGATTCCAGGTCATGTGTTAACGTGGTACCCCCTAGTGTCTGCACTCAGTAGAGACAATACTAAAGCCATTGCAGAGCATCCTTCATGTGAATACTATGACCCTTCTCTTAGGCTTGGAAAGTCCTGGCTCCCTTTCTTAACACCACTGTGCAATTGAACAGCAATTGTCTCGGCTCTGTTTCAGGAAGTCCTTTCACTGCCAACACTGTGGGGTCAGGAGTGCCTATTTATTTACACTTCTTGTTCCCTGGTTGCACCATCCAGGCAGTGTGCTTCCACATAACACAGCGAGCGGACGGTCTGAGCTCAGAGTTTTGCTAGGTTTATCTCAGAGTTAGGCTTAAATTTTGGACATTCCTGTTTGACAAGTAGTTTGGAGGACTGAGTTTCCCAGTGTGATTATCACTATAGTCGTTTATCTACACATCAGCAGTCATCTTTTTTGCCATCTCTCAGGTATTCAGCTGCTGGTTTTTATTTGACTGGGAGGTGGTTGGTTTAGTTTATTCTTTCTTTGCTGTGTAAGGTTTTTTTTGAGGGGTGTGGTTTTTGGTTTTCTAAGAGGGAATTTCTGCTAAGTGACAACCTTTTGCAAGCAAAATGCAGGCTGGATTTAGACATGTCAGATACATGTAGTGAGACACTGAGCAAGCCTGTCCACATGAGGGTTTATAACTTGAAACCAGCAATGGGTGGCTCTCTAAATTGTTAGCACCTAAATGAGCTTTCCCTATCAGTGGGAAAAGGATAAACAAGGAAGAATGGATGTGCTGACCTCAGCTTGTGAAGCTGTGCGATCACTTGGATGTGCTCCTCTGAAAGGTCCATGTTGTAAAGCACTAAGGAAACCAGACTGTCCTTCCACTGGGTCAGAAATCCCACATCATTCAGCTGGATCCCAGAGAGATCAAGAGCTGCAAGGGAGGCCAAAGGCCGAAGCAATGTCTCCACATTTACCCCCTCGATCAAGCGGCCCAGGTTCAGGAAGCGCAAGCGGCTGAAGCCTTCAAAAGTAAAGTCCTTCACCAAGACCTGGCGAGTTGGGTTCACCAAACAGTCATCTTCACAGCCTCCAGGGTTCTCCTCCTCATAGAAGATATTACAGCAGCCAAAGAGGCTAAGGGAGATAAGTGTGTGGCTGAAGCTCACCAAGGTTTGTAGGCTCTTGGCTGTCAGCTTCTCACAGTTAGTCAGGTAAAGCTCAACAAGATCCTGGAAGATGGGAAATCAAAGTTAGAACTATTTCACAGGTAGAAATAGTTTGCTACACCACCTCCCACTGGGAGAGCCTGAGACTATGTATTGCCAAATTTGAAGTATTCCTACCCCATCCCATACAGTGGTTCTGGGAGATGAAAAGGGAGGAGCTGAGAGTTTCCCAAGTAAGATTTGGACAGTGAAGAATGGAGTCTTGGGAATTTCTGGGTGCCTGGTATTCTAGCTGGTGCCCTTGCAGCAATGCTGCCATGCAAAGTGGAAGCTGGAGACTGTCAGTGCAATACCTGCTTCCTGATGGCCTCCAGGTCCTGGTCCTGCACAATCTGTTCCCGCAAGTGGATCCGAGCTAGCCTGGTGCTCCGGGGATCTGAGAACAGGGTGAAGAAGCTCTCATGGGGTTCAAAGATGCTGTCTGTCTTCACCAGCTCCACATACCTGTATTTGGGCAATGGTGTTAGCACAGCATGACACAAAGGCTCAGCCTCAGCTCTAGCACCTTCCCTAGTTACAAGACAATACCAGCAAGTGCATAAGCACATGCAGAGTTCCCTCCTGATCTTCAGCCTTTGGGGTAATGGGAGCTGGCCTGTTACTACTTCTTGCACAGAACTAATGATCCTTAGGAAAATCTCAGACACACGTGAGTGATCAGATTGGATTCTGGCAAGCCCAGACTCCAGGGTTTCTCTCCCATAGTTGTTTAATGACAGTAATTTGGTATTTTTTCATTATTCAGAACATTAGATGGCCAAAGTTCTCTGCCAGACTTTGAGGACAGGAGTTCAGCCAGGAGAGACTGCGACAGCCAAATTATATGAATCCCTGGAAATAGGTTGCTTTGCAAAGCTGTGGGAGCAGCAGCCTTAAAATTTAACATCTGTTACCACTTTGCCCTCTTATTTCTTTGATTTGAGAGAGCTGTAATGCTTCAGTGGTGGGAAATGGGAAGGCTCCTTTGTTACTCACTGATGTTCTTGGAAGGAGCAGGAACTGTCTCACTCTGGGTTTACTTATGTGGGAATGGTGACTACCATAGAAACTAGAAAGATATACAGCAGTACAATAACCCTTGGGGACACTTCCTCCTCAAATCAATGCAGCTCCTTATTTCCAATATGAGCATCAACTGGAAACCACCCCAGCCCTGTGAATTCTTCCCCATTGTGTAACCCTTTCCCACCATTCTTTTCAGAGAACTACACTTCCCCCTTCCCTTTGGGCTCCTTCCCAAACCAGGTTCTCCACAGGCCTGAAACGTACTCATTGACAAGCTTGTCACAAATCTCGCTTGGCAAGAAAATGTCAGGATGGAGCCGGAGAGTTTCGTTGTCCAGCAGGTAGCAGAGAGTCCCCTCCAAGTTGCGAAGGCAGTAATCAGTGCACAGGGCCATCAGTGACTCGGGGCTATCGGATGCCATCTTGAGGGAAGTTATGGGAAGGGGAAGAGCAGAAGGAAGTTTCGAGTCAGGAGATCCTTTCCTCAAATGAAGTTCCAGGATGAATTTACAGGGACATCAGGACAACTATGAACAGACGGGAGAAAAAGATGCATTGAGAAAGGCACATCGGCAGGTGTCCTGCGAAGCTGTTGTACCAGCAGGATGTTGATTGTTGTATTTACAGCCCATCACTTGCTGACCTCAAAAGAACCTACTGCATTTTGGCCTCTCTGCCAGTATGCCCTTAATTCCTTGGTATCCCCACCCCTAGGGGACACTGCGGGAATGAGTTAACACAAACCATGTTTGGAAATGAGGCTACACAGCAAGAAAATGTTTTCTTATGGCAGAGGTTATCTGGCTGACAAGGCCCTCTGAAAGGGAAGTGGAAGAAACCACACTGCTTGGTTTCCTTCTGAGTGAGTTGGATAAACCAGAAGAAAATCTACTGTTGGGATGATGCCAACAGAAGTATGGCCCCATATCTTGCACCGGCAACTGTTTGCCACCATTCCAAGGCAAATTTCATGTTCAAGCTGAGTGTTTCTCTCAAGCCAGAAGCTTCATGCAAGTCCTTAAACTAGACTGTGAAGTGGATTAGAAGCCAAAGGAAAACACACAGACTGGTTTGGCTTCTCTTTGTAATGTAAAGCCAGGTTTATGCATATGTTGGACATCTACACATCCAGCAAAGTGGGACACGCTCACTCAAACTGTTCCAAATCTGTCACAAAAAAGTATGAGTGACTAACCTGGAAAAGACACTTCTGCCCTTCATTTTTAGTACAGGATGACGAGGGATGGGCAAGGAAACAACTGGGGGAAGCTATTCCTGTCTCACTTCCTATTTGAAATACGAAGCCTCGCTCACTGGCACTGAAAAAGGGCTTGCTGGAGCCTTGGAGGTGTTTAGCAGAAGCGACTGAAGACCAAAGAGTCAAATCACATTAGAAACAACCTTAATGGGACTTCTTCTATATATTTCCACGGACATGCAAAAACTGTGTTGAAATGTTTATTTTTAATGTAAAACCTGTGTCTTATCAATGGTTATGTCCCTGCACTTGTTTGCTCTCTCCTTCATTCTTGCAGTATCAGTACAATACAGAAGAGTTTAATTCCTTTTTCTCACCTTAGTCCATATCCCCAGAGGCACTCGGGGTAGATCAGGCACCTTCCCTCCTCACTTTCAGATGCTCTGTTCAGCTCTGCCTGGTGATGACACCCAAAAAAAGGATCAGTCAAGGCTGTGGATGAGGTAATCTTTGGAATTCAGGCACCAAATGGTCTCTCTGGGTGACAAGAACACAGTTCTGACTGAGCCTGCCTGGCAGCCTGGGCTCCCAGCCTTCTGATCCCTCCCTGCAGAATGGATTTCCATGCAAACATGGAGGCAGCACAAGTTGGAAATCAAAGCTCTTTTCTTCCTTCCTACTCAGTTTCATTAATTCTTTTTCTGAGGGCGTGCTTCAGTGTCAGGGACAAAGATCTGGCCAAGGAATTAACCCACCAAAACCAGAAGCCTGGTGCTGAACTTGAACTGCCTTTTGGCTTTACCTGAATTTGATCTATAGTTTCTCCTTCCTGTAAGCATTTTTGGGAACTCTGTTTGCAGGCAACTGGCAGGTTCATGTTCCAATCCCAAACTACTTCTGAGCCACTTGTTTTGACCTACAGCTTACAACAGCCTTTCCAGTGCGGATCTCAGGTTCTCTTCTTGTTTTGGCTTAAGACAGAAAAGCAAAAGCAGATGCTGGGCTAAAAAACCTGAAACCAGCAACCACAAAAACTGTACTTAACATCCTGATTATAGACAGTTTGAAGGGTGTATCCTGCTCTGCTGGGTCAGAGTCCTGAGCTGGGGTCACAATAACATAAATCTGTGACTTCTTGAGGGTGCCTTGATAGCTTGGACACCTTTTGAGATTCATGTGGTACAAACAAAACAAATGAGGAAAGCATTTGGTCTTCATCTTTGAAAAAGCAGGAAATCCCTAATCCAGCACCCTCTCCTTTGAAGTTAAGTCAGGGAGAAGTCAAGGATGAAATGGGCCACTGGGTGCAGAGCATCGTCTCATGGGCTGTGAGGTCTTAGCTATGGGAATGCAGGTGGGAGGAACTTGTCCTGTGTTCTGTGCTGTGTCTGTGCTGGAGATGAATCTGCTTCACCTCCAGAACAAGCCCCTCGCAGATTCTGCCTGGAGCTTGCTTGAGAGAATCTTTCCAGAAAGGCAAGATCAACAGGAAGTTCTGAACCAGTCGGGAAACGTGTTCTGCTATTCCTACCAGTTCCCCTTGTGCCATCAGACAGGATGTCCGTGCAGCCACTGTTCTTCCACTGTTTACTACCGATGGCCAGAGAACTCGAAAACAGATTCCCATTGACAATCTATTATCACGTGCAGCTGGAAACAGCCAGTGCTTGGGACTTGCCCAAGCAGCTTTGAGCACTAAAGGGCAAGGATTGCCTTCCTGTGGCTCTGACAATCCTCTGTTCCCTCTCTGCTGAGACCAGCACAATGTAGCTGGTTGATCCCAGCCCTGGAGAAATCAGCTGCCCTTTAACTTCCGAGCTCCATGTGACCCACCAACAAAATCCCATGTGGAAGGTGTACATAAAGAGAAGTGGTTAAAGCATCCCAGTAAAATAACACCAAAGAAATGCATTCATCCTCGTGATTTATTATGGACATCTGAGCACTACCCAGAGCTCCTGCTGTGACCTTTTGTATGGAGCACAGTACAAGCCAGTCTCTCCCTCCTCAGTCAGACTCAAGACATGATACATGGGCAGGGGGAGATGGAAGTAAGTGTCTACAGCAGCCCTGATCAACAGTGTTTATAGTTATGAGCCTAGCTTCTTGATAAAAGCAAATGAACTAGAGCTGCTGACAAATTAACGTTTACTTATCCGTTATTCTCAGGCAGCTTTTCCCCAGGCAACAGACCAGCACACTGCCAGCCCAGCACACTGTCACCAGCACTTTCAACGATGAGCAATGAGCTTTCTGCTGCATGTGAAAGATGCTGAGAATTCAAGTACAAGAATCAAAAAGTGACCAGAACTACAGCTGCCAGGAATCTTTCCAATAGATTTGCCTCCATCTTAACACATGAACGAACTGAGCCCACTGGAGATGCAGGAGATATAAAGGCATATAGACACAACTAGCCCTCGCTGCGGAGCATCAGCACCCTCCCATCATTTACAGACCCAAAGGAAGCTGCAGCACGTGCAGCTTCACGCTCTTCCACCGCCAACCTTCCAGACCCAGTCAGCAAATCTGGCAAGTATTGCTTTATGTGTAGGCTCCATCCTCATTGTTATGGCACTTCAGGCGGTGCTGGCACAAGAGCCTTGGGACTGCTCCTGGCATTCCTGGGGCTGCCCATGCCAATATCCTCTACCTTGGACTCCAGACTTATCTTCTCTCCCAGACTCTCTCCAGGCAGCTGCCCAAGCCAAGCCTGACTCACCATGGCTGCACGCCAACAACATAACGTTTGTGCTGCTGCTACAAAAATGATTGCAAAGCGACTTTTCCAGCATCAGGGATTTGTCCAAGGAGAGGGCAAACAGTATGCACTGACGGGAAGTGATTGCAATGACTTTAGAATAACAAATATAATGTAAATGCAGAATTTGGCACAGGTTACACCCTGAAGGAAAACTGCACTGTCATTTTAGCTGGCGTCTTGCAGCTGTAAATCACTGAGATTTCATTAACTGATGGGTCATCACAGTTTGTGTGGGGAAATACCATCCCTTTCTTACAGCAGCAAAACTGAAGCAGGAGTAGGCTGAACTATTCCATGGTCCAGCAAAGCCTATGATTCCCAAACCTGTCAGCCTGCCAAGACTGACACTGCAAATGAGATGACTCGTGCTAGCTGAGAACATGGTGATCTTTGTACCTGCCTGCAGTAAAGATGCTCCTTCGGCTCGCTGGATCATGGCACGGGTTCTCTTTCCAAAAGGTCACCTGCCCCGGGAGCCCCTGGGGTTCCCACTCCCTGGGTGCCATGGGCTCTGACAGCTCTATGAGCCCCTTGAGTGCCCGCGGGCAGGTCACCAGCCCAAGTCTCCCTCGCCCCCCGACTCGGGGCGCCGGCCCCGCTCCGTGGGGCGACCTTCCCCTCCCGAGCACTCGGAGGTCACCTCTCCCAGCAGCGCCGGGGCTCGGCCCAGGCCCCGGCTGCCCCCACAGTCCCGGGGAGAGGTCGGGAGCCTCTCCAGGGGGGCACCGGTCGGCGCTGCCGGGGGCGGCGGTTCCGCGTGGGGCGGCGCTGCCCCGCCGTGCAGGCCCCGGTGTCCCCGGGCAGGGCGAACCCCGTGGGTCGGGCTGGGGAGGGGGACGCCGGCACTCACCTGGCGCCAGGCCCCCGCCCGGCGCGGCCGATGCGGGGCGGCGGCAGCCGCGGCTCGTCCCGGCGCCGCTCCCCGGGGCGGGCACGGGGGCGTCCGCGTCCTCCTGGGGCCCGCTCCCCCTGCCGCGGCCTCCGCTGTCAACAAACCCCGGCGTCACTTCCGCCAGCCGGGACCTCCCGTACCGGAAGCTCCGCAGCTTTCCCCTCCCGGAAACCGCGGCCAGCCCGGAACGCTCGGGCCGTGCCCCGCCGGTGCCCGGGCAGCCCCGGCTCTCCCTCCCGCACCGTGACCTCACGGGGCGCGACGGTGAGGACGTCACGGCAGCGGCACGCACTGCGGTGACATCACCGCGCCGCTGCATGGCGTGAGCGCGGGGGCGTCACCACACGGGCGTTCGCGCGGCGGCGGCGGCCCGGGGCTCCCCGTTCCCCCCCGGTCCCCACTGCCCCTTCTGGCTGAGGCCACCCGGGGCTTCCGCCGGCCCCACCCGGGACGCGGGCACCGGGCTTTGACCTGGGTACCTCAGCACCTACCCACGGGGTCGTTTCTGGGCTGACACCGCAGAGGGGGGACCCCAGCCCTGCCCACTGGGCCCTGTAAGAGGGCACAGCCCGCAGCACAGCCGCTGCCCGGTGAGCGAACCGGCACCGCCCGGGGCACCGGGAGCCCCGGGCACGCTCGCGCCGCGGGGCGGGGCTCAGGGCTCACGGCCACGCCCCCTCCCCACATGGGCGGGGCCACCGTGGAGCGGTGGGCGGGGTCGGAGGCGTGGTGCGCCCGGCTCCCGCACCCCCCCCTCCCGTGGGCAGGGTTTCCAGCCGGAGCGCTTATGCGGCGCGCGGGGCAGGGGCGCGGGGGCCGCCATGTCACGGTTGCACCGGAGCAGGTCCGTGTCTGGGCTCTGCCCCCGCCGGGGCTGCGGCGGGGAGGGCGCTGGGGGGGGGGGGGGGTGTCTGTGACACGCGGTATAGCGGCCGTGGCTCCGTTTCCCTCAGGATCGCGGACTTCCAGGAGGTGCTCGGTGAACCCACGGTGGCGCTGGCCAAGCTCCGCGACCTGTGCTTCAGCGGTGAGCGGCCCGGCCGGGGGAGGAGGGCGAGGGTCCCTCCGGTGGTGGCCCAGGGCTGGGGCCGTCCCGGCGGGGCTCGGAGCGGGTTGTCAGGCCCCGGGGTATGTGGCGGGTGGTGGTCCCCTCAGCCACCGCGGGTTCACCCGCTCCCGGTGCCGCTGTGAAGCGGCGGCGGTTGCAGCCCGCGGCTGGCGGGGGTGTTTTCAAGCCCAAGCTCCAGTCAGGCCGCAGCGGTCCCCACCCGGCCTCTGAACGCAGCCGCAGGCTTCCAGGCAAACCCTGCCTTCCCCTTCGCTGAGGTACTTGTGGCTTTCATCGCTCCTGGCCATCGCCTGCGCGTCCCCAACACCCGCAGGAACCCTCCCAGCCCCGTGGGAGGCCCCGGCACTGTGGCTCCGTGTAAAGCCCCATCGCGGCCCTGTGGAAACTTCTTGCCCCCCGGGAAGGGAAAGTGCTGCCTTGCCTCTTTGCGTGGTGGCATTAGCAAGCCTCCGCCGGGAGACCGGGGTTAACGGAGCTGTTTCTTTGCCTGATGTTCCGCAGGAATTCCCTTTGATGGTGGGCTGCGCTGCCTGTGCTGGAAGGTGGGTTTTGCTTGGGGTGCTTCTGTTTCATGTGAGTGGGCCTTTGGGTTGCTGAAGTACACGTAATGTTTTGTTGGCACTTGCAGTTAGGAACAAAGCAATCTAGAGCTGAAAAACCGCTCGAAATCAAGAGTAATTTGCGGAGCTCAGCACTGGCACACTCACAGCAGCATTTACTGACACAGGGCTGCCATCGCTTTGGAGGATAGAAAGTGGCTGTCGGCTCTTTTGCATGAGAGCAGCTCTCAGTATTAAGCTAGGAGTGCATTCGGTCAGGTTAGCTATTGATCAACCCTGCAGATGGGTCTGTGTTGAAAACCAGTCCCTGAAGTATCCTTGGCTGTTTCTTGGCAAAGTACTGGGCTTTCTGGAGAAAGCTGACAATGTTTTCAAAGAGCCGGTTGTAGCCACTGTGTTTGGTTTGCTCATCTCTCAGGTACAACAGCTCAGTCTCCAAATACTTATTTCTGTGCCTGTATGTCTCCTGTACAGATACTCCTGAACTACCTCCCTTTAGAGAAAGCCTTATGGAGCTCTTTGCTGAAGAAACAGAGGTGAGAACATTGCTGCTTGCCCCTTTGTTTCTAAAGATATCTGCAGAGAAGGAGAATAGTTCCTTAAATAATTAAGTACCTTCACAGAAAGAATTGTTCTTGTGTGGAATGTGCTGTTCTGTAGGCTGATGGGTGGATTGACCTGTTCAGCTAAACTCAACTGAAGAGAAAATCAAATGCCCTCTGGCTGAGCAGAGTGGTGCAGAGAGATCTGTTCAACCTCAGTCTGGTGCTTCACTGACGTAATCTTCTGCTTCATTGCAACTTCCTCTTTTCCTCCTAAAGGGATCTGTATTCCCAGTTCCTCAAGGAAATGATTATCCAGCCTGGGATTGCCAAAGCCAACCTGGGTGTTTCAAGGGAAGACGTGACCTTAGAAGATCATGTAAGTGTTGTTAAGTCTTTGTGCTGCAGAAAACTGCTCAGTGTTATAAACAGTTGTTCTGGATTCTGGACCCTTGGGCTGGTTTTGGCTCTGTTCTCAACTGGTTTGCCTTGCTAAAAACGGGAGAGACTCTTCTTAAGTACCAACCTGGCACTTGTGTCTTAGTAGCTTTCTGTGTGAATTATTGGCAAAGCACCAATAGTTCTGAAGAGAGCTGTTTTCAGCTATGCATGTCCCTTCTAGCCTCCTCTGGGGCTAGCCCCTCTAGGGTCTCCTAGGGAGAGGCTCGCAAGAGGTACTTCTGGCAAAGAAACACTCTCCTGGGAAGTTGGGTCCATGGTGGCCTCGGAGCAGGGTAATCTGAACAGAGGATATAAAAGTGACAGGAGAGGCAAGTTGGGCTGTGGCATGGAAGGCAGGAGACTCGCTCCTAGTTCTGCTGCTTGGCTTTTATTTTAATGAACCATCGCCTGAATCCCTTGGCCTTTTCCTTCTCTGAAAACTCTGAAGAATGTATGTGATGGGGGAGGGAATGAGGTAACTGATCAGACGAGACCGTAAAATGATACAAGTGCTTCCATGACCAGTCTTGAACATTAACTTCTCTGCTAACATGCAGTCATCTCTGTGGCTGTGATCTCTGGAGGCCTTGGTGCTGTAAAACTCTGGCAGGTTACAGCGATCTTTGAATCTTCTTGGTTAGTTGTTATCTGTGCTTCTTGTATTGCAAAACTGGTCAGGTACAGGAAAGGTTGTTCTTAGTAGTATGTATTTTGTTTTTCCTGGCCATGATGGTGATGTTTAATCAGCCTTCTTGGAACTGAGATAGAGGAATATTTGTAACTACGAACCCCAATGCCCAAGTAATGGCTGGGTAACTCTTAGCCTAACTACAAAGACCATCTCCTGCAATCAGGAGTCTTGTTGACATGGGACAGACAGTCTGATTTTAGAATAAAGGCATTAAGAGACAGGTGAAAAGGGATTGGAAATGTTGGCTTCTGCCTCTGTAAGTGAACCTGCACGCTCACTTGTTTCACAAGCTCTAATCCGCTCCCTGCAGACTGTGTGAAGAACATTAAACATAGCTAGTGAAAAATTAAACCTGATGTGCTAAGAGTGTGCTGGTACTGGATGGCAAAGGGAAAGCAGGAATGAGGGTTTGGATACATGTGAAACGTGCTTGTCCTGTTTCTGTTGTTTCTTTCTTCAGCCCCTCAATCCAAATCCTGACAGCCGATGGAATACTTACTTCAAGGATAACGAAGTGCTTCTCCAGATAGATAAAGACGTCAGGTGTGTGAGGAACAATGACTCAGGTCTCTGAACCCCAGTGCTTTGGCTAACACATTGTACTTTGAAAACAAAGTTTAATATTAAACCAGCCTCCATGGGCCTCAGACTTCCTTCTCTTATGCCTGATTTCCTTCTGTGTCCATCCTAGGAGGCTGTACCCTGACATGGCATTCTTCCAGCGCCCAACAGACTACCCCTGCCTTTTAATTCTGGACCCGCAGAATGAGTTTGAAACGCTGCGCAAGCGGGTAGAGCAGACAACGCTCAAGTCCCAGACGGTGGCACGGAACCGGAGCGGGGTCACAAATGTGAGATACAGGGAGGCTGTCCAGGGAACAAGGCATCTTGGCTGATAAGGGAAGGGTGTTTCGTGGGCTTTTCTCCTGTTTTTCTTGCTGCTTGTGCAGTGGAATGACGCAAATACCCCAGCAGGCACTGTGTGTTCTGGTGGCTGGACAGCTTTGTAGAACCAGTTGATGTGCCTGACAGTAAGGAATTGTAGGTGTATTTAATGTTAAAGATATTTTTTCCTGACTCCTGGAGGAAGTTGGAGTTGCAGGAAAATTTGAGTGTTTTATGCTTGACATGTGCCTTTTTGTATGGGAACAAAACCCTGGAGGGGTAATTTATTTGAGTTGAATCTGCTGAAATACGTGTTGTCTCTTTCCTGAGCCTTACAGCACAAGTGCCACATGCTGTTGGGGAAGGTGGCTTGTTACCACAACAGATCTGTGCTTTTCCTCATTCTACTAACAAAGAAGTGGAACTGCTGTGGCTTCTTGCTGCATGGAATCAGGTGGTGCAATGATTGAGGGGAGCTCTCTGTTGCTGCACAGACTGCTTTGTTCTTCAGGGGTACCCAGAAGTAGGACTTCACTGCTTTTGTGCTTCCCAAGTTGCTTGTCATGGTTTATGTGAACACCTCCCTGCTTGGTATAAGCTGCCTAAATCTTTGGGGGCCACTGTGTATTTAAAGCCAAGCTCGTCACATGTACAGAGCTGTCTGTGCTAGCTGGTTATGCTGAGTCAGCCCCAGTCTTGTATTGCTTTCAGGTGAGCTCCCCTCTTAAAACAACACCTAATACTCTGAGTGAGTACGAAGTTCTGCCCAACGGCTGTGAAGCTCACTGGGAAGTGGTGGAGCGAATCCTGTTCATCTATGCCAAGCTGAACCCTGGGATAGCATATGTGCAAGGGATGAATGAAATCGTGGGGCCTCTTTACTACACCTTTGCTACAGACCCTAATAGTGAATGGAAAGGTGAGAGACTTTGTCTGCTCAGTAACAGCTGTTTTACTGTGTGCCCTCTACATAAAGAACTGCTTTGGGAATGAGACTCTCTTAAAACAACTGATAAGAATAGAATGGGATTACTTTGCCCATCACTTCACAGGAGCTCTGAGGGTGTGGGCTCGTGGTGGGGAGAGCAGATGATGTTCTTGGGCATAGATAACTGGTTTGTGACCCAATGTCACGAAGACCTTGTGTTACACACGGTCTGAATCTGCAGTGGCTCTGTAGACACTTCTCGTTGGGGGAAAAAAAAGAAGTATCTCGTCTTGTCCCAAACCAAGTAAGCCAAGATCTTGTGGGGTCTGCTACTTGAATCCAGTACAGCAACCAGATTATGGAGCAAGAATATTTCTGAGTGCCTTCATCAGTGCTGCTTCCTTTATTCCCTTGTGATTCTATGGGGTTTTTTAATCAATTCTTTTTCCAGAACACGCTGAAGCAGACACATTTTTCTGCTTTACAAATCTAATGGCTGAAATTCGGGACAACTTCATTAAGAGCCTGGATGATTCTCAGTGTGGCATTACCTACAAAATGGAGAAGGTCTACTCCACCCTGAAGGAAAAAGATGTGGAGCTGTATTTGAAACTTGTGAGGAGCTAAGTGTTTCTCTGAGTCTTGGTTGGAATGTGGGAAGTGGAGCTCAGTAGTGCATTTAGATATCAACCAATTGTGTTAGACTGTTACTGTGCCTGAATAGAAAGGTTGAGAGAGTGTGGGAAGGGCTTTGCCTATAAGGCACAGAGACCCTTATCTATGAGCCGAAACAACCTCTCCTTGGAGTAAGCCTAGAGCGAGCTGACACAGCCAGGCTTTCCTCCCCTGCCTGACTGAATGCAAACAATAGTTGTTGCGGAGCTGCCAGCTGTGAGTCCACAGTGACTTGGCCATGATCCCTGGTCACCTGGCTTGAGGTGTTGCTGGAGTCTTTACTCTCTTCTACTTAATAGACAAAACATGAGTTTTGTGGTAGAGTTCAAACAAAAACCAGCTCTCGGTCCATGCACACACTGCCCTGATAGCACTAACTTGGACTGCATGGAGCTCATTCCAGAAGTGAAATCCAGCAAGCTGGACCCTCTCACCCACCTGGTTCTATCATCCTCCTCCATCCAATGGTCCCTGAGTGCCTTACTGTGAGATAAGTAGAAGGTAGCTTTTGTTGAAAACATCTTCAGGTTGTATTGTACATTTGGTGTGAAAGCCCAAGGAGAATTTGGAAGGGAAAGCTGTTCTTGTTACTCCAGCCTTCACCAGATCATGCTTTGATCTCTTTCACCTGTAGAAAAAACAGGATATATTTCTTTTACAGTCCAAAAGATGCTTTGTCAACACAGTGACATGATCCACAGTGTTGACTGATTCAGTGGGGAAAATACAAACCCCTTCTGTCTGGCTGTCAGGAGCTGGCCTTGGCTGTGCAGCAGCTGGTCCTTAAGAATATCAGCAGGATGCTGAACTTACTTGATCTTGATTAAACCTGCAGTCCCTTGGATTTAACAGCAGAAAACAAGAAAGCTTCAGGCTGGAAGTGTTTACACTGTGTTTTAGTGACCATCAGTGTGAACTCTGTTCCATCTTTGTTTCTTTTTGTGAATAGTAGAACTTTTGCTAAATACAGGGCTTCTGGGAAGGAGAGGAAATCCTGACAAAACAGCGCTCTGCTAGAGGGGGAGGGTTGCGGCTTTCCAGATAAAATACTGTTCAAATGGGAATTACTTGGCAAGTTTAACGGAACTAACACAACTGGTGCCTTTAGGAAGAAAAGCTTCCTCTGCTTCATGTTGTGGTCAGAGGAGCACTGTCTGGCTTGGCTGTAGACATGGGGCATGGCTACATTGAAAACCTCTCTCTGCCTTGAATGTGCAAGCCTTCAAAGGAGGCAGTGGGTTGCAGGATGAGTTGGCAGCTTAGAGCAGTTCCAGGGTGGAGATGGGGATGGAAACATGGGGTGCATCTCTTACTTGTAGGGGTCTGGCTGGGAGCACATATTCATTCTTTGCCTGGTGCATGTCTGACAGCAAGAACAGAACATCAAACCCCAGTTCTTTGCCTTCCGCTGGCTGACGCTGCTCTTGTCCCAAGAGTTCCTGCTGCCAGATGTCATCCGCATCTGGGACTCCCTCTTTGCTGACGACAATCGCTTCGATTTTCTTCTGCTTGTCTGTTGTGCTATGTTGACGTAAGTACCTCGGTAGCATTCCTGCTCTTCCCTTCCTTTACCGAAATCTGTGGATCCAGGAATCTTCTGTAGCTGTATGTTAAGGTATCCGGTGAATAGGTGGTAGTCACTGTTCATAATGGTAGCAGAAGTGTTTTCGAAAGCCTCTACAAGGGCACAGTGTGGTCCTTTGTGGAGCCAGAAGTAGCTGGAATACTTTCCATCTTTCAGACTAATCCGGGATCAGTTGCTGGAAGGAGACTTCACTCTGAACATGAGGCTGCTACAGGTAAGGATTGAACATAGTGGGCAAAGGGGTCAATTTAAAGAGTCTTAAAATAGTCCTGTGAGAGGATGATGGTGTGAGGGAGGGTGTGCCTGGCTGAAAAGAAATACGGACTTCTGATGTTTGCATGCAGAAAAATCTTGAGGAATCTCACAGCATGCTCATCACTGGAAGTGCTGATCTTTTGCTTGTGCACCCATTCTGTCCTAAAGAGAAATTATCGTAGATTAGAGGTTCCTTTTGGTTTGCAAAAGATGGAAGCAAAGATGTGAAACTCTCTGTGACAGTGTTAAATTTGCTGGTGAGAGGCTTTTGTTTAGTTCTGAGATCTGTGAGAGGCCAAGGTTGAGAACACCTGCACTGCACAGTAGGAGATCTTTGTTTCTGCCAGTTCCTGCTTTGGGCTGTGCGAGATACTGGCTTTGATAAGGCTTTCTGGCATGAAGATAGCCCTTGTAGCAGGCCAGCTTGCTGTACCCTTGGAGGACAAATTAAAAGGAAAACAAAACCTTCTTGAGGGGTATTGAGGCTTGATCAGTTATAAACCAGGGAACTATTAGCTGTTAAGGGAGTAACAACATGGCATTATATGTTATAATAGGCCCAAAATGCTCTTGCCAAGGTTTGTCCTACTTAAGTGAAACAATGTGTACCAGAAATGCTGGGCAGTCACATCACTTTGTTTCTTTGACACAGGATTATCCTATCTCTGATGTTCATCTGATTTTGAAGAAGGCAAAAGAACTTCAAGATTCCAAATAGTCCATAAGCCTAACAAAAGGTGTCATAGAAACTGTGTGGCAGCAGATCCCAGGAGATGCCCCCATGCAGCACGGAGCATTAAAGCTCCTCGTGGTCTCTGCAGGACTTCAGGTTTCATGTTTGGGCTACTGGCCATCTTGAAGACTTCCTCCTACTCTATTTATTAGGTCAAGGACCGATTCTTCCCCGTCTACTTGGGTCCTGCACTCCAGATTCTTTTCTGTGCTGCCAAAAGCAGTTCTTTGTATCTTTTTAATGACTTTTAAGTTTGAGGAGAAAGAAACCACCTGTCTGCATATCCCTGAAGGGATGGACTCCTGTATCACGGGAGTGACACATGGAGTAACTCCTGCTTGGGAAGGGACAGGCAGGGTCCAGTGGATTTTGGTGGGTGAGTATAGAAGGATCTTCCTCCTGTGAACAGAATGTATTCCAATGAAGTCACACCCCCTGCCATTCAAGTAGCTTCTGGATTCTTCTCCCTCGTGTCTGTACTTGGCCATCCCTGGGGTGTGTAAAGAACAAGACTGCATCAGGTTTTGGTGATTGTCACCTGACATCCTGCAGTTTGGACCCCTTTGCCTAGGAAAGGGACCTTGATGAGCTAAGATGGGAGGACACGATTACAGCTGGTGGCTTCATGCACTGAAACTGCCTGAATCCAGAATCGCCTTATCAACACGGTCTCCTTGACAGCCAGACTGTGGTGGTTTTAATCGATGAGTCAAGTGCAGTTTGAACTCAAGCCTTATTATGCACAGCCTTAGAGCAGGAGCATGTTGCTGCAGGGAGGCCTCATGCTGCTTTCCTCGCTCTGAACTGGAGCATATCCAACTACAATCCGGATTCTGAAACACAAGAAAAGGGCATCTAGACATGTGCAATGAAGACAGATGTATATAGAGGCTTATACAGGCATGGCACTGGGCTGTTCTGCCTCAGTGGCTTGTATAATATTACCCTGCAGAGACTCTGGTCACAGGGACTTTGATACTGTCTCACAGTACATCTTCCAGGAAGAGACATGGTACAGGTCTGAGCTACAAATAAGAGTGCTTTCCTGGTGTAATCCAGTAGAGATACAGGCATCACACGAGGTGCTGGTGGAGTCACAGTCCTGAGCTGGGCACTGGTCCCTCCTGAGAGGGGAAACTGCTGCATTTCCAGTATGGTGGAGCAGGTGAATAGTGACTGAGACAAACCATGGAGAGAGCTGCTAACCTGTGGCAATGCCGAGCTGATCAGAAACTCTAATCCTTGGAGGGAGAAACTGCCAGCACCCGGGTGCCTGGGTGGAGCAGAAGCTCTTGTGTGAACACTAATCCAGCGTGCTTTCCCTTTCGTTTCCGTGCTGCGCTGCCTCACCTCTGCGTAGCTGTTTGACACTGCAGGTTTTGGTATTTATGGGTATTGATTTGTTAAAGGTCGGTCTTTGTAAGATCTGCTTAAGCTGCTGATGGCCTAGAATTGCCTTAGCAGGAGGGATGCTGTCAGCCTGCAGCTTTCATACTGGTGTTATTTCCTTCACTGAAGGCCAGTTCTTTACAGGCTCCTATAATTGTCACGAAGGTGTGTGGGGAGGCTGGGGGACAGGTTGATACATGTACATTACTGGCAATCTGTAAGCAAGCTCTGCCTCTTGAGGAGGTGCTCGAGTGACCGTGGGGCAGCCCAGTGTTGTTGCTGTGGTGAAGCAAAAGCAACTGAAGACTTAAAACAATCTGTAATTAATAGCTATGGCTAACACTATCCCTCCCTGCTGCACTCCTTTCTAGAGGGTAGAGTTTTCCTCCAAGAAATACGGAACCAGTAGGCCAGCACAGCTGTGTGAGGAAGCATCCTGCCTGCTCTAACCACTGGATGGATCTTTCTGCCTTGTATTGCTGAGCTATTCCAGGGGTCTCATGGTCTCAGCTCATAGGTACCCCACACTAGAGGGGCCAGCAGTCAGACCTCATGTGGCCAAAGAGCTAGGTGACAGGCACAAATGTAGAACGAAAAGGTCAAGCTCTTAGGCAAAATTTGACCCCCTCCAAATACTTGTGCCTCAGAACTGCTCTAAATGTGCTGTTCCTTTCTCCCACTCTGTTTCTCACACTGTGTTTTTGCACACACAAGCTCTGCTCTTGCCTCTCCAAATACTTGGCCTGTCCATTTCAGGTCCCCCTGGCAAGTGCAGGGGTCCCTTACACTGTATTTTCTCACTAACAGGATCATCCAGGAGGGTTCCTGCTCTGAACAACTAAAAGTCTTCCTTAAAATAACCTGAGAAGGCTGCAGGCAAATCGGGATTAAAGCATTATTTGGAGATGAACTTCTGATGTTTTCAGAGCAGCTTTTGCACCCTGAGGTTGACCTAGAGGAAGACACAGGGGAGGCGTAGATGTAGGTGGCTGGCTGGGTCCTGGTATTGTGCTGTCTTCTCCCTTCCTAGGTGTTGAAGAGCTTAGGGATGATGGTAAATGCTTTTAAAAGGAGTCTGCGGTGGTTTAATGGGATGAGATGAGAGCTTTGGCTGCAGGAAGGGTTCTTTTGGATGAATTCTCTAGCTTTACCCAGACTATGGGCTCAACTGATTGAGGACTTCTTTGGGGAGCACTTGTAACAACTTTGATACCCCCAGAGAGGCTGGATCTTACATGAAAAGTTTTATAATCCTCCTTGTCCCCTCCTGGGTGGTAAGCCTCTTGAAAGGAGCTGGACTTTTCAGTGTCTTGGGACATCCGGTTCCTTATTCCAAGCCTTTCTCCTTCCTTTAAGAACAAAACCTGGTTTTCTGAGTGGAGAAAACAAAGTCTTAACTTGCTACCAGCCTTTGCATCTTCTCATGGCTTCATTCCTCCAAGGCTTCCGGTGATGTTTTGCTGTTGTTGAGGTCGGGCGGTATTTATCTACTGGTTCCTTGCTTTTGTGGCCAACTAACAACAACTCCACCCTTGAGGTGCTTCCACTTTGGATTCATTTCAGTCCTGATCTGCTGCAGGAGCAGGGGTTGGCTGAAGCAGCAGTTCTTTGGGATGGGAGGTGTTAATCTGGGTTGCCTTGGGGCCCCTTTATTTCATAGGGGCCTAAACAAGATGTTTAAATAGCTCTTGTTCTGTGTTCCTCGCAGGCAGGCCTGCTGCCAGGCAGGGGAACCCATCCTCACCTGGGTGGAAAAACAGGGATGTGGGGAGGGATGAGCCCTCCCTGGAGGAGGAGCTCTGTCTGCTCTGCCTGCACCTGCTGCAGGCAGGTTTGTGGCTTTGCCAGCCGGGGTAGAGCCAGCAGGATGCTGGAGATGTCGATGGTGGTCACGCAGAGCATCGGTTGGAGCTGGCATTTATGTGACCTATTCACGCTTTGGCAGTGAGCGGGTTGAAGGCCTGGGGTTGTTTGGGTGTTTGGGAAAGCATCTCCCTGGGTGAATGTCAGTGACTCGTAGCTGCCTGGAGCACTCTTCCGAAGTGCCCTTTCCCTGTAAGCAAGGCGCAAATAACGCTTCATTGGTTCACCTTGGCCGGAGCAGGGTGCGGGAGCACTCCCCGCGGCACTCGAACCCTCCAGCTGTTGTCCTTGCTTTTGAGCGCTGTTTTATAACGCTTCCTCTGCCAGAATGGGCTGGTGCTGAGCTCGGGGTCCTCGCCGCTGCAGCGGGGAGCCCCGCTCTCGGCTCCGGGTCGCTGCCGCTTCCCTTCGCTCGAATACAGCGGTTCCCCCGCACGCTGCCTCGTCTATCGCCGCCGGTGAGCCCCGGGGTCGCGGTGTCCCCCACGAGCAGCTCCTTAAAGGGGCGATGCTCCCGTGCGGGACGATGCCGTCCCCGGGGAAGCCGCGGCCCCTTTAAGCGGCGGATCCCAGGGCTCAGCGGCGGCCATGCTGCGGAGCCGGTGGCTGCTGCCCGGGGCAGCGCTGGCGCTGGGCGCGGGGCTGGGGGCGGCCCTGACCCGCCGCCGGGCCGGGGCCGATGCGGCCGAGGGGCTGCTGGGCCGCCTGCCCGTGCTGCCCGCAGTGGCGGCGGCCGGGCCGGCCGCGCTGCAGGGCTCGGCGCCGGCGGAGCTCACCAAGTACGGGCTGCCCGGGCTGGCGCAGCTGCGGAGCCGCGAGTCCTACGTGCTGTGCTACGACCCGCGGAGCCGCAGCGCGCTCTGGGTCATCGAGCAGCTCAACCGGGACACCCTGAGCGGCGCCTCGGAGCGCGCCGCCTGCGACTTCCAGGAGGACGACTCGGTGCACGAGTACCACCGCGCCACCAACGCCGACTACCGCGGCAGCGGCTTCGACCGCGGGCACCTGGCGGCCGCCGCCAACCACAAGTGGAGCCAGAAAGCCATGCGGGACACGTTCTACCTCAGCAACATCGCCCCGCAGGTAGGGCCCGCCGCGGGGAGCCTCGGCACAGCCCGCTACGGGGGCAGGCGCAGCGGCCCGGCCTCAAGGGCAGGCGCTGCGCCGGGCTGGGGACCGCTTCCGGGAGCCTCCGGCTCTTCCCTGCGGCGCGGTGCAGGCGGAGGGGGTGTCCTGGGGGTGCCTGGGGCCAAAGCCTCTCGGTGCTGCCGTGTTTCCGCTCTGCAGCAGCGACCCCGCGGGCACCTCTGCCCGCTTCCCTCCGGCCGGGAGCTGTTAAACAGGCAGAAGGATGCTTGGCAAAGGGTGGGCTGAGGCGAGCGGGCGCTGTTCCTGGGTGTGCGAAGCAGGGCCTGGCTGTGTGCAGCTTCCCAGGTGGAAGTGATGGTGGAGATCTCTTCTGGAAGGTGCTTGGGGTGTACAGGAAAGCCGGTGTCAGTACCCTGAACAGAGAGGAAGGTCCCCAGCGCTGACCGCTGCCCCTGTCACTTGGTGTGTCTCTAGGACCCTCATTTGAACCAGAATGCCTGGAATAACCTTGAGAAGTACAGCAGGAGCTTGGCGAGGAACAACAAGAACGTCTATGTGTGCACAGGACCCCTTTTCCTGCCCAGGTGAGCACAAGGGCTGAGCCGGGATCTGTTGTGCTGGGCAAGGACAGGAGGCTGAGGCAGGGGCTCCCAAAGGCCCTGCTCAGCAGGTACTTTTGGGATCGGTTTGTGGATTTCCCATGCAGTTGATTATTCCATGAGTGAGGGTGGGTTTCTTGAGCTGCACCATCACCAAGTCCCTTCCGTTTGCAGTCCTTAATGATCCAAGTAATAGATTATTATATTAACAGAGGAAACTGCAGCCCTGTTCCCTGCAGGTTAAAACTCCAAGGTTTTATTTTCTGGGCTATTTCTCCACTTAAAAGCATGACTTTGTTTGCAAAGATCTTCACGCAGTGCCGAGCAGCAGCTGTCTCATGCTGAGATCTCTTTAGAGGCAGGAAACAGCTTGGAAAGGGCTGAGACAGCAGGGAGGGGGTTTGGGCAGAGCAGTGTTCCTGCAGCGCAGCCTCACCTCACGTAGCCTCTGTTTCAGCTGTATTTTTACACCCCTACTGCAGAGCAGGGCTGCTCCGTGCCCCGCTGCGGGGCTCACTTTGGGGGGTTGGTGGGGTGCTGGGGGGGGGATGCGGCGCCAGACTAGGAGGAAACGTGGGATGTTGCTGTTGATGCAGGATGGAGGCCGACGGGAAGATGTACGTCAGGTACCAGGTGATTGGGAAGAACAACGTGGCTGTTCCCACCCACTTCTTCAAGGTGCTCATCTTGGAAAAGGAGAGCGGGGAGATTGAGCTGCGCTCCTACGTGATGCCCAACAGCCCCGTGGATGACAAAATCCCCCTGGAACGGTTCCTGGTCCCCATTGAGAGCATTGAGCGAGCCTCAGGCCTCCTCTTTGTCCCAAACATCTTGAAGAGAACAAGTAACTTGAAAGCCATCACAGCTGGAAGCAAGCGTTGAACCCCAGCTGAGCACATCCAGGTACTCCTGGGGAAGGGCCTGGCAGCGGTCGCACCTACACAGGAATAATACAGGAATAATACAGGAATAATAGTTCCTTGTGCGTTCTAAACGTGGGAAACGAGAATCAAACCAACGTTCCCTTTACCCTTCCCCTCCTCCCGGGTAACAAATGCACACGCAGCCAGGCTGCGGGGCAGGTCCTGCGGCAGGGCTCTAGAGCTCGCCCCTGAGCTGCAGTGCAGAGGTTACTCCTGTGTGTGGCTCATTAAGGCACAAAGGGAAGTTACTCAGTTGCTGCTATTTAGCAGGGGAGGACGGGAGCAAGATGGATGCCGGGGAGGAAGGGAGAGGTTCCTGCCTTTCTGTGGCCAAAGGATTGTTATGATTGTTTTCTGTCAGATGTTTTTAGCAGTAAAGCTTTGAACACCCACAGTGCTGGTTGTTTCTTATCTGCTCTCACCAAAGGTCCAAGTATCTCAGCAGGAGGAGGGGAGGACAGAGCCAACTCTTCCAGCCGCTTTCCTGTTTCCTGAGCTCACTGTAGGCAGAGCTTAAGGCCTCACAGACAGAGCCAAGCTGTAATGAGCTGTGCTGACATGCTTTAGCACTGACATCCAACTGAAGCTCCAGCCCTTCCTGCTGCTGGGAAAGATGAAGCCTTGAGCTGAAGGGAGGATGGGGGAAAGTCAGGCTGAGACAGGAAAAGCTTCTTGGCATAGGGTTAAGTTTTGCCTTCCTTTAAGTGTGAGGGCCACAGGGCTCCAGAGGCACTGAGCATACAGGATCTCTGGACACTGAGTGCCCATCCTCTACACCAAGACACTCACGCATGGACTTCAAGGCAGCTGAGGTTCCAGATTGCTTTATTCCCCACCCCAGATGTCTGAATGGTTGAGATCCTGCTGCCAGGCTCCTCTCAGCTGTGGAGAGGCAGCAACGAGTGCTTGGCAGGACCGTACAGGGAGGAGGATGCAGACTTGCTGCTCCCAACAGCAGCGAGAGGCTCGGTCAAGCAGCGCCTTCAGCTTCAGTCACCGTGCCTTGGCCCTGCAGGCTCTTGGAGTGATGTGCCCAGCACCCCACCTCTGAACAGCCTCTGCCCCAGGCAGTCCTCAGCTGCCAGCAGGGTCTGTGGTTTCCCTGCCCTCAGCTGGCACCGGTGTCTTCACAGCCTCATCGATGTGGGGCCTCAGTGCAGACAGGGAGATGAGCAGAGCTTCCTGGAACAGAGCCGGGGGTCAGCCAGGAACGCTGCTCCCTGAGGAGCACCGGGCAAGCGGAGGTGCCACCATGGGGAGCACCACGTGGGCCGTGCGTGTCACTGCTCTGTGCACACAGGCACTGACCCTGCCACGCCACTGCCACCTGCCCTACCTCTGTCCGGATGGTTCTGCTGCCCTGGCTGGGACACGTGTTCAGGTAGAAGTCAAACAGGACGCTTGGGTCAGTGACTTCCAGGTTTGGGTCCACGTCAACCCCAGCTTCCAAGCCCTCCAGACCTCCGAACACGACAAGGGCATGTCTGGGGGAGAGCAGAAGGGCAGGGTGAGAGGGGAGATTGGCTCCTATCCCTGCACCAAGGGAGATGCTTTGCGTGGATTAAGAATTAGCTTCACATAAGCAGTTCTCTTAACTTGATGTGCAAGAAACAGACTCATTTCTTCTGCTCAAGTATGTGGGTCTGTGTTTGAGCCCCTGTGCTGCAGCAGCAGGGAACTGTGTCCCTGCTGATGATTCCCAATGCAGCTGCTGCCCTAACAAAGCCCCGCAGCACTTTACCAGTGTGACAGTCCCTTCTACCAACTCTAGAGACAGGAAAGGGATTGCCCTTATCCCTGGGTACTTCCCCAAGCAATGCAATGCAAAGGAGCACGCCTTGATGTAAAAGGGAGCAGCAGAGCACAGGAAGCAGCCTGCAGGTGAGTCTAGGTTTATCTAGGAGCGTTCCTGCCTCGGAGAACACCAAGGCCACAGTGCAGCTCTGCTGCCTGCACCAGGCCTCACTGCAGGCTTGAGCAGGGCCAAGCGGGCAGGACACAAACCTGAAGGAAGGGAGAGTGGCCTCATCCACGGAGCTGCCCCGCTCTGAGGTCCCAATGGAGAGATCGTAGCCTTCCTTGAACGGGCACTCTGAAAACACAGCACCTGGGAAACAGACACAACATGGGGCTATTTGTGTGGTGCTCCTGCCCTTGCTCTGCGCCTTCTGGACAGGCTGGAGCACTCCACGGGTGGCAGCAGAAGGAATTGCTTCTCAGTGCATGAGGAGACAGAAGAATGACTCTTCCTGACAGTTCCCTGGCTGCAGGAGTGTCTGGCACCGTTCTCAGCTGCAGCACCTTTCCTCAAAGCTCAAGCAGGTGCCAGGAACCATTCCATCACTAACGGCTTCTGATATTCCTAGGGGTCTAATCAGCAGAAGACAGGAAAAGGATTCTGCAGGGCTCAGATGTCACTGCTGGCTTTGATGTGAATGAATGGGAGGCAGTTACGGTGGAAATGCAGATGCACTGGCTGGAGATGGAGAGCACCACTGCTACAATGTGGACATCTGGAGCAATGGCGCGTGGAGGTACAGGGCAGGCTGGGGGGTGACTGGCGCGATTCATGCTCCTGCCTTCAGCCTCTACATGTGACAGGATTGAGAGCAGAGAATCCCTGCGGATACTCACTCAGGCAGGAGGCAAGGCGGACGCTGTAACCCCAGTATAAGCCTGAGACTGTCCGAGGGTGCTGTGAGGACACCACGGTGCCTTTCCGCACTTTAGCTTCTGAAAGAGAAGCAAAGAGATCAGCACCCACAGTGAGAGCTGGATTTGAGCAGCCACACACAGCAGTTTCTCCTGGAGCAGGGCACTGACTCGCTGGATAACAAAGAGCCACCCTTTTGAGTGCTTTCTGCAAGTATGTTTGGGCTGTTTACTACTGGTCAAAGAGCTGATAGCTCTTTCTGGTTCACCAGGGAGGTGTGGTAAGGGGGTTATTAAAACTGCATGGGGTAAAGGAACATGCAGAGCTGTTTGGTACCTTCAGATATCAGTGACATGAAGCTGTGATGTGGACGGGACCAGCTCCTGCAGGACTGAAGCTCACAGGTGCTAATGGAGCAGGGAATTACCTGGTTTCTGGGGTTCCTCCAGGCGCACGGTGACTCGCAGGCCAGGGTTCAGCTGTTTGTCGATCTGCACCTCCTGCAGTGACAGTCACGATGAGCATCGGGCATGGCTGGAAGTACTGGGAAAGGTGGGGAAGGAAGGGAGCCCTCTGAGGAAGGTCTGCTCTGGCCTGGGGCTGCAATGAGGAGCTCTGCAGTCAGGGCCTGTGTGGCTCATGCAGTGCAGAGCAGGCTCAGGGTGCCTTGGTCAGCAGTCTGAGGCTTATGTTGCTGCTCAAAGTGCTCCAGCAGTGAAGCCATTAAGTACTGAGCAGGCAAACCTGCCAGAACTTGGGAAGCTACAAACACTGATGAGCCAGAAAGGACAAGATGGCAACAAGCATTAAACCCTGTGCGAGTCCACCATGGCCTTCAGAAACCCAGCAGTACCCACCCTGCCTCCTTCAAGTCTGCCAAAGAGACAGGAGAAATGGTTCTGGGCTCTGGGGGTAACACGCACCTTCCTCATCCCACAGTTAACAAAAGAGCCTCTGCCCGCCTTAGTTGGCCGGTCCAACACAACACCTTCCCGGTACTCCGAGTCCTCATCCACCCGCATGTGGTGGGGGCTGTCCAGGGGGTTGAGCAGCCCTAAAACAGCACAAGAAAGCAAAGAGAAGTGTCAGTACAACTGCTCTGCTACCCCCTCCCTCTCTGGTCCAGCACATCACAGCCTGCGCTCTGAAGTGGCGAAGAGTTACTCAGTTCTGTGTGTTCCATGTAAAACGAGCAAGAGCTCAGGAAAAGGAAGCCAGCAGCCTGGGCCAGACACAACTGAATCATTACCTGCAAACTGCAGATCCTCGTGCTTTGGGAAAAAGGATTTCCTCAAGTACCTGTTTGGCAGAGAAGGTTGAAATGTAAACCCAGCCTTTTTATTGAATCTCAGCTTCAGTTCTAATGCTTTCTGACTTAAAGGAGCTGAGTACAGAGAAAAGCTTGTTTGGCTCCCTCAAGTCCCAGATGGACCCTCCATCATGCAGGTTCTAGCCTGCAGTCACTGCTCTTTTAGTTGAACTCCTGAACCAGACATGTGAAGCAACGAGCTCCAGGATTTGCCTCCTGCTCCCATAGCCCCTTGCATGATGTATCCACAGCAGTCGGTTCCGATGCATGGTTTAGCCATGGGGGACTTACTGAGGGCACTCCAAGTACTGCAGGATCCGAGCCAGCTGCACACAAGCCTTGCCTCTCCTTCCAATTCCTTCGAAGTCCCCCTCCACGCTCCTGTAAGTGAAAGAAAGCAGCTCGTGAGCTCAGTGTGAGACAGGTCAGGTCTGCAGAGGATGAAGCCTTGTTCCTTAACCTGAAACCAGCTCCTTATGAAAGGGCTGCTCCAGAGGCAGAGCCTGCCACCAGATCCTATTTGGAACACTGTCTGCAGGCCATTTATCTCCTTCAGTTTCGGTCTCTGTGCCCTGACACAAAGCTCTTCCTGCGCAACAGATCTTACTTTACATCTTCTCCGTGCTCATCGAACACCACAACCTCGTCCACGCAGAAGATGGCACAGGCCCGGGCAATCTGTCCGGCGAGGTACGTCCGCAGCTCCAGCGACTGGGCATTGTTCAGGATGGAGCCCGGCAGGGCCACGCTCAGCGTGTAGTGCCGCCCTGGGGAGCAGAGGAGAGCCATAGTGTGACAGCTCCATGTAGTGTTTTAGTTACTGTGGTGGGGGGAAAAGCAACCTCTGTTAATCACAGGCTTCCCCTTAATACCAGTACAGGTCTGGGGTTGACCTGCTGGAAAGCAGCAAAGGGAAAAGGGACCTGGGGGTCCTGGTGGATAGGAGGATGACCATGAGCCAGCAATGTGCCCTTGTGGCCAAAAAGGCCAATGGCATCCTAGGGTGCATTAGAAAGGGAGTGGTTAGTAGGTCAAGAGAGGTTCTCCTCCCCCTCTACTCAGCCTTGGTGAGGCCGCATCTGGAATATTGCGTCCAGTTCTGGGCCCCTCTGTTCAAGAGGGACAGGGAATTGCTTGAAAGAGTCCAGCACAGAGCCACAAAGATGATTAAGGGAGTGGAACATCTCCCTTATGAGGAGAGGCTGAGGGAGCTGGGTCTCTTTAGCTTGGAGAAGAGGAGACTGAGGGGTGACCTCATCGATGTTTACAAATATGTAAAGGGTGGGTGTCAGGATGATGGAGCTAGGCTTTTTTCAGTGATATCCAGTGATAGGACAAGGGGCAATGGGTGTAAACTGGAGCACAGGAGGTTCCATGTGAACATCAGGAACAACTTTTTTACTGTGAGAGTGACAGAGCACTGGAACAGGTTGCCCAGGGGGGTTGTGGAGTCTCCTACACTGGAGATATTGAAGGCCCGCCTGGACAAGTTCCTGTGTGATGTACTGTAGGTTACCCTGCTCTTGCAGGGGGGTTGGACTAGATGATCTTTTGAGGTCCCTTCCAACCCTTGGGATTCTGTGATTCTGTAATAACGGCTTCTCACTGCATCGGGTTCGTGCCTGTTTAGCAGAGCTATCTCCAGAGCTGACCGACCGAGTTCTCTCAGCCCTTCCGGCCCAGGCCTCCCCATGCGGTCACAGCTGCATCACCTCTGTCTTCCCGCTGCTCCTCTCGCTCCTCGGCTCGTTTCTCCTCCAGCTCCCGCATCCGCTGTTTTTCCAGCTTCTTCAGCAGTTTCATTTCCTTCCATTTCTTCTTCTCGGCTTTCCCTGGAACGCACAAACACCACCTCGCTGCAAGCAAGCAGCCGCGACCGCCGGGGCAGACACGCGGGCCCCCCGGCCCGAGGGATCCCCGCCCGCAGTCCCCACGCCATGCCGGCCTTACTCTCCTGCTTCCATCGCCGCCAGTCCACCTTCCGGTCCGCAGCCTGCGGGACACCGACCGCGACCGTCACCGCCGGGCTGCCCTCAGGGGCCGCCCGCGGTAACCGGGCCAGCCGCCTCCCCCGCTCCCTACCTGCACGCCTTTGGGCCGCTTGGCCGCGCCGCTGCCGTCCGCCATCTTCTGCCTCCCCCCCCCCGCCGTCGTGATTGGTTGGAGGGCGCCAGTGCCCGCCCACTGCGGGGAGGTGGCCGGCGTCACGTGAGCCAGCGGCCAGGTAGGGGGCGGGGTTTAAGGCGCAGGCGGTGGGGCTGAGCGGGGCTGTTCCATTCTGCGGGGCAAAGGGGGGACACGAGGGGCAGCGTGGGCGGTGGTAACATCCGGACACCCTCACCTGGGTGTCCTTGCACAAGGGCGTGTTGGAGGATGGGGAGATGGAGCCTGCGCCTCGCGGGGTGTGCCATGGCTTGGAGCAAGAGCCCACGCGTATGGGGGTGCTGCAGTTACTCTTCATGTCACCGTTATTCGTCTGTCTTAGTGATTGTAGCTCTCGGCGTTTGGCTTGTATATGGGTGCAAAAGGGCCTTCAGCAGCACCCGCACCCATCCAGGCTGTGCAGACAGGATGGGATGCGTTACCCCATCTCCTGCTGGTGAAGGCAGGTGGGTGTTTGCCCCCTCCTGCAGCTCTGGCTCCCAGGGGATCGCAGCCACCAGCTGCACCCCAACACAAAACCTGTGGAGCCGCTACCCACCGACCAGTGTGGGATGAGCAGCCGCCACCATAGGATGCAATATGGATGTTGCACGCGTGACGGCAGCTCTCCAGGAAGGCTGTGTCAGCCCTGTGATCATTACAGAGCCATTGACTCTTCAGTAATTGCAGTAATTCCGCTTTAATAATTTAACTGCTACAAATACTTATTGCACAGTCTGTTGCGTGATGGATGATGCTGGTTTGCATTGTTGTCCAGGTTGAAATCGACAATGATGCAAGAGTGACCTTACAAAATGCTGCTCACGTTATCCCATCACCCATCAGCCTGGTGGGTGGGAGGCTACGGGGGCCACCAGCAACAGCAGCAGCCCAAGGCCGCTGTACCCATCCTCCCCAACCACTGTGTGCCTTCGTCAAAAGCCTGAAGGTTTTGCTTTGCAGCCTGGATGATGCTGCTGAGCCCTGACAAAGTGCCAGTAGTCTGGGGGATGCACAGGGGAGGTTTGGCAGCAGCCAGGCTATTCATGAAAGCCTGTTTCCCTGGGAGTAACCAGTGACCCATCTCAGAGATGCACAGAAAAGAATAATGGGAAAACTAAATAATGTTAATTCTGGGAAACAGCATTTCACTGGGTTTATAATTTTCAGGATCATAGGAATTCACCTACTGATGATACTGCATGATCCCATGGGAACATGGTGCTGGTGGAAATGGTGTCCTGTGCCCTGGGGTACATGGTAAGGCCCCCCCATGGCCTTAAAGGTAGGTCCGGAAATGCCTTTTGAGAATTTGGTGGTGGAAAAGCCCCCAGGAGCCATCCTTACCTTGCATCTTGCTGGATGCATCCCGGACCTGATTAGCAAAGTCTTTAAACTTAAGAAAAACATCATTTGATGTTTTACTGTTGGGGCACGCGCAGACTTGCTTCTTACAGTAACAGTGCAGTAATTTCCCAGTGACAGAAAGTGTCCCCCAGACCCTGGGCCTGGCAAATCTCTGCCCATTTGTCTGACAGAAAATGTGGACAATAAGAACCTATCAAAGTATGGAGCCAAGCAAAGAGGAAGAAAGAGCAGTCGGGGCAGGTGAGCACCAAGGAGAGCCTGGTTCTCTCTCAGTGCACTCAGGGACTGGTTTTCTCCTGTTTCCATTTTTGCAATATGTCATTTGCTGCCTTCAGTGTAGCTTCCTCCTAAACAAATACCACAGGTTCAGGCAGTGGTTTCCAGCCAAATCCCCTTTCCCGTCACTGCAGTCATCATTCACATAAAAATCCCTTTCTCATTTTGGAACATTGCAAACGCTGCATGTTCAGTATGAGATGGGCACAGCCATCTCTGGGGCAGGCACAGCCTCTGGGCAGTTAAACAGGCACCCAGAAGACTGTCTTGACCAAGAAATGTGGGATGCTGCCCCGGCTCGGCTCACATGTCTGCAGGAGGGGGTCAGACCAGCCATGGTGCTACGCTCAGGCTCTAATACTCAAGGCACTTTCCATCTCTTCTTGGCATTTACCTCATTACACCACCTCTGATTATTACTCCTAACCTCACCTTCATTTATGCTGCCACACATCTCACCTTTGCAAAGCAGAACCGAATGAAATGGCTGTAGTTGTTCTTGTGGGCCCCACAGTAGAAAGCAGAGAGTGGAATGGCAGCAAGTCCCTAGGAAGGGAAACATGGAACTGAGGTTACTCCTCATGGGCTGGCATGCAGCCTGCCATGCCCCAGTTTATCCACTGCAGACACCCCTTGCCATGAGCTGCCAGATCCGGCAGTGGTGGCGTGCTGTGCTTCCAGCAAGGAGAGCAAAAACACAGTGGAAAGGGCCAGATGCATTTACCTTGTTCTTGACCATCCACTTTGCAAATCTGGAGTCGTAGGGCTCATCCGAATTAGGGACATCAGGGACATCAGATTCTGTAGGAGAAGCACAGCAGCACAAAGGCTGGGGCTACTGCCAGGTGCCACAGGCAAGCCCCAAACCCACAGCTTCTGGGAGCTTGGATGGGGAATGTCCATCCCTGCTTTGGTGGTGGTTTATGCAGGTTCTTGTAATGGTAAGCTAATGGTATGGCTCCGAGCTGGACCCTGCACTCAGTCCTGCCTGAGCAAAACTGCAGGTGACTCACTGAAATTGGAGATGTCTGCCAGCAAGAAGTAGGTGCCCTCGGGGATGATGGGTTTCATCCCTGCAGCATCCAGGCTCTGGACCAGCCAATCTCTCTTCTTCTGCAGCTCCTTGGGCAGTTGGACAAAGTAGCTGTCTGGTTTTCCGTAGAGCATGAGCTCCCTCTGGAAACCCTGAGCCACAGCCTCCTGTAAGGACAGAGGAGCCAGTAACCAGTGGGAAGATGGTCAAAACTTGCTTGGGAATGGAGTCTATGCTCCAATGCAATTCGCAGGTGATTAGAGAGCTCTCTGCCTCCAGCACCTCCAAATGGCCCCTTTGATTTGTCAGTGCAAAATAAGGACTATACCCCAGGTGGGCTGTGGTCTCCCCTTCCTGCCAGACATGGGACAACTGCAGGGAGAGAAGAAGGAGCCTTTCCATGGCACCATGCACCACCTCTCTGTGCCTTTCAGGTCAGCTGTGGGCAGAAGGACCCTCTCTCACCCTAGCTTCAGTGGTCTGGGCAGAGAGCTGCCTTACCTGGGCAGCTGTGGCACAGTGGTACACTGAGTTTTGGTGCACAGTACGGATGTGCTGCAGCAGCCTGTTGGGTCCCACAGTCCAGCCTACCTGCAGCCAGGAAAGGAGGAGGAAGGTTGTAAGTCTCTGGGTACCTGCTTGGGCTCTCCTTTATTTGCCTGCACTGGCTCCACTGTATTTTCCAACCAGGGTTATCATCAAGCAGCTTCAGTACTTTCAGACTCTGATGGTCAAAGCTGAGTGTGTGGCAGCAGAGTCCCCAGTGCTATGCTATGGCAATGGGACCCATGCCCTGCAGCAAAGGGACAGGGATAGGGACACAATGAGGTGCTGCATGAGGGAGCTCACCTTCCAGCCAGTGGCACTGAAGGTCTTCCCAGCACTCCCAATGATCACTGTGCGATCCCACATCCCTGGCAAGCTGGCTGGCAATGAAACAAGAGAGAAACTCCAATGGCAGCGCTGAGCACGCTCGCTTCTGGGCTGCATTAACGACAGGGTGAGAGCTCTTTCATCATCATAACCATGGTGGCCTCTGGTCACAGCACATCTTTCACCTGGATGAGCCTCAAAGCACATCCCAAGCAGACAGTCTGGCTTCTCAAGAGCAGCTCTTTGTAATTAAGTGTGTTCACACACATGTACCCAGCCCCAGGGGTTCCCAAAGATACCAAGCACCATCACCCTGCAACAAGGTGATTGCACGTTACTGCAACAGGAAGAACAGGCCTCTGAAATCATGCTGAAATGGATGTCCCAAAACTAGAGACACTCAGAAAAATGTGCTTTTACAAAGTATAGGAAAAGTTTCAGTTTCACTGGAGCCAAAGGGCTCTTTGCTCTAGATCTTGTGCTGTGAAGGTACCTCTCTGTTTCCTCTGACTAGCTCTGGAAGTCAGGGCTAGACCTGGTTGGGAGGCTGAGACTGAAGGGCAGCAAAATACCTCTACTGGGGATACATGCCCAGCAGAGCTGTACATGCAGGCAGCCCATGGGCTCCAGCGGACCCCAGCTAAATCACCAGAGCCTTCCCCAAAGACCCAGAGCAGATGCCAGCCTCAGGCAAGCCATTCTCCATACCAATGCGGATGTGCTCCTTCCCATCGTAGACCAGCCACTCGTACACCTCATCACTGATGCACAGGACATCATGCTTCACACACAGGTCTGCAATGAGTTCCAGCTCCCCTCGGCTGAATACCTGCATCAGGCAGGGAATGGAGCAAGGATGCAGCAGGAACATTTCTGAGCCCCTGCCTGTCCCCGCCTTCTCCCAAGCCCGGGTGGGCAGGAGCTGGTTGCAATGGTCTAACAGGGCAAAGCCATGCTGGCACAAAAGATCAGGCTTAAGAACACCAGAATAGTGAGTGCAGAGTGTGGGGCTCCCAAAGCCCCCACTTCCCTTGTGTCAAGGAAGGTTGAGCCACTGCTACACTGCAAACGTGGCTGGGTGAGCTGTAGCACCCCAGCAGCTTTCAGGGCCAGCCACAGCAAGGCCAGAGGTGTTACCTTGCCCAGAGGGTTGTTGGGTGAGTTCAGGACAATGGCTTTTGTCCGTTCATTGAATTTAGACGCCAGCTCAGCCGAGTCCAGCTGCCAGTCTGCACTAGACATCATTTTTCCATTTTCTGGAGCTTTCTAGAGAGAACAGAGGGGAATCTTGGCTTGCTTTGCTACCTCTGTGCTTTGCTTACCTCTCACCTCTTTGCTCACTTTACTGTGACTCTTCCCTCCTCAGCTTTGCTCCGTCCCACTCACCGGTCTCAGTGGGACAAACACTGGTGTCCCACCAGCCATTGTCACCATCGGCTCATAGCAGTCAAAGAAGGGCTCAATAATTATCACCTGGAAGAAAGGGATATGTCATTGCTCAGACCTTCCCTGATGGGTACAGAGAGCAATGGGGTACAGGAAATATTAATCAGTGAATTGCCGTAATGGAGAATCCGTATTGTCTGTGGGCAAGTGTCAGGGAAGAACACCACCACCTAGGGCAAAAGGGTTATTCTGCCTTATGCAGAAATGAGACAGTGCCTTTAGAATCTCAGATACTGGAGAATGGGGATAAAACCATTTCTGCTTTGGAAGAGGACAATGAAAACCAGTCTGCAGCTGCTGGCAGACCCAAAGCCAGGAAGGGCTCTCCTGAGGGAAGACTGCTGGTACAACAAGCCCAAATCTTGGGTTACCTCATCGCCTTCATCAACGAAAGCCTGGAAGCAGCAGAAAAGGGCCTGGTATGCCCCGACAGTCACCATCACATTGGTCATAGGATCCAGGTCCTGTCCAAGCAGCTTCTCAAAAAGCTGGGCTAGGATCTTCACCAGAGGTGGGTGTCCCTGTGGGGAGAGAAGATGGGTGGGACCTGAGTTGCAGAAACCTCCTGAAACATGGAAGAGCCCATGGAAAGGGGCCAAGCACCCGGTGATTGAGTGTGCAGGACATCTTCCACCCTGGCTGCTTGAAACACCCTGGTAAAGCAGGGTTTTACAGCCTGGGTGCAGGGGGCTCGAGCTGAGGCTGGATGCATATTTTGCCGCATGTGGTTTGCCCTGTTTACTGCTGCCTGATACGCCCTGAAGCAGCCAAGGCTAAGAGGAACTGAGGGGGTATTGGTGAGGAGGGGGTTTGTCCACGCACAAAGGCACGGGTGTACTGGTGCAGCATGTTGTTCTCCCCGCTGAGGGCTGTCGCTAATGCCTCCTTCAGAAAGTCCGGTGGGGGGAAGTCAGGGAAGCCCTGGCCCAGGTTCACTGTGGAGTAGGTGGCAGCCAGTTTTACAAACTCCACCCTGGAGAGAAAAAAGGAGAGAAAGACAAGTATTTACAGAGGGTCCAGGCAGTGCACTGGCACCAGCTCTGCTTGCCAGCATCCCTTTGGAAGTGAGCAGGATTGGGGTCCCTCCTGCAGAACCATCCTGCTGCTCACAGGTGGACAGGATCAAGCACAGGTCATTTCAGACCTGTTTCAGCTAAACTGAGGATGAAACACTATTGCAATAAGGAGTGATTTTCATTTGTTCTTGAAGGAAACAGCCATTGCACTGTCTGAATGTGTGGTTGCAGCTGAAGCCTCACACCCCACACTGGACAGGACTTGGAGGTTTTCAAGCTCATGCCAGTTGTGCAAAATTTAGCAGCTAGACACCACAAAGGCCTCTGAAGAGGGAAGGGCAGCCTGAACTCAGCACTAGTCTCAAAAAGAAGCCAGCTCACTGGCATTGTGCAGTTTGAAACCAGGCACAGCTGGACTTTGGGGAAAGATCTTTTAAATCTATTCTTCAAGCACATGGCTTTCCAAATGGCATATTGTGCCTGGCAGGCTGGGAACAGCATTTCAGCATCCCTTCACTTGCCTGTCTGCTTGCAGTGCACTAGGATGGGCTTGAAGCAGATGCCAGGCTGCAGCCAGTGTGCTGTAACCACTTGGCTCAGATTTGGTGCTGCTGGGATCATTTTGACAGATGGGCTGGATGGAGTGCAGTGCACTGCACTGCAAGGTGTTCCCAACTGCCTTCCTGCAGGATGGTGCAGAACACCTGATATGGCATAAAGTGTGAGCAGAAGGTACAGAACTGAGCCTGGCACAAACTTGCTTCCCGAACAAATGCAAAGCAGCTGAGAGAGACTGCTGCTCTGTGCTGTGTGGCTGCATCAGTTTCTATCTGTTGTTAAGCTGCCTAAAACCACATCTACCATCAGGGTAAAGCAGATAGTCTCTTAACTCACCAGATATTCTTATCCACTCCCTCCAGCCTCCGAGATTGCACTGGCCTTGACATTTTTGCCTGCAAAGAGAGACAAAGAGTCAAAAAGAGTTTTAAGCTTTTTCCTAGTGGCAATGGGGCCACATGTGAAGGGGACATGGCCTCCCCAGGTAGGCTTTTCCTAATAGAAGGTGTGCCCTTTTAGTATTGCTTCATGGGCTGCTGCTGACTGACCTTAGAGCAGTAATGGTGCTGCAGTGGGTTCTGGAAACAGCTTCACACACTTTTTATGAAAGATCAAACAGACGAGAGCTGGCAGAGGAGGAGGTTTCATTGACAAGTTCCAACAAGAGTTGAAAAAACAGATGAACAAAAGAAGTGTGTGTACACTCACTGGGGAGCAGGCAATGCCTGAAACCTCATTTTCACTTGCGTCAGATGAGCTCAGCCATATTGTCACTGCCAGGCCAATGACCCCAGACCTCAGGCTTTCCATAGCGTCTCTTGTCTTATTCTCTACAGGCCACAAAATATCCCCTTTTCCTAGAAGAGCAAACTTCTTTTATTCCATATTGCTCTACAGAGTAGCAGAAATATTTACTCCTTATTCTGCTGGAGTGCTTGATGAAGGGAGTTGCTCCAGATCCTAAATGATGTCCTGGTTTTTGCACCTAAAGTTCATGGCAAAACCAGGCAGCAAGTGGGTACAGGCAAGAAGAGAGCACAGCACATGATCAGTGTGATGTACAGAGACACCAAGGTGCCATTCGCCCGACTGGTACCCAATTTCCACATGCATCATGGCTGGAGGGGGTGAGAAGAAGGACAGTAGGAAACATTGAGAGCAAAATCCTTCTTCCAGTTGGATAAGCTGGAGGTGGGAGAAAGTCAGATATGCTTGATGGGGAATTTATTGTGAGGATGATGAGAAGAGGCAGAGGCAGAATTTAATAACTCAACAGTGCAGGAAAAAGGTAACCAGACAGCAAAGGGACTGGAGACCAGAGACAAATGATGCTCAATGCACCAAGAAAAGCCAGCGTGGGGATGCAAGGAAGATGTCTCTGAAGCAATGAGCCAAGAAAACAATCATCACCACCAGCAAGTAAAATACATTTGAATAAGGATGAGGAGGGCATGTGAAAGTAGCTGAGATGTGAGGGGAGAGGGTCTATGCTCTGCTGTGCCAAGGTGGTGGTGGGGATACCAGTTCAGCCCCCTCCCCAGGCTCAGCTGTAGCAGGAATTCTTCACTTACCTGCTCACCTCTGCTGTTCCCAGAGGGCTGCACCAGAATTTGAGAAGTGGCCCAAAAATGTCTTGTGTTGAGGTCTTTAGACTTTTATACAGTGTCAGCCCTCACAAAGGATCTTTGCAAATACCTTGCTGAGGAGGCCTGTGTTTCAGAGGGCACTGGGTGGACTCTGTGCTCCCCCGTGGTACCAGGCAGGCAGCCAAGGGTGAGCAGAAGTCACTGCCTCCCCACTTCTCTCCCTCAGTTCCCTGCTTTGCTCTTTATCTGCACAAGCTCATGGATACTACGGTCAGTAAGACCCAGTGCCTGAGCTGATTCTGGTGGGAGTAGGATTCATGGCTTGGAAAGTAAAACTTCCAACTTAGATGAAATATTAACAGCTCCAGCCCCGCGCTCTTGTGGTGGGGCTGCTGCTGGTCACAGTTCAGAGAATAGCATTGTCAAGGCTGATGGTGTCAGTGCAAAGAAGGTGCTTTAAGCCTAGAAATTCCCAGTTCTGAAGAAAGGCCTTGTCTGCTCCAGCCCTTACAGGAAGGAAAATGACAAATACTTTCTTCTTTTGATGTCTTCCCCATCCTATCCCCAGTCTGCGCGATGCTGCCAAGGGTGGCTGCCCATCAGGCTAGAGAGCAACATTCCTGGGACCACACAGCCCCCAAATCTCTTTCAGCCTGTTCTGCTCCCCAAACCAAATGGTGTGTTTCTCCAGCTCCAATCTGCCTGTCAGCCAGACAAGATAGGCCGGTGAAAACACAAAAGACTTAGGGGCCACAACCTTCCACCACTGACTTCCTGCTGCATGTGGTTTCCTGGCTCTGTACATTTGTATCTCAAAGAGGGATATTGTTATTTCCCAAGTCCTTTGCAACCCAAGGGGCTTTAGTAGAAGAGACTGTGAGACAAGGCAACCCCACAAATAATGAGCTTTCTTCTGTATGAAGGAGACTCTCTTGCCTATAGATATTACCTTTAAACAGCCTACCAGGTACAGAGATTGCACCAGTGTGGCTTTTTGTGGTGTGCCCTATCTGCCATCACAGCCAAGACTAGCTCCTGGGCAGTGAGCTCCCCTGGACTCCACACCACTGCAGCCCAAGCCAGGGACCAGGCTGCCAGCCAGAAACAGGGCTGCTGGGCATTCAATACCTTGCTGAAGTAGGAGCTATATCCAGTGCTGCTCTTTCTCTCCAGCAAGAAGTGACACAGGGACGGTCTTGCTCTCTTGAGCATGCCACAGCTCCTGCTGTCTCACTCCTGCGGGCACGGACCTGCATTTCCCCAAGACACAAAGCAGAGGGGTGAGACAAGCACTCTACAGCTGCAGGGGTAAAGCAAACACTCTGTGTTCCTTGGGACGAGGCAGGTCCAGCACAATTAATGGAAAACCAGAAGCCATAGCATACTATTGCTCGTGACTGCAAAATATCCACCTTGTTCCTGTGTGCAGGACAGTAGCATGTCAGGGATGGGCACTGAGATGTGGGGGGCACTGCTTTGGGATGCAAAGTACTGAAATGAGGGGGCTAACCCTACAGGTGACAAAATGAAAGCATGGCAGTAAAAAGGGCTTCAACAGACTACATAAAACTACAAACCTGCTGTAAGAGCTGTGCTCCTGTGAAGAGCTAGAGGCAGCACCAGAGTCACAGTGCTGTTGTCAGTGGGAGCAGCAGAGCAGGGTGAGGGCAGAGGACTCTGCCTTTCCTCCCCAGGCCTGGAAGACGTTTTGGAGTGGGTCAGCTACGCAAAAAGCCTGGGAAAGGCTCAGAGAGCCACTCACCTGGTTGGGCATTTCAGGCTGTGCCGTACATACACTCCGTGCGAGGGATCTGGGGAACCTCCATCCTGGCAGGTGCCCAGGACAGAGCACGCTAAGGATTTCGGAGGTGACAGCTGAAAGGTCACCGCAGGGACTGGTCACTCCCCACCTTCTGCCCTCCAGCCTGCAGGCACCAGCCGTTTGCTTTGTCACGGTGCTCCCCAAGCACCTCCACTGTGCTGAAGCAGCCCTGCTGCTTGCAGACGCACCCAAAAGGCTTTGGGGACAAGGGTCCCCCTAAACCCATCACACCATGGGGTGCTACACATGGCAAATGCAGCACCAATAGCCAGCAAGCACACACATGTAGGTGCAAGGCAGCTGCCAGAGGGATGGGGAGGGGGTTAAAACCAACTTACATCAATCAAGCTGGGCCATGCTGCCTGACGCTGTGGAAGTCTGACACAGCCGTCCAGACTGCCTTTCCACACATGCTGCCCTCTCCCTGTCTCTGAAATGCTTCATCTGTAGCTGGGACTTCCTGGGAGGAGTCGGAGAGGCTGCAGGAAGGTACCAGGCGAGCTACAACGCTCCGATAGGAAAACTCGTACCGGGGAAAAGTAGATCTTGGGTTGCTTTCTGAATCACCAGGGTGAGGAAGAAAAGGGCTTTTGGGAGCAGATCCCTTCCTCCCAGAGGCTTGGAACCAGAGCTGCCAGAGGATTTTGGCTGCTTGGGAAAACATTCCAGGATATTGTTCAGATGGAAGCTCATACCGGTGTAATTATAGTGGGATAATTTTTGTGGTATAGCCGTAATTGCTTTGGCACGGCAATGACAAGGAATTTCCCTTTGAGTGAAGCCTTCAGTCATTTTGAAGAATGAATTTTAAAGTCAGTTAAACACTCTCAAAAATTCCATCCTGCAGGCTTAATATTATTGGAGAATGGCTCACAGTGCAGGTGAAGGCATCAGTGTTACGTTCCTTAGAGGATAATGGCCTACTGTCATGATACAACCTAAAGCAGGATCCTGCCGCATTATCTAACCCCTGGGCTGTGGGTGAGCAGGGAGACAGGCAGCAGCCTCAAAACGGGATTACAGCGCATGGATGCAGGAGCTGAATTCTCCATCAGTCATGAGAGGTGGTAATTGCTGCAGTGAGGTGTAGAGAGCAAATTGTCGTCTTTCAGCTTCCTTCTTCCTTTTGTGACATGCAGTGATGAATCAGGTCATGTAGGTCTCCTGAGTGAGTAATTGCTGTCTCCCTTTCACAGTAGGAAAAAGTGAGCCACAGGGAAAGGAAGTGGCTGACATCCACTGTGCCAAAGGTCCACACATCCTAGCCCGGTGTCCAGCCACTGGATTTACAGCATCCCTGCAGTGACTAAGCAGGAGAGAATGTCTGAGATATGAACTCTTTGTTTTCTAAACTCCTGTTTAACTCAAACACTGAAACAAACGGAAGGAAAACTTGTGTCTGCTTCTGTAAGAGCGTACATGGCACATTCTGAGCCATCTAATAGCTCAATGCCATTTATCCTCTCCCTCCTGATGCCTCACTATGCTTTCTTTGCCCCCTTCCCTGCCAGCCTTGCACCTTCCCTGGTTGCTGGCCTTTATATTGGTTCAACTGTAACATGTAACTTCACCTTAATCCAGCAGAAATTGCTGGATAATATGCAAGTGGCCACTGCAGAAAAACATCCACTCTTCTTGAGTTTGTATTGTAAAACTCAAGGAAAAATAGGGCCTTCTTTTTCTTCAGGGCATTTTAATTTAACAATTGCATCTAGACATGACAATTCTTCTTAAGGATATTTTCTTTTTCAAATCCAGCTATTGCACTGGTGTCTAAAACAGTCTCCTGGCAGGTAGGATCATATCTCCTCTGTTACAGGTCTTGTGCCTCTGGCTACAGGAGGATGCTAAGACCTATAACATTCCTAGAAAGCCAGAGATATGCTTATTTTACTGTCACAGTGATCATTGCTGTACACAAGTTGAAATTCGCTGCACTTAACCACTCAGGACTGCCTCTTGTACACTAATGAAATTATAATGAATGCCTTTGAACCATCCTTTATGAATTTTTAAAAGAATTATGCCCAGTATCTCCCAATGAGTCAGCCAGAGGAAAATAAGCAGCAGTGAATCAGCCTGCTCTTTTCAGATACCACAAAATTGCTGTTGGACATATCCTCCTAGCACACCGGTGTTGCTATTCCTGGCGCTGTATTTCTCAGTGGCCTTCGTTCAGTGAGTTGTTGTTAGAGAAATGGAACGGGGTTTTCAAAATATTCCACTTCAGAAACGTCACATAGGGTGGTCCTTGAGGTACAAGTGGTAAGAGCTACAATTGATATGATTTTCATTCTTTTATTGTTACCTCCCCTTCATGTTGATGCTATTTGCTGAGGTATCCAGTGAGATGTTTACCACATTTTCTCCACCAACCTGGACCATGTTTGCCCCACCTCTAAATATGAATGATTTCTGTGCTCTTGGTTATTGCTGGGTGGTTTGAAGAGTGGGAACCAGGTGTCCATCTGAGTGTTGTGCTGTTGTGGGTGTGTGAGGAGCACGGGGTGGTTGAGCCTGGGCTCTATATAGAATCATAGAATAGTTCAGGTTGGAAAGGACCTTAAGATCATTCAGTTCCAGCCCCCCTGCCATGGGCAGGGACACCTCACACCGAACCATGGCACCCAAGGCTCTGTCCAACCTGGCCTTGAACACCACCAGGGATGGAGCACTCACAACCTCCCTTGGCAACCGATTCCAGTGCCTCACCACCCTCACAGTAAAGAATTTCCCCCTTATATCCAATCTAAACTTCCCCTGTTTAAGTTTGAACCCGTTACCCCTTGTCCTGTCACTGCAGTCCCTGATGAAGAGACCCTCCCCAGCACCCTTATAGGCCCCCTTCAGGTACTGGAAGGCTGCTGTGAGGTCTCCACGCAGCCTTCTCTTCTCCAGGCTGAACACATATATAGGATCCCTCCTCCTGCACAGGGCATGGCAGCTATAGCTTTTTACCCTTCTGTGTTTTCACAGTGGTGACACAGCTTGAATCAGGGCCTAAAGCAGGCCTGGCTTTCCTCCCTGTTCTTCCTGAGGGACAAGAAGCTGCCATCCCTCAGCACACAGACTGTCGAACAGTGTTGCTGTATATGGCATTACACTAAATCACAGAATCATGGAATTGTTAGGGTTGGAAGGGACCTCTGGAGATCATCTAGTCCATTCCCCCTGCCAAAGCAGGGACACCCAGAGCAGGTTACACAGGGACGTGTCCAGGCGGGTTCGGGATGTCTCCAGAGAGGGAGACTCCACAACCCCCCATGGCAGCCTACTCCAGTGCCCTAATGTATAGAAGTTCTTACTCATGAGGAGATGAAACTGCCTGGGGTTTAGTTTATGTCCTGTCACTGGGCACTACCGCAACAAAAGTCTGGCACCATCCTCCTGGCACCTGCCTTTGGGGTATTTATGTGCATTAATGAGATCCCCTCTCAGTCTTCTCTAGACTAACCATGCCCAGCTCCCCCAGTCTCTCCACATAAGAGAGATGCTCCAGACCCCTGATCATCCTTATGGTGCCCACTGGACCCTCTCCAGTAGTTCCTTGTCTGTTTTCTACCGAAGAGCCCAGAGCTGGCCACAGTGATCCAAACGTGGCTTCACTAGGCTTGATCATGCGTGGGTCATAAGTTTTAATAATGAGGTAAATGTGGGGTTTTTTTAATAAAAACTAATCAATTCTGGATTGCAAATCTAGATGCCACCTTCCCCTTCTCCCGCCCGCCGCTGAGGCTCCTTTAAGACGCCCACCATCTTGCGCGCTGCCCTGCACCAAGATGGCGGCCGCGCCCTCACCTTCCCCTCCCCGCCCCTGTCTCCCCTTAGGATCCCCCTCCACCATCAATGCCGCCCTGCACAAAGATGGCGGCGCCCGCTCGTCATGCCCGCTCCCAACATGGCGGCGGCTTGCTTCCCTCCTCGCTAGCAGCAGCGGGACGGGCAGATACTGCCATGGCGGGTGGGTGAGGTCAGTTCCGGGGTGTGGCCGCCGCGGTGCGGTTTAGGGGCGAACAAAAGGAGCCGGAGCCGGTGTGAGGGAGGGCGGGGGCTGCGGCGGCCAGGTGGGTGCGAGCGGGTGGCGGGGGACTGCGGCCCGGGGACGGGCGACTTCTCCCGGGTGGGGCCGCTGTGAGGGGAGCCGGGCCCCGCGGTAGCAGGGCTGTGGCGGGGGGCGCAGCCCTGAGGGGACGGCAGCGGCCAGGAGGGGCCTGAGCGCTGCCCCCCGCAGCGGCGGAGGGGCGGGTTTGCTGACTAAGTGGGCAGGCATTCCTTCCCTCCGTGCCGCCGCCATCCCTGCCCTGTCCGGCGGCGGGGCGGCTGGTGGCGAAGCCGGGGCTGGGGGCAGGTGGGTTCCTCCGAGTCTGTGGGGCGAGGCAGGGCCGTCCCGTGTGCCGAGTGTCCCCTCAGGGCACCTTGGGGCTTCGGCAACGGGGTGAAGTCCTTTATTTATGCCTGGGAGCGGTGCTGGGGAGGGAAGCTGGCTGGATTTTAATGTGTCTCTTACAGAGAGGTGTCTTTTCCGCTTCTGGAAGCCTGAGGTGGCGTGGCAGGCTTGTGGGCAGGTGGGGCTGGCGGGTGGTGCCGGGCTGTTTGGGCTTCGGGCTGGTGCTGAGGCCCTGAGAGGAGGTGGGGGAGAAGGTCAGAGAGTCCTCTCCCTTAAACGCTTCCTTTGCAGCAGTCTGTCACAGCTAAAATAGGATAGCTTTGAGTATGACAGTGCTGCTTCAAAATCTGTCAGCCCTAATGGTAACTCTGGGATCAGGAGGCATGTCGTCTTGAACATCTTCACCAGGATTGAGGTGGGTTTCTTTCCCCAGTGATTTTTCTTCCTTTTCATTTCTCTGTCGTTGACAAAATGCTTTCTGATGTTCTGCAGTCCTCTCCTACGTAGATAGGAGGATGGACGCTTGAGAGATCCCTCGGAGCTCCGGGCTGCTCCCTTGTCAGTTTTCCCATGCCCTGTGCTGACATGCAGGAAGCAAGAAGGGAAAAAAAAGCTGTTGTAATTCTCGGTGGTGGTGCTAAACTGCTGCCACTTGAAAGGGATATGTGTTGGTGGATGTGTGTTGAGAGGAAAAGGGGACAGTTCCTTGAATCCGGAATGGTTAGGAACATGATCTACATTTTCAAGTACTCCTGATGGTAGCATTAAAAAAATCAGGCTTTTTGGAGTAGGAAGTGGTAAAGCCATTCATCCTTTTTGCTATCTAAAAGGAATTGTTCTTCCAGGAGGTTAATCTATCTGTACTAGTTTAGTCTTAGTTATGACATTAATATTCAGCATCTCCTTTGGCTGGGTCTGCAATACCCGCTTTTTTGTAACTTGTTTTGGAGTGATATCTGTTACTCCAAAAAGATTCCTTCCTATGAGTTTAACTTAGCTGTTAGAGCTCTCACCATCTGTCAGGTATCAGGGAGTCTCCTGGTGACCCTCTTGAGTTGTTCCATGCTTCTTAGATAGCCTTTACCAAACTTTTACATGACATGGTCCCTCTGTAAACTTGATCCCCTCTTCTTTGCTGACAATCTCCATTTCATTTCAGGGAAGCTGTTCCCATGGCGTGTGGGGAATGCAACGGTTCAGCACCCGCTCAGGATTCAGCACGCAGGAATATCATCCACATCCAGCACAGAGAACTGAAGTGCAGATAGCAGAACCCAGCTGCAGGGTAAGGGCTACAGGCCAGCTCTTGAGTGGTAAAGCCAAAAAAATGACCAGGATACTACTTAAACATAGTTGCAAAGCACAGGACAGTGATGAGATGACTGATAAGGAGCAAGGAGGACAGGTGGTTGATCAGAGGGTGATATGGGGAGAGTAGTGGTGTGCTAATTAAGGTCTGTGAGCTCTTAGTCAGCTTAAGAATGAAAAAGAAATTGAGCATTGTCCAAAGTAAATGTAACTGTTACATATTCACCCATGCATCTAACTCTTGCCTACATAAACCCTATGTAACTAAATTGTAAATAATTGAAGGCTGTCCAATAAATGGTTTGGGGACTGTCTAAAAGGAATGTAGCTGAGAAGTAGCAAGAACTACTCGGTTTGGTGTAGGAGCTTTTCTGTTTCCTGCAGGATGATGTTTGTGTTGCTGTATAGGCATCTCCCAGGCAGTCTTTCACAGTGACCTCTCAGGAGCGTGCTGGAGAGTCACCCATGTGAGTGTCAATTAGGCAATGACAGAAACTAGTTACAAGAAACTCCCTGCTTCCTTCATCACCTTCCCTAAGATGGTGATGAAAAGTATTGCACAATTCTGTGCTTATCTTCAAGAGGAGAAATGCTCTCCAGATTGGCCATGTTCTGATCAGCTAGCTGTGCAGCATGTTGCTTCCAGAATGCAAGTATCCCTAAGACTTGTCTGATGTTCTGGTTATTGTTCGGGCGGTTCACAGATTTGTTTTTCACACTGATCCTCTCATGGTATTTGGAAGTCCTAGCTTTATTCATGTAGCTCAAAGATGATATACATAAACATTTCCTTAAAGTATACTCAAAGCCGTGTGTTGGAAGCTAGTGTTTCCATGTTTGAAATGTGGAGTGGCTGAAACCTTCCAGTGATGACTTACTGAAAGCTTTTAAATAAGCAGTGGAGGTCAAATGGATATTATGTTATTGCTTTGGGATTGGAGCAGGCTTGTTGGAGGCCTTCATTGTAATTCTTCCCATTCTAAAGAAGGAATTTGTTCAGTAGTTAACAGCACAAGTGAGTTTCATTTCCTTTTAACTTGAGCATAACCAGTGTCTAGGAAAATGGAGCTGCAATGTCAGGTGAGTGGTGGTGGAACATGGAGGAGAAAGGTTTAGGAGTTTGGTGTGAGGCTCCTTAATGGGGGTTTGTGTGTGCAGAGCTATTGTTTTGGTAATGGTTAAAAATTAATGTATTTAGCTGCAGTGTGGTGAGCTTCCTCTGAGGATTTTTTCAACAGTATTCAGAAATAGACTCGGTTTAGGATATGTACACTAATACTGAATAGGCATTCAACAGTCTTTGTGCTTTAAAGAGTATATCTTCAATGCTTCCAAGCAGCTTTTTCCTTAAACTGTTGTTGTGGCACATGTATTTTGTATTGGGGATTGAAATCCAGTTGATGTAGCTGGATTATACATGCCCCTCCTGCTGCTATGAAACTGCATTTGAAACTAAAAGCTATTCAGTCATGACCTCCCTGTTGATATAATAGTGCTTCCTTCTCTTTGTACTTCACATTGTTAATATTTACTATAAAATTACCATAGCTATTCTCAAAGCTCTTCTTGTGACATATTTGCAGGCTGTTTCTCTAGCTGCAGCCTGCCTTTGTGCGCAGTGGAGGTGTGTACTGGGTTAGTTAACAGGTTCTGCTTTAGAGTTTGGGGTTTTATAAGAGCTTGGTGATGAGAGGTTAGATGGCCTGTCTATTATTAATCAACTAATGTAGTCAGAAAATGTTCTGAGCTGGGAGTCACAGTCCCTGTTCTGAAGCTTGTGGTCCTGAAGGCAAGGCTTACAGGGTCTGGTGAATATGTGAATAGGGGCTTATTCCTTTTCTTTCTTCAGATTGAGGCTAAATATTATTGTGCTGATAGCTGATGTCTTGTTTATCTTGCTTTGCTCTTATCTGCGTCTTCTTTCATCTTAACTGGCTCATTTCTTTGAGCTTGAAAACAGCTGTGGTAACACCCATGAATTTGTGCATGTTGTGACAATCTGTCATCAATTGAGATCCTCAAAAGTTTTAGCTCACTTTGAATCTAGTGTCTTGATTTCTTAGTCTGTTGTTAGATACATCAAAGCTCTGCTCTCCACCATTTCTGTCTTTATCTGAAAATAGTTGGTTACATTTTCTTGTACAACTTCTCAATGCTGGAATTAAATGCTCAAGAGCTCTCTCCTGCAGCCTCTGAGGTTTGGTTGTTACAAGTTAACGCTGTTGCTGTCTGTATCTTAAGTAGTTACTAATAAAATTGATTCAATCACTTGCATTAGTCAGTACAAGGGAGTGTTTCATAGTGTCCTGTTGAAATAAGGCAGTTGTGCTTCTCCAAGACAAGCTCCATAGCTCTGTCCTTGAAGCATCTTTCTAATGGCAAAGAGAAAACGAATTTTGGATAGGAAGCCTGTGACCATGTACATTCATAATTTATCAGCTGACACAGACATTTTCCTCTGTTTTGTATCACTGTTGAAAGTCATCTGATAGCACTTAAATTTACATAGCTATATGACACTGACATATAGCCCCTGCTCCGATTGTCAGTGATGCTGGTAAATTCAGACTGTGTACAGTTCTGTGCAGCTGGGGCAAAATATTGTCAGAAGTCAAAAAATGTGGCAGGCCATGCCAGGTCTCCAGCGTGGATTGTTCTGATAGTGCAAATGTTCTTCCCTCTGCCTGTTAGGACATGCTTGCTGGTGTGATGGCAAGCAGAAGCTGTTGCACTAGGCTGTTAAGAATGTCTGTCTTGAATCTGACAGAAAAGGCAAACAATAGGTAGCTGGCTTAAAGATGATAAAGTGCTATCCATAGTGTAGGTGGATTATTCTTTTTCATGAGTAAAGATGTGGCCCAGTTGGTTCACTTCATCTTGTGTATCTTGTGGCTTGGGGAGGGCTGAATGAACCAACACCTGCTAGATGGTTGTGTGCGAACCAACTTACCTGGCTGTCAGTGTGGAGTTCACTGGTTGTTCCACCAAGTGAACAGTGTGAGCTTGGCAGCTGCTGTTCCACAACTTTATCCACTAGTCCAAGTGGTAAATGACCCTTTAAACCTCACATCTTCACTTCTCAATCTCTTAAGATGTGTTGTCCCACAAGGGATTTATTTTTTTTTTGTAGTGCAGAAAGGGCCTGATGTAGGGATAACGGTTGGTTGGTCAAGAGTTGGCATCTGGCTTCACTGCTGTTTATTTCTAAACAGCAAAGGACAAAATCACTTGAGGTTTTCCACCTCATGTCTTGGGCTTTTCTAATTGATCACATGGCTGTCCTTGTGCTTGGGAAGTTTTCTGAAGGGTGCCCAAAAGCAGTTCTGTTTCAGCCTCATGTTTTTTCCTTTTAATTCTGTGTGTAATAAACATGGGTGAGGAGACACAAATTCCCAGTCCCACTTCTGACCAGTAAAGCTCTTGTATTTCCTGGTTTTTGAACAAAGAACTCTGTGTCCTGCCCTTCTTTAGGATTTCAGGTGGCAGCATGCTGGGGAGGGAAGCTCTGTTCTGTTGAAAATTTACTGCAACATGTTGTAGCTCGCCAGTAATCAGGGCTATAACCTTAACAGCATCAAGGTTTTTCTTTCCCTTATCTACCTCTGATGCTGTTAGCACATGAACAACTCCCTCAATCTCTGAGCTTCTGAGAGGTAAGAAATTATCATAGCAGTGCTTGACCTCTGCTTTGCAGTCCCCAGTCTTAGAAGGAAATGAAAATTAAGAGTATGTGTAGTGGAAGCTAAAGAGTTGCAGGATCCAACACAAAATGTCTACTTCCAACATCCATGTCTACTTGTCTAAAACTGTATTATAAGACAGCCTCACTTGAAAGCTGCATGCCTCTAAAGGTGAGGAGGACTTCCCTGATTTTGGGAAGGTCCTGGAAGCAAGGCTGGAAACTTAAATTCTTGTGCATGTCATGAGATCTTGCGTGTAGTCCTATTTTGCTAGTAGCTCCATTAGTAACAGAATGGCCAGCAGAAAGAAGGAGGCTGAATAAAGTATTCAGCAAGTGATGAGTCAAGCTGACAAACTAGCCAGTGAAACAGAACAGCAATGTTGTTTCTGTTCACTTTGCCCCTAGCTGGATATCCTGGCCAGCTGTTGCAGGCAGGAATTTCAAGCACTGCTCAGCCAGATGTCTGTCAAGAAGTCAATCTTCACTTGTTTAGGTTGGATGGTTTAGGATATAGAGGAATCCTCCAAATTAGAGGGTGTTTGCTCCTGCAGCAGTTGTTCTGTTAATACCTTGTTAAATACCACATGGGTCCTGAGGTTTGTGGAAGGCATTCATACTCTCAGTTCTCTCAGCCTTTATCTAATAAAGTACATGTTTCTTTATGATGTCTCTGTCAGCCAGATAGGTTTAATCTTGTTTCTGACTGGCTTTACTATTTAGGTGTGGTGTGCTCAGAATGTCCCTGTTCTTCTAACATGCGTGATTATCTTTCTCCTCCAGGTGTGTCTAGTAAAACATAGGATTAGTACTTGGTGATGCTTATGGTTGGCTGAAGTCTGGGTAGGTTTGGCAGGCTGGTTATGTAAGTCTGAAACTGCTGTTTCTTCTGTTGTATCAGCCTGTTCGGCGTTAATGGTGAGGCTGAGCTGCACATTGTAGGTAGGTGCCCAGCAGGCTAAGGCAGGGCAATAGGAGTTTATGGTGGGATGTAAACCTGGATCCAGGTGAACCTGCAGGGATTGAAGAGGTATTTAGTATCTAAACATAGAATGTGCAGAGATTTCAGGAGCATATTTATTTAGGCTGGATTGATCATGCTATATGATGATGAAGCTTTGGCGTACAGATCTTTCCCTGTACATTCTCAGATATTGCTGCTATAAAGGATGGGCTTATTTTACAATTTTTTTTATAATGGGTATGAATTATAGTGCTTGAAGTACTGCTGCTTTGGTGTACCCTCGAAGATCAAGTCATTTCTTGGAGGTGAGGGACTGCTCAGGGGCTGTGTGGTAGCTGGGAGAGTACTGTGGAATGTGAAAGCTGAAACACCTCCGAGACAAACACTTTAATAATATTTTGTTTCCCCCTCTGTGTGATACCTAAAGTCTGCCTGTTTAATTATACCTTTGGAAAACTTCCTTATGCTCCTGATCAAGTTGACAGGAGGTTATGCAGAGATGTTCCTACCTGTCAGCTTATGCAAATTTTGTGAAATCAACTTGTCTTTAAACTTGAACAAAGCACTCTTTCAAAACCTAGGTATTGATTCCTTCCATGCAACAGTTGACTGTATCATAAGCAAATTGCCTGTTTCTGAGCACCGAGAAGTTCTGCAACATGAGGTGTACAAGGAGGACCTTGGATCCTTCTTCACCACAACTGCTCTGGCACCGTACTTCTTTTACAGTTACGTCTGTTCCTGTCCATGAAGTCCTTCACTCAGTTCATGTGTTCTGTGATCCACCTTTAGTGGGGCTGCATGACAGAAGTATCTTAACAAATGAAGCTTCTTTACTGTAAACACTTTCCTGCTGACAAAGCATGCTGGAGTTCAACTCCTGAGTTCAAGCAGAAGCTTGGATGCTCTGCAGTATGCCTTCTGGTCCTGTGGAGCTTGATTGTCTTGGTCACAAGGAAAGTAACTATTTTTGGCCAGCTGTCTTCACACAAGGTTTATTCCTAGTCTTATGCCAGAATAATATCCTCCATGTAAATTGTTCTGTTCTGCTGCCTGTGTGCTTGTTGGGAGAGTCTGTGTTCCAGCTACCTACTTGGTTTCTGTATAGTGGTTGGGATCACAGTCTTGATGGGAAGAATCCCACCATGCAGGGTATTGTCGAGTGACAGAGATGGCACCTAAGAATCTGACTTCTTGCAATGAGTCTGATGTTGTCATCAACCCCATTAGCAAAACTGCTTGCTCTAATCCAGAAGGGAGAGTGTTGCAACAAGAATCACATTCTAAAATGATTGCAAAATGGTGTCCACAAAATAAAGATGATGTTTGCATCTTGATGCGGAACAGTCTTTCAGGATCTAGAAATGAATTGCATGCATGGGAAATCTGGATGAGGAAGGATGCAACTTTCTCACCTGCCTTCTTAAGTTTTTGGTGGGCAATTTTCCTTTTTATTGCAGATTCTGGGACTAAGGCAGACATGGCAAATTCCAGCTTCTGTAGAGGTGGCCCCAGTTTAATTGTTCTTTTTTTGGGACTTGAACAGAGTCTCTACTCTTACCAGGAGGAGTGGGGACTTTGTGAATATCCCTTTCTTCTTCCAGTGACCCCATCATTGTTAGTGGAAGGCAGATTTCCTGCTCCACCCTACCGGGGTTTAATTGCTGACACTGAGCTGTACTAGGCCATCATGGGACTCTTGGATGACTTTTTTTTTTAGCTGTCTTGGAGGTCCACAATGTAAAGGAAAATTTCCTTCCCCATGTAACTAGTAAATAGAATTAGGGAGCTTGCTGTGCTGGTTTTTTTCTGGTTTCCTTCCTAGCTATCTTGAGATACAAATCAAAGTAAGCACAAGGTTGATTTCTTGTGAGAAGAAATTAGGCATTTCCTGGATTGGACAAAGCTAGCAACCCAGCACTACAGTTGAATTCCTGAAGAGATCCAATTCCTGAAGAGATCATCTCTATTTCAGTTACTTCTAGGAGTAACTATGAAAGGCCTTGACAATTCCTGCAGAAGTTTCCCTACCAAGAGTGATGAAGTTCTGGAGGGAGGAGGAAAGAGATAAATAAATGTGTATTTTCTCAGTCGTTGTGGAGTAGGAGGAGTAAGGAATTGTTTACATAGGGACCAGTTTTTATAAACAACATTAGTGTTTTCACTGCATGTTCCTGAAAAGAGGATCTTCTTGCACAATGTTTATGGAGGGCAGTGAATGGTATGGAAGCATTTGTTACCTCTTAGATGTAGTTTAGAAGGAATCGCTACAAAAGCTTTCCATCACATCTGGCAAGAGTGTGTGAGAAAGACGTGTACTTGCTGGGAGACTGCTGTTGGATTCTCATGGAGCCTTAAGGTCCTGCATAGCAAGACCTCTGCTCTCAAAGCCTCCTCTGGGTTATGAGTCTGGGAGAGCTGAAGCTGTGCTGACCTGCAAGCATAGCTGGATTTCAGAAGCTAAGCCATGTCAAAGTTAACTGTTCTAGCAGATAACTGCAGTAGCCTTTTTGCAAAGCTTTCCAGGCTTTCTCTTATTTGGACTGTAGAAGTGCAGGACTCTGCTCCCTCAGTCTGGTTATGGTGGGAGGGTTGCAGAAGGTTGCAGAGGGTGACAGAGAGGGCAAGTTGTTCTTGTCTTGTTTGTTTTTCCTTGTAGTCCAGCAGTATGTCAGTGGTCCTGCGCTGGCTCTGAAACTTTCCAGTAGCTGAACTTCCTGGTTTCTCTATGAATTGTCTTGTTTTCCTAGCCTGATGTAATAGGGTCCTAACAAAACAAAGTGCACACACAAGAAATCATGTATATATCCTGATTTGGTGCCTCTAAAGAGCTGCTGTCAGTATTGATTAAAGGCATGTGCCAGAGCTTTGAACTCTCCTGCAAAAAAATACAGATATGAAATGGGTTCTGACTTTGAATTTTCTTCTCTATGTAGACTAACTGAGGAGACATATGTCACCAGGAGCTGTAATTTGTGAAGCTGTTCAACTGCTGCCTTCATTTGCAGTGTTCTGGAGTGCAGGGGCTGTACTGTTTACCCTGGAATTAGTATTTCTGTAGTGTGCGCAGGCAGCTCTTCTCAAATGTATCTTGCAAATAGATTCTCTTCTCTCTGAGGTGGAGGTATTCAGAGAAGGAAGCTGAGGCATGGCTGAAAAGCCTTGCAGCAAACAAGCATCAGGACTTGGAGGGGGGCTCTAAACATCTTTGTCACTCCTCTTATTCTTGGTGCTCAGGTGCTGTTCAGAAGTTTTGCCTGTTCTTCCCTCTCCCTGTGAATGTGTAAATCCTCTTGCCCTAATCTGCTCAATACAATCTGTTCTGCAGAGACATGCCAGCCACCTCACTAGTGCTCTGCAGCCAGGATAGTAGTTTCTTCTGACAGTGCTGTATATAGCTATTTTCATCCCTTGTTTCTGCATCCTGTACCAGGTTTGTTGTTTGTTCACTTGTTGATAAATCAGTAGATTTGCTGTTCTACTTGTTTTTCTGAGGTTCTAGAACAGGTAATGCCTTTTCTCCTCACAATTCCTTGCTCCAAAAACCCCCAAAATAATAATTTGCTTGTAGAGTTACCCCAGTCTGTCTTTTGGACTAATGTGGTGTTGAAACTGGATGGGCAGAAGGGCAAACACTTCTTCAGAGATCACTGTCATCTTTCAATCTACCACCTCTAGTCGCTTGCAGCCTTAGTGAGTAGCACTAGGTCATATCTGGCATTTTACCACTTACTGTTGTAAGCGGCAAACCAGGGACTGCAGTTCTGTATTTAGTGTCTCTGGGGAATGTGGTGGTTTTTGAGTTCATATTAGGTAGGGCTTCCTTTGCAGTTCTGTGCTGAAAGTTCATTGTATGTGCAAACTTGAATTCTACCAAAGTAGGTGGTGTAGGAACTGGTTAGAGGAAGCTTTCTCCCATCCAGTGCTATGTAGAAACCTGGTGTCAACCCTGCAGAATCCCCAGGACTTGCTGACACTGTCTGCACAAATGATATCTTGTGGGTTGGGAAAACATGATTGAATGTTGTCCTACTTCTGAACTTTGTTAGCAAGTATGTGTTATTACCTCTTTTTCACCTTCGTTAGAACAAGTTATGATGACTTTATGTTCTTGGCTTTTGTTGCCTGTCAGATATGGGAATTTTGTGAGCTCAGTTATCCATGGATCAGCCTGGCTTCCGGGTGTTCTCTGGCTTGCTGAACAGTGTGCTTGGCTTCATCTGGAAGTCTGAAGGACAGAACGAGCACTGCCATAAGGCCTCTGCTTCCCAGAACCTTTTGATTTCCTTTGACACTTAAATCCCAGCTGAGATGAGCTCAAGGTGGGAGGGGTTGGTCAGGGAAGTAAATTCTTTCAAGTCTGTCTCCCCTTTCGTCTAATTCTGAAGTAAATAAGGCAAAGAGCAGCTGTCACAGGATTTCAGTACTGAATCTGTCAGAGGACATGTAACTAATCTTTCCTGGCGAATGCAAAGGAGGAAAGCCAAAACTACTTACATGGAAGGAAAAAATCATCATATCAGGCAACCTTGTTTCCTTTTCCAGCTTGCTTTATCAGTGTAATGTTGAGTTGCATCAATGAAGTAGTTCTAGGAAATACAACCGTTATAAGTAAATGCTCTTCCTTGCTCCTGGAGTTTGAGAACTACACAAATACAGGCTTATTTTCTAGCTCTTTTATCACTTCTAGCAGTGTTGGCAAACTCTTTCATCCCTGAAATAAAATCCCTAGATAAACTAGTAAACTACCAAATACTGGTCTGGCCAAGATAGCTTAAGTCTGTCCTGTGCGCTTTTCTTGAAGTGTGGATGTCTTGCCTCACAGACTGCTAATGATAAGTAACAGTTCTGATGTTTTGTGACTATTCATCTGTCAGGGAAGACAGCAGCAAACCACCCTTGGCTGTAACAAATTACTTGCAAGAAGACTCATTTATTTGTCTCCAAGTGACTTGAAATTGGGTCTCATCTAATTCCAGTCTTGCTGTGCCAGCCCTTACCATGATTTTCTGGATGCTCTATTGAAAAGCGGAACTAAACAGTTCAAGCTTGTAATGCTGCTTCTGGTTTCCTTTCAGGTGAATCATGATTCCAGTCACTGAGTTGCGCTACTTTGCTGATACTCAGCCCGCGTACCGCATCCTGAAGCCATGGTGGGACGTCTTCACCGACTACATCTCCATAGTGATGCTGATGATTGCAGTGTTTGGAGGGACACTTCAGGTCACCCAGGACAAAATGATTTGTCTGCCCTGTAAATGGATTACCAAAGACACTTGCAATGACTCAGTCAGAGGCTGGACAGCTGCAACCCCAGAGCGTACCTACTATAACTCCAGTCTTGTTCCCTCCACTGATATAGGACCTACGGGGATACAATATGATTTGGACCGGCACCAGTATAACTATGTGGATGCGGTGTGTTATGAGAACCGTCTTCACTGGTTTGCCAAGTATTTTCCTTACCTGGTGCTGCTACATACTCTCATCTTTCTGGCATGTAGCAACTTCTGGTTCAAATTCCCAAGGACCAGCTCCAAGCTGGAGCACTTTGTGTCTATTTTGCTTAAGTGTTTTGACTCTCCATGGACAACAAGGGCATTATCTGAGACAGTGGTGGAAGAGAGTGATACCAAGCCAGCATTTGGGAAAATGAATGGCTCAATGGACAAGAAATCCTCCACAGTGAGTGAGGATGTGGAAGCCACTGTTCCCATGCTGCAGAGAACAAAGTCTCGAATTGAGCAAGGGATTGTGGACCGGTCTGAGACTGGTGTCTTGGACAAGAAGGAGGGTGAACAGGCCAAAGCACTCTTTGAGAAAGTGAAGAAGTTCCGCACGCATGTGGAAGAGGGAGATATAGTTTATCGCCTGTACATGAGACAGACCATCATCAAAGTGATCAAGTTCATTCTGATCATCTGCTATACTGTTTACTATGTTAACAACATAACCTTTGACGTTGACTGTAAAGTGGACATTGAGAGCTTGACTGGCTACAGGATGTACCGCTGTGCTCACCCTTTGGCCACTCTCTTCAAGATTCTGGCCTCTTTCTACATCAGCCTGGTGATATTCTATGGCTTGGTCTGCATGTACACACTCTGGTGGATGTTGAGGCGATCACTCAAGAAATATTCCTTTGAGTCCATCCGGGAGGAGAGCAGTTATAGTGACATCCCTGATGTGAAAAATGATTTTGCTTTTATGCTCCATCTGATTGATCAGTATGACCCACTCTACTCCAAGCGCTTTGCTGTCTTTCTGTCAGAGGTGAGTGAGAACAAACTGCGGCAGCTGAACCTCAACAATGAGTGGACTTTGGAGAAGCTGCGCCAGAGGATCACCAAGAACTCCCAGGATAAGCTGGAACTGCATCTTTTCATGTTGAGTGGCATCCCTGACACAGTTTTTGACCTCATTGAGTTAGAGGTCTTGAAGCTGGAGCTTATCCCTGATGTCACTATTCCTCCAAGCATTGCTCAGCTCACCAGCCTTAAGGAACTGTGGCTCTACCACACAGCTGCCAAAATTGAAGCTCCAGCACTTGCCTTCTTAAGGGAGAATTTGAAATCTCTCCACATCAAGTTCACAGACATTAAGGAGATTCCTCTTTGGATCTATAGCCTGAAGACACTAGAGGAGCTTCATTTGACAGGGAATTTGAGTGCTGAAAACAACCGGTACATTGTGATAGATGGCTTGAGGGAACTGAAGAGGCTGAAGGTGTTGAGGTTGAAGAGTAACCTCACCAAGCTGCCGCAGGTGGTGACAGATGTTGGTGTACATCTTCAGAAGCTTTCCATCAACAATGAAGGCACCAAGCTTATTGTTCTCAACAGCCTTAAGAAAATGGTCAACTTGACAGAGCTTGAGCTGATCCGTTGTGACTTGGAACGCATTCCTCACTCTATCTTTAGCCTCCACAATCTGCAGGAGATAGACCTGAAGGACAATAACCTAAAGACCATTGAGGAAATCATCAGCTTCCAGCACTTACATCGTCTCACTTGCCTTAAATTGTGGTACAACCACATTGCCTACATCCCCATGCAGATAGGCAACCTAACCAACTTAGAACGCCTTTACCTGAATCGTAACAAGATAGAGAAGATCCCCACCCAGCTCTTCTATTGCCGGAAACTTCGCTATTTGGATCTCAGCCACAACAACTTGACTTTTATTCCACCGGATGTTGGACTTCTTCAAAACCTGCAGAATCTGGCTGTGACAGCCAACAGGGTGAGTGAGCAAGGAGCTGAGTGCTCCTGTGTGAGTAAAAGCAACTCTGGCACTTGTTACCTGTGTGTTTGAACGTGCTGTAATGGTGTGTTAAATCCTCCTGGCACTGCTATTCTATTTAAATTCCCAAGCTTTAGTTTCTCTCTGAGGAGTTTATCTAAGGCAAAACATTGCAAATAACTCCAGGGTCTTTGAGCAGCCCTTGCTCTGTAGCATTTCTTCTAAGCGTCTTTTGGAGACTGTTTGGAAATCCTGGCTGTCAGTTGTTCCTCTGCAGTTGGAAGCTTGTAGTCTCTAGACTGACATCAGTTTTGGGATTAAAATAGAGATCTGAGAAACTGTAGTCTTAATCTAGAACTAGGCACTTGAGCCAATGTACTTCAGCCGTGTACATACACCGTGGCAGCAGCCATCTAGGGCAGTACATGTGTGGCTTAATGTGACTTTGGAGAGAGCAAAACAATCTTCTGCAGTGTCCTTACTGGGGCAGAGTGAGCTAAACCAGGTTTATCAGGATGTGTGTGAACTGTGGCAATTCCTTGATTTTTCAGAAGGGAGGAAATATAATGGCACCTTGCTGTGCCTCGGCATGATGTCTGTGGATTTTCTTGTGTAATCCCAGATAGGTTAAGTCTAAGCCTGAACTGTTTAAGTCTGTCTAAGCACAGGGCAGGTTAGAGGGGATGACCAAGTGTGCTATGCTACCTGATTACCACAAGTTGTTTCTTGGCTTGTGTTGGAGGGTGTTTATTTGCTTAAAGTAAACTGTACCCGTGTTTTTTCCTGAATCTTTGCCTGTGTTTGGGACTAAGGAGACTTCATTTACTATGTGTATCACAGAGGTCAGACTGTGACTGCACAGATGTTCTGAGCTGACTGGCTTGTCAAAGCTTTCATTCATTCTGTCTGCAAATTCCTGGGAGGCTTTCTCTTGCAGTTTATTACCACCTGGAGTTGCAAAAGGCTGTAACATAACTACAAATTACAGACAGATCTAATTAGTGGCTTTTGGGTTCTTCTGGGAACATGCAATAGAATTGTCCTGGAGCAGTCCTGATTTTCACTGCCATATATCAAGATTCTTAGTGGTGTTGGCAAGGTGTATTAATAACTGAACATTGTCAAATTGCCTGTAAGAGGCAGACAGAGCAGCTGCAGTATGAATTGGCTTTTCACAGGGGAAATGCTCTCAGATCAGGGATTTAATTGCTAATGCAGTACAGTGTTACAGAGAGTTACTAAAACTCCAGCCAGCATTTTGAAGTTAGTGTCTGGAAGTTCATTTCTGTGTTGTGCCACTGAAAAGTAGTGTCAGACAAGCAACAGCCGTTTGGCTATCCCAGTTTAGTTATTGCTCACTTGGCTTTCCCAGCACTAACAGACTGGATGACTGTGCCTCTGTTTGTATGGGTGCCTGAAGCTCTGGTAAACTTCCTGGTATGCACGCATTGTTTCCTATTAAATTAAAAGCCAAACTACTTTCTTGGGACAAGTGGGGCTGATAGGGGCAGTTTCTGAGGATGTCATTAACCAAAAATGAGGGAGTCTTAAAGATTCTTAAGATACTGTTCAGAATGCAGGCAATTCTGCACCATTATCTTCTGGCAACCTTCATTGCAGAGCTTTCTGAGGGTTAATCTGCAGTGTATCCTCTGCAGTTTTGGGGTGGAGCATCTCTTGGATTAAAGGAGTTGGAGGCAGCTCCATTTTCTGCAGCATAGTGTGGCACCACCCATTTCTGAAAAAGATGCTAATGCAACAGGAAGGCTGCAGCAGCCTTCTCTCCAGTCTGTTCTGAAGCAGAAGGGGGTGAGGACCCAGTTAAACAGTTAAGTTGCTTGCAGCCTCTGCAGGTGCCACAATTGCCCTTCAGCTCTAACAGCCTGGTTGCTTACAGTAAACAGTGACAGCAAGAAACACAAGCACTGGTAGGACTGGCATTGCCAATGTCCTCTCCTCTGTCAGCAGTCTTAGCAAATAGAGACTTTTCTATTTGGCTGGTACTGGTGTGTACCATTCTGGGAAGCAGGCTGTATTATAGCACATTGCTTCCTTCCTAAACCAATACTTGTCCCTTAAATAACACCATTATTTTCAAGAGGCTGTGATCATTTGATTGCATGTTGCTGTTTGCAAAACACTCAACAGTAACAGTAACAATGACTGAAGTGTCTTTCATTGGTCTGGTTTCATTTTGGCTTTTCGTTGGAGTCCGTCTCATTCAGAACTAATTTTGCCCTGAATGATATCATGCATAATTTAAGTCTTTAAAAAAGGACATGGTTGCACTTAAAGACAAATGATAGCCTCCAAGTTGAGACTTGGAATTAAGGGGAGGATACTGAATTGGTACATGTAGTTTCTAGCCTGGTGTTGGTTAAGCCATATTGTTTTCCTAGAAATTCTTTGGGAGGATTGGATTATTAAAATAAGCCTTACTAAATTAGTGACTCATGGATACATGAAGGTGGTGATGCCTTCATGGGCTTTTGTTGCATTTTGTTAAAAAGACCCCTTTGGTGCTTTGCAACATTTCAAAGCCTGAGAGAAATGATGGAAGAATAGTCCCAGTTCTCAGGGCCTGGAGACTGTACTCATGTAGCCTTTGCTCTTATTACAGCCAAACTAAGAGTCCTGACTAAATCCAGTCTTTAGGGTGTTCAGTATAATGTACTATGGCTGTATAAAGCAAAGGAGCTATGATGTAATAATGGTATAAAGGGTTTGGGATGGAAAGAGCATGTGACAGTATAAGCCAGCTGTGAGCAGGTTTCTGGTTGTCTAGCTGTGTCCTTGGTGATGTCTTCTGCTTTAGCCACCATCATTGGTGATCTCTAATGCAGTGTCTGAAAGAGGAATTCATACAGTCATGGTGTAGTGACTTTTACTATGGGAACAGTCCTGATGGTTGAAAGCAGGAGCTCACTTGAGGGAGAAGCGGATGATCAAAACCAAGTGCTCTGCAAACCTTAAGCATTGCATGGGCTTCTAGGTCTCTCATGAGCATGTCTTCTGCTGGTGACTTAGCCTTTGATTGACTGATTGATTTGATTTGATTTTTCCAGATTGAGAGTCTCCCACCAGAGCTGTTCCAGTGCAGGAAGCTGAGAACATTGAACCTGGGAAACAATGTGTTGCAGTCACTTCCATCTCGGGTTGGAGAGCTGACAAACCTGTCACAGATAGAACTACGAGGGAACCGCTTGGAGTGCCTGCCTGTGGAGCTGGGGGAATGTCCTCTTCTGAAACGTAGTGGGCTTGTGGTAGAGGAGGACCTGTTCAACACACTGCCCTTGGAAGTCAAAGAGCGTCTGTGGAGGGCAGACAAAGAGCAAGCTTGAACCCCTGAAAAAAAGGGAAAAGCCTCTGACCAACTAGAAGGAAACAAAAGGCCATTCCAGTCCCTTTTTCCCCAGATCCTTCCCTTTCTCCCCTCTGATCACTACCAGACTAGCCAAGGAGTCCCTGAATAAACATGACTCTGAGGCTGCTTCTTGCCTCAGATGCAGGATGGGGAAAGCTTAGGATCAGGATGAGGATCAAGACAGATTAGTTGGCCTCTGAGCAAAGGCCTGTGGGAATAGGAGGTGTTGCTGTTCTGCTGGACAGGAAGTAGGATGAGGTGGATGGTGCTGTTGAGAAGAAATGATCTTTGAATGGAGGAGAAAATGAAATGTGGGGATTGCTGCATTGCTCCAGATAGGGCTTATACATGTCAGGGACTGAGTGTTCAGTGTCTTGCAAGCAAAGATCAAGAGACTAGGAAACCTCTTGAATCTCCATCTCTGTGACACTTGGTACTGTCCCCTGACTCAAAGATTCAGTCAGTGAAGCCCTGCAGTGGGGTGGAATGGGATACAGACAGCTCACTTGATCTTGATGCTGGCATTAGGATTTGGGGGCTAAGTTTCTCCCAGTCATGAGCTTGAATGCAGGATTTTATTTTTTTTTTTTTAACTAATATTTTTCCCCTTTGCACTCCCCACCTTCTCCTCTGCCTCTGGAGAAGGAGCCAGACACCCCAAACTCCACCTTAAATGTAAGATTGCACTATTTTAACACTTTCAAGTCACTTGTGCTGATGAGTGGATCACGCTCCATTCTTCAGCTGATGCGCTGGAGGCACTAACTGACATAATTCCAGAGCTTTATCCTGTTCTGAAGTGTATGGTTATAGTGCAAGTGGGAGAAGATCTGGATAAAAAGCAGTTGGACTGTCTGATCTGTTCTCCCCAGAGCACTGAGTTGCTTCAGGACCTGGCTTTTAAGGTTTTTAAGCTACTTTTAAATTCCTGGTATTTTGTCACATATCAAATATGAACATAGGACTGGCCGGTGTGCTGGGGTCTCTCCTGGGGTTGGTGGTGTTAGTAAAGAGGGACACCCAAGTTTCTCTGCACCTCTTGCCCCCTCTTCCTCCTCTGAAGTTGTTAGAGGCTTTGCCGGTGTTTTTCATGAATGCAGTCTCCAGATCTGCTTGATTGTTCTTTACTGTTGTCTTCCTCACTTCAACAACCATCAGGTCCTGTGACATCTCTTGGCCTAAATAAGAGGCTAATGCTGATTGAACCTGGTGCTGGAAAAGAAACCTGCCCTCCTATTTCTTCCCCTTTTCATTCCCTCAAGTGTTAAGGAGTGGTATGAGAATCCTCTGTGGTCTGAGCTCTTCTAGATCCCTGGGACAGAGCAGCCTTTATTGAAACAAGTCTGACCTGTTTGGTATTGTCTGACCAAAAAAAAAACCCCAAGCTTCTGCACTTGCAGAGGTAGATAACTTGTAATAGCTACTGATAATCATGTCCTTAAGGTGGAGTGGTTAAGGTATGCAAATGACAATACAATACACCCTAAGTCTGCTCTTTTCCATCAGAAGGAAGAGGAGGCTTATGGACCTGCAGGTCCTGGTTGTAATACTCTGCATCAGAACAACAGGTTGGCTCCAAGGTGGAGTGCTGCAAGCTGAGGCACAAGAAGTTTGGAGGCCTCCTGTGTATACAAAAGGGGGGAAACTGCAGCCATCTCCAGAGTGGTTCCTGGACAAGCTGCCAGCAAGTGCCCTGGCTTGGCAAATTGTGGTGATCCCTTGGATGCTGGGGCAATAAGGCACGCTGTGGCTTTCTTCATCAGATGTAAGATATGAAATATATATATACAAAACATGCTGAAACCATGAACAATGTTAACTGGGCTCTGGATTTGTTGATGTTCAGATGCTTAAATAAAGCTACATTAAAATCCAGGAGATCTGTTTATAAAACTGCTTTTAAGAAAGATGCAAATTTTGCTTTCGTTAGTCCATTCGTTGTGAGAAGTTTAAACAGGCCAGGGAAAAATATAATTGAATCTCTGTATCTGGGAGGCAGGGTACTGTAAAAGCTCTTTTTGTTTCTAACAGGGTTAGCGTCTTGAAATTGTGTTAGAGATGGGGCCACTGCTGAAAGGATGGGGAAGTATTGATGCTGATGCTTATTGGATTGTACCTCTTCTATTTGCATGAGCATTTTGGATCAACAGGGAGGACAGAAATTGCTAGATGGGCTTAATGCTTCTGAAATAAACCAGGAATGGTGTCAGGCTTAACTACAGTACTACTGTTTTCCAGTCAGTTCCTTCTGGTGGGTGTTGGGGCTGTTTGGATGGTGAAGGAAACATCTTCCTTCCTCCCCTTTCTCTGTGCCAAAAGATAGGTCTGGAGAGTAATGGCTACTGAACAGAGGCTTGAACTCTCCTATGTATTCAAGACTACTGGTTAACTGGTTTACAAAATGTGTTTTACACTAGGCAGGACTGAAAGGGCAAAGCACTTCACAAGATTTTCACCTAGCTTACAGGAGCAGACATTCTTCTGTATGTCTACATAATAGATGAGTGCATTGACTCTTGATTCCAGGTGTGGTCTTAGTTATACAAACTAAACTTTACACAGATAGATTAGAAGTTTCAATAAGCAGCTCCTGAAAGTCTGCTGCAGTGCTTTTAGAAGCTTGCAAGCCTCCTGAACTGCCATGTATGTCCATAGGACAAGTGGACAATAGGCTATTCTGCTAGAAGTGAGAGACCATCTCTTAACTTCTGATCAAATAACAGAGCTATACTGCTGCTGCTTGCTGTGTAGACTGCCCTACGCCTGAGGTCTGTAAAGCAATTGTAAGACAGGCCAGTACTGAGCATGCATGAAAACACTAGCTTTTTGCTGCTCTTACAATATTCCAAGCTCATTTTTTTCAGTCATGGCTGCTAAAGCTAGCGATGGCTTCCTGTGTGGCAAAATTGGGATGAGCAGGCCCATAACTTCCTGTATTGGGTGGCACACAAATCCACGGCCACTCTGCAAGACAGCAATATGTATTATTTACTCCTGATATATTCTTGGTCTTCCCTCAAATAGATACAGGTTCCAGCGTATCAGTCTCATGATAAGATGGAAGAAGCTTTAAAACTTCAAGGATAGGGTCTAAACCGTGAGGTCCTGAATGTGTTTACTGCTCAGGACTGCTGCAAAACTCAACCCACAGCAGAGTGAGTCATCCACTTCCCATACATCTGGATTGTTCAGTCTTTGAGGAATGAGCTTACATCAACAATCCTTCCTCACTTGCAAGTATCCAATCAGTGTATATTATGTTTTTTCCTTTAAGTTTCCATCAAACTGAAGTTTTGGGGTTTTGTTTCTGACACTGATCTGTGTGTAGAGAAAATGTTCCAACTTTAGTAGACAATCAACAGTCTGGTCAGTGTCTTGTTCTTCTGACAGGCTTTTCAAAGCACTCTAGTACTAGCAAACCACATTATTTATTAGCTGCTAAACCAGACAACAACTTGAATTAAAACCAACTGTTTCCTTAATAGCACTTCTGAGCTGAATGAGTTCTTGGAGCCCCTGTAGATCACAAGCATGCTCATCCCATATTAGGATTGAAGGTTAGTAAAATGGAATTCTATTCTTCCTGCTAAATACCCCAAAAAGTAATAAATTGCAACTAATTATTTTGAACTAGCTGAAAGGAAAAGAATACCAAACCTAGTAAATGTGTTAAATCTCTAAAACTATGCACTGAAATATTATCTGAAGTTCTTTGTTCAAGCTTATTTTCTGCTTTTATTATGTGGTCCCCAGTTAATTCAGCAGCTGGAATGAATTTTCTGTGCCAGAATGGTCTGAATGGTTACAGGTATCTTTCATGATGTGGTTTCTTTCATATTAATTGTCACTTCCTGGTAATATCCTACCTCATTTTTTAATTACAATTTATACACTATTTAGCTCACTTCATTTTCAAGTTTTTGGTGTTTATTACCATAAATAGTATTAAGTGGCTTTCTGTTGCTCAGCCACACTGAAGTCCTCTTTTCTTTTTACCCCTCTCTAACAAATGATTCTAGGAATTCTGAGAACAATAACACATCCTTTTCAGAAGATGAGGTGTATGGAAAGAAGTTGCAACTATTATTGATTCAGCAGCTGTGACATTGTTTCCTTTCCTTACCTTTTGTCTGCTTTGGAAAGGGACTCTCATGGTTTGAATTCTTTGGATGGTTAAAATTTTAGTCGTCCTTCAGGAGGTGTAGCTTTTCTTCCTCATTAATAGCTGCGCCTTCTCTAGAGAGACATTAATGTAACGTCTCCACAGAGGCACTGGCTCCTTCAAGTGCATTTGGACTAGTCCCTGCCTGAAGCCAGCTCTTCCCTCTGATTCTTTTCCTTTCAACCATGGAGAGATTTCTTAACTTTTGGGCTGACTTCTCCCTAACAAAAAGTATTGTCATTCCATAAACAGCAGAGTCATCTGTTGCCTAAGGTAAGGCTGTTTGAATGGTAACTAGTAAAACTAGTGCTTAAACTTCGCTCCTTTTTTTCTCCTCGCATTTTAAAAGGAAATTCTTTTCCCCACTGTTTGGCCACAGAATGGATCCTGTACTTTCACTGAGTATGTGCCAAAGCAAAGTTTTTTCTGTCTTACCTGCGTTCTTACAGAGCCTGAAGCAGAGCCGGGTCTGCACTAGAGTAAGTCTTGACTCAGACCTATCTCCCTTCATCTCTCCAGCTGCAGTGGTAGGTTAATCTTCAACTGCTTCAGCAGCATGAAATCCTCCAGGTATCTCTGCCGTGAAATCCTGTTTCAAAAGTAGCTGTACTTGAATTGCTGGACCCCTAGTAGCAAAGGTGAATTCACACAAAGAAAGGCTTAACTTAGGATTTCTGGGCTTGCCTTTCCCTTCCTCCCTCTCAGTCTCTTTTAAAGGAATTTTATTGAACAAAGGAGAAATATTTCTAGAGGAGACTTAATGAGAAGGGGGCTAATGAGCCTGAGTCATCTTTTATAGATGACAAATGTGTCCATTTAAGACACTACTCATGGCTTAAACATTGTTCACTCCCATTTTGTAAAAGCATGAGCAGGGTTGTGGTTTGGCATCTGAGACCCGCAACTTGATGTAACATTTCAGAATCATGACATTCACTTTGTGTGTGGGATTGTTTGGGCAGCTGATCAACAGCACCTCCACCTTAAGCACTGAAGGCTGCTATTGTGTTCTCTGAAAGACTTGTAAGACAACACTTTAACAGAATAAAAGTTATACTTTTTCATTTGCATTTTCCTTTTATGTCTGCTTTCTTTTAAGTTTTCTATATGCAAAGGCACTTGGCTTTCCATGAGCTTGCCTTTCAGAAGACATGTCAGTACTTCCAGCTATTGTGTAGGATTGTTGGGTTTTTTTACTCATTGCATGAGTCCTTGTGGATTATAATGTTCCTTTATGAATCAGCAAAAAGTAGATGCACAGCAAGAGGTCCTGCTCAGTGACAAGCCTGGACTGCCTTACATATTTCACCATCACTTTAACAAATGGCTGAAACGGTTCATGTTGCCCAATGTAAGATACTTTGAGTGTTGTCTGAAGTCCTATAGAAGCTCAGTTGGGTTTTCAAAATGCATGCAGTGCTCCCCTTCCCTAGGAAAGGGACAGGGATTGAAGTCAATGGAGAAAACCGCCTGTTGCCATAAAAATTGTCTTCAGCCAACTACTGGCAACAGATTACTTAAGAGTGTTTCCTAGCTGTCTGCCTACCCCCACGCACCACTTAACTGAAAGTGCTGGCAGAGAGCGTCTTTCCTCATAGAGCATGTCCATGATGTGGTACAGAGAATCGGCCTTTAACTTTCAAAGGCAGTTTTGAGTTTCTGTGCAGCTCATTGATGATATGGAAAGGTATGTCTCTTGTGTTTTGGCTTCCCGTGTTTCCTTTTTCTGAGACTACTTGACCACAGTGACACTGGCCCCACTTGAGGGACAGAAAACGCGAGCAGGCTGTGAGATGGGTGGAAGGTGGTGGTCTGTGATGCTGCTTATCAGCACTGATGGGTTTAAATGAAATGTTTGACAGGACTGTACCAAGAAAGGAAAGGACAAAATGCCCTTTGTCATCTGAGGCTCACTTGGACTGCAGCTGCTTTCGGCAAAGGATTTATCACCTCTTTGAATAGCTGAGCAAAAGGAAAGAATGAAAGGTATCATCAAAGAGAACTGTTTTTTGCAGGACTTAAATACAGTGATGGGGAAAGAGTACAAGGGTGAAGAACTGATCTGTTGTTGCAAAAAGACATTTAACCCTGATAATTCCAAATTTTCTATGTAGCTTACTAAAAAGCATAGAGTAAAGATGCAATAGGGGCAGCTGGAACTATACTTGGGTTTGTTCTGGTAAAGTCCTCTATTCCTATTCACCATAAGCTTTTTACATTGCTGACTTTAAGTAGCTGTCTTGGTTTTACTTGTGGATGAAAGTGAGAATTCTCTTGATGGAAAATTACTGCATTTCTGAGGCTTCTGATAACGTGAAGGAAATGACTGCCATTTCAGGGAAAAGTATTCAAGTATCTATGCAATTTTAAATACTAATAAGCTATTTAACACAATTAAATACTAATTATAGTTCATGTGCTCCTTGTTTCTCATTTAGTGTTCTGTCCCTTGTTGCCAATCGTATCAAAGGCTTCAGGAGAGGTGACAAGAGACTTAAATGAATACTCACCTAGTAATCCTGGCAGCTCCAACAGCAGCAGTTTCAGTGAGAGTGCTGAGCTGCCTGAACTGGCAAGCTGGCTTGGCTCCAAGTGGTGTCAATAGGAACACTTATTGAGGAGGAAATTAAGATAATTGTGCCAGTCAAAAGGGCATTTGGAACACTTGTGCTTTGCTGCAGGGTTGCCCGTATTCCACGTGTCACTGGCTCCTGTACCTTTCATACAGACATGGGATGGGCTTTGTCAGCCTCAAATGGAGTTTGCTTGAAGTGCAGTTTTCTTGTGGAGCTGGCAGGAGAAAATGTTGTTTAACTAGTCTGCAAAAGAGCTCTCCAAGGGGAAGGAAAAAGGGGCCATTTCCTAGTTTTGTCCAAGAATTTTCTACCTTCCTTATTTAAACTTACTGGAAGAGAAGGTATTTACAAAGGTGACATCCTTCTCTTTGACTTTTTTGGGCATTATATGGCGGGGGTGGTTTTCCTCTTGCTGAAAATGTAATTCTAAGCCTCAAAATAGGAACATGTCTGGAGTGGTGTGAAGATCTGGAGGACTCCTAAGGACAAACAGTGATGAGTGCTCCTGTAGCTGAGGTGGGTTGCCTGTCCTGGTGTATGTAGTCAGTTGTTTTCTGGTACTTGCTGCATTGCGTGCTGCAATCTGCTGTTTGATTTGCTCAAAGCAATCCGTAGAACAGGAAAGCTGTGGTTGTCACACATGTGAGCTAAATCAGCTTCTGAAGTCATCATGTGTGTGTAAGTTGGGGAGTGGAGAAGATGACGTGCTAAATTGCTGGAATAAGAAATGCCAGGGCATGAGAAGTACATGACGTTATGAATGACAAAGGTAACGCAGAGGGACTGAGGAGTGACATGGGACTGTGTGTAGAAGGCTTGTTTCTCCAGGGTTGCTACATCCCAGTGAGGGGTGAGGTGGGTGCTCACCAGACTTGACTTACAGGCAAGGTTCTTTTCCACCGGTTACATGTCTTCCTAAAAAACCATTTTGTCTCCATCAGTTGGTGGGAGTCTGTGAGCAGGAAGGAGGAACTACCTGATTATGTTTTTGAGTGTTGCTGCATTGGAGGCTGTTTGTGTCCTTTCCACGTTTGTAGCCCAGTGATCAAAGTCCCTGGCAAAATGTAGCCTTTTAAACTACCCAATTCATATCCTCTTGTGTGCAGAGAAAAGCTTGGAAACAAGCTGTGCATGCTCAAAACCAGAGCTTTTCCAGTAAAAACACTGAATTCCCCTTCTGGGGGTGTGTGTGAAAGAAAAATACTCGAACAAGATCTTGAGGGATTTTTGTGTGGAGTTGATACCCTCACAGAATAGAGAACTTTGTTTTTTCAAGCAGCATCTCTAAGATGGATTTGCAGTCACTTGCAGATATATTTGGAAGTAAACACCTTCCCATGTGCATTTTGCACTCCATTTTGCTAGGTTTTCTTCTGGCTGGGGGAGTGATGCCTAAAACGGCCCGCATGCTGTTATTTTATTGTGGAGTGCTGCTTAAAGGATGTTTTTTTGAGTTTCCTGCAAAAGCCAAAGATATTTTTCGCTGGAGAGAAAAACTTTCCCCATGGATTCCTGTGCCATGGGAAGGATGTGTTGGTGGGGAGCGCCACCGCTGGGCTGGCATCTGTTCTTCACTCCTCTGCATTTTAAACCTAACTTCTGCGTTTTCTCTCTCTGGTTTGAGCTGTGGCTTTGGGTTTAGTGATTTACATGCACATTTGGAGCTGCAGGAGAGTGAACTGAGCAAGTGAAGGTGTAAATGGCCAAAGAGTGTCTGTGAGTGAAGACAGCAGGGAGATTCTCTGTGAGTGCTGTCAAACCCTCAGTCAGAGCTTTTTAGCTTGAACACCCTTTAGGCTGACGCTTGTTATCTCTTGGCTTGCTGGAATCCCTCTTAGGTGAGCATGCTGAAGCACAGGCAGGACTCGCTGACCAAGCATAAAACGACTCTGTAAGAAGCCTGAATTGCTACTTTAAATGTGTTTAAAACCTTTTAACTCTTTTTGCCCCACTTGAATCTTATTTTACCTCCTTTATGTTATTTTACCACTGCATTTACCATTGTAACTGCTCTATTTTTTTAATGATTCCCCTTTGGAGTTAAGAAGCGAATCAAGTTCGTAGTTGCATCTGAGCAAAATTTGTTTGCACTTTGTCAGCACCAAGAGCCAAAGCAAAACTCTGCAGCCCCAAACGTCCCCACCAGGAACAGTCGGAGATGGTACAGAATGCCTTGAGAGGCAGCTCTGCTGGCTGCGCAACAGCCTGGCTGCCCAGTGCTTGCTTTTATCACATGCTGGGACAAGGATCACGTGAAGAGGCGGGGAGTCAGCCCTGCAGAGCCTGGTGGTATTGTGGTTTGCTGGTGGGATCCTGGGAGCCTCTGCCCTGATGGCATTTGTAAGCCAGCCTCAGATCCAAAAGGTAAGGAGCTGCACCCTGGGGAGGGAGCGTGTCTGTAGCACAGGCAGGTGACAATACTTGTAAGATATGGTCGCTACTAGTTAACCTGTGGTCAGGTCTAGCAAAGATCTGCTTTACAAACACTCTATATTCTTCTCAGCTTCTTGCATTACATCCGTTTTGAGTGTGTGAGGACCCTGCCATGGATACAAACTCTTCCAGAGGGCAGCTTGTCCCACAGAGGTCTTGGAGGAATTTCTCTTGTGCCCTCCTGTCTCTGCTGCTCAGCTCTCAGCCGTTGAACTCGAAATCTGCCTGTCAAAGGATAATCTCCAGGGTATTCTATATAAAGAAACAGTAGTGCCAACAGAGTTCACTTCGTTTTGTAAGGCACTGTGTAGTCAACCATGAGAAATCACCCAGAGATTATTCCCTTAGAGAAAACAATGCTTTCCAGCTTGTAAAGGAATCTCTCTTTTAGTTGGCATACAGGTGTGACTGCTCTGTTCGTGCTAGCAGGTGTTGTAATTTAATCGTTGCTGGCTACACATCTTAAACCGCGAAGGCTCTAGCCATGATACCGTCTCTGCTTTGTGGACTGAGGAGCTGAGACAAATTGTTCTTAACTGTATAGAATCTGAGCCTGGTAATGAACAATCTTTTTTACAATAGAAACCCCTCCTGAAACTGAAACTTAAAAGCATGTTGTGCAGCTGCAGAGCTGAAGTTGGGTTGGTTTTCACGCTGAGCTGAGGCACAGTAAAGGGACAGAACTGTTTTCTCTTGCTCTGTGCTGCTTCTTCAGAATGCTCGGGGGGAAAGTAGTCACCCCATCTTTTCCAGTTCCATGAGGATGGCTTCCTTGTCCTAGAGCATTTTTTCACCGCAGAGGAGTGTGACAGCATGAGGAACCAGATTCAGAGAATCATAGCGGAGATGGAAGTGCCACCGCACTGCCGCACTGAGTTCTCCACCAAGGAAAAGGAGCAGCTCCAGGCACAGGTACCAAGAATGGCAGGGCAGTCCCCATCGGAGCATTGGAAAAAAAGAAGGGAAAAGGCAAATGCTGCTCAGGATTCACTCTGGGGGAGCAGGACTCTTTCTTCTAACAATGTAGTACTGGAGGAGGCATTTGCTCTCCTGATTTCTATCTATTTGGTGATGAACTTACTGGATGGCAAAGGAGGGGAGGATGTGTGCTTCCAGCCCTCACAACTACTGCCCCTGTAGCCACATGCAGCTCTCACAGATAACTTTGTACTTGTTTTGCTGACCGAAAATAGGTTCTTTTCCAGGCAGCCAGCAACACAAAAACAAGGGTAGCCTCAATGTGAGAGGTTCTTGTAAAGTCCTAATCAATGCCAAGACATTTAGCATTGTGGTAAGCCTTTTTATGAGTGATTTTATTGACTGTGCTTTGTTTATGCTGCATCTTGATGGGATGAAGATGCAGGTGAGTATAAATGCTTTGATCGAAGGCTCGTTTGTGTCTTTACTGGGCTCTTATCCCTGGCAGGGTAGCTCGGATTATTTCCTAACCAGTGGAGACAAGATTAGATTCTTCTTTGAGAAAGGCGTTTTGGATGAGAGAGGTAAGCCCTGTTAGCCACAGGGAGGGAACACAAGTTGGAGTGAGGGCTTGGGGCCAGTTTCCAGATCTAGGGATGATTCCTGCTCTGCAAACAATGTTAAATTCTACTTTTGCTTCATAGGTAACTTTCTGATTCCAAAGGAGAAATCTGTCAGCAAGATTGGCCACGGTATGTTTAAAGGATGGTGTTCTGAGAGGGACAGAGAAGAGGGAGGTGGTTTTCAGATATGAGGCTTTCCCCAGACCTACTCATTATAAATAACCCTGGCCATCTGAGTTAAAACGTTTCTGAGCAGGGAAGCGACTTCCCTCTTCTGTTCTTGTGCTGCTTCTTTGTGCCTCCTGGGGACAACTGCATCAAACACCACAAACCTCACCCCCCTCTTACCATTGTGACCACGCAGCTCCTATCTTTGCAACCTAGGGCTGTTTTACTCTGGGTTTCTGCATTAAATTCTCCAATGTGATTTCTACACATCACTGCTTTTCCCCACATCACTCTGTCACTGTCTCTGTAATTCTCTGTGTTGCCCCTCACTTTCTGCTGTCAAAAGACTTAAAAATATTCTGTTATGATCCTTTTCAGGAAAAGTCTTTTAAGAGGTTTTTCAGCTGTGCATAGCTCAGGGTCACTGACACGTGAAAGTTTGGACTTCAGCCCTTGTCTCTTTTATGTAAGACATTGCTCTAAAAGATTTACTACTGTCAAATTCAGTACAGATCAAACTGTCTTCTGTGTCCTGTGCAGTGGTGGGTTGTCAATGGTGAAGCTGTCCTCCCTCCTTTGGTGTCACCAGAACCTTTTCTTTAACCTTACTGGTTCCAGTTTAACCTATTTCCTCTCTCCCTACTACTGAACTTGGGTTCTGATCCCTTTTTGTTTTCAAACAGTACATGCAAAATGAGAGCAGAATTCACGCATCTCCTAATGCATGAACTTTGTTCAGATTAAACGTGACTGAACTTGGAAATTCAGTACTGAGAGTTCTTGGTTCTTTGGTTTTCTCAGAAAAAACACTCCCGTTCCCAGCCCCTGCCATTCTCTTAGACTTCAGCTTTTCCCCAGGGGAAGTGAGAACAACTGTAGATGCTTGCTGACTAAACAACTTAACCATTCAAAAGGCGTCTCTAGACTTACTTTCTGTAATGACTGCATTTGATTGCGTCCGGCCTCATCTCTTGCTCAGGAGCAGCCCCTGCTGGACCCACTTGTGTGTCCTTGCGGCAAATACAATCGGGATGAAGTGGAGGCGTGATCCCAAGATTTTGCTTTATGGTTTTGTCACAGCTGGGCTGTAGCAAGCATCTGTATGCAAACAGCTCTGACCTGTGGGCTGCAAGGGTTAAAGGGCATCAAAGCTGAGCCTTAGCTCTTTTTTATAGTAATTACTTTCTTTGGTAAGTTTTAAGAACTGTGTTTTTTAAAGGGTGAATTCACCCTCAGGGTCATATATACTGGTTGTCATGTTAGAATTTGCATAATATAATGCTTAATCACATAACATTTAGGTTTTATTCACTGCTGTATACTGTTCTTACATGGCTGCAGTTTGTGGCCAGTGAGTGATGATATTTTTGGTCTTTCTACAAGTGTCATACCACCTTAGGTGTGATAAGCCATGTATAACAACTCTTAGGAGGGATGAAAGTTGCTGGCTGCACTTTATCTCGCTTGGCTGTCAGCCCTGCGACTCATCCACTGTGAGCTGCCAAGTCCCTTCAGTTAATGAAGTCTTCAGTCTGAGCCTTTTATTTCCCCTCAGCTTTACATGCTTATGACCCTGTCTTCAAGCAAGTCACCCACTCCTCCAAGGTGCAGGTGAGCTGTTACTGTTTCCTAGAATGGTCTGTGTGTGTGGGAAATAAATTATGGAGCAGTGAATTTTCTTGACTCCCCAGGATAGTGATTTTGTCTGTGAAAGAAAATGTAAGTATCTTCAAAGAAGAAGGCTTTAAAGTGTGCAGGAAACAGCAAATGTAAATCTTGGAAAGTTTTCTTGCAGGAATTGGGAAGAAAACTAGGCCTTGAGAGACCAGTAGTTGTGCAAAGCATGTATATCTTCAAGGTACAGTAATTCAAGTTGTCTCGTCACTCAAGAAATAAGACCCTGTTAGGTGGGAAGCTGTGAAACTCTTCACACATCACCTTTCTTTCCTTGCAGCAACCTGGCATTGGTGGTGAAGGTAAGACTTGTATTGTCTCTACATCACACTGAAGATAATACTGCTTTAGGAAAAGAATATCACTAGGAAAAATGCTCAGAATCAGGCTTAAGCCTGTGAGGTTTGTGATCCAAATCTTCTTACAATAATTAAAAAGCATCCACATTTTACAGAAATGTTTCCACATCATATGCAACTTGAACAAAGAGCTACTTTTACATTTCCAGCAGGCTGAAAAGTGGCATTTCTATGACAGACTTAACGTGTATGATATATGAGTGGGCAGGGTAGGTCAAGAATTCAGGGAGATGCAAGCCTGTTGTCCTTCTAATGGCACTGAATTCCTCAGGCATTAAAGGACTCCAGTGCCTGTCTCTTGTTGCAGTGACACCACACCAGGATGCCACCTTCCTGTACACAGAGCCCCTGGGCAGGATCCTCGGGTTCTGGATCGCCCTGGAGGATGCCACGCAGGAGAATGGATGCTTGTGGTTCATTCCTGGCTCTCACACCAGTAAGAGTTGTAGCATTTGGTGTGTGCTGTGAAACACATGCCATCTCCTTGCTAAAGAGTGGAGGGTGACACAGACTGTGTTGTGTTCTCTGCATTGCACAGTGCCTGCAGAAGTGCATTTTGTCCTTGTCGAAAGAACAACTTTATTTACTACAAAGATCTCCTCCTGTGCTGTTGTCAAATATACTGCCATGTTTTTCAGCAGGTTACGAGCTGCTTCACTTTGCTCTTGGCCACTAGTCGCTCAGATGAGTCTAATATAACAGTATTTTTTTAATTAAAAAAAGGTGCTGCACATGCCCGACGCTACGTTTAGTTTTAAATTGATATCTAGCCTAGAAACAAAGAAATCAGGGCACTGGGAAAGGAAGGACAGTAATCCTGATCATTTATTTAAGCCAGAATCTGTAAAGGTGAGGCCCATTAAAACTGCTCCTGTAGCTTTTCACCTACCAGGCCACTGAATGTTAAGACTTTAATGTAAAGAAGGTCTTAACCTACTGGGCTCTTTTTCCCTGTAGTGAAACAGGTCATTGCAATATGTTGGTGCTCTGTCCTCAGTTTTGATTGTAGTTCATCAAGTTTGATCTGGACTGCAAAGGGTAATAATCTTCCTTTTGCCTTCCAGAGTAGGGGTACACTGAGAAATCATTTTTTCTGCCCTGTCCCCCCTTTACAAAACTGTTTAGTCCTTACAGCCCCATGTAATGGGAATAAAAATGCTCTTACACACACACACATAACTGTCAAATATTGGTCTGAATTTCAGTGAACAAGGAAAGCCTTGAAGTCTATGCAAGGATTACTTGGATACCATCCAAGCCATTGGAAAACAGTGTCCTAGGGGAACACACACAAAACCAGACAGCACAGACTGATGTACTGGTGGTTGTGACTGATGGTTGTTGCTCTGTGTGTGTAACCACTATTGGATTATAAGCACAGTTTTCTGTTTTTCACTGCCTCTAGGGCACACTAATGAGCTTTAAACTGGTGCTCACCTAAGCATTTACTCAGTGAGTGTAATCATAGTGCTCTTAAGGTACTCCTCCCTCATAAATTCTGGAGTCAGCTGTGCTCTGATTGCAGTTTATGCTCTTACAGAAAGGAGAAATGGACGAAAGGTTGGCTTTGCTTAAGTGTATAACTATTTATGTTCTTAAAGGGCTGTGTTGTAATGTACAGAAAGAGCTAGAAAGGCAAAAAGGCAGTCGTTTTAGCAGTTTCTGCCACAGCTGGAAAATTCTGAATCTTTGCTTGATGAAAAACCCCTCCCAAATTCCTAAGGAAAAGACTGAATATACTGTAATAATGTTCTTATCATTGCCAAGAGAAATCACAGCTAGTGTTCCTTGCTGTGCAGAATATAGCCAGCTGTTTAATTTTGATGTGTCTGCTTATTCTGTGGATTTGCAGGAGGAATTACCCGGAGAATGGTCCGTGCAGCTTCAGGTAGCTCAACGTGTGTAGAGTTTGTAGGATCAGATCCAGCCTATGATGACAACCAGTTCATACCTCTGCCTATAAGTAAAGGTACAAACAGCCCCCAAACACGTCTGCTTTACAGCCCAAGAAATAAGAGAGCTAAAAATGTATTTTAACACTTGCAACTTCCCTTGTATTTTAAAGCTAGCACTCACAATGTGAAAAAGAGCAATACAGATGGTTCTTTCAAACAGGAGGACTCATTCTCATCCACGGTGAAGTTGTCCATAAGAGTGAACTGAACAGCTCAGAGTCTTCTCGCCACGCATTCACCTTCCATGTGATGGAGGCCAAAGACACCAGTTGGAGCAAAGAGAACTGGTAAGGTCACCATCCTAACAAGCAGCTAAGGAAACTAGGGCTTTTTCGGTGCAATAGCCAGGATAAACTTATTGGTGGTCTTGCATGTTGTACAGTTTCTGTTGGCAGTATCTCAGCATTGATTTCACGCCCACAGAACTGGAACAATCTCTGAAGTTTTGTTTTTACCTCTTCCTTCCTTCCCAGGCTCCAGCCGACTCCTGAACTGCCTTTTCCATTGCTCTACACTTGAAGCTAGTGATTGGCTTTTGGAGACTATAGCTGATCAATATTCCTTTCTGATCATTCATTCCCTTTAAATACATCTTTCACTAGGTCAGCTCTTGAGATTAATTTATCCTCTTCTCAGAATGAGGACCCATGACATAGCCAAATACCCCTGCATTAGACAAGTTTCTACTGCAGTATGAGCCCTACTAGTGTAAGAATAGTCACCCAGTCCTTTTGGTAAGGAAACCTCTTCAGTGTTGAGAATAGGCCATTAAAGACCACTGCACCTTGACTGGGACCAGTTAAGAAGTATTTCTTCTTGCAGACACTCTGTATTCCTTTCTGTTGAGGTCAAGAGCTCATCTAGTGCAATTCTTTGCTGTGTCAATCCCAGCAATGCAGGTGAATGTGTCATGTGAAGACAGCTGACTTTTATTCTTATGTCTTTGTCCTATTGCTTGAATAACAGTGATTAAAAATAATCCTATTGTGGGCAGAATGAAATGGGAACTCTGCTTCTATGATCAATCTTCTAAGTATTTCTAGTAAACTGTAGCTGAGTGTTTGATTTCTGGGTGTGTTGATTAAAAAAACTACAGTTCTTGAAAGAATCATGTTGAAATTATGTATTATTAACCAAAAACAACTCTGAAGAATCTTTTGACATCCTCAGGAAAAGCAGTATGGAACCTCAAGAGCCCACAGAGGTGTTAAATTGGGCAATGCTGCCTTTCAGCTCTTTGAGTCCTGGCTTGTTGCAGGGACAAACACAGTATGAGATCCTGGGGCATATTTTGCTGGCCCAGAGGACTACTTTCACTGCACCCCAGTCCTATTCTCACTCAAGACACAGTCTCAGGGCTAGGACTGCAGGACACTATTGTGTGAGGTATCTTGGACTCCCGCAAAACTGTTCCCAAAAGCGAATAAAAGAAGTGTCAGAAGTTAACTTCATCCTGCAAACAGGAATCCTGGAATACAAATCTCCTGCTTGGATCCTTCTCAGGGGAAGGAAAAAGGCAGGGAAGGCATGTGCTCCTGTGTTCTGTTCTAATGGATGCTTGGTGAACTGATGGGAAGATTGTCAGTACAGCAGTGTTTAATACACAAAAATGAATGGGGTTTTTTTGGCCATAAAATGGGAGTTACAATTTTAACTAAATGGGTTTACTCCATTTGTTGATAGAAGCATTTTTATAAATGACTTGATGAAACACCCAGCTGAAAAAATGTGCAAAGTAGAAAACTCCAATAGCATTAGAAAAGTTTATTGACTTCAACAGGTTTTCTGCTTTTGTGATCAATGTGTGATTAGTTTTATCTGTGACTTGGCTTAGTTCTCCTCCCCCTATTGAATATTATTCCAAATGAATTGAGAGATTAAAATCTTGCTAAAGATAAAACATTCTTCTTGTTGCATAAACCGCCAGGGCTAAAACTACAACCCTCTTGTTAGTACTTCTTGGAATAAACAGTCACTTGCATTCTCAAACCTCCCCACCCACCCTGGATAAACTCAGCTATTACAGCTACTGAGTTTGAAGTTGTGCTTGTGCATTGCAGTGCATTAGTGTGGCTCTTACTGATGGTGACTGGATACATTTGGACAGTTGTACTCACTCTGTGTGGCCGCCCCCATTATAACATGCTTTAAATCATGCTTAGACAGAAGGAAGGAATTAACATATTCAGTAATAAGAGACAGCAGGACTCAGTACAGCAAAACAAGTTTTGATTCTGATACAGTACAGAGGTGGCAGCACCTGAGAGGTTTGCTTATTCCTAATTTTTTTTGTTCCTCTAATTGACTTACCTCTTCTTCCTCTACTTACTTTTCCCCTGGACATCCAGAAGAAACCTAAATTAGATTATTAAACACAGATGCTGTTTTTGTCAGTCATGTTTGTGTTCTGGTGGGACCACAAAGCAGCTCATGCTGTTTTAAAGGCAATAAACTGAGATCAAACCAAAGCCTTTATTTAAAATTGGTCTTTTCATTTCTAACAGTTTTATCTGCTGTACCAGAAGCAGTGTTCAGATTAGCTTTGAGTTCTCATTACAGTGCATATTCTATTACCACTTTTCTTTAGAAAGGGAGAAACCTCTGTTCCTGGAAGCACTTCTATGCCATAAACATTATCTGGAGGTAGAGAGGCAACAGAAGATTATCAATCTGGGTCGTGTAAGCTTCCAAAAGAGAAACTAAGCTCACAGATGCCAAAATCCAGGCATAGCTGGAGTTCAAATTCACATTACTGTCAAAGATCAGAATAAGAGCCACAGCAATGATCTGAGCAAAAATAGCTGTCATTGTCCCTTCAAAGGTCTTCTTTGTTCCTGGCCATTTGATTTCCCCCATTGTACTGCCAAAAACAGAGGCAATAGTGTCTCCTACCCCTACTGCCAGCACCCCAGAGTAAGGGACTAGTGCTCCTGCCCCAGACAAGGTACCTTTAGGAGCACAAGCTCTGGGAAACAACCATACTGGGAGGGACATACCAAGGAGGAGATAAATATGAGTCAAGATCAGAGGTCCACTGTCTCTTTCATCCAAGAAGAGAGACAACAGATGCCTAAGGGTTTGGCCAAATGGTTTGATCCTGAAGTACCGAATATACTCTAAGAAGATAAACACTGCCAGACACAGTACTGCAGCAACGTAGAGAAGCTGGCGGTCATAAATTAGTCCAGGAACATAAGTAGCTACAACAATGAAATGGAAATATTTCCTGGTTATAGTCGAGGCCTGGTGTTTTTTAGATTCAGATGATCTCTTAGCATTCTGGTAGAAAACTATGCCACATGCTGAAGCAGCCAAAAAGGTCCAGTATACAAGAAGGTAAAGTCTTGTCTGTGTCTGAAACAGAAACTGGAGTAGCCAGAACAAAGGGTTTCTCTGGATCAGTCGGTACAGCCAAGGCATGATGACCCCTAAGCCTAGCACTGCTGTCATCATGTGGAAAAACATGGAGGAGATCCATGTACCTGAATCCATGAAAATGAAGAGCACAGTGAAAAAAAGCCCAAGAAGAACAACTCCAACAACTGCTACCAGAAGGAAAAAGTCTATGGGATCACCTCTGCCCTCGACTACATTCAGTGAGCGTTTAATGAGCTGATTGAGAACAAAACTTATACCTCCAAGAACTAGCAATGCTTCTCCAGGTGTAAAACATCGAGGCAACAAGTACAGCAAGATCATACTGAGGTAGACAAAAATTAGCAGCACTTCTAGGACCTCTATCACTTCTGACACAGTCAAAGAGTGCTTCATGGTATAGATAATTATACTGCCAGCAATACCAGTAAGTATGCAAGTGTTGGTTGGCACAGGTTTTGTGATGCCAACCGCTATTACTGACAGGAAGAGAGCAACCAGCATGCCAGTGGAAGCCACGACTATGCCAAAGCGTTCGAAGTACACAATGCCAGCAGCCTTGCACCTTTCCTTCATCACTATCCCCAGCAAGGGGATGACCATGCTAGCTGGCAGGAGGCCACTGTTTGCTGCTGTACGGAACTGGAATACAGCCCCACCCAGCTGGAGCAGACGGTCCCATTTGAACTGGACATAAAAAGCCTGGATGGCGAGAGCGACGGCGCACCAGGAATACCGGTCCCACACCACTGTGTGCACAAAGAGAACGATGACGAACACAATCAGGGATTCCACCAGCACTGGCTTCTTTAACATGATTCCAGTCCAATGTTGCTCAAGCTGTCAAAATCTTCCTCAGGAGACCCGATCTGTTCAGTAGCTGTCCATTAGGAAGAATTCCTTTTCCTGTTACTGCAATCCCTATCAACAATAAAAAGCACACAATTGAAGAAATTACTAGAAAAACTAAAGCTTTTGCACAGCTGTTTTGTTCTTAACGGTCCATTTAAATTGAGCTTCTGTGTCAACTGTCAACACAGGCAAAGAAAGAAAAAGCCACTGAGGTAATGGCTCAGCCAATACTGGCATCTGCCCCCAAAACCAGAGAAGTCAGCCTAAAGTGACAGAAATGAACCACTGAATGCTGGGCTATTCAGATAGTTTGACATGTTTCTGTTGCAGTGTCTCTGAATTGCACTGTGAAGCTATAACGATACCCAGAAGGCTTCATTATGATAGTGTGAATCTGAAATATAGTTAAAAGTTTAAAGGTAATTTTAGAACCTAATTTTTATGTACTTTTGCCAGTACTTTTACAGAATGTTCTTCCTTTTATTAACTATTTCTCCTTCCGCTGCTGTGAAACTCCTGTGTACCTCTTCTTCTGCTACTGGTGTTATGATTGAACAATTCCACTAATGCAGCAGGTGTTTTATAATGCTGCATGGTATTTACAACAGAAGTAGAAAAGAAAACATCACAGTCATGAAAAGAAAAATCACTGTCAAAGGGCATACTTTATCTAACTTTGCTCTGTTACCAGAACTGTCAGGATAAGCTAAATCAGAGATTAGCTCCTTCATGGAAGGATAGAAGTTTATTTTAAGTTCTTGTGTGGGTTCCGTTCAGTGTTGAATGGTGTCACCAGGTTATAAATCTGATACGAGAGATTTTAGAAGTACTATTACTGGGTAACTATTAAAGTTTGCACTGTCAGACAGTGTAGGTCTGGAGTGTTTGGTTATTTATGACTTTGTACTGAAAACTCTAAATTATTAATAGATAGCTTTCTGGCATCCTCATGTGTATAGCCTGAAATACTTGCTTGCCAAACGACTTCATTATGTTTACTGTTGCTATGCAGCTAGATCAGGCCAAGTGTAATCTTTTTGCCATCACAATTCATTTTTAAAAAGCATGAGAGAAGAATTAATTGTATAATTAATGAAACAGAACTGGCTTGGGCAATACCTACTGACAACCAATAATGGATTTTGGGTCCCAGCTGTCATTTCTGAGCCCAGGGGAAGGAGAAGCTTAAGGGTTATTTGAGAAGAAGCAGGGTAAATACTACATGCTAGCCAGACTGAAAAAGATCTCCCACTCAGTCTGGCAACTTTAAGTTGCAACCCAGCTCTTGCATCAATAATGATACATGACAGCTTCCCCCAGCAGGCAGCCTGCCAGCTCGGCTATAAGACCAGGATGAATTTCACTATACAAAACGCAAGTCGCCTCCTCTAATGCAGCAGGTTTAAAAGCCGCTGACCTGAGAGTTTGCAACACGATGTGTTTCACTGCTGAATTATTTCATTTACCTGTTGCAGTTCTCTCCTCCACCCCCTCCTTAGGCAGCGTGAAGCTCCTCTGCACTTCCACACTCAGACATCGAACGGGACTCACTACCCCAGTTTCAAGCCGGACTAAGCTTTTTCTGCCCGTTTCGTTATTCGCGTACCGGCTGCAACGGGCACTGACGTGATCCTAAACGCCCAGCAGCACCCCCCTCGCTGCAGCACTTGCCTCCTCCCTTTCTTCCCTGTGTCCTTCCTCTCCTCCCTGTGTCCTCCGCAGCGCCGCGGGCTCCCTTTGCCCTGTCCTTCCGCGTCGCCCTCCTCCTCTCCCCCTCAGCCGCAGCATCCCGCAACCCAGCCTTCGCCGCTAAGAAGCCGCGGCGGGGCAAAGCGGGGACGGCGGCCGCAACACCCCCAGAGGGTGTCGGAGCCGCTGCCCGGGTGAGCCCCAGGCCCCGCCGAGGAGCCGCGGCCTCCCCCGACCGCCGCCCGGGAGTCCATGAGAGCGCACCCACCTCGTAGGACGCAGCCATCTTGTCTCTGCCGCCTAGTCACATGACCCACCCCGCCGCGCTGAGGGCGGGGGGGCAGAGCGGCGCCGCGGAGGGAGGAGGAGGAGGCGGCGACGGCGGTTTCGCGCGGCGGTGTCACGTGAGAGCGGAGCGAAGATGGCGGCGGGCGGGCCGCGCGCGAGGTGCGGGGCGCGGCGGCTGCGGCGGGGCCGGGGCGGGGGGCGGGGCCCGGCCTTGGCGGCGTGCGGGGCCGCGGCGGGAGCGGGGCGGGGCGGGCCCGGCAGGGTTAACGGCAGCGGGGCCCGCGCCGGCCCGGCCCCGCCCCTCGCTGAGGGGGGCCCTCAGGGACCCCGCTGAGGCGGCTCGGCGGAGCAGGGGGTAGCGGCTCGCCGGGCGTCCCTGCCGCTGTGTCTCTGTGCCGTGCGGCGCAAGATGAAGCGTTCGGTGGGACTTCAGTAAGAGCGGTTGTTCGCGTGGGGCTGAAGCCCCGGTGTGGGCTCAGGTGTCGGGAGGTGGGGGTCAGGCCGCCCTCCCCCCGCGTCCCGGAGCTGCTCTCGTGAGGAGCGGAGCGTTCGGGGGTTGGTTTTCACCTTGCGGACAGCTCTTCGCAAGTCTGAAAGTCAAACCGGAGGTGGGGAAGGCGTGCAGTGGAGCGATTCAATGAATCCCGGGCTCGGTGATCACTTTCAGTGTCCTCATTTGGCCTGAGCACTTCTTGGATGGTTATTGTAGCATCCCTAGAGCTGCGGTTTTCATTTAATGAGTATCTATAAGCCCTCATGGGGACAAGAACACCACAGTTGTGTGGGATCACATACGAAGAGCTTCCCTTCCTTGGCTGGAGTCTAATGTGAGCTGGCCACACATCGCAGCCTGTTTAATTCCCATTAGGACAAGTCGAGGGCTGGCTTTGCAGGGCTGGTGCTCAGGTCTATGAAGTGATTCTTCTCTTGGTAAAACCCTGTGGCTTTTGGGTGCTGTGTGTGGGCCGTGCGGCTGCACCCGCAGCTGGTGGCTGACCAAGCCCGGAGAGGTTATTTAGCTCCTGCGCGGGGAGGTGCGCCCGACTGTCGAGGAATCGGGTACAAGTTACGGTGATAGGTGCCCTGGAAATCGCAGGTCTTGGCATGCATTCAGGTGGCACCATGTGTCGCACGCTGCAGATGCCTTTCACTGCCACAGCGAGTTAGTTTGATGATGCTGTTCTAAAAATAAAGTTACTGAGTGATCTTGCTTCCTTAGTCTGTGCATGGGGAGCTGTGGGCTTAACTGTGACTTGCAGTGTGGTGCTAACAAGTCGTCATTTGTCTAAGTTCCTGAAATGTTCTTTTTCTTGGCAAGCGTCTTTTAGAGGTGTTGTAAGGAGACCTTTGTCTGGATTTGTGTGCCAGGATCTGATTTGTAATACCTCATAGTGCAGATTGGCTTTTCTATGGAGTGCTCAGGCAGAAACAGGAACCAAGGGCAGATCAAGATCTGTAGCACATCATTCTACCTTGGGTGAAGGTGTTGGAATCTTTCACTTCACCCAGTTTTATGTTGCACTTAGAGTGAAGGATGAAACTGTTATGAATTTGTTTGGAGGAAAGCGTCGAATGTAACTGAATCAAATGTTGCTCTGTACTTTCATCAGGTTTCTTCTTACTAACCTGAAATGTCCAACTAGCAAAATCAAATTGGGCTTTTATGCAGCATATGTGATTTGATATGAGATTGCAAGTCTTGCTGTATCAGTTGTTGCCTTCTTTGGATCTTTTCTGGGTTTTCTCAGGGCATCTGAAACTGGTCAGGTAAAAACTAATCATAGAATAGTTCAGGTTGGAAAGGACCTTAAGATCATCCAGTTCCAACCCCCTGCCATGGGCAGGAACACCGCACACTAAACCGTGGCACCCAAGGCTCCATCCAACCTGGCTTTGAACACTGCCATGGATGGGGCATTCGCAATAATATTCCTTAAATAATTTTTCTTGTATCGATCTTGCAGCATGATGTGGTCTGAGGTAATTGCAGGTTTGAAAGGGTGTAAGCTGAATGGAAGCCTGAAACAGTGTTCATCATTAAAATACTCCAACTTTTCTCTTTGTTTGCAGGAGCAGCAGACAATTATGGAGAGTTCTTCTGGGTAAATCATCTTTAAGAGAACCAGTAAGTCCTTGTCCTGCTAAGCAGCTTTGCCCATCACTGAATAGACTCTGTGGCCAAATCCATCACTTGTACATCTCTTTGGATATTAGTGAAAATACGCTTTGCTGCTTCCCTCTCTTCCTCCGTGCAAGTTTTGTCCTCAGTCTTTGCTACTTGTTCATTCTTCCACCCCTTGTTTATAGCTGTTTCATGACCTACCTGGAAGGGTGTGTGTGAAAAAGTGGGTTCCCTTTCTGGAGCTGACACAAGACTGGCTGGCCTGGGCTACTGATGAATGGTACAGCTTCCTTCTTTATTTTCAGGGATGGAGCCTGTGCTTTGAAGAATTTGCCCAGAGGTTGGAGATCCAGATGTTTCTGAATCCAGTCCATTGCCTCCTATTTCCTCTCCCTTCCCGTGATTAGGCAAGGCAGCGAGCTGCCTGGTGCAGTTGCGCACCTTGAATCAGTCTGAATCATAGATGCTTGTCTTGTGTTGTTCCTATCTCTTTGTGGTGGTGGAATTTCTTTGCTTCACTTAAATTTAACAGATCTGATTCTCCATAATGTACGTTGAAGAAGCTGTTCAGTAGTATTTGGTTCTCTCTTTCTTTAGGCACAGATTGAGTCAGAGTTGAACAACCACTTGCAGAGATTGTCAGAGGGACTTTCATACTATAAGCCTCCAAGGTATAGTGATTGCCTGATTTTAGGAATTAACCTCAAAAATGGGGTCTCTTAAAAAGTAGAGGAACATGTGGAATATTCCTTTCTGATTACATAAAAATAGATTGTTGCTCTCTTGCATGACTTGAGATTTCAGGAGAGGAGTAGCAAGAGAAAGCACTTAACTCCATAACATTCTGGGGCATGAAATACAGACAGAAAGAAGTAACAGCAAGTTTCTGCCGTCATTATTCCTGTTAGGTAGCTCTTAACCCTGCTGAGCTGCCATCATGTGCAAGTGTGCAGCCTGTGGAGAAGTGACTCCTCTTGACACTCAGTCATTCCGAAAGGATATCCAGAGTCCCTCACTGGAAAAGATGGAATTAATATAGCCTGCATTTATTATAATAATAAGATTGTGAACAATGTGCACTCATGTGGTGGGAAGGTTACAAAATACTGTGTATCAAATATTGAAAGGCCATTGAGGTAAAAAATGTCCAGTTTAAACTGGTTAAACTGGGAACTGGTAAAACTGGGAGCATTTTTTGGGATTGCTGCATTTTTAGTGACTAAAATTTCTTCTTTTTTTTTTCTTTAGCACATCCTCAGCAGAAAAAGTAAAAGCTGATAAAAGTGTAAGCGCTCCACTGAAAGAGCTGGGCCTGAGAGCCAGCAAGTTTTTGGTGAGTGAAGGTGCTATCTGGTTATGTTTTTTATCCCTGCACTTGGAATGCATTGTTAGTAGGATTCTGATATTTAAATCAGCCTCTTGATGTTGAATAAAGGTAGTACCTTTATTTAAATGACAGTTTTGCTCCTGTTGCTGAAGTTAAACTGGCTACATCTAAGTGACATCAAAGCTTATGTGTATTGCTTTAAGCAGAAGTGTGACTAAAGTATTTGCCTGGTTCAGAAATTGTCTTTTGGCATGTTTTCGAAATTACTTGTTTTGAAGAGAAGAGCTGCCTGAATATTTGGAGAGAATCTTCATCTTGAATGAATTCAGTTGCCTTTTATCCATTTCAGAGCATCTCTATTTTCCTTCTGTTTTTCCAGGGTCTGGATGAAGAGCAGAGTGTGCGTTTGTTACAGTCTTATCTCCAAGAAGATTATAGAGGAACAAGGGACTCCTTGCCGGTCCGTAGCTCCCATTTATGTTCTACTTAATCCACATCTTTCCTTAATACCAGTAGTTTATTGATGCACATGGTCACATGTGAGTCTGAGTTCTGATTTGGAAATGGCTTTGTAGCTTTTCTTCTCTGGACCTACAATGCTCCAGTGCTGCTCTAAGGAAATGTCATAGGAGATATCCAGAACTTACTTTTCTAGTACCTGCTTGAATCTCTCTGCAGGAACTCAGCTCCTTTCTCTATTACAGGAACACAGGAAAGCTACAGATTGTAGAGGAGAGTGAAGATGAAGAATAAATATGTTGTTAAAAATGAGTGTTTTGGCTTTGTGCTTTCGGAATCTGTCTTTCCAAAAGAAAGTGAAAGGAAAATTGGCTTTTGTTTATTTCAGTCCTTTTCTTTGTGAATATCTATTTTGTCAGTAGGTATTTAAATATTTCTTTGTTCGTGTTTTGCTTACAGACAGTTTCTCAGGATGAAAGGCAGAGTCAGGCTCTGATGCTGAAGGTTAGTCATTTCCATTTGTATCTGTTGAAAAGATCTGTTGACAGAGAAGCAACTTCATTTCTGTGGATCCAGAAAATCTTGGAATAATTGAAGTATTCCTTCTATAAGGAACAGGTTTTAGAAAATGCTTTGATCGACTTGAACAGTGTTAATAGTTGCTACAGAAAGAAGATTTTAGGCTTAATATCAGGAATTTAGCTGGGCAGATGTATGCTCCCGTGTTTTCCAAAGCTTGTGGGTTTATATGTTACTGTCTGAAGTGGTAACTCTGAAATGGTGACCACTGATCATATCTGACAGAGGATAATAGGGATGAGGAGGAGACATCATCTGTCTCTGTCTTTTTCCCTTTCTTTTGCAAGTTTTCTCACTTAGCAGTGTAGTTACAGCCATGTCCCTTTGAACATGTTTTATTGAGTTCTGTAAAGCTAATTAAGTATTTTCCCCCCCAATAACTTAAAAACTGCTTAGTTGAAACTCCACCTGTAGTAATGTTTGGGCGCTCTGTGTTCTTGTGATGGACGCGTTGGCAGTGTATGGGGGAGGAAAGTGCTGTTAGACACAATACCAAGTTGATACCAATTGACACTATGTATTCACAGCTTGCCGACTATTACTATGATGAGAGGATCTGCATTCTGCGCTGTGTCCTCCAACTACTCACTTATTTTCAGGACGAGAGGCACCCTTACATGGTGAGTAACCTTGTCCACTTGTGATTGTAAAAGACGGTTGAGCGTGCATGTGAGAAGTTAATTTGTCTATTGGTTTATTTAAGGCTCAATACTTCCAGTGTGTTGAAAAGTTGGACAAGGAACTAGTTCCTAATTACTGGAAACAGTTTGAAGCACTGTACAAAGCAGAAGCTCCTACATGGGAAACACATGGAAATCTCATGGTATTTTATTTCTTGCTATTGGTATTATATGGTTTAGTGTGAGGTGTCCCTGCCATAACAGGGGGGTGGAACTAGATGATCATAAGGTCCTTTCCTACTCTAACTATTCAATGGTTATTTATCAAATTTATAAAGTCTTCTATGTAGTGTATTGGAAAGTGTGTACGTGCAGATGCAGTTAAAAAGGATGTTTCTGTTGGTCCAAGAAACCTAAAATTTTTCTAACAGAACACACTTTTGCTCGGAAACAGTTGTATGGCACATACTGTTCCTTGTAATAAAGCCATTGATAGGCCTAGGCTAACAGATCCATTTACGTGTAGTTGTCCGCAGTCTCTCTGCATAAGCACGCTCTGTATTTATAATGGCTTTCCTTGTCACTGATACAAACAGCTGGCTACACAAACCATTGAGATGCTTCAACACTTCTCAGTTTCTAACTGCTTTGACTGACCTGTGAGCTTCAGCATATGATGGTAGAACTTCTTCTTGTGCAGACAGAACGCCAGGTTTCCCGTTGGTTTGTGCAATGCCTCCGTGAACAGGGCATGCTCCTGGAAGTCATCTTCCTCTACCATGCATACTTTGAGATGTCACCTGATGATCTTCTGGCATTTGCAAAGAAGTTCAAAGAACAGGGATTTGGCACTAGACAAACCAACAGACATTTGGTAGATGAGAGCATGGATCACCTGGTGGATCGCATTGGGTAAGTATCATGTATTTGTGGGTGAGTGCAGAGCAAAACAATTATTTTCCTCAGGGGGGAAAAAAAGCATTTATAATTCTTGCTGCTGCCTCTTAAAATCACCACTATTTGAAGCTAAGCTTATTGTGATGAAGGTAAAATAGCTTTTGTGGTCACATTGATTAGAGGCTTGTGGCAAAACGAAGGTGTGATTGCAGAGTAGAGAGGTGTCTATATACTCGCTTTAATCTAGTGTATAATCTTGCCTCTTGTAAGAATGGCAATGAAGACAGTCCTGTGCTGCTACTCTGCCTGCTACCTGCATGGGGGCTAGCCCTCCCTGACCTGTGTTGTGAACTGTGTTGCCTCAGGTCAAGCTCTGGTGGGTTTGCTTACAAATGGCAGCAGTGTCTTCATTTTGCTGCATGCAACAGAAGTCCAGCCATAGCCAGGGAGAATGAAAATGCTGCTAGATGTCAGAGAGTTACAAAGGGGGAAAAGCTATCCTCAAATTTCAGTGACCTTTTCTTTGTCCTTTCAACATGAACAATCAGTCATGTACTAGAATTTCAAGACAAAATTTGGATTACCTGCTGTTAATTTCATGTAATTTCTTATTGCTTTAAAGAACAGCTGAACAAAAGCAAAGTACAGGTTGGGTTTTGACAACTTATCAATGAAAAAAAAAAATCTTCAATAAAGTTTCTGACCTCCTTGCTTTTATTCTTCTCCTGTTTGTAGCTACTTTAGTGCTCTTATTCTGGTGGAAGGCATGGAAATCGACTCCCTCCATAAGCGTGCTTTGGATGGCAGGACTGACAGGCACAAATTAGCCAATAAGTGCATCCACCAGGTAAAGCACTGTCAGAGTAACCCCTTGTCTGGCCTAATGATACAGAACGTACTGTGATTACCCAAACAGTGCTGTGTAAAGATTATGTCTGTAAGTTTCTGATCATTCAGTTTGTTGACCAAGTGTAGGAACCAGCATCTGCGTAACACTCCGGGGCAAATAAGAACAAAATGAATTCCTCTCCCTTTCTACTTCCTTGGTTATCTGGGGCCTTTCTGTAAAAACAGATGTGTACAAAGAAATAAGCATTGTGAAATTTCCAGATGGGAATGAAACAAAAAGTCTACAGTGTCTGTGCTTTTAGGACAGAGAACAGCTAAGTTTAGACTAACTGTAAGGCATTAAACTGTTCAGGAAAACAAGCCATGGCTGCAGGTATATAATTTGGTCAGTTGCATGTATGCAGTAATTATCTGCAAGGGAATGATGACAGTTAACAAGAAGATGCAATGAGCTGTATTCTTGAGAAGTATGGACTTCTTTCAGAAGATCTCAGTTATGTTGCTTTTGTCCTGTCTGTGCAGGAGATGGACAATCAGCTGCTGCAGTTAGGGGATCTCTCACATCACGCTCCCGTGCTTTTGGCCTGGGCTCTGCTCCGTCACACTATAAACCCAGAGGAGTCAACAAACGTTATCAGAAGAATGGGCAGCACTGCCATCCAGCTGAATGTTTTCCAGTATCTGACAAAGCTTCTGCGATCACTGAACAGTGGGGGGAAGAATGTGAGTTTTTCAGAATCTATATGTAAGCTCTTGAAGGTTTTTAACTGCTACTGATGTAAAGGTCTGAGGGGGAGTGATTTTGAACCAATGCTCTTTCGAACTAAATTTGGTTTGAAGCGGACTCTGCAATAAAGCATGTTTTAGCATCTTTCAGTGAAGATCAGAACTCAAGTTGAAATGAAACAGATTTTTATGCCCAAAGAATAAGAAAAAGCTTCCAGAAGTTGAGGAACTACATGTCTTTTGAGCAGAATAGACTGTGTTTCATTACATTGGGTGATTTGCTTCTCTAGTGTACTGCTATTGTGCATTTTGAGCATTAGATGACTTAACTCTGCACTGTTTTCTCTGTTTATGGTTTCATTAGACATGTATGAGAGAAAACTATTTTATAGGTAGAAACCAGTGAAAGCAAATCCTTTTACTTCCATGAACACTGAGTGTGTATTCTTTCTTTCCAGTGTGCCACCAGCACTGCTTGTTTGTGTATTTATGGACTTACTTCCTTTGTCCTGACATCACTGGAATTGCATACATTGGGCAATCAGCAGGTAAGTATGTAAGGCTCGTTGCCTCTGTTACCTAATTTAAAATAACCTGTCATAACTGATGCTAACTGCCTTTGTTAAATCATAATCCTGCATTTGAGACTGCAGACTTTGTGAATTAGATCTAGAAGAGTGTTTTGCTGGTTTTCCTGCTGCATTTACACAGTGCAAACCTAGTAAACACATCTGCAGACTGGCTGATTAATAATGAAAGAACATATCTTGCACTTGAAGTCCTATGGGTTTGAAACTAATTGTTAATGTGTTATTTCCAAAGCAATGGAAAAAATCCACACTATTTCCAAGTTTGAGAAGACATCATCTGCTCTTTGCAGATACAGTGGACATATATGTCCTGGCCAGTCCACTCATGATGGATGGCTTTAGGCTGGTGGAGTGTTCTGGGTTTGGATATGTTGGGTGTTTGTTTCTGTTTTGACTAGAGGATGTAGTTACATCTTGGCTGGTAAACATGGAAACTTAAATTCCAAAGATGTGGCAGAACTCTTTAGGGATGAAATTCCCCTGTATAAAGTAACTTATTTTCTTCATCTTCTCTTCTGTTGAAGGATATAATTGATGTTGCATGTGAAGTTCTGACAGTTACCAGCATTCCTCAGCTATTCTGGAAGACGGTGAGTTTGTTGGCAACTTCTTTGACCTACCTTCCTTATAAGTGAAACTCAATAAAAGATCCTCTTTAGGAAAAGCACAGACTGATAGTATTTAGTTAGTTTCTATGAGGGCCTGAGGAGCTAGTGTTCGTTTGTTTCTGTCTTTGATTTACTTTTGCCCTTTCCTGCCTTTTAGGTACAGCCTTGGCTTTACTCTTGAAGGATACTGGAACAAGTTTTAATATAGGTGATAGTTGAAACCAGGGCTGGGATTGCAAAGATTGAACTAACTGCTGGCAAAAGCATCATGCTTATTTTTCTGTTGCCACAGAATTAGGATATGTAATGCATTACAGTCTTACTTCCTGCCTTATACTTGCACACTGCCTCATGCTTTAGTCTGTTCAAGGACTGGAGTGATACTTTTGTGCATGATTAATGTGAAATGTACAACTTAAAAAAGAACTGTTTCCTTATGCTCTGCTGAGACCATTTTAGTTTTCTTTTTAATAATATGGTATTTGTTTTCTGTTTTCACCACCAGGAACCCACTGCGGGTCTGGGTATTATCCTGGACAGTGTGTGTGGATTGTTTCCCAATCAGCTTACTCCTCTCCTTCAGCTGCTCCAAGCCCTCGTGTCTGATAAATCTACTGCAAAAAAGGTACAGGATCTCTCTTGGTGTTCAGGAGATGATTTATTTCAGGATACCATGCTGTGTGATAATGCTGTGCGAGTCTTTCCATCACATGTGCTTATCTCAACTGCTATTTTAAATAACAGACATTGAACTTTTGTCAAAAAACAGTGGGCAGGAATACTTTTTAGTTCTGTGCTGTTGCAGGCTCCTAGAAAACTTTACTTATGAAGGTTAAATTTCTGCCTGGTTTTTCAGGTTGTACTTTACTCATAAGAAGTTCCTGGTTCACTAGATGAGATATGTCTGGACATGTGGGCTGTCTAGTAATGATTTATGTATTAAAAGGATATTGTACACATCAAGAGAACTTGGCTATTCCTGGAAATGGCCTGGTTAGTTAATTTTTAAGGTCTGGCTCCTTGGCTGTCTTGTTTAAGCTCTCTCTGTGCACAGGTATACAGTTTCCTGGATAAAATGTCCTTCTACATGGAACTGTACAAGCATAAACCTCCAGATGTGATCTCTCATGAAGATGGCACGCTTTGGCGCAGACAGACTCCAAAGCTCCTCTATCCTCTTGGTAAGCACTTAACCTTTACTTATGGAAATACTTTGGGGAAATTGGGACATAATGTATGTGTAAATTTGTGACTGTATTTCACCTGCTTCTTCAATCCTAAGGACTAGGTCAAACAAACCTGCGGATACCTCAGGGAACAGTGGGCCAGGTGGCACTGGATGATAGGGCTTATGTGGTACGATGGGAGTATTCCTACAGCAGCTGGACACTGTTTACCTGTGAGATTGAGATGCTGCTTCATGTTGTATCAACAGCAGGTAAGATAGGTTGGGAGTATAAAAGAGAAGAAATAATTATTAATTGGTATCAATTTGGGGTTAATAGTAGGATTGAACAGTTCTTTCAAAAGAGCATGAAATACTTGCACAGAAACCTGACTTCTTAATTATTATTATTATACTGTATAATTCACTGCAAAAGGCCAAGATGAGATAAATTTTAGATGAGGGAAAAGTTGAGATAGATAAAATAAATGGGTTTTGGTATGGGGAATGCTCATAGGGCTATACGATGAGGTTAATGTACATTGTTCCAGAGTTGATTACTGCTTAAGTATGATTTTGCATTCTAGTGTTAGTTTTCTCTACCCAGATGTGATTCAGCATTGCCAGAGGGTCAAGCCAATAATTGACCTGGTTCATAAAGTCATCAGCACTGATGTATCAATAGCAGATTGCCTTCTGCCCATCACATCACGAATTTACATGCTCCTGCAGAGGTAAGTCACCGACTGGCATGAAGTCACTGACACCTGAGAAGATACAGTGAGCTGGAAGTATGGCTCATTACTCATTTTGCCAAGAGCTTGGCAAGAAGTGTCTCAATGCTGGAGCTCCCCAAGACTGGTGTTCAATTCTCAAGGCTGTTGTGGCTACACACTGTTTAATACTTTGATGCAGCAGAATGGCCTCTTCTTCTTTCCTAAATGTTGTGCAATTTATCCATTTGTCGTGGTTTGAACCCAACCACAAACCTCTTTTACTCACTCCCCCCCCTTCTTGCCCTCCCCCTGCTCCTGGAGGGACGGAGAGGAGAATCAAAAAGAATGCAACTCCCACGGGTTGAGATAAGAACAGTTTAGTAACTAAGGTATAACACAAATCACTACTGCTACCACCAATAATAATAGTGCTAAAGGAAATAACAAGAGGAAAGAATACAACACCTCAACACCAGCCGACCAATAACTCACCCCACTCCCCCCAGCCAAGCACCGACCAATACCTTCTCCAACCCTGCAGTCCCAACCCTTCCGGGTCACTCCAAGTTACATCCCTGGGCATGACGTGCTGTGGTATGGAATACCTCTTTGGTCAGTTTGGGTCAGGTGTCCTGTCTCTGCTTCCTCCCGGCCTCCCCTCCTCCCTGGCAGAGCATGAGGCTCAGAAAGTCCTTGGCCAGACCAAACATTCGAGCAGCAACTGAAAACATCGGCGTTATCACCACTGTTCCAAGGCCAAAAGATCAAAACACAGCACTGTACTAGCTCCTAAGAAGGAGAAAAATGACTGCTGCTGCTCAAAACCAGGACACCATTTAAAGGCATTTTTTATTAGTAGCTATATTGACATGAAAGGGGAATAAAACATATCATTAGAGCAGTAACTTCCAGGTGTTAAAACAGTTGTACTTATTAACTCTCCTCTAGCATTAACTGCCTGGGAATTGATACGCTGCTGCATAATTACTGTTTGCTGTGACAGTGCTGTCTTGCCACCTTTGTCTGTTGCAGTAAATTCATCTGACTCAGGTGTGAGGGGGAGGCAGCAAGTCTAGACTGGAAGTGCAGACTCTGGTGTCTGTATTTACCTACTCAGGTTTTATACATGTGTACCTCGGTGAGAGAAGCTTTTTTGGTTAACAAAACAGTCTATATGCTAGACCACAGTGCATTTGATTGATACTGTTTCTCTTCTGTAGGCTAACAACTGTCATCTCTCCCCCTGTGGATGTTATTGCTTCTTGTGTTAATTGTTTGACAGTACTGGCTGCTCGGATGCCAGCCAAGGTGAGGAAATGGCCTTCTGGGTTTGTGGGTTTGAGAACTAGTAGATGTATATATGTGAATGAGAGGGAATAGCTGTACTTACTCTCTTGCAGGTTTGGACTGACCTTCACCATACAGGTTTCTTGCCATTTGTTGCCAATCCAGTGTCCAGTATGAATCACGTTATTAGGTATTCATCACCCCTTCCCCTGTCTCTTTTTCTAACATGTCATAAGAACATTCTGCCAGTGTGAAATCTGGGTATCTGACATCTCTCGCTCAGAATCCTACTATTCATTAAACTCTCTTGCTCATATCACAGTGCAGAGGGAATGAATGCTGGGGGCTATGGAAACCTTCTGATGAGCATAGAACAGCCTCAGGGAGAGTACAATGTTACCATCTCCTTCCTGAACCTGATAACAACTCTTGTCCGGGTGAGTGCTTCCAGAATGACCTGCATTGGAAATCATTTGTAAGCTGTTAGAGTAGGAAGGTGAAATACAGCTGTGCCTGAGATCCATCTCCTGTTCAGCAGGTCTCTGTGAGGGATCACTGGTTGACACTTCCTTCGGTACTACTCTGTGGGTTTTCTCTGCAGTCTGATTCTTTCAAAAAGCCTGTTTTGATTCATGTGATCTACAAGATAATATAAGTCACTTGTGAATCTATGTCCCCATGCTTGATTTCTCACACTTTAAAGACATATGGTGTATCTTCCTGCAAAAGGTTTCTTCTTAACGTGAAGTGGGACAATAACATTTCTGTTTCTCCTAGGGACAACTTGGTAGTACCCAGAGCCAAGGACTCGTGCCCTGCATTGTGTTTGTCCTGAAGGAGATGTTACCAAATTACCACAAATGGCGTTACAACTCCCATGGAGTGAGGGAGGAAATTGGTGAGGATATTGAGGGGGGGAGAAGGAGGAGGAGGGGATGAAAAGGGTCTCCTGCCTTCTCAGACAGAATGTGTGATTTTTTCCTTCCTTTTTTCATCGTACCTTTCCTAGCAGCCATTTGGGAATTGCTTTGTACCTTTAACAGTATTGCTAGATATTGTGATGTGCTTGAAAATAGTAAGAACTAGGCAACAGATCTTCCCAAAACCTCAGTAGTCCATTTCATCTCTGTTTTAGGGTGCCTGATTCTGCAGTTGATCCATGCTATACTGAATTTGTGCCCTGAAATGGATCCTCGCAGTAGGTAAGGCAAGTGATGGATTTCAGACCTGCTCTAGCCTGGCTTACAGTGCAGGAATCTTTATCATTTTGCTTCAGGTTTTGAAAGCAAATGTTGAGGAGTGAACTGTTAACAGTTGCGCAGTGCTGGTTTCAGCTCTTTTCTGTGTTACCAAATACAGGAAGGGTAGAAAAAGATTGAAGACAGAGAAAGCCACATTGGTTTCTAGAATACCTGATGAAGAGAAAGAAAACAATAAATAGATTTCCTGGGACACTGCCATCCACTTTCCTGTTTGGTGTATGCTCTCTGAAGAAAATAGGAAGGACAATAAAGTAGGGGTCAATGGGGGTGTAGAAATTAAGAGGTTACTTTGTGGTAGTTTTCCAAGTGCTGTGTGGTAAAATACTGCAAGTGCTCCTAGTGATCTGTCCTGTGCTGTTTGTGTCTCACAGCAATGCCCCCAGCCTTCAGTCCCTGTGCATCTTCAGCCTGGCCAACACTGAAGCAGGGCAAGCTGTCATTAACATCATGGGAATTGGTGTGGACACTATTGATATGGTAATGACCTCCCAGTGTAACAGGTGAGTTGTGTGTTTCAATTCAGTAGTGTGGGGAAAGAAGCAAATCATATTTGAAATGTAGTTTTGACTTGATGCATTTAATAAGGGATCAGTGTAGCAGCTGGCCATTGCAGCCTGCCTGTGTATGGTCTGAGGAACAAGCCTTGTTTGTTCCAGGTCTGTATGTACTCTTTGCTGTACACTCTCCGTTTCATGCAGTAGTTTTCTATTTCTGAATGCCATTTGGAGCTGCCGGTGGCTGTAAATGTGCTCAGTTGTTAAAGGTTTGCATGCAGTTACAGTTTTTTAATACAGAATTCACTTGAACTCAAACTTGCTAGATGAATTAGAAGCAAGAGAATTAGAGCCAGTATTAGTAGTTCTGTTTCTTTGGGTGACGCCAGAGTTCAAATCAGGCTGTGGTCATGAATAAATCATAATACAACTTGAACTGTAATTTGGAAGTGGTAGGGTTGAGCAGTCTATTCAGGATGGTTCTGAAGGTGGCTTGAAGTACTGTGGAAGTACTGAAGATGCCTTTAGTCTTGAGCATCTTCACTTCCTTATGTGGCTTTCTGAAGGCTTGATCTGCTTTAGCTATGGTTGCTTCTCATTCCTTTCCTCTGTTCTCTTTTCCTGGCCAATTTTACTTGACACATAGCCAGTCAAACTTGCTAGCACGTTGCTTCTGATGAAATCTGCTGGTTTTCTCTTTCAAAACAAGTCTGGAAAGAGTCCAGACTTGCTGAGAAGAAAGTGAGACCTATTTCAGAAGCCTTGGCTTCAGTGTCTCCCAAGAATATTCAGCTGATAAGGAAAATCATCGTGGAAAAAAAAGCCCAACCCATCAGTTTTATGTCTTCATCCAGTTTTGGTTCACTATAATTTTTGTGAGATTGTTCCTGTAAATGTTTCTCCCTCTGTCTTTGTATGTTTTAAATCTCCATATCCTAAAGAGGTTAAAAAAACCCCATGGCAATAAACAGGCTCAGGCTCTTTGTCATTTTTGGTGCTGAAAACTTGGGGCTGGGTAGCCACTATTTTTTGGGGATATGTGAGGGTTTGTATTTCAGCAACCTGTATGTGGAGATGTGACTGAGTAAAACGTCTCGCAACCCTGACTGACAGAGTATAGAGCTTCCTCTTCCAATGTTGTGCGAATAACAAAATGTTGGTTGTGAACAGTCACTCACTTTGGTTTCTTTTTGTGAACACAGTGATGAGTCACAAGGCCATGGTCAACTGCTCATCCGAACAGTTAAACTGGCGTTCTCAGTCACCAATAATGTCATCAGGTTGAAACCCCCCTCTAGCGTGGTATCTCCGTTAGAGCAGGCACTTACTCAGCACGGTATGTATTCCTCACTGGGGGCAGCCTGGGCAGCTATGCTTCCGTGTAATTTCATATAGTCAGTGTGTGTCTCATTACAAACAGTAGTTAAGATTTCACAGTTCCAAAAAGAGGTTTGTGGTGATGGGAGAAAGCCTATTCTCCCTCCTCTAAGGCATTCTTCTCCTCTGGGACAGCTTCTAAAGTATTAAGCAGATATGGCTTGTTGTTTGCTGCTTTGTAATGTTGGAAGACTGACTTGGTTCTCACTTTCAGCTGTGGAGATCATTATTTGGTAAGTAGTTACATCCTGCTACATTTTCTTCCCTTTGATTTTAATTGCATTCTCTCCAGGTGCTCATGGAAACAATCTTATTGCGGTCTTGGCCAAGTACATCTACCACAGGCATGACCCTGCACTTCCACGCCTGGCCATCCAATTGCTCAAACGACTGGCTACGGTAAGATGAGACTGAGACAGTTGCTCCTTTGCTCTTCGGTGCCTTTCAGTGACTGATCCCATCACTGAAATTGTTTCAAGATCATTTCAGAAGTCACCCAGCATCTCATTGAGAGGCTTCACATTAGTGTTTTCTTTAAAGGATTTGCACTTCCAGTTGATTTCTTTCCACTTTTTTGAGCAACATTCTCAAGTCACACTCTTCAATACAATTCCTGCACCTTCTTAACTGGAACTCTACTAAGAAGAGTATCCTATTTAAGTTTATATTGAGATCTTTCAGCTTTGTCTCTTAACTTGCTCTTTTCAGCTGCTAAACTTCTGAGAATGTGTTTGCAGTTCTATTAGAGCATACAGATCCAGCTCTGGGTTTATTTATTTCAGGATACATTATTCCAAACCTTATTTTCCTCTGTTTTATGCTGTATTGTCATAACCCTTGAGGAATAGGTGAGGGATAGAACAGAATTGCCAAAGAGGACAATTTGGATCACTTTGTAGGTTCTTCCTGCTTAACAACAACAGCTTAGTTTTGAGTTCCCTCACCTGTGTTCATAGATTTAATACCAAATATTTTGGAGCTCCAATTTGAAATGAAAATCACCTTTGATACGGACAAGAAGCATCCTGGAGAGTTTGGTTATTTCTGATGTTTCTTTCCTTTTGCAGGTTGCTCCCATGTCTGTTTATGCCTGCCTTGGTAGTGATGCTGCTGCCATCCGTGATGCCTTCCTCATCCACCTGCAGAGCAAGATGGAGGACATGCGTATTAAGGTCATGATACTGGAGTTCCTCACAGTTGCAGTGGAGACACAACCTGGGCTTATCGAGCTCTTCCTGAACTTGGAAGTGAAGGACGGCAGTGATGGGTCAAAGGTAGAATTTCCTCAATATTTCAAGGCAGATACTGAGTTAACATAAGAACATCTACTGGGGCAGACCAAAGATCCCTGTGGCCCACTCTCTTCACTCTGGCAGTGGCCAGTCAGTGAGAAAGCTGAAGATTGGGGTACAATGGACAGTATCAGTTTTCCAGAATACCCACTCTGGTGCTTTGTGGTTCAAGGTCCTCTTGAGCTGGGAACTTTTGAAGGCACTTGGTCATACAAAGTCATGGCTTAGCTTATGTTTTATTTTTCTATATATGATTACATTCCTTATAGTCATATACAAAATACATGATGGCATCACATACTCAAGATTTATTTCTCAGTGTATTGTTCAAGTGGAATCAAGCATATTCTGCTTTAATAGGTGCCTACATAGTGGTTCTGTGGTGATGTAGCCTTTCTTGTTCCTTTTGCTTTAGGAATTCAGCTTAGGGGAGTGGAGTTGCCTCCAAGTAGTGTTACAGCTGATAGATACCAAACAACAGGAGAGGTACTGGTGCCCTCCCCTCTTGCACCGTGCTGCCATTGCCTTCCTGCATGCTCTGTGGCAAGACCGTCGTGACAGCGCCATGCTAGTGCTGAGGACAAAGTGAGTTGGTTTTCTACAATGCGTTTTCCTGTCTTTTTTCCTAAAACACATTTTGTTTGGTTCATCAGACTTGCAGGGACATTTACCTCTTAGTTTTTGTGTGCTCTGTAAGGCTATGCAGTGTGTTGGCTTTGAACTTAGTCCCTCAGGAAGCCCCTGTGTGTGTGTTCAGAAGCAAATGTGTTTCTTTCTGTTTCTTTTACAAAAAGCTGTATAAGCTTGTATTTACTAAAGCATATTTTCTATGAAGTCAAAATGCTGCTAAGCACGTGGCGTGGAGGGGATAACTGATGTTACTTCTCTATATATCTTTTAGGCCAAAGTTTTGGGAAAATTTAACTAATCCCCTCTTTGGGACCCTCCCTCCACCTTCAGAGTCATCAGAGGTGAGTTACTGCCCAACAAAGTGAAGGCAGTTGTGTCCTTCTCAGAAGTTTCTAAGTGATATGTGAGGCTTTTTTCTCTGCTTGCAGTTTTCTAAGAGCAGGTGTGATCAAGTGGTTTAAACACAGGGAGGAGAGGAAGTGAAAGCTTTCTGGCTTTGCAGAGTGCTCGGTGTTCATATTTTGCTTTCTTTTTGTCTTCATAGCTCAGTGTCTTGGATACCTGTGCCTTAATCATGAAAATCATCTGTTTGGAGATCTACTATGTTGTCAAGTGAGTCTTTGGTAGTCTCTCCTTCATCCCTGTACTTTACCTAAACTGTGTATATTAAATCTCAATATACCATACAGGTTTTGAGGGATGTGGGAGAAACAGTGATGTATAAACAAATTGCAGACATACATTTGAGATTCTTGCAGTTGCGGTCTTTCTGCAGCCTGTAGGGGAGAATGTTCGTGTTAGTATTTTCCTTGTGTCCTGGGATGAGAATATACAGTGTTTCTTTAATGATAAGCTAAGCTAAGCGCACCTCATAGTGATTGCTGAATAACATTTTAGTAGTTTTCTTCCACTCATTTTGTTTTGCTGAACAGAACTGCCCTTTAAAATGTTGGCAAGTCAGGATTGCCTAAAACCTCTACTGAAAAAAAAATTAAATCACAGATTTTCTTCAGGGATTATGTTTTTCCTTCACATTTAATGCAAAAAGGGGGATTCCCTGCGCAGGTCTAATGTGGAATAACCCTCACTTGCAAGCTGTGTCCTTGGCTTTCCTATGTGAATCTCGGAAGTGTATTTTCTGACCAAAGAATAAATGAAGGTAACTTCTCTTGATTTGGTTTTGGCCAGGGGCTCACTGGATCAGTCCCTGAAGGACACGCTGAAGAACTTCTCCACCAAAAAGCGCTTCGCCTACTGGTCAGAGTATGTGAAGTTACTGGCAGATCATGTGGCAGAGACAGAGGGCAGCAGCTGTGGCTTTATAACAGAATATCAGATGCTCATCTCAGCCTGGCGGATGCTGCTCATAATCTCTACGAGCCACGTAAGAGCTACCTTTTATCTCTCATTATAAACTGAAATTAACCTTTTGAATGATATAATATCAACTTATTTGGGCCAGCTAAACCCTAATGAAGAACTCATGGTTTCTCGTTCAGTTTTGTTGTATATATTTTTACAACACAAGTTGGCATAAGCATGATACAAGAGGTTTAAGTAGGTGGTGTTTTGCTGTATGCTCAAAACAAGCATGCTGTCTTTCTGAGCAGAGAAAGGAGGTAGTAAATAATTTGAATAGCAATGCTAAGTAATTCTGGAATCCCAAAGAGATTTTGCTGATCCAAGTGAGGTGGGGATGCACCATTAGGGAGATCAGTCATTGCTGACTTCTTGTCAGCTGTTACTGTTGTACTTCAGTGATTTCTGTAAAACTGCATCATCCAGCAGCTATAAATTTAGTGCCTTTTTAAAGTAACAAATGAAACCAGAAGCCTGATGTTAGAGTGCTAACAAGTTGCGTCTTTTGTTGTGCTTGACTGATCTCTGTGGATTTTAGGCAGATATAATGCACCTGACTGATTCTGCAGTTCATCAGCAATTGTTTCTGGACGTGCTAAATGGCACCAGAGTTTTGGTAGGTGGCACTTCCTGTCAGTTCTTTTAATTTCCCAATTGCTCATCTTCTCTGTACCATGAGGAATTCTACTTCTGCAGCTGCTTGCCATCGTGGGGTTATTTTAGGTCTTGTGAAATTGAGCTGAAACAAAGGCTCTGAATTGACGAGGTTCGTGTAAATCTTATAAATTACACATTTTTTTATTTGGGCCATTCTTGTTATCACTGAGTGACCTTGCAGAGGGCCCTGACTCTGCTTCCTTCAATGCTGGTAGCTGCTGAAGAGCAAACGTGGTCACTTGGTGGTGGTGCTTGAGCTGAGGTTTTCTGAAACGTTCTTACATGTGACTACTGTGAATGTAACTCTTGTAGTATTTCTTCTTAGCTCCTAGTTCCCATGTCAGTATCCTGTCTGCAGCTGGGGTCTATGCTATGTACCCTTCTTCTGATCCTGCTCAAACAGTGGAAGAGGTAGGTATTTTGTTTCTATAGTTATTTGTCGCTGCTCAATATAAAAACTTGGGAGATGATGTTTAAGTGGTTTGCTCTAGAGAGATTTCTTGGGTGACTGGGGAGGAAACTGAAGCGTTATCATGGAATTCTCTTGGGATGGCTCATGTCTGTGGGTTGTTGCTGAAATCTCTTGTAGCAATATATTTATGGTTTGGCGTTTCTTTGCTGGTGCGAAGTATAGCAAAAAAACCTTTCAGATAGTCCTCCATTCTCACTGTGCTGTGGAGTGTCTTTAGTGAGATTCAGGTGGTGACTTAAACTTAGAAGAACTGCTTTTATTTGCGTGGATCATATAAGCTGTGATCCACACAGCTCAGTCAAGTGATAGATTTACTGAGGGATCTTGTCTGATCTGAAGAGCTCTCCCTTTTTGTTGTCAGCGAGCTGGGATCTGTGGATAAAATCATAAACTCCTTGACGCAGATTCTGGAGGGGGTGCTCCAGGCAGATCAGCAGATGATAGAGAAAACCAAAGCCAAAGTGTTCTCAGCTCTTATCACTGTTCTGCAAATGAAGGAGATGAAAGGTGAGTTGGTGTGTGTACAAGTGTCAAGACTAGGGCTGCCATGGCTGAATACACCCTAACACTCATGTTTCTACAATAAAGACATACATGGTGTTAGTAGTAGTAAAGGATGCTGGATAGAGTCACCAACCTGTGGGACTTCCCTGCTTTTTTGCTTACTTGTTATAACTTATTTTAGCAAGAGATGAGGTTTATAATTCAAAGCCATACAAAGGCAACTGTGATGTTGAGAATGTATCAGTTCACCTTCCTGTGTATTCCTCGACCCACTGCTTGGGGCCTGCAAGCCCACATGTTTTAGATGGTGAAGAGAAGGTGGAGGGTTGGGGTCTTTCTAAATGCTTTTCTTTGTTGAATTTGAGTTTCCAGTCGTGCTGGTAAAAAGTGGTGCAATTTATTATAATGTTTTTGGTAAGAATGTGGTATTTATATGGACTCAATGAGTATACACTGCACCCAGTCTGCATGGGCCAGTACCAGCAATCTGGAGAAGTGGGTAGGAAATACTGTAGTGAGGAGTTACGGAGTATTCTGTTCATGGTAGTGCTTGATTTGTGCTTTGAGATGTCATGAGTTTATATGACTTCTTGGTAAAACCACGTTCTTGTTAGCCAGATGAGCATCTAACCCCTTAGTGCATACTCCTAGACTTAATCATTTAACTTAGTCACAGCTCCTCACATTCTGTTTTGTAGGTTTTGAAGTGAAAACAGGATAAATACTAACTCCAAGATATGTGGCCTGGTGATGTTACCAGTTAAACTGGAGCCCTGAGTACCAGGATTGTGTTAACTGTGTTCTGTTCTCTGTGTGTCACAGTGAACGAGATCCCACAGTACTCCCAGCTGGTGCTGAGTGTGTGTGAAACACTCCAAGATGAGGTCATTGCGCTCTTCGATCAGACTCGACACAGCCTGACCTTGGGGGATGCCACAGATGACAAGGACAGCATGGAAACAGATGACTCTTCTCGAGTTAAACACAAAGACCAGCGAGATGGGGTAAAGGAGCTTTCAGCTGCTTTGCAGTCGTGTTTCTTCTCACTAGACAAAAGCTCAATGTTTGGAACAACTTTCCCTTGTGGCCTGCTGCCTGTGAGGATATCAGGTCCCTTAACTTACGATTCTGAATATGATTGAACTTTAGGTTGCGTTAGTAAATGCTTTCAAGATTTTCTTGGTACCCATTTCAAGCTTATACCTCCTTCTCCTTTCCTTGCTGCAGCAGGTGTGTGTTCTGGGTCTGCATCTGGCTAAAGAGCTCTGTGAGGTTGATGAAGATGGAGACTACTGGCTGCAGATTACTAGGAAAGTCCCTGTGCTTCCCACTATCTTTGCCGCATTGGAGATCAGCCTGAGAGTTAAACAAAACCTGCACTTCACAGAGGCCTCATTACATTTACTGCTGGCCTTAGCAAGGACTCAACAGGTGAGAGATGCAGTGAAAATGAGGGCATATAGCCATACATTTTTAATAGGAACCATATAGCTCGTTGTTTTGTTTGCAATTCAGCTGAATAATGATGTGTAGATAAAGGGGGGGTTTTAGAGGCTGCAAGCAGTAGGTCCTGTATGTATGTCTGCTTAGTTAGCCTTGTTCTTGATAATGGGATGTCCTGGGTGGAAGACCTGTAATTTAGAGCAGGAGCTTTCACTGAATGTATTCTTCACAATGCAAATCATCCCCTTCTAGTTAAGGCAGCATTAAGTATTGGAACCTGCTGTCTCATTAGTTGCAATAAAGCCTTATTTTTCTATTACAAATTCAGCTTTAGGTAAAAGGTAGGGCATTCCAGAGCCAGCCCTTTTATGTATGTACCAAACTAAGTGATACAGAAATGGAATTCACAGCACAGTTGTGCAGGTTAGATTTTACTGGAAGAACAGCGTTGCTTTTCTGGATGCTGAATTGTTACCAGCACAGAAGTGTGTGTAGATGGAAGTTCTCTGCAAGGGTGGCGACACTGCAGGGGACAGAAATATCTCATGCAAAATAAGTCTCTTTAGTCTCAGAGAGCAGAGATATGGGCACATTTTAACTGGTTGGTTCTGTGCCTTGCAGGGAGCAGCAGCTGTGGCTGGAGCTGGTGTCACACAGAGTGTCTGCCTGCCCTTGCTTAGCGTGTACCAGCTCAGCACTAATGGAGCCATTCAGGTGGGTGCTCTGTCCTTTTGTGTGGGGATGTGCCAGGAGAGCTTGCCATGCCCTGCCTTGCTGGTGGTTGGAGTAGCCACCCCTAGAGACTGGAGACTGATAAGGTGGTGTGGAGGGTGTATGGCAAGTGCCTCCCTGGGCGGGAGTGTAAGTCAGTCACTTATCTTTGTATGTGCTCTGTTCAGACATCTGCTTCATCACGCAAGTCTCTGGATGCCCCCTCCTGGCCTGGGGTCTACCGTCTCTCCATGTCACTGATGGAACGCCTCCTTAAAACACTCAGATACAACTTCCTGACGGAAGCACTGGACTTTGTTGGTGTCCATCAAGAGAGGATTCTTCAGGTACATCACGTCCTTCCTCTGTGATGATTCACTTGGCTTCTGTGTTGCAACAGCAGTGGGAACATGTCAGAAAGTGCAGAAGCATTGAAAAGAGGCTCCTGCCTCTTCTAGGTTTATAGTGGAAATAGTTCAGTAGTGGGAGGAGGATGGAATATCCAGGTCATGCGTTCAGGCAGGGATGATTGTTATGGTACTTGTGAGAGCTGGGCAGTCACCATCTGTTCATCCTGTTGAGATGAACTTTGCTACAGGTGTTTAATAGGCCTGCTCAACACAGTAACAGACATGGGAGTTTGATGGGAACTCACCTTGTGTCTGGGTATTCTGGAGAGAAAAGAATGGGAGCTGTTCTTGGAGGTGGCTTCAGCTCAGCCTTGCTCAGATAATGAGAATGCTGTGGTCAAGGTTCAGTCACCCTTTGAGTCAGCAAATAGTGGGTTGTGTCAGTGCAGAGGTGCTGAAGAGTCCCGTTTATAAGCGTGCTCCCTAGAGAAGCGGCTCTCTCCTCATTTCACAGAGCGTGAAGTGCATCGACCTCTGACTAAGAATATAAAGTTCTCTGATTCTGATCCATGTGCTGTGCAGCCACTTTCATGAATGCATTCTCTGTCCCTGAGGGCAGATCCTCTGCATCTTCAGCTTTTTCTTCTAAGAGAAAGGAATGGGAGTTTTGTGATTTGACTCTCATTGCCCTGATTTTCTTCTCTCTCCAGTGCCTCAATGCAGTGCGGACAGTACAGAGCTTGGCCTGTCTGGAAGAGGCTGATCACACTGTTGGCTTCATTCTTCAGCTCTCAAATTTCACAAAGGAATGGCATTTCCACCTGCCACAGCTTATGAAGGACATGCAGGTAGGAATGAGGATATTGCTGTAGATCATACATTGCCTTGGGGTGCAGGGATTTGGATGTGTTAAGAGAAAATGGCCCTTTATCACCTTTTTTGTTACTGCTCTTAACAGGAACTATTGCTGAGGTTATTTAGATGTCTGTTCTGAATTGAGTGAGGAAAGATGACTGTGGGGGCCGGGGAAATGATGGCTTGGGGAATTCAATGGCTTACTCTCAGTTCTGAGTATCAGGAAATCAAGATGCTGCATTGATCCTTTATGATCATAGTGTTCTGTTTAAGTGGATTTTCTAGCTTCCATCAATGGCAGTGAATAAATGGGCTTTGGGCTTTTAAGAGCTTTCTCCCTTATTTATTCCAGGTGAATCTGTGTTATCTGTGCCAAGCCTGTACCTCCCTCCTGCACAGCCGCAAAATGCTCCAGCACTACCTGCAGGTGAGGATGGGGACCATGAACCAAACTACATCAGGGGTGTTGCATGCTCATGCTCCTGGTAAAAAGGCAAATACTATTCAGTATCCAGGCTCTTGGATATTGAATCGACTGTCAGTAATCCCAGTGGTGATTATTGACAATCATCAGTAGTGAGGATTTGCATTTCTCATGTGCAAAGAGCAGTTTGAACTTGAAAAACACTGAACTGTGTAAAACCAGTCCTGGAGAAACAGCAGCCAGTGTTTGAATGCTGCTGTTGCCATTTTAGAGCTGCCTACACTGCAGCAAGAAGGGTGCATTGCTGTAGTACTCTGTAGTGCCATTAATTAAGCTACTGTTGAGCTGGTGTCCTTGATCTGATTTAATCTGTTCAAGAGAAAGAGCTCTTATTCTTGGGGAATCTTTAGATTCACGGGGTGGAGAGGATGCATTGCTACTCATAATGTGTTATTTCAGCATTGCTGAAATTGCTGTGTTGATTAGAAATGCTTTTTCCAGGACGTGGAATCTAAATAGCCTCTGCAGCTGCCTCCCTGCAATGCAGAGCCTCCCCCAGCACACACCAAGTGTAGATTCTTGTGCTTCCAGCAAGCGACAGAACTTTGGGTGCCTTATTCTCACATTGCTTTTGTTCACAGCACTTTTTTCCCCTCAAAGTATTCGTCTTAGTGCAAAATCATCATTTTTGTAGTCAAGATTTTGAAGACTTTGGGTTTTTTTTTCTCTCCACAGACAAAAAATGGCGATTCCCTTCCAGCAAGTGTGACCCCACGAGTGCAGCGAAACCCCCAAGCCCCCTCCAAACACCCGAGCCCTGAGTCAGAGGCAGCAGAGCAGAAAGCACTGCTTACAGTGCAGTACAGCCTCTTGAAGATCCTCAGCAAGTGTCTTGCTGCCCTGCGCCATTTCACCCCTGATGTCTGCCAGATCCTCCTTGATCAGGTAGGGAAAGAGCAGAGGAGTTGTTCCCTGAAGGGGGGAGCTTCCAGCAATTCAGGTGATGTTCTGGATGTGCATAGTGAGCCGCAGCCAGTCCTGCTTGGGAGAATGAGCCCAGCAGACATCCGTCTGTTCTGCTGCACAAAGCAGGACACAAGGTATTTTCCTGAGGAATCAGGCACTGATCAGTGTGGAAGGAAGGCTTGGGTGAGCTTTTGTGTGATCTGCACGACGCTATGTTTGTGTGACCTTGCAGACTGATAACCCAGGCTAATAGCTTGTATCCTCAGTGTGCCACTCAGAGACGTCCTCCTGTTATCCTTCTGTGTCAGTGTGACCCAGTGCCTGCTCTCCAAGTTCAGAAAAGGAAGGTTTAAGCCTTGATTCTGTTCGGTAACAGGCAGTTAACTTCCTTTTCCTGTGCTTGTAGGCACATATGCCTGGTGTTTGGAAACAGTCTAGAAACAGTCATTACTGTACGGCTTGGGACCTGGAGAAGGTTCATCTGTGTGAGGAGAGCCGTACAGTCTGATTGTGCACTGCTGTACAGCACACTCTGCTGCTCTTTACCTGAGATCTGGGAAATGATCTCAGTGCTGCTAGTTCTCCATAGGAAAAGCAGGATGCAGGGACTGGGTATCCCTGTTACCATGACAATACCATGACAAGAGCATACTCATGGCTTTAAAGGTCACTCCCTCCTCTTTTCTTTCTCCACAGTCGCTGGACCTTGCTGAGTACAATGTGCTCTTCGTTTTGAGTTTCACCACACCAGCCTTTGATTCCGATGTTGCACCTTCCTTTGGGACCCTCCTTGCCACAGTCAATGTGGCCCTTAACATGCTGGGAGAGGTACTGGCCATTTCTCTGTCTGAGAGAGCACAGTGGTTGCAGTGTTCTCAGAGTGCTCATTGAACTTTGAAGGGTAGGAGTATTCCTTCTTTCGTATCTCCTGTTTCTAACGCCTGTCTTCTTTTCCCTCCAAGCTGGATAAGAAGAAGGAACCTTTCCCTCAGGCTGCAGGGCTGAATATGCAAGAGGGAACCAAAACCCTCAAGTAAGTTTTTAGCTCTTTGATTTAGTCATAGCCAAGAAACAAAACTTAATGCTGCTCAGGTCAGAACGGAGGTTTAGAGGCATCTGTGTAGCTTCAGAGCTTCTCTGAATCCAAGGAGTTTAGACAGCCCATCAGAAGCTCCCCAAAGCAAGTAGGGTATTCTGGGGGGAGGGTGTGTGAAGCCACACATCCCATCCTAAGTCAGCCACTGAACACGCAGATAAAGAGTTGGTTGATGCTTATTTACCATCAGTTTTTAGTCAGCCTTCCCTGATGGCCAGCGTTTGAGAGGAATGAACAGGAACTGTTCCCTCATATGTACCCAGCCTGTGAAGACTTAAGAGTATTTGACCACCCAACCAGAGTGTGCTGACCTTTTGGGCTCCTGCTCGTGTGTTTCTTTGCACAGGTCTCTGCTCATGTTTACAATGGAGAACTGTTTCTACCTGCTCATCTCCCAGGCTGTTCGGTACTTGAGAGACCCAGCGGTGCATCCCCGTGATAAGCAGCGCATGAAACAGGAGCTCAGCTCTGAGCTGGTGAGAGCAGCTTGGACCCTCCTTACTCCCTGTTCAGTGTCAGTGGGATCGGTGGGAGAAGGTTGTTTGTCTTTGGCTGCCCATTTAATGGCTTGGGGCATCCTGGGGAGGGAGGGGGCCTGTGTCTGATAGAGGCTCATTTGTTCTGTGCTTCTGCTTTCAGAGTACTCTGCTCTCCAGCCTGTCCCGTTACTTCCGCCGGGGGGGTCCCTCTTCCCCCGCCAGCGGGGTCCTACCCTCTCCCCAAGGGAAATCCTCCTCCAAGCTCGGTCCTGAAGGGCAGGAGCCTTTGATTCAGCTCGTGCAGGCCTTCGTCCGGCACGTGCAGAGATAGATGCGATCCTGCCCCCGCCTCCCTCCTCAGGACTTGCAGCAGAATGATTCACATCCACCGCAGAAGGCAGCACCTTTGGCAGAGAGCTCGTAACAAGGACTGGGTGAGGGAGGGAGGCCTGGTGTGGGCAGGGCTGGAAACAGCTGTAACATCAGCAGCGAGATCCCATTGAACTCTTGCGAGCCAGTAGCAGAGTGAATGTAAGGAAAGGCAAGAGCTTTGGGGGTCAGGATGTGCGCAGCCTGCCCGCTCCAGCTGCTGAGCTGGGGGCAAGGGCTGAGCAGTCAAAACCTTTATTTTTATAGCTTGTACCTCAGCTGGGAAGGTGGGGGCTGGATGGGGAGAGGAAGCGAACTCTCTGCTGGGCATTAGCTCTGCTCTTAACACAAGGTGCAGTCTGCCTCTCCCAGCCAGAGCCCGGCTGAGGCACAGCCAAGGGATCAGCCAGCAATTCAGAGACCATCTTTCTACTGCTATTTTTGTACTGAATGGTTCAAGGCAGGATGGTGTATGTGTGCTCACGCCTTCCCTTCCCCCTGCAGGCTGTGTGTTGTGTGTGTTTCTGAAGAGCAAGGCCTCACTCAAAAGTTTTTAAGGCACAATTCCATTGCTCCAGTCTTGCAGTTTTTTGTAACTGTGCCCTATTTATACTGATATTAAAACGTTTATAGACAGCAGCTGGATTCATGGCTTTCAGTTGGACCAATTCTGCATCTTCCGTGTAGCAGTTCTGCTGGGCTGAAGGCCCAGCTAACGGTGGGGTGAGTTGTGGCTTGGGAGTGACAATCTAGGTACCTCTTGAAGCCATTTGTAATCAAAGGCTGATTCCCTTGGCTTTCCCATACCCATTCCCTTCTCTTACTCTAATGCTGGGGAGGTTTTAAATGAGCATCACTATAAGGTACTCCTCCCGCACACAGTGGGGTAGCCCATGCGCACAGATTACTCCGTGGTCAGGTCCAAGGTGCTGCTGCACCTGTTGCAGCAGCAGGGGAAGGTACAAGTTCAAGCTAGAAGACACTGTCCACAGTGGAGTTGAATCGTTCTGTTGTAGCTCTCAATAGATCAACAAACTCTTCAAGGTTCTAAGGCCCAACGTGTGATGGAGGCAGTAATACGAGGTCAGTGATTATTGCTTAAAATAAAGCCTGAAATCTAGACAGGCTTTTCTAAGGTAAGAAATCCCATTTCCACATAGCTGTGAGCTGGTAACCTACAAGCTCTCTCCTAAAGAGACAATTGCTTCACCAGTCAGAACCTTTTAATCTCTGTGGGTTTATGAGACTAGAGGAAGCAAATGAGCTTATTTTGCTTTGAGTTTGGTATCTGCTGTGAGCTCACATGTGATGGCAATGTTCTGGTACATGTGTTTGATCTGCTTTCACCTGCTCTGCAGGCTTTAAAGAGGTTTGAATGAGGTGGCTGGAGCAAAGTGGTCTTAGAGTAGGAGAGGGGTTTGATTATCTTCCAACACCTGCAGGGCCAGTGAGGGAGGCAGTGCTACAGGGCTAAGCCTGCCGTGTTCACGTGGGGTTACCTGTAACCTAGAACACATTCTGCCACAGGGGAGCTCCCAGTGGGAGTGTGGAGGTTTGAAGGTGAAGAACAGGGCAGAGGAGGTAGCAAACTGGTGCCAGGCTATGGGGAGTGGAAGTAAAGCTGGAATCCAGGACACGTAAGCAACTTCAGTGTTGCTTAGGGCACTAGAGTGAGAGTTTAAGGCAGGTCCTTGGTGCCAGATGACAAAGAGCAGTGGATGCTGTTGGTTACAGCTGTGTTTTAGAGCTGTAGCTTCACTTCAGACAGCAACAGTTCAGCCCCAAGTTGTACCTTTACTTCCCTGCAGCCACAGAGGGGCATGGAACAGCCTTTGGCCAAGGGTAGCTCATCCTGAACTGCAATGAGCAGCACGAGAGTGTAAGCTTGTTGTAGAGAGCCAGTTAGGAGCAGGAACAGATGAGCTCTTTGCTAATGGAGAGGGAAGGGAGTCCTGGTGCCAGGAGCAGCATTCCTGCTGGTTGTTCTGAGGGAAGAGACACCATTTCCTGCATCACTGAGCTGATGCTGGTTTTAACCGTTCCTCCTCTTTAACAGCCCAAGGAGATGAGTAACAGGGAAAGGGGGGTGTCACTGGCCTAAGGGAATGGTGCAGACACTGGAAGCTGGAAGGGAACAGGCAGGGGCAGAGCTCTAAAAGGGCAGAACTGTGGCAGCTGGAATCAGGGCAATTGTAAAACTAACAAAGTTGTACAGTCTGAATGTAAATGAAATGTAAATGAAACTTCCTTCCATTTGAGCTTACCTGGAAAGCCTGAACACCACTGCTGCACTGCAGAGCCCCTCAACAGCTGCTTTTCCCAGGAGCTCTTTCCAAGCTGGGTGCTAGGGACAAGGCTTTAGGATTTTTGAGCTGGTTTCCATAGCACCAACAAAGCCTGTTCGATCTAGAACAGCATTTCCAGTCTCGCAGCACATAAAGCCGTGCCGCTGCTCTGGTTTTGCTTCAGGTTAAGGAGGAGCCGTTGCTCCCGAGCGTGCAGAACAACGGAGCTGTGTCATCTGGGAAGGGAACTACAAGACATGGGCAACGCTGAGGAGCGTGGGGAGTTCCAGCTGGGACAGGAAGGATGAGCGGCTCCCAAGGCTGGGGTAGCAGAAGGGCACTGCTCCCACCTTGCATCCCTTGCTTGGAGAGCAGCGCCAGGCCTGACCCCGCAGCAGACACTGAGGCAGGAGCTCAGGCAGGTTGTTTATTGGCAAATAAGTGCTGAAACCCATGAGCCCCCCCCCCCAAGAGGTGCTCAGTGCCCTGTTACATCAGAGTGGTCACGATACCATTGGGGAAGTGCAAAAGTCAATAAACAAGCAAAGTGAGTTCTGTCACACCGAGGGGAGGGCTGTGAACAGAGAGCTTGGTGCAGGTGAGATTCTCTTCCATCCAGCTTGAGTGGAAAACCAGACGCACAGAAGCAGGAGTCCTGCAGGTGAGCTCTAGCACAAAAGCTCATTATGGGATTAAAAGGCATACACACCTGAGCACTCCCTTGGAGCTAAACCACCATGGGCAGCCTGGCTTGGTTAGTGTGTGTATGGCCAAGAGTAGCTCATGGTTGGAGATAACAGCAAGTGGGACTGTCCCTTTCTGTCCTAGGATGCACCAAGTCTGTTCACTGCTGCGATGGAAGGGAAAGCGTTACCGAAACCAGTGATCCAGAGGGAAATAAAGTCAGGCTAAAACATGCCTGGACCAGATGCACTGAAAGAAAAGCCTGGACAATCACCACAGGGAGCAAAGCTTGTAAAAAGGCTTGTAAACGCTTTGCAATCCGTGAGCAGTTTCTCAGAGGAAATGCAAGCAAGATGCACGGCCCCTTGCACTGAGGTTTGATGGCTGACATACAGGCCCTATGTTATTAGGTTGGTCTTCACAAAGAAAATCCCAGCTCCACTGGCCGGTTCTAGATGGAAGCCATCAGGCACCACGACAGTAAGCACAGCTCTTGGAGAGCCTCGTGATCCTGTTCTCCCACTCATGAGCAAGGTGGATGGGTTTAATGGGCTCTTAAATTCAGCTTCCTTGCCTTAAGAGCTAGGACCACTGGGGGGTTGGTGTGGGACACTTCCCACTGGAATGCTTGATGGTTTGACGTGGGGAATTCTGCTGCTGAAGAGGGAGGACAGGAGGGGCAGACAGGCACTAAACCCACACCGGGCACTAAACCCACACCAGGCACAAGGGAAGTGTAACTTAAACTCCATGAGCTGAGGGGTACAGCTTGCTCGCCCCGGGAAAGCCACTATGATAAATGACACTGGGGTAGGGCAGGAAAAGAAACGAGTGATCAAGGAATCTTGCACCATCAAGACTAACCCCAAAGCAGCCGCACTGGTAGTGAATGAATCCAGACCTGGGTGCCACCAGCCCCTTCCCAAAACCTTCCTGTAACAGTTCTACCACTCCTTTCCCACAATTCCCATGCTAGCAATGGAGCATCGACCCTGAAGAGAGCAATGGTCTCGGATGAAGAAGTCCGCATTAGGAGTGCCAGGAGATGAGGGGTGCATTCTGCTTGTACATTCTTCTTCCTGGAAACGTTTAACTTAACAGTTCCAAGTAAGTGACAGGAACTTTCCCTTTCTGGTTCCCTCTTTCCCCTATGAGCCAGTCCGGATCCATGCCTGGCAGGCTGTACACAGTGATCATCTGGGGAGAGAAGACAGCGTTAGACAGGACCTGACTCTGCTGAGAGAGCTGAGGAGTTCAGCCAGGTGGATGCTGAAAGAACAGTAACTCCTGAAGCTCATTCAGCAGGCACCAGTGCCCCTTCCCTGGAGCTATTGGCAGCTCTCAGGTAAGGAAGCTGTATTTGAGGGTGACAGTAAAGATAGATACCAAGTATTGGGGTATTTGGTTAGGTGGCTGCAGCTGGACTCCAATAGCAATAAAGGAGTTATTGAGGTGATGTTCTTCGATAGCAGCCAGCCATGAGCACAAGCTCACTGCAACTCAGTGGATCAAGACTACCAAGAATATGAATAGTCCCATAAAATGGGGCTTAGGGGCAGGAAAAGTAACCAAGACCGTGCTGAGCACACAAAGGGGCTGTTAAACAGTTACAGCAACACTGAACCCAAAGGGAAGTTACCAACCTCATCTGCAAGGAGCGCCAGCTCGGTGCTGTCGGCTGCTTCATAGTCATAGAGGACCCTGGCTTTCCGTGTGCCGCTGGCCGGAGGCTTGACTTCATTTGGGTTCAGCACCCCCTCTGCCACGGCACTGGGCACCCCGACAATGGTGGGCACAACGGGGATGGTAGGCACAGCAGGGAGGGTGGCAGCAGCAGCAGCCGGAGGAGAGGCAGCGGCTGCGGGAGGAGAGGTGGATTCTGCGTTGCCTACGAACGTGCCTGAAAATCTTACACGGGAGAAGAGGAGAGTTCAGTGAGGCTCCAGGATGAGGAGCCAAGAAAGAGCTGCTTTCGGTGGCTACAGTGCAGAGATGATGCTCAAGAGCTCCACCCAACACCTGCAGCGTATCCGTGCTGCCCTTCGAGTGGGGAAATGCACTTCTCAGGTGCTAAGGCCATGCAACAGATAATGTATTTGCTTATGTTGATGCCAGTGTCCTCTTAAGGGCCTGGCACCCAACTTGCAGAGTATGAGACCAAAGCGTGGCACTAAAGCAGGGTCTGGGCTCTGTGGCTGTTTTACTGGGTCCATGGTGCTGTGTCCTTGCCCTGCTCTCACATGCTCTGTGTTACCTGTTCAGTCTGCTTGTCCTTCAGGAAAGGGACAGTCACTGTTGCTGTTAAACCGGCTGCCACAGCTGGAAGCTCCAGGCTTTCTGGGCTCTCTAGAGAGAGTCAGCGATGGAGCTCAGTCTCATTGATCTCATTTACCCACTCTGCACTAAGGGATTGTGGCTCTGGCCTTTGCAATAAGGTGAAGGCTGAGGTGGAGAGCTCTTAGAGGTCGCTGTGTGCAACATCTTACTTACATTTCTCCTTTGGAGCTGCCAGCATGGAAAAGAATGGAACAGGAGTAGTGAGTGATCACACAGAGGCAACAACAGCCCCTCCTGGGTCAGGCTGATGAGGCAGGTAACAGACAAAACATCCCTGCTGAGCCCATGGGATGTGCAGCCAGCAGCACAGACCTGTTCCTGCTGCAGCTGGGCATGCTCGGGCTTGCTGCTTGGCAACAGGAATCGGCTCCCATGTGATCTAACTAATTTAGAGGAAGGATGTTCAAACTCTCATGGCCACCAGGAGACATGAATGTACAATCCCAGATGAATCCAATGGCAAAGCCTGCTCTAGATGCGGTACTGCCGGGATTGGCCTCCAGTCTGTGTGCTCAGAAGCTCTGGGAGAGCTTGGAGGGAGTTTGTAACTTCTGTGATGTGAGATGGGGAAGGAGGCCAGAGCTGGGGGTAACCCTCAGAGAAGTAAGAGCCATTTCGTGTCTCACCTGCCCAGTTGCTTCTGCAGGTCCAGCATGTACTGGTAGCACTGAGCATAGTAGTTGGTCTGAGACTCCACAAACTCATGGAGACAGCGAAGATGATTCACCTGGAGGGAGAAGGAATTTGGGCTGAGTCTGGTTGCCAGGCACAGGAACTCTCTTCCTGCAGCTACCGCCTGCCCCCAAGGGAAGCAGACTCGTGCAGGCCACTGCTTAAAAGAGTGACTTGGTTCGCTTGAATACAGTGATCTGTTAAGCTTGGGAATGTTGCATAGGCACAGGGGTGATCTCGGAGAGGAGGCTGCTCCTGGCACTGCGGCCATGTCCCTGTGCCTAATTCACAGCTCTAGGGACATAACAAGGTTTTTCTGCCTTGGAAGCATTTTGAGGACCGCAGAACTGCAGATGCCACAGAGGCACTGCCTGTGCCTGCTTCATTGTGTTTCTAGTTCGAGCATTCCAGCTCTTATGAGGAGGTAGCATCCAAACTTAGGACCTCTTCTACCTCTGCTCCCTGTGCAGGGCTCCATGATTCTCCTGGCATCCTCCTAGAAAGGAGCCGAGAGTCCCTGTAGTCCCCATCACCCCCAGTTACTCACGTGTGTGCTGCTGATCCCCTCCAGCAGCAGCCGAGTCACCTCTGCCTGACGATCGAACTCGGTCTGTGTGAGCCTCAGCTCGTGCTCTGCCTGCAAAACAGGACAGGGTGCTCAGGACAGCGCGAGGCAAGGGCCCTGTTCTGCCTCTTCCAGAGGGGAGCAGCCTCCTCCTCCTCCAACCCCCTTTGCGCTGACACAAGTGTGCTGCTGGCTCAGCAGGGCCCACCTGCACCTCTGGCACTGAGCATCAGGACCTGCGTGAGGATCCCAGGGGCCTCTGCCTGTGCTTTGACTTGATTCCTGCTTGATCCTGCATTGGATCAGTGCAGCTCAAGACTGATGCATCCAGGAAGCTCCTACTCCCACAAGACTAGAGCATGAAGATGGAGGGGCTTTGTTAATGCTGAGGTATGTGGAAAGCCAGTCCCATGCCGGCACCTGTGCTTTTAACCCCCTCTTTCTAAGCCTACAGGCACAGGAAGGTGCAGCTTTTGCTGGTATCCACAGAGCAGAGGCTGAGGCCAGGGAGCATTTACCAGATTGCTGTTACTAGATCTCTCTGCAATGGAGGTGAGCTTCCCAATCCAACCACTACCCAAGGCTCTCCTTTGAAGCTGGTTACTTATTCTGAGCTAGGAGGCACTGAACAATGGCTAACAGAAGGCAGCTGTGCAGCAGACATCGGGAGCTCAAAGGCAGATTGATCCTGGAGACTGTACCAGACAGAACCTCTGTCTCCCATCACCAAACAGCGTAGTTACCCTAGGGCAGTTCTGCAGTGCCAGAACACCCAGGTGAGGCCTTGCAAAGAGAAGAGCTCCAGAAGTCCTGGAGCCATCAGGAGCTCTGGTGCCTGCTCTCTCCTCCTGCTGCCAGAAGGCAAGGGGTGACAAGCAGGCAGTGTTCTCTCTAGCATGCATCGCTCCTTAACAGCAAGCGGAACAGGCCAGGTCCCTCCCAATCTGCGCAGTGACCCAAGCACAGAAGTGATGGTCACTCAGCCACAGCTTACTGGAAGAAGCAGCTAGTCTGGAATGCACCCCAGAGGGCTGACGCAGCCAGGCTGGTGCTCTCAGAGCAGCGGCCCCATCGCTGGGCTCCCCGGGGCAGACCCAGCCTTTTCAGCAGGGCAAGCTGGAGGAGCTGCTGCCCATTGCATCCCTCATCTGTCAGCAGCGCTACCAGTGTACAGCTAAGTGAGAACAAAGAAATGCTTTCACTGCTTTTTAATCAGATTTGTCTATTTTAAGCTACAACTGATCTATTTTCTTGCATCCTCTGTATGAAAGGGATTATTTAAAGGAGAAGGGGGAATGTACCGGGGAATGCCAGTGCAATACCAGTGCAATACCAGTGCGATGCCTTCCTAAGCACCAAGAGGTTCCTGACTTCAGTGGCAGCAGAGCTAGTTGAAACTTGTGTCAGGCAGACCCAGCTCCACTTGGCACTGCCTGGATGTGATCCTCTCCCTGCCAGCTCTTCCTATAAAGCCAGCAGTGGTCTGTGGCCTGGGAGGTCACAGCCTTGTGCTTCTCCAAGACATGGAGAACATTGAAGCTTACTGACATGGGTCTATCCAACCAGGACAGACAGAGGAACAGAGCCTTCATGCTTAGTGCTGACAGCAGTCAGCCTGTTTGTTTGAGGGACTGAGGGATTTAACGTACAGATGAGCTGGGGTTGCTGTCATGCACAGCATGCAGGAACGTGCCATCTACCACCTCACAGCTCAGGCTTCAGGCTAACATCAGCTGGGGGTGTTTGAGGTCTGAAAGACAACGGCATCCCAGAAGGTGTCTCCGGAAGCTCCATACCATGCTGGAGCTGCACACAGAGCTCACCCCGGTCTCCAGTAGCAGCCCCCCATCCACCTCCATGGACAAGCCTGACTGCCCGTGCAGAGCCCAGAACACAAGAGCTGGGGCTCTGCCCCCATGGGTCTGCTCAGAAGGGTAAGCACAGCTCGCCCAGGCAGAAAGAACCCACGGCAGGCTCCAACCCTCCCCGTCCTCCTGACAGAAGCGCTCCCTTCGGCAGCTGGGGCTGCTCATGGGAAGCCTCTGTCCCTGCTTCAGCTCTGCTCCAGAGCTCCTGCTCGGACCCCAGAACAAGCAGGCAAGGGGCTACTAGAGGCTAACGCACGGCACATGCAAAAGTAGAGCAGGCAGGGCCTTTGCCACCAGAGCAGAGCTGAGGCACAGCACAGCACAGCATCACCTCTGCTCTGTGCCACCGGCGCAGGGTCCTCAGAGCTGCCTTTTCTCACACACAGACACACACCCAGGTTGCCTCTCGCACTGGGTACAGCCACCGGCCCACAGGGCAGGCTCTTCCCAAGTCACTGCCGCTCCGAACCATACGGCTGCAGGACCGGGATGGGGCTGATGACAGGAACATCCCCCTGATCCTCCCCTGCCTGCATGCAGGGAAGGAGTCCACAGCACCCCCACCCCTGAACACCAACATCACCCCCGGAAGCTTTGAGCACGAGTTCAGCTGGGTACTTACTTTTTCCACCTCGTCGCTCCAAAGCTGTAGGGGCCACAGAGCAACAGGAAAGGAGATCAGTGTTGGAGACGTCAGGAAGCACTCAGCGTTAACACCAATGGGGAAGGATGCTCCGTGGACACAGGCCAACTCCAGGACAAGCTTGCCCTTCACCCAGCAGCAGCTGCCACATTGATGCCCCTTCCCCTCACTCCTGCATCCCTGAGCTCAGTTTTACGATGGGGGAGCAAGTCCACACCACCAGAGCCAGCGCGTGATGCTCCCTGCCAGGGCTGTTACAGCAGCTGCTCTCAGAGGGCTCCAGGAGGATCAAGCAGCAGAGTCCTCTGAAGAGCAATTTTGCCGCAGCCTGCAGGGGTTGGTGTTGAGGACAGCCCTTCCTTTAGGATTGTGAGAGGCAAGTGAGCTGCTTGAGCCCACAGACAGGGCCTGGGAGATGCCATGAGCTCAAGGCAGGCAGAGGCCAGTGTTCCTCACCCACTGGTCCAGAGAGCTGAGGTTAATGGGATCATAATCCAGCCAAGTCTGTGCTACCAACAGGTGTGTTTAGGTATAGCAAGGAGGAAGAAGCAGCAGGATGCTGCCTTTGAGACAGGCACAACATCACGCTCCTCCCTCCTCCTCTCCTTACCCATGGGGGCACATCTGGGGCAGCACAACACTGCCAGCTGCTTGCTGGGATCTGGCTCCAGGACATGAAACAATTGACAACAAAAGTCACGCGCAGCAATGGGAAAGGGAGGGAAGAGGCAGGAAAACACATTGATCCTTCCCAGAGCTCCTCGGCTTGGCCTTTCCTCAGCAGACAACTACTCCCTCAGCTCTGGCAGCACGAATCACCCTGGATCAACTGGGAGCACAGCAGCAACACATCAGTGGGGCCGGGGCAGATGGCCCCTGAGGACCTCAGCTTCACCCTCTAACATCACCTTTGCACATCAGGGCTGTTCACCACGGCATGGCTGAAATGCACTGCAGGCACACGGGAGCCTTGTACTGGATGCTGCGGTGGCAGAGGGGGGACATGATCTGTGCAAACCCAAGGTCTCCCAGCTGAACCCTGTAGAGGTTTGCTCACCATCAGCTGCCTCGGGTGGGCTGTGGTAGCCCCAGGTGAGGAGATGACTTCACCAGCCAGTATAAGGAGGAGCTGCAGGAGCTGCCTGCACTGGTGAAGCAGGAAGGTGTTACACCATGCTCCTCAGCTTGCTGTTAGCTCCTGTTCCATGGTAGGTACCCTGAGTGGCATCTCCTCGCACCAGAGCAGAATTCTTTTGGCTGGTCCCCTTGTGATCCCAGGGTGTCTCTGTGGAGCACTTGGTGCTCTGAGGCTGGGTGTTTGCTCTGAGCTTTAGGAGGATGCTTTGTTACTGCAAATTGGGAGCTGGTTTAAATAGTGCCTGGGCAATCCCAGCCATGGGGACACAAACCCCTTTCCCTTCTCAGACTAAGGGCTCTGGAAGGCAGATGGTGGGGAGATCCCTGTAGGCAGGTCCTACCTTGAAGTGCTGCTCTGGCACAAGGCCTCTGCAAGCACATCCTTGTGTTTTTGGAGCAAGGTTTTACTATAGTGGCAATGGGAATCATTCACTCCAGCCACAGGTCTGCCTACTTGGAGGCTGAGGGTGGTACTGAGGCCATTTCAGGCCCATTTAACCCCTGCAGTAGCCATTGAATTTGTAGCTAGATTCATTTCTCTTCTCTCGGTCTTGCTGTGTGATCTCCAGCCCTGCCCCTGTGCTGCTCTGCGCCAGCTTTGCCCAGCTCTGTCCCTGGACTAAGGCACTGTGTGGCCCAAGCAGCCCAGGGAGCAGAAAGGGCCGTGATCTGCACCCCTCTTCCTCCACCCCAGCTCAAGCCAGAGGAACCCTCTTTAAGGTACTCAATGTGTTGTTCTTGGAATCATTCCGAGGAGCACAGCACATGGCAAGTGGCAGGGTCTGAGAGAAAGGGATATTGAGGCTCATGCTGCCCATGTAAACCTTACACAAAATCAAAAGGTTGGTGTGGGAGAGAGGAGAGAAATGGCTCCTCAGCCTCCAACACATACAAACAAGGGAGGTGCTTGTCTGTAGATGGATCTAATTCCATCTAATCCCTCCTGTTATGGAAGGGGAAGAAGCAAAAGCACCATGTTATCCAGCTCTCCAAAACCCAACATCACTTTAGAATCCCAGTCAAAGCCCTGTCGAGGGCATATGGTCCAGGAGAGAGCTGACCTATCTGCTCCTCTGAGACAAAGCTGTTACCTGGGCATAGGAAGCCATCCCTTCCTCCAGAAAGGAGCAGAGCTCAACAGCAAGCTGAGCAGCAACCACTGCTCTACACTGCCAATACACACCGAGACTAAAGCAGCACAAGGACTCTGGCCTGGAAGAGAAGCAGAGCAACAGTATGAAGAGCTCCTACCTTCACGGTGCCTGACCCCTTGGGGTGAGTGCTGGGATGAGAGAGCTGCTTGCACAGCGGTGCTGCCTGCATGGAGCTGGGGAGCAGCCTGGGCTCAGCACGTTTGCTAACTAGAGATGCCAACTCTTATTCCAGGCTGGAGTTCAGGTGGCATTTAACCACCAACTGCAACCTCTGAAACAGATGGTACGGAAGCCACAAGGACCACAAGAGATTTCCTGGTGCGAGGCCTTGCTCTGCAACTATCAACCATGATGAAGGTCAGTCCTGGCTGCTCACCTAGAGCAAGCCTGTCTCCTGGAGCCCTGCTCTAGCTGTCCTGTATCATCATTGCTGCTGTCAGAGCTTCTCTAGCAGAGCTCTGAAGAGGGACCACTGAACTAGGCACAGATGTGGCAGGGTAGACGCGTATGGGCTAAGAACCCCCACAAAAGCTACTTTTCCTGTTGTGTTACTGTACTTGGCATCTGCTCCCCAGAACAGCTTTGCAATACAGCAAAAGCAGATCAGCTCGCAGTGTGGTGAGGACTAGACATGTTCAGCTGAGCATCTGGGCGCTCTGCAAGATGCTGAGTCGTATTATGCAAATGCCTGCCTTCAGGTCTGCTTTAGAAAGCCTCTGGGAATGATCAGGATACCCGGGTCCAATCAGAGCTATTCAGAGGCAGGAAAGCCCAGTTTCTCTCCTCCAGTTCTCCTGGAGATCAGTTTTAGTCCATTATTGTGCTGTCCTTGGAACAGACCTTTCCAAGGGGGAAGCCAGCACCACAGGCTCACTGCTAGTTGCTGTAGTAGGTAAAAGCTGAGCAATCACTACAGCATCACCAGTATCAGCTTCTTCCTAAGAAATCCCATCACCGGGCCTGTTACTATGGAAATAGTTTTCTAGCTACAGTGCAAAGCTATTTCTGATCCCAGCATCACTCTCCAAGAAGGTCAGGTCAGATCCCCCTGGGAACTAACACTGATGCTACCGGCTCAGACCTACCTCTTTCTTCAAATGGGAAGAGTTTCCCATTAACCAAACCCATCTTGTTTCCATGATGTTGTTTGTAGAAGGCTGGGCTATCCTTTTTTTCCCTATAGATCCCACTTCCCAGCCCTTCCACTCCCAGATTACTCTATGACCAGGCATCAGTGTTGTTATGAATGCTATTTAGGAAGCAAGATGACCAGTTTTCAACATTTTAAGGAGCAATGTGACATTGTGCAATGGGGAGCCATGAAGACAGCACGGAAAGTCAATTGCTTGACCACAACCACTCAGTGCAACACAGTAGGGATGCAATGGGCTGTTCCCCCCACCCCCAGAGCATCTGCCTGCAGAACAGCCACCCACAGACAGGCCCCAAGATGAAAGGAAAAAAAAATGACCTCTCTACGCAGAATAGGCAAGTCCAAGCTGTCAGACTGTGTTTCTGACACGATGGGTAGCAGAGAGATTCCTCCACCTTTGCTTCTCTTGACCAGATACAAAGCCTCCGAGTACTGATCAGGATGTCAAGCATGTACATTGCCTGTGTACAGCTGGAGCCACCCAGAAAGGCTCACCTTTGAGTTTTTTCCTTTCAATTTCTCTACTAGCAATAAAAAAAAGTCAGAATATCCCCACTAGAAACATAGGAAAGGATTGGCAGAGAAACTGGAAAGCAAACCAAGGAGCGAAAGTGCCAGGCCTTGCCCATGCACCCCTCCGGGGGTGATGTGCATCCTTCAGGTGGAGTCAGAGGAAGCCTGGGCAGCCCATGTCACATTAAAAATGTTGAAAACAGCAGAGCACTGGGTCTGATTTGTAAGTCAGGTGGAGAGAGGGGCAGGAAGAGGTTGGAGAGGCAACATCTATGGGGAGGCAATCTTACCGCTGAGGCGCTGGCGGAGAGAACGTAATTACGAGGTCTAGTCTCCTGAAAGTCAGGCACAGCCTAGTGGGGGAATAGAGTTTCATGTACAAGTCACAGGAGGCCACAGGAGTCACTTGGGCAATGGAAGACAGAAGGGACCAGCATCTTTCTCCTGTCTGTGCTGGGAGCTTAGCTGAAATTCTGATGGATGGAGGAGGGAGGTCTCCCAGCAGTCTGGGCAGTGGTGTGTGGAAGCCAGGCTTGTGCAAGAGGAGGTGAACTGGCTCATGCGGTCACTCAACCAGCAGGTATTTCTACTGTTAAAACTCTGCCTGCACTTACTGCTACCTGCTTGCACAGCAGCCGGTTGGAGTGGACATGAGACAGCACAATCTCAGACGCGTTTCCCCTTCCCTCGCAGCCAGCACGCTGCTCGTGTCATGCTGGCTCAGTCCAGTGGGCAGGACCTTCCTTCCCCATGCTTCCCACCCACTGACCTAGAAGCATCCCTGTGCAGGGCCTTATCCTTAAGGTGAGCACATTTACTAGCACCAGAGCATCCTTTCCACAGTGCCTGTTAAACAAACATCTTGTTCTTACTCTCCCCAAGCCTCTGGGTGCGTTTCCTCCTAGCAGTTCTGCTGTTTTCAGTAAGTGGCATGGCTTAGCCAAAGCAGATCTAGGCCAAAGCCTTGCTGTTGCCAAAGGTAGCGTAAGAGTTTTCATCTCAGAGGTCAGAAAACCTTCAAGCCACCTTCTCCATAGCTAAACCTCTGCCCTGGGGCAAGAAGACTTAAGCACTCTGGAAGTTTTTCTCATTGGGAATGTAAGGGATCCAGTCCACTTGCACGTAGGTGTGGGCTCACTAACTAGCACATAACATGGTCTCTATTCAGCTAAGCTAAGGCTAGGCCTCCTCCTAGGATGGCCTTTGGCTGTAGCATTACCCAAAAAGATTAGCCAGCAAGCTAGCTTATGTCAGGACCATTGCACTGGTTCTGTGGACCAGGGTATCTTCTTTGGGCAGCCTTTACCTGCAGTGGTTGTGCTGCGAGGCGGGCACACAACCCAGCCGTAACTCAGCTATGTTTTAATCCTCTCAGGCCCCGCGTTTCCTCGCCCAGGTTAATCTCTTTGTAGCTCACCCACATCTACTTATACCCGCTGACCCGGTTTGCTGGGCCTCAAGCAGCTTGCTGGGATGAGTGAGCAGTGTGTGGCAGAGCACTCGGGCAGTCCCCACAAGAAGAGAGCTTTTGTAAACCATCTAGAAGGTTTGGGGATGGCTGGAGGAAGGAATAAGGAGGATTCCTATTACAAGTCAAACCTGAATACAGGGAGAAAAATGTACCAGTGAGATTTGAGGCCAGCACAGCAACTAGGCTGTGGGGAGAAGAGATCTTTCACAGGAATGGCTTCTTAGGCTTTATCTTTTAAGGTTAAGAGCCATCTCCTCCCATTCCCTGGTCTCCAGGGAGTCCCACAACTAGTCACAGCACATGGGATGAAGGAGGCAAGCTGCTCTTGCACGCCTGTGCATGGAGAAATTGTATTTGCAAGCAGTGGTCAAAAGGGACCCACCTCCCTCCCCCTTTCACTCTTGTAATGGGGAAAATGGGCAGAGCCCTAGAGCCAGGAGGACAGGACAGCACCACAACCAGTTCAACCTGCCTCTCATTGTCTCTGGCTGCCTCCCATTCAGGAAAGGGACTTGCCACCCAACCCTGCCTCCTCCTGCTTGCAGCCAGAGGAGCCTGAGTGGGTCTTTATGGGAGCCTCTGCCTCTCTTGAGCACTGCTTGCAAGCAGTGGTGATGGAACCAGTGCATGCTCCAGAGGGGCTGCAAGCAGCTGATGAATACTCCCATCTTTCTGGAGCATCCTCCCCAGGCAGCCACAGCCCTGACCACACTCAGTACATGCTCCAGGGCCAGTCCCAGTGAGACAAGGGAGATAGGAATTTTCATTTAAAATAGGAAAGAGACAATGAGAGGTGGCAAAGAAAACCAACCCATCACAGCACTGTTAGCACAGTCAATACTCACATCTCCCTCACACTGAGCAAATCACAAAGAAACAAAACAAAAAGGTTAGTGAACAAAACAGCATCAACAGGAAGGACAAAGCACAAAGTCCAAGGGAAATGCGCAAGCCCAGACACCCACACAGCAGCTCACAGGCCTGGGCAGTGGCACACGTGGAGGGTCAGTCACGACACAGAAGCTGGGGGAACACAAGTTTGCACTGCAGAGGGGAAGAGCAGCAAGAGAGTGGTGAGCTGGGAGAGGTGCCCTACTTGAGGCCAGCTTGGATGGAGAGGTGGGGCACGGCATTCCAGGTGTGTCACAGGGAACTGTTGTGCCCGCGTGATGAGTTAATGTGCCTGGAGCAGAGGCAGCAGTTGTCCACTGCTGTGCTGGGAGCTTCTACCTGTGCCTTGTCCTCTAGCAGTTAAGTGAAGCAGCCAGGGACCCCATATTTAAGCTAGGTTGGGTAGGAGATGGGTGCCCACAACAGCGGCTGAGGTTATCTTCTGTTGTGTGATCGCTGTTTCAAAGTAGAGTGGCTGAAACACCTTGGAAAGCCTGGAGTGACTCTGATCCTGCTTTGGGCACCCAGCCCTGCAGGTCCAGTGGGACACCATGCTTTTCTTTTCCAGACAGAGAAGTTCTTCACCCCAAGGGTCTGGGTGCAGGTGAGAGGCCTTGGGATCACTTCATGTAGGAAGCAAAGAGGGTGAAAATGGAGGAAGCACAGCAGGTATCTGAATTCCTGCTCTGATTTGAGCTTAAGATACAGCAATGGCCACCACTTCCCACTGAGACTGGGGGCACTTCAGAAGGGAATCTGTGATCCCTGAAGTTACCTTCAATGTACCTGAGTGACCTGACTGATGAGAGGAAGCTTTTCTTCTTTTCAAAGGGCAGCTATAGCTTTTATTCACCCAAAGCTTTGTTTGGGGTTTTCCCCACGCAGGCCTAAGCACTCAGTTAGACCTGCTCAGGGAGGCTGCTGAGCTTAGCACAGCTTCCCCATATGGCACATATGCAGTTAGAGCTGGAGAAAGGGGAAAACACCTGGGAACTGGTCATGTAGGGAGCAGCAAGGCCAGAGGCCCAGCTGAGCAGATGGCTACAAAACAAGTTCATGGCAGGGCTCCTAGGCTGCTCTCCCAAAGGCTGACAAGGATTTCTGCCTGCTCTGCTTGCATGTTTGGTAGCTGAGCTCCTGGCCCCAGGCTAGAAGCAGAACTTGGCATGTCCTTGTGCCAACAGCCAGAGCACTACGGGATGGCAATCTGCTACAACAGGGTCCTCCAGGGAACCCAGCAGTGCCCAGCTACATCCTCTCTGCCTCCTCTACGCGGCCCCTGCCCAGGGAGAGCCAAGCTTAGGAGATGCTTTAGGCCCAGGAACACCCTGCGGTGGTGCCAGCCTCAGACAGGCACTTTGAAGTGTTTGTCCTCACTGCTGAGGCCTGCGGACAGTGGCACTGACGGATTTACCAGCCCTTTTAGCACTGCTCTGACCTGGGGCCTTTGGTAGTATACTTGCCATGGTCTCCTCAAAGACAGAGGATGGGACTAGTGTGGAACTCAACAGCACAATGAACTGAATGCAGAGGCTGAGGGAAGGACCTCTTGGTGGCCAGTCTGACCCCTGGCCATGCCTTACAGGCTCCTGAAGCACTCCTGCCTGGGGAAGACTGAGTTGGCAGAATCCTAACTCGTGTGAAAGCCTGGGGCTGCTGCAGAGCCCCTTGCACACCTCCCAGCTCAGCACTCTCTTGGCTTGCTTTAAGATCCCCAGGGAAACTTAGTCCTCAGAAGATGCAGCCCTTAGTTACTAGCACAAATCATCCAGCAACCACTATCAGTCAGGAGGCAGAAACCTGTGTCAAGTAGAACTTTCAAGACTCTGGAAGCTCACAACTATTTGTTTCAGCAGCTCCCCCAAGTGAGGACATCTCATGGACAGGTCTGTGACTCCTGCTCGCAATTCCCTTGTGCACTAGACAAGGAATTCCTCACGCCCCATGCCTGCAGAGCCAGGACACAATGGAGCAGCCTAATTTTGTCCATGTGAGCCAAGGCCTGGGCCAGAAGGACAGAGAGGGGAATGAGGGAGACAGTTACCGCTGCTTTGGCCTCAGCAGCTTTGGCTTTCTTCAACCTGGCCTTGCAGGCATCCAGGTCCAGGCGGCAGTTCTGCAGGGTCCTCCTCTCTTTCTGGAAGGGACAGAAAATGGGTAAGAGCAGACTTTGGAGGTTTTGGGGAAGGAAGGGGACAAGTAACATCTAGGAATCAGATCTGTTTCCTTCTAAAAAATGCTAGAGAGAAAGAAGCATCTTCTATGTTCATCTCATTAGCAGGGGTTCTGAGCCTGGCTGCCAGGGATACAGGCTTGCCTTCTGGGAATTGGGCAGCCTATGGGTGGGTGGTGCCCACTAAGGTGCAGGAGTCAGGAAAGTATTTACCTTCCTCATGCACACAACTGGCAATCCTTCCCTGCCACAGAGGGAACCCTGAGGAGATCCAGCACTGGTATTCCCCCATCCTTGCATTCTTTCAGGGGAGAGGTAGAAAGTCCTTTCTTATAGGGAAAGAAAATTCTTCCAGCGCTGTTTCCCTCTCCCCCCACCCTTCTCATGTCCAGTGAGGTGAAACCTTCCCTGGTGCCACACTTACAGTTATGGTTCGCCAGTCCCCTTCCAGGAAGTTGCGCAGCGGGGTCAGGAAGTTGATGGATGCAGACTGGATGAAGTCCCGTTCTGCTGCACCTAGGCGCCTTTGAGTCTCTCCAACTTTTATCAAGGTCTTCCCTGCAATAACAGGAGACCTCAACTCCATGAGAATCCATTAACTTCAGCCAACTCATCCAAAGCCACCAGGTTCCAGTGTGGGGGGTCAAAGGCACTGTGTATCCTGCCTGGGCAAGGTGACCATGCCTGTACTGCACCAGCTTCAGCCCTATCTACAGTCTGCTTTTAGCTTGAGGGCTCTTCCCAGCTGCTTGCAAGGCAGCTTTGATGTTATCTATCTGCTGAGGCACTTACTCCACTGATGTCCTTTTACTGCTCCACCTGCACGCACAGAATGAATGCTGTTTGCCTCATAAAAGAGGCCCAGGAACAGAGCAGCAAATTAAAAAGCACCAGAGCAGAAAGAATGAGTTGATGAGGCAGTGCTGGCCGTAGGTGCAGTTGCAGCTGGTCTGCCTGCAACAGGACTGGCTATTGAACAGCTATTGATTTGGAGAGCAGTAACAAAGCTCATGGCAGAGGCAAGGACAGATGGAAGTTAAGACCTTCTGTGCATGTCTGCTGCTCAAAGAAGTACCAAATGCCTCCAGAAAGGGGCAACTGTTAGGATTTAAGAGCAGAAAGATGCTCTGTGTGGTCAGGAAGGGGCTTGTTGAGCCTTGTAAACAAGCACCAACCTTTTCAAGTCTATTTTCCTGTTTTCCTTCTGCTGGAGAAAGATTTCCAAGCTCCGCTTGCAGGACACAGTTAAAGGCTGGTTCTCCTGTTCAGAGCCTACAGAAACTCTGCAACTGGATACCACCTTACATTAAGATATGCTTAAACTGCTCAAAGCTAAAGCCATTCACTGCAATTCTCTGTCCAGGCTGGTTTAGAAAGCCACAGAAATAGCACAGAATTGTTGTGTTCTGTAAGCAGTTCCATTACCTACCCTGGATCCGTATGTCTTTATTTCTTTGCTAGCTCTGCCAGGCTTGAGTATTGAGAATGGGGAGACCCCTTTCCCCACACAGCATGGAGCATGCTTTGACTTCCTACTCCAGATGGGCTGTTTGCTTCTGTGCTAGAGAAGACCCTTCTCTTGCTTCAGCTTTGACACTAACAGGCAGGTTGCCACAGGGGGAGCAGGCCACTGCACCCCCTTCAAGAGGCATGCTGCAGGTGTCTTAACCCAGAACAGTGAAGGGGATGCTCCCTCAGGAAGGGACGGATTCCCAGGGCTGACTTACCATAAGGTGTCCCTGGCCCAAAGTCATTAGCTGCTTCTGTCATGTACTGTGCCAGCAGCTCCCCGTTGGTGACCCGGGAAGGCACCTTCCGGTCAAGCTTCTCATAGAGGAATTCCTCTACTCTGGCACCTGGAATGAGGGTACCACTGGTGGTTACAGGATGGAGGATGCAGGAGGGACCCCTGGAGCTGGCATTCAGGGTAACCCACCCCATACGAGCCTCAGTAATGCACTGGATAGCAAACACGAGGAGAAGGTATCCCTTCCAACCCACCCAAACTCAATGCAACAGGGCTCTCTGCCAGAGGGCGTGTCTTTAACACCTGCAAGTGGTAGTTGTCCTTCAAGCATTAAAAGAACCTAAACTTACTAAGGTTTGGCTGTAGCAGAACTTCAGTCTGACGCAAGATCTTCTCTGTCCAGTTCTTTGTGCAGTCTGCCCTGGCCATAAGGTTTTCAAAGTGGGCATCCAGCTCAGTCTTCTCAGCCTGACCCAGCTTTTCTTCAGTAAACTGCAAGAGGGAGGCAGTCGTTAGAAGGTCTGTTCTACTAAAGCAAAATAGCAGTGTGCTACAGGACTATTAAGAGACACTGAAGCTTCTTGTGTCTCATGCGTTTATCTTAGAGTAGAGCTAAAAGGCCTTCAAGGTGTCATTCTTTGTTCCTAGGCCTCTTTCATGGGAAGAGAACAAATTTTGCCCAAGAGTGGAACAAGGATTGAGCTAAAAACAGAGCGCAGGTTTGAGAGGTGTTCCAGAATCAGCAACTTTTAATAAGCTCTGGCACAAAAATACTCTAGTTGTGAGGAATCCATTTAAATGAGAAGAACTGCATGCAGAAGAGAACAGACATCCTTCCTGTAAGGGAAGATGCCATCTCCCTTCACCTCCTAACCAGCTCTATGTCCTGCAAACCCAACAGCATTGGGCATGCCACTACCACCCTGGGAGTCGAGCTTTCTTCTCATCTTATTGCACAAGCATGTACACCCTGATTTTGTTACAGGGCTTGTGAGTGCCTTCTAACAGCCATCACACTGAGAGGGTCTGAGCACTGCATCCCAGCTCTCCTCCTGCCTTGCTGGCAGTGAGCTGCCACCTCAGCATCCGACCTTTAAAGAGGTTCAAACTCAGGATTTAGATAATACTTCTAGCAAGTGACTTCCTCTAGGACATGCTCTGAAGCAGGGTACCAAGGGGAATAGAACAGTGTCTGGCTTCTCTCAGCACTTGGACTCATACTGGCAAGGGATTCTCCCTCCCTCCCTCTGTGATTCCTTTGAGTTTAAGTTCAACAGCAGGGACAAGCAGGCTGTGCAAGGCTTCAGTGTTCTCATCCTGGGCAGTAACATCTGACACAAGCAGGCTGGTCACTCTGGAGGTGCAGCGTTAGATGGCCTCGACACCCCCCATTGCTTCCCTGGGGGATGTTTGAGGGAAGCGCCTGTTCCCTCTCATCCCAGCCCCACTTTCCACTTGCTCCTCTCAGTGAAGCTGCCAACCTCAGGGTGTTTCTAAGCGTAAGTTCCTGATTTTGGCAGAACCAGCATCTTGTTGGATCATCCCAAAAGATCCCTTTGGACAGCTGAGGTTGCAGTTGTCCTTTTAGCCCTTGTTGCTGGCTTCTGGTACCACTGTTGAGTTACCTGGATGTGGTACTATAAAATATCTGCCACACTCGGGTGCTAAGAGAAACTCAGATGAAATACAACTCCTGTCTGAGCTTCCACTTGTACCTTCTCTCCCCTCCCTTATTCCACAGCTCAGAGGACATGCCCTCTTCACCGGGTTTCAGTCTGGTGTCTGCTGCCTTCCTGAACGGCTTTCTGCCAAGCTCTGGCTGCCCAACAGCCCGGTTCACATCCAGTACAATGCTGGGAACGAAGTGAGATAAGGAGCAAGCCCAGAACCAGCACGGGAGGCAGGCAAACAGCCCTTAGGAGTCCTGTTACCAGCCCTGTGCAAATGTTCCTGGATGTCAGAGATATACAAGCCCTGCAGGTATGTTTACACAGTGACCTGTTTGGGTGAGATTCGAGTTAGAGCCAGTGAACTGCTTTGCCAGATGTCTGCGGTGACACATACTGAAGTGCAAGGACAGTCACACTCCCTCCTGCAGCCCAGTGGGGATGGAGGAGTCGCAGCCATGCATGATCAGGCATTGCTTCACTGCTCACTTCCTCAGCATCAGTAGCCCCTGGTTACTAGCCCTCAATTTCAGCTCAGTCTTGCCCCCCTGGCTATTGCTGGACATGGCTAAAAGCAGATTCAATGTGAGAGGGTGTTTGTGCTGCATTGTACCTAATGTCTATGATTGTCTTTGAGGACTATCAGACACGTGTGAGCGGCTGGGGCTCTCTTCCTCTGTCGCTGTTGGAAGCCAGGGCTGTTTTCCGACTCTGCCAGGCTGGGCTGAGTCACTGCCATGCAGCAAACTGGGGCTTCCCAGGTATTTGGCATCAATTCTCCAGTCATCTGTTTAAGAGCTATAACTCTTTGATGCAAGCATAACAGTCTCTCTTGCCCCCCTTTCCCAGACAGCTCTTTCAGATCTCATCTCACTTTCAAGTCCAGCTCTTCTTCCTGCAGTTCAGCATCATCCTGCACCAGCATCTGCCCTGGAGCTGTCAAGCCTAAACCTAGTTTCTTATCAGCTGAATTTAGTCAGCTTCTTACAGCATTGCTGCAGTCAGATCACTGTTGAAGCCCTCCAGCATCCCCAGTGCTATTCCCCAGTGCTACTGCCAGCCTCTTGAATCACTCCAGCTCTGGGGTCCTTTGCTCTATTCACAAGCAGCATCTCCAAGCATCAATGTCCTTTGCAGCTCTTTTGTGTAACCTACCCCTTCACCCAGTGCAGTGGAACAACTTGCACAGCACTTGGCCAGGGAGCAGCCAGGACTCAGACTCAGTTCTTATCTCAAGATAGGCAATAAATGTGTTTGTCTTGCAGTGCTGATGACATGCACCACCATCACTGCAAGCCTGGGGGCTATGCCAGAAGGGGAGAGTGGGCAGGAGTCTCAGCCACAGCCTGTGGCTCCAAAGGGTCAGACCAGAAAACAATCTCTTATTCAGGCTTTCCCTCAGCTGGAGGAAAACAGGGCACGAATGTCATGAAGTGGGTGCAAGGGCATGGGAGGCTGTTGCTCCATTTACACTTAATTCCCTTGGTGTCTCTCCCCTGCCCAGGAATCAGCTGTGCTGTAGTCCTGCACAGCCTGGGGCAGTTGGTACCTCTCACTGCAGGCTGCTGCAGAGGGTGCTCTATTCCTCCCCTGCATCACACTTCTGCCTTCTTGTCTGTGCACAGGAAGCCACTGATTCGGCTCAACTCGGCCTCAAATGTGACTTTGAGGTGGACCAGAGAACTCACTCAACTTCCCAGCACTGCTGGGGATACGGCATCAGGTGCAGGGGAGAGCAGGACCACCTTTTGCAGGAGCAGTGTGCAGTGAGAACAGATGAAAGGTCTCATGAAAACACAGCCAGCAAACAAGATGACAGGTAAGTCACACCACCTTGTTATGAGCTGGTTCTTGTCTGATGCAAGAGGGGATCTGAGCTTTCAGATAGCAACAGGTCTCAGTGCTGATCCCCTCTTAACTGGCTGCCCAAGTCAGTGTTCTCGGTGCAAAGCAGGGTAGAACAGCAGCAGTTTATGAAGTCTGGCTACTCAGACACTTCCAGCAGCACTCCCCCATGAAGGATTTTTATTCCCAGGAATTTGTTTGCATAACACAGAGATTTCATTGTTTTTCTTTCCCATTGAGCAGACATAAGATTTCACTGTGAGGCCAAGAGGTGCAGGAGAACAGATGAACTGATCTCACACACACTCAGCCTCCTGACTGTAGAAAGACAAATTAAAAGTGTTTTCCCAAAGGCATCGCTGTCTTTTGCAGCACTGAATACTCCAGACTGCCACAAATGGAGGTGTTATCTGGTTTTATCCAGTTGACTTGGTGCATATCCACCTGGGAGAGAGGCAGGCAGAGCATATCCAACTGCAACGTCTGGGGAGAACACTGAGCTCCTCCATCCTGCTGTAGCAGAACTACTACATTTCCAGAACCTGATGGATCACCAGCCCTGCCCTGAACCAGTTCCAGGATCTGCATCCTGGGATCACATGCCAGTGCCGAGAGGCTCCAGTGATCCTGCCCTGCAGGAAGCGTCCCTGCAGCTGACCCAGCTGAGCACCAGCCCCACGGCTCTGCAGGGAAGCTGGTGACATGATTAATAATGCAGAGCAGCCTTTTGTCAAGTGCCACTCTGCCTCTCCAGGAAGAGAAGTGCTGCATTCCAGGGCATCAATAATTCAGCCAAAGGTTGGGTTTCCTCTGGGAGGCTTGGCTGGCCAGCAGGAATGCTGGACGCATTATCAAGGCCCATGAGGGCAAGCAGCACTTGGGTGACAGCCCCAAGAGAAACAAGACTGTACTGGGCTGCAGTTAGGGCAGCTGCCTGCATTCACAACTCTCCTTTCCCTAAGAGAGTTGGTAGAGACACTAGTAGCACATCAGGAGGGTCAGCAAGCAGAGCTGAGCAGGATGAGTCCCTCTGTAGTTACAGCATCAAAAAGGCTCTGCCTATAGCCGTAATGACTTAAAACCATCAAGGTTAGGCTGTAGAATAGCACATGAATTGTTTTCTTTGCTAAAACCCCCATAAAAATGAGTGCAATAAAACCCCAGTGCTCCCACGGAGCTATGCCAACACCACAGCTGCTTTGCACAATGCAGCACAAACTGACTCGTGCCTCTTCTAGGCTTGGGTGATTTTTGCATCCCTGTCCCCTCCAGCTGGCCCAGGCTGTATGTGACCTCTTCCAGGGTAGCTGGAGCTCCCTTGCAGAGGATCTGGTGGCAGAGTTCAGGCCTTTGTAATGCAGGGTCCTTAATAATGTTCCAAGTGGTTATTACTTACGACTTTGCACCTTAAACCACAAAGATCAACCCAGGACCAGGAGTCTTAAACCAGGAAGAGTTTCCTGCATTTGCCAGTAGATTTGGGCTGCTGGATTTTCTGAAGCCCCCAAACAGTTCAAAAAGCCCAGGCTATGGTAACTGTTCTTTGGGTGATCAGAGGCACGACAGAATTAGTTGAGGCAAATCTACCTCCCACCTTGTACAGAAGCCACAGCCGCTCAGTCAGCATCTAAAAACTACCTGAATTTCAGCAGCCCTGGACAGGATACAGGGCATGCTTCAACTCTTTGTCACCAGGAGTCAGGAGAGCTAGGCTGTGAGCCAAGTGAAACTGTGCTAGAGGACAGAAGGAAGCTGTAAACAGGCCAGCTTGCTTTAACTCATGAGCAAGACATGTAGGAAAGGAAAAAGATATTGCTGAGGTGGGTTTACTTTCTCTGGATTCCAGGTGCCCACCACGCTGCTCTGTCACTCACCTCTTCAGCAGGGCAGGGGGGAAGAAAAGCAGATGGGAAAACCCCTCATATATCAAGATAAAAGGGAATTTGATAAAGCAAAAGCAAAGGTCATGTGCAGAAGCAAAGGAAAACAAGAGATTTGATCATCTACTTCCCACCAACAGGCCGTGTCTGGCCACTTCCTGGGACACAGGGTAGTTGCTCCAGAAGACAAACATCATAAATAACCAATGCTCCTCCTTTCTCTTAGCTTTGATTGCTGAGCAGACACCATATGGTATGGAATATCCCTTTGGTTAGCTGGGGTCTGCTGTCCTGGCTATACCCTTCCCCAGGATGTTATCTACCCCCAGGCTATTGGTGAGGGGGAATGCTGGAGAGGCAGCCTTGATGCTGTGCTAGCACTCCTCAGCTGTAGCCAAAACACTGCTGTTATCAACACCCTTCTAGCTACCAACACACAGTACTATGAGAGCTGCTATGGAGAAGTTAACTCCATCTCAGCCAAACCCATTACAACTACCCTCACAGGCTCATAGGTGTGTTTCAAGCGGAAACACGCTCTGTCTTGTACCTCTTGCCTTAAAACCCCTCTATTTAAGTCACCTGTTGCTCTCTTAACGTGTCCAGCAACTAAGGTATCAACCCCAGTAAGGTCAGCAGAGTCTATTTTATCTATTATAGATATTAAAGTCTGTTTTATCACCAGAGTTCAGGGAGATGTGGGAGTCTCTCTGCAGGGGCTTTGAGATAGGATAAGTCAACCTCTAGCTGCTGGTAGTAATTACATTAGCAGTGGGATAAGCACCCAAAAGCTGTACTCACGCTTGGGCAATTTCTCCCAGAGCCAGTTTATATCAGAAATGACAAAAGACAGACACCTACAATTATTTCCAGACATCCCGGAGAGAGCCTGGCTTGCAGCCTGTCTAGAACAGAGACATCCAGTGTGTTACCTTTGGAAGGAGGGATGCCAATTCTGTAGGGAAGCTGGAGCTGTTGGCACAGCTTCCCCTGCAGAGGTTTGGGATCAGACCACTTACTGATAACTGGAAGGTGCATCTTGGTCAAACAGAAAGGCCTTATTCCTCTTCAGTGAAGATGAGAGGAATGACCTGTTTGAAGTTTGTCTGCAGGTACTGCATCCCATCTGAGGATGCATCTTGCTGGCTGTGACTGGTGGTGTGTCAGTACAGTTACAACCTCAAGGGCCATGCTGAACCCTACAAAAGCTCTTTATCCTTGCAGCTGCCCAAGCCTAGAAGCTTGTTAAGTTTGTTCCTTACTCCCAGGGTAGCAAAGCTGACCACCACCTTCCCACCCCAGCTTCTACTCCCTGCTTTGCTTTTCTGAAGGAGATTGTAAGAGGCGCCATGATACCCACAGAACACTGTCTGGTCAGAGAGCTGTATACACAGTCCTGCTAAGATAGTGCTTACACAGCTTTGGAGAGATACCACACAGCTTTTGCCACAGCCACATCTGCCGTGCTCCTGCTGGAGATGAGGACAGGATTTCCCACCCAGGAAGCTGCCCAGCTTCTCCTCAGGTAGGTGTCCTGCTAACTGCTGCTTGAGCTAGGAAGAGCCATGTAAAGGCAGCAGTGGGTTTCTGTGTTATTGTTTTGGCATGAGAGAGGTCAAGCCTAGCCCAAAATACTTCATCTGGAACCTACGTTAGGTTGTATTTGTTAGGTTTCAAACCAGGACTGCTCCTGCCCTCAGCCTTTGGGAAGCCACCCCAGAAGTGGAGTGCTGACCATCCCTTCCCCCTCGCTGAGCAACGCTAAAGCCCTTCTTCAGTCGAGGTTCAGCTCTTGTGTGTTGGTCAGACATCTCAGCCAGGCAGCAGGAGCTAATGCTGTCTGAGCAGCACAGCACATAATGGCCAGTCCATTTATCTCCCAGTCGCTGCGGTTCCAGTAAAACATCACTTTGTTAAATGCCTGGAGCTGAGGAAAGCATCGCCAATGCTACAGAAAAGGGAGCTTATTCTAGGCAGGATTTATTCCCTTCCTGGAGGATCTGCTGTGCTGAAGAGTGCTACAAACCCAATCCTTACTGCCAACCACAGACCCCAGCTGTCACTTGTGGCTCTTTGTGGAGACAGGGCAGTGCTCACTCACACCAGGACTCCACGGGAACAGCCCAGACAGGCCCAATCCCCCTGCAACTGCATTTCAGAAGGTGTTTTTCAGCCTCAGTAACCATTTCCTTGCAGTCTCCCCTCCTCACTCAAACCCCTGAATCCTGCCCACAAGTCCCAGTGCCCATTTTGTCCCAAGAAATTACTACTGTAATGAGCCATATGAATATTCATATACGAGATTATGTGGAGTAGGTGTCGCAGGCAGAAGCCACTATTTATAAACGCCTCCTCTCTCTGGAATCACTGCGTGCAGACACTGTTCTCATGCCTGTCTCCTTCCTACGCCTTGAAGCTAAAAACCACTTATGAGAGATTTACAATAAGGCTTAACATGAGATTTCTTTCCAGCGTTTCTTTCTTTCTCCTGCAACCAGGGTCATTTGCATGAGAACAGCATCTTAAAGCTTTCCATCTGCTCCTTCTTTTGCACCTGTAGTTAATATCTCTCTTTTCCATAACATATGACTCACTGGCACGGCCGCAGGAGGTGATATCTGTTTACAGGAGATCGGTTCCTAAAAGAGCCGGAATGATTCCGCCGCGCAGAAGGTTTGGAACAAGACAACGCTGCTCTGTTTATCAACCCCCACACAAGAGCCTTGTCTTCTACAACAAGCAGGAACAGCCCAGTCCCAGAGTCACCGGCGGAGTTCCCTTTGCAGGCAGGATCCCGACCAGCTCTGGTCTCTCTCCTCTCCTGCCCAGCCAGGAGCTGTTTTCCAGTCGTTGTGCCCAAGGAGCGGACTCAACCACCACATCTCATCACTTCCTGCTTTGCTCCTCATGGATAGCCCTATTTCTTCACTCCACAGCTCCAGGGGCTCTCTGCATCCCCCTTGCTTGTGAGGGACAGGCCTGATGCCACATTGACACCGCTTGCTCAGCCTCAGCAGCTCCTTCCTGTCACTTTACAGCACCGTGTCTGGGCAGGGCCTGGGCGCTGCTGCCTGCTGAGGGGCTGCGGGGCAGACCCCCTGAAGGCCACCTCTGCCACACGCGCTTACAAAAGGGAGCAGCCCCCATGGGCCGGGGCGCAGCTAACAACGGCTCTTGACACGATAAGCTTTACCATAAGCACAACAACCGTTAAGAGAGCCACGTCCCCTCCACACCCCGCAGGTCAGAAGCCTCTCTGGGGCTCTTCTCATCCACCTTCACCACAGCAGCAGCCCCACGACCACGCTCACGGTGGCTGCTTCTGATGCTGCGGCTCAGACCTCCCCAGCGCCTCTCCCGGGGGCGGCTGGGGCAGGCCCGGAGCGCCGGGGCCCCTGGCGCCGTTGCCATGGCGACGCGCTGCGGCCGTGCCCGCTCACCTGCATGGCGCGGGAGAAGAAGACCCCCGCGTCCGACGCCAGCTTCTTCACGTTGAAGTCCATGGCGGCCCCGGGACCCGCCGCCGCCTCCGCCGCGCCCCCCCGTCACCGCGGCCGCCGCGCCTCCGCCCTTTATAGCCCCGATCGATGCCCTCCTCGAGCCGCGCCGCGGACTCTTAAAAGGGCTGCGTGTCAGCGGAGGGGGGGGGTCTCCCGGCGCTGATCCAGCCGGGCGGGCGGGCGGCACTGCGGCTGGCCGGGAGAGCCGAACCGCAGCGGTCCCGCCGGTGCCTGGTTTCCCCCGGGAGCGCCTCAGCGGGCGGGGGGGAGCGGGCTGGGGCCGCGGCCCCTTTAAGCCGAGCCGCGGCGGCGGGGGGAGCTGTCATCCGCTGACCAATGGGCGCTGGCTCCACCTCCCCGCCCCTTCCCCTCGCTGCTCAGCCTCACTCATCCTCGAGCTCGTCCTCGGGATGCGTTCTGATTGGTGAGCCGGCAGGCAGCTCGCCGCCTTTATTGGCTGGAGGGGTGCCGGTGGGCGGTGCTGCCCCCTCCCAGGGCAGGCTGCGGAGCGGGGGGAAGGAGACGCTGCCCTTCCGCGGTCATGGCGCGCAGCGCGGGGAGAGGGCGCCGAGCGGGGCCGCGCGCCTCTCCCCCCCGCCACGGTAAGTGGTGCCGGCCGCGCTCGCTCGCTGGGGCCCGTAGGGCCGCACCATCGCTGGGGCAGGGGGGAGACGGGGGAAGAAGCTGAAACGGGGGGACCCCTTTAGTGGAAGTCGGGCCTGGGGACGCTCTGTGGTGCAGAGGGTGCTGGCACCCGGGGGCTGCACGTGTGCGGGGCGTGAAGGGCCGGGGGACTCCCGTTCGCATGGCCCCGCTTGCTCCGCCGGTGGGTTCAGCACTCCCACAGTGCCTCGGCAGAGAGCCCCCGGGGCGGAGAGCTGCGGGAGGCGCCCCAGGCAGAGGCGTTTCCTCGGGCCCTTGCAGCGTGCGCTCCCCAGCCGGGCGGAACAACCGCCCGGGGTGTTCCGGTACCCGAGCCGCCGGCACCTCGCTGCTTTCGTCTCTGCGCTGGCCAAAGCGTTGCGTTTAACCTTGTGAGGAGAACGCATCACTCACGTGTGGGCCCTGCGGCTCCTGCCACCTTGAGACCATTTCCTCGCGTCTCCCAGATGGGTTACCTGCCTGCGGGCAGTGCGGTGGAGGCAGGCAGGAGCAGGGGGTCCTCATGCAGCTGGAACACCACGGGTGGGTTTAGCCTGTGTGGGTGCAGCGGGACACCAGAGCCCCGCGTGGCTGCACATGAGGTAAGAGCAGTGTGGCCTGGCAGAGAACGGGGCCAAAGGGTTTGTGCCATCGTGGTGGTTAAAAGATGAGCCTCCCGGTTTCAGTTTCTGTGGCTCTGCCCTTGATGTGGAGCATGTGCCTCTTCCCCAGCTGCACTGAGTAAACTCGGTGTTGAAACCTCTGGGGCAAACACCTTTGGTGGTGGCCCTTGAGCGGGTCTGTGGTGCACAGAAAACTACAAAAGCAGGTCTTTGATAATGAAAACAGACCCGTGGTTATTTGTAATCTATTTATATGTATTCTTTTACAATGGTGCTGCGAACAAAATCCTTCCAACCACACGCTACCAGTTCTGGTGCATGTAGAAACCTCTGGCAGCTGTTCAAGTCTGAGGCTGTTGCTGCTGCTATAGAGCAGTGTAGGGACCTGCCCTCATGGTTGGTAGGACAAGCAAAGCAATTGCTGCTGCTGGTGGTGAGAAGATGCTTTGGATCCGCTTGGCTTTAGCGGCACTGCTGTTACAGTGTGGTTTGTGGATTACAGTAAAAGGCACAAGGCTGTGTGTTCCCTTCACTCACCTGATTTTCCTCTCTTCCGGCAGGAGGAGCATTGCTGGATGAAGGCTGAACCCAGGACTCTGAGCCAGGTGTCAGAGGAAAGTTGGATTTCTTTGTGAGCAGCTCACGCAGCATCCACAACAAGTACCCTTCCCCTTGCTGGCTCCTGGAGGTGCCAGCATCCTTGTGCAGACATGGCATTTCGAAGGACAGAGGGAATGTCCATCATCCAGGCCTTGGCCATGACTGTGGCAGAGATCCCCGTGTTTGTTTACACCACGTTTGGGCAGGTACAGTAGTGGGAAAGGTTTTTCTGTCTTATTCCTTGGGTTTTCTTTGTGATAGTTGTGAGGGACAGAGGCATGACAGGGTGATGCTGGGGGACCTGCGTGGTTTGAGGGTTGGTAAGAATTGCATGAAGACTTTGGGGGATTGGAAGATCTGCTGGTGGTGGGCTTGGAGAGGGGATAAAAGGGTTTCACACATCCCTCCCTGGGAGAATGCATGGATTCAACCCTTCTCTCCATCAAAGGTGCTAGGAAAAGACTTCTGTTTTAGAGAAAAGTAATGTATTTCCCACTTGTTGTAACACAACACTTGGAGCCATAAAGCTGAGCTACATACCAGGGTTTCAGAGCTGAATTTGGATAGCCTGGACTGCAGCTCTTACAGGCTGTGTGCAAATATGCAGTGTGTTTTGGCAGCGAAGATTGAGACCAAGTTCTCCAGGCTCTGTGAAAGTGATGCTCCGCAGTTTCTCCCCTGCTAAGTCTTAGTTGTGTAGCAGGGGCTGTGTTTTGCGGGTGGGAGGGGGAATGCCAAAGGTGTTTATGTTTAAAACTGCTTTAGAAATAAACCAAGGGTGGTGGAATTGGTTTTTCATTGTTGCTCTTTCATATCTTTTGTGTTCTTTTGTGTATAAAGTCTGTCTTCTCTCAGCTGCGGCTCTCTCCAGGCCTGCGTAAGGTGCTGTTTGCTACAGCTCTCGGGACAGTTGCGTTGGCTCTTGCAGCTCATCAGCTGAAGCGGCGTCGGCGCCGAAAGAAGCAGATTGCTCCAGAGAAGTGTGGCTTTAAGCCTGGCGGGATCACAGTGCCCATCTTGCCAACCAGAAGGGTCTCCTCTGTGAAGAAAGGTTGGCCTTGCAAAAAGGGAAATGCCCCCAAAAGCCTTTTGTGAGGGAGCAGAGAGGGTGCACAGGAAGTGATGGGCGAGAGGAAAGTGAAGCCATTTGTATAGTCCATCGATGCAGAATGAAATTGGAAGCACAGTGCCATGAACACAGGGTTAGTACAGGAAAGGCAGAGACCCTGAGCTCAAAGCCCGTGCTTTGAAAGAAGCAAGACAGAAGTGGCACTGAGGTTTTCACCAAGGTTTGCAGTTTCCATCCCCCTTCCTACAGGAAGACTGTGGACCTGTTATGCCATGTGCCCCTGACAGTAACAGCCCAGGGCACACAGTGACCTGGTTATGTATTGATCTTGGTGATGCCAACATGAGGCCTGACCCAGGGGTCCCTTGTGTAGCCACTTTGGTGAGGTTGGGATGATAGAGGGGAAGCTGGCCTGGGGCAGGCTGGGGAGTTGTGAGTGTTCATCCAGCTCTGAGGCAGCTCCTGCACCTGATTGTATTGATTTTGGGGGTAAGACTGACCCAAGTCCTCAGCAAAGCACTTGAGAGATTAAGTATTTGTTTTGTGAAACATGAAAATCTCTGAACAGTTTTAATAATAACCGAAGGAGGGCCATCTGTGCTCTGCCTGGCCTGAGGGAAGCTGGAGGAGTTCCTTCTTGATGCTTCCCACTTGCTCCCTGCTGTCCATGAGTGGTGAATAAACATTAATTCCTCAGCCTCGGATCCCCACTGATACCAGCTTTATTAGTGTCTCAGGGCAAAATAGAGCATGCAGGAGATCCGTGACTTATTTCTAGGTACTGGATGCTGCTTTGCCCATTCACAATCACACTTCCCAGGGCAATGTTCCCCTCCCTGTTCACAGCTGCAGTGAACCGAGCCTTAAAATCCTGGTTTTATGTGGCCTTTCCTTGCAGGCTACTCCAGCAAGAGAGTGCAGAGTCCTGGCAGCAAGAGCAATGACACACTCAGCGGGATTTCCTCCATTGAGCCCAGCAAACATTCCAGTTCTTCCCACAGCCTTGCCTCGGTAAGATGGGAGATGTGAATGCACCTACCTGTAACAAGGGCACCAAGTCCTTGGGCTTGTGCTGGCCCATGGATGATGCCAAGGCTCTTGGAGCAGGACAGGTTACAGCCTAATGGTAGGGTGAGTTCTGATACTAACTTTGCAGTGATTGTCCGGGGTTGCCCGCATGCAGTCAGAAGAACATTTTCCCCTCCTGTGCTGGGGCTGCTCACAGGTTGCTTGGTTGTTAAAACCAAAGTAACTACTGAAATCTGATAGCTCTGTTCAGGAAACAATGCAGGTTGAGAGCACAGCCCAGTCATTCTACCTCCTCCAAAGCCAAAAGCAGCCTATAAATACAGGTAATTCAGGCATAACCAGGCAGGAGAAGCCATGGCTGCTTATATCCACCTCTTGTGAGACCAGACACAGAATTGCTGGGGAGCATTTGTGGCTTTAAGACCTGTTTTATATCTATCTCCATTGCCCAGAGCCTTGTGTGCTGCTGTTGGAGCATCAGGCAGCCCAAGTGAACCTCTGTAGCTTCGTGCAGTGTGACTTATTGCAAACCACCCCCTTGGCATCACCTGCCTGGGCTTGGTGGCTGGTCAGCAATGCTGGGGCAAGGAGAGGGGAAAATCACCCCCTCGAAGGGAGCTCTGGCCATCAGCATCCCCAGGCATTGCTGGGTTTTAGCTCGTTCTCTACAGTTGAAGTGCCAGAAAGCTGCCGAAACTCCGTGTCTCCACACAGACAGTGTGTCTCCAGCAGGCGGCAGTGTCGGCCCAGCGATGAGTGTGCACTGGCATTCTCATGGCATAACTGGGATATGATGGGACGTGTCAGTAAGCACCGGACTGTGTCCAGCTCTGGCCTCCCTCTCCCTTTGGGGACTCTCACATCCATTTAATTCCCCTGTGGCATCTCCCTTCCCACAGATGCCGTCCAGGATTTGTATCCTTGAAGTCAGTTTCTCTTTAGATAAAAAGCTACCTAAATACCTTTTTTGCTGCTGGTGCATGGGTGGGAATATCCACAGAGAGGGATCTGTTCCCATATCCCCTCCGTGGTGTGGGAGCTGAGTGTCTGTGACACTGTACTCATTGCTTTCATGTTAGTTGATGGAAAAACAGCTGATCCTTCACACTGCTGCAGTTTCTGCCTCTTCTCTCGTCTGCTTCCTGGGGTTCTTTGCCATCTAATAAGTCAGCAGCAGTAACTGATGATTTGCAGTTCGAGATCTTGAGGTGATTTATTAACACTCCAGAGATCAACCAGCGGAGGCAGGGCAAGAAGTCATTGGTCAGATTATTATGGTCAGGTTTTTTTCTACAGTCAGACTTGCATTTGGACACCTTTTTCTGAGCCATATGAAACACTGGTCATTGATGGTGTGTGAACCCAGCACTTTATTGGGTGGGACTTTAAAAGACATTTATGAGCTAGTATGAAACTGGAGAAAGGTGACAGTTTGCTGTATAGTTCTTAGTGCTTGGCTGTCCCAGGAGAAGATCTGGTTACAAAGAGAAGAGTGAGGATCCCCCTGGCCAAAGCTCTCAGCTGTATTTCTGCTGGTAATCTGTTCCATTGCTTGAACTGTGGTCTCTTCCCTCCCACTTCCAGTGTTTTGTGTATGGATACCTGGAGCTGCCATGAATTTTCTATCAAAATCCTTGTGCCTTTGTAGTGATTGCTTTGGAGCTTTCTTGGGCTGTCACCTCCATCAGTTCTCTCCTGCCAGTGCTCCCCATTGTACCTGGTTTCCTAATGGAGCTTCAGTGTAAATTGCTCGGGAAGGTAATTCCCATACAACTTCCTGTGCTTCCCAAGACCCCCCTGTGGTGCTGCGTAGAGAAGGAGAGAACTTCTCACCTTGCCTCCACTCTCAGCATGGTGGGGCTGTCACAGCTGACAGCATAGCGTGAACCCAAGCGGGAAGGGGCTGGTAACCCTTGATACTTTCCCCTTCCCAGGGCAGGGAGAACTGGTGCAGGGGAGCACAAGGACAAACTCGGGGAAGGGAGTGACTAACTGGTGGTGATGTTTGTGTGGTCTGATCATTGCTACCCCTGGAGAGAATTTAAAAGGTGTTTGCTGCTCTCTGCTCCCTTCCTGCAGATGGTAGCAGTCAATTCCTCAAGTCCAATACCAGCATCAGCAGGGATATGGGAGGCCCAGGCAATGGGAGATGCTGGAGCCATTGGTGATTCCAGTGCAGAAAGCCTCTACATTCAAGGTAAACAGGCACAAGGGCAGCATTGCCCTGGGGGGGATGTTTATCACTGTCATTCAAAAAGAGTCTGCAAATTGACACAGAACATCAGCAGCTCTCTAATAGAAAGCTCTGTTCCATTCTGAGCTTAAACTCCATCACTTGTTAGTTACGAAAATCCCATCTTCTCCTAAAGAAACATTTCTCTTAGTGAATAATTTACTTCCAAAATACTGTCCTTGAGCCACAGGCTCACCTTGTGCAGAGAGCAGTACTTTAAAAGCAACATGGCTGATGTTTTAACCAGTTTGGGGATGTTCTTAAATACAGTTTAGTTTGGATTAGCAGTTAAAAGGGAAAGAAATAAAATACATTTATTCTTTCTTATCAGCTGGGAAGAACTTCCCTCTTCACTGTATTGTCTGAATGAGCAAACACTCATGCTGTATGGCTTTGGCCTCAAATGGCCTAAGGCTCATACAGCTTGTATTTGGTTGCATTACCAGGCATGGAGCTGTTTGAGGAGGCCCTGCAGAAGTGGGAGCAGGCACTGACCATCAGGCAGAGGGACAGTGTTAGTACAAGCACCCCTGTGCCCTGGGACAGCAAGAAACAGCAAGAGAGCATATCTGAGAACATCTCAGAGGTAGGTCTCCACTTTTCCCTTGCTGGGGATCATGCTGAATGGCAGCCTCTGTGCTGGAAGCAGTAAGTTAGTAGGAGGTTAAAGAAGAGCAAATTAAGGGCAGAACTGGGCCAGACTCTGTTTAAGACCTGTCTGTAGCTGCAGCTTCTTTATGCAATGGGAGTGGGTGTTTTTAATGTCTTTCTCTTTTTAATAAGTCTCGCCCCCTCATTCCCCAGCTTTTCTACCCACCCTGCAGCATGGTGTCAGTCACTGTCAGGCAAGTCCTCCAGCAGCAGAGGCTGCAGTAGGAAAAGGCTGTAACTATACAGCATCCAAGAGGAGGGAATAGCTTTTGTGTGACAGTGTTGTGTCTGCGACTTCTGAATGCATTTGAAAGTGAAGATCATGATGGTAGCTATCACTTCCTAGGGAGCTGGGTGGAGAATAAGAGGCCAGCTGGCTGCATGAGTAAGGCTAAGTGGGAACTCAGAAGGAGTTAGGTAAGCAGGAGAGGTAGGGAGATGTGTAACTTGTTCAGCTACAGCTATGAACCCCAGTATTTTAGGACGGCACCTTCTATGCAGGGAAGACCTCTGATAAGAGGAGATCCAAACTAGAATGGTTTAGTGACAACCGTGAAGCTCAAAAGAGCAGCTTTAGCTCACGACTGTGAAAGGAGTTAAACTCCCAACTCTCCACTGGCAAAAAGAGTTCCTGGTGTAGGAAGCATGCGAGATATTTGTCTTTTGTCCTGGATAATATTTATCTAAGTCAAATCTGGATTCTCTTGTTGCTGTCTCTCTTTGAAGAGTCCTATATAGTATTTCTAAAGCTGACTTAAAACCAGTTGGTTCATTATCAAAATAGATTTCATGCTTCTTGTTAATGCTTCTGTCATCTGGGTGCAATACTCATGCAGGCACAGGGCCATGAAGGCAAGTTTTACTCTTCTCCTTTTTCTTCTTTATCCTCCTATGCTGCTTACAGTCAAGTTTGCTTACGCCCAGCATCTTAATCCAAGGACTCTTAGTCAGTTATTCAGTCCTGGATCCTCTCTTGTATTCAACACAGCTTTTCTGGCGCAATTCCCTCTTGAAATTAGGCTAAAATCACAAGTCATGAGAGCTCAGTGATACATAACTCATTAAAATACCTGTTATTCTGGATGGCAGATTAAAGTTCTTAAGTTCTTTCTTCCTTTTTTTAACAGGAAAATAGAATTGCAAAGCTAAAAAGCCAGATGGCTTGAATAGGCTGTGTAGAAACTTCCCTCCGCTTGCATTATTAGCTGCACTGTAGGATTAAGGAGTCCTCTCTGTTTCTTTCTTTGTTTTTCAATCATTTAATCTGCAAACTTCAAATCCCATTTTCCTGAAAACTTCCTCCCGTGTCTGTGCTGTCTGTCCATCTCTGCCCTGGCTAACTAAGGGTGGCTTTTATGTGTATTCAAGGAGGAGTCCCAGAAAAGGGAGTTTGCTGAGAAGCTGGAGTCCCTTTTGCACCGGGCCTACCACCTCCAGGAAGAGTTTGGGTCTTCACTTCCATCAGACAGCATGCTGCTGGACCTGGGTATGGGAGCTGAGCTGGAAATGCATGGAAGGGGCAGTTTCCATCTGGATGTATGGCTTTTCTGTAAGCTAGGCAATGTAAGCTAGGCAAAGGGCTGTTTGTGGGGTGGAGGAGAGGGAAAGCACAGGAGCTAAGAGAAATGGTAATTCATAACCTCCAACACAAGCAGCTTCTTCCTTTCCTCCAGAGAAGACTTTAATGCTTCCGTTGACGGATGGGTCACTGCGGCTGCGGACGGATGATGAAGACAGCTCAGCCTCGGAGGACTCCTTCTTCTCTGCAGCAGAGGTGACTTAAGTTTCAGCTGTGTCACAGTCCAGCTACTTGGAGGCGAGCCACGAAGGAACCAAGCACATCTTGGCAGAGGAAAATGATAAAACATGGAGCAACAGCCCCAAGCTGGGAGGTTCCTGATGGATGTTAGGAAAAGCCTTTTCTAATTAGGGGCATGGCGCAGCCCTTTCCAATTGGCATTTCCATGTCATCTTCCTATCTATTGTAGAAAACCTGCCATAACAGTCAGGGAAGTGCTGTAAATGTAATGTAATGTGGCTTGGTTACCTAACTTTTAGGGGATATTGAGCTGTCAGAGCTGGGACAGCTTTGAAACTGGTGGGAAAAGAAGTATCTTTGCATGAAATAATTGGCAGTGATGCAAGCTTGCTGGCTGAGGAAGGCACATCGTGCTTGTGTGCGATCTCTGAGTATGTGCAAATATCAATGAGATCATTTTGTTCTTCCCGTGTCTCTTGCCACCTCTACAGCTCTTTGACTCTCTCCACTTCGAGGAAATGCCATTCCACCTCTCTAAGCCAGTGGCAGCATATGAAGAAGCTTTGCAGTTAGTGAAAGAAGGGAAAGTTGCATGCCGGACACTGAGGTGAACACAGCTGGAGTTGTGGGTATTTGTGTCAAGGCTCCTTTGAGCAGTGTGAACACATCATTTGCCTCTGAGCAGCCCTTTAACCAGAATAACCCTGTGTGGTCAGAAACTCTGAGCATCCTTCCTGCTCATTCAGACTTCCCAGGGAAGTAGCCCCAGATTTTAGGACACAGATTCAGAAAGGAGAATTGTCCCAGGAAATTAGTAGTGGGAGATGTGACTGCTGTGGGAGGCTGGTAGGCAGAGTCCTGTGCTGTAACAGCCTTTGCGGAGGTGCTCTGATCCCCCAGGGAGCTGTACAAAGGGAATGTTGTTACTTTCTCCTAGGCACAGACCGGGGGTTTACTTTTTGTTTTGGGGGCTGTAGTTGATATGAACACAGACATCAGGAGAGCCGGAATTTATGCAGTCCTTCCTCTTTACCTCTAGGACAGAGCTCCTTGGCTGCTACAGTGACCAGGATTTCCTGGCAAAGCTGCACTGCGTCAGGCAGGCCTTCCAGGTGAGAATGGCTCCTGGGTTCCTGCAGCACTCTGCTGTCAGCAGTGTGTTCTCCTCCAGCAGCACAGGGGTGAAGGCTTTGCCTCTCTAAAGCAAATCAAAGCAGCAACCTAAGCTTCCCTTGCTTAATTCTGCAAGGGCATTAAGCAATCCCATCCTGAGCAGTTTGATTTGGAGAGCAGTGGTTATGTAGCTGCTGATGCTTAGTTCTGGGAATCAAAGATTTGGGAATTTCAGAGCTGCCCAGAAGCTGGTGCTCTCACTTAAGAGCTTTTCACTGGGCTGCAGTCAAACCTCTGAGGTGGGGAAGGATGGTTTCTTTCTCCTTACCACAATCCTTTTCCTGGCAATGCATGCCTAGAACCTGAAGAGCAGCTTTTGAACCCTGCCCCAGCTGCCAGGCTGTGGCCCCTGTGCCTTCCTTTTTGCCTCTTCCAGTCTTTCAGCCTGATTTTTAACTCGCTTCCTGGAGAGAGCGGTTTTGTTTTCTACACTCCAGCTTATTAAAGGTTGATGTGGTGTCTGAAGCATTCACTGCTTCGTGTCGTGTCCTTTCTTGATCCCAGCTCAGAATTCATGTAGGTGTATGTGCTCATAGGTTTCTTATGTTCCCTTTGCAGGAGCTGCTGGAGGATGAAAGCAATCAATTGTTTTTTGGGGAGGTTGGGAAACAAATGGTGATAGGACTGATGACAAAAGCTGAGAAGGTAAGAAGTTTGTATAACAACTAAGCGGTGTCGTGAGCACAGAGACACTTGTTCTTTCATCCCAACCAGAGTTTGAACAGTGTGTTGGAAGAAGAAAACTTCGATCTGTGTGCTGGTGACTAGTGATAAATACCTGTGCTTTTAATCTTGTTTAACCAGATTCTCTGGAAAGAGCTGTTCTGTGCATCTCCTATCCAGAATTTGATACTGTGCCTCACTGGAGAGGGTATGGTGTGTGCATCAGCAATGGCAGCATCTCAAGCGATATTGGAAAGGGAGAAGATAACAAACCTTTGCATCAGTGATGTAGCAGTTCAGATAGCTGGCTTAGTCACTTGGTCACCCCCTGAACAGGGAGATTGTTGCTTGCACAGCATTAGTCCCTTAGTGGCTCAGTTTTTGCATATAGGTGACAGGTCTTTAGCTGCTAGAAAGTGGAGCAATGTAGGTGTGTAGGTGCTTTGAGCCACAGCTGAGCCTGGGGCCATCCACACCTCCAAAAAAAAAAATGCTCTCTTTCTCCATAAAGAGTGTTTTGGCTAAAAGCTTTATGAAGTCACATGCATTTATGTTGATGTAAGCTCAGAGGAGACAAACTCTGGTGCCTGCATAGCTGTTGCACCTTCTGAAGTGTTCTGTTTCTCTGCTCTCCCAGAATCCCAAAGCTTTTCTGGAAAGCTATGAGGAGATGCTGCATTATGCACTGAAGCAAGAGACCTGGCCAACCACTCAGCTGGAGCTGGAGGGAAGAGGGGTTGGTAAAAGACATTATCTCTACAAACTTGCAGAGGAGTTGGAAGATAATGGATATGTAGGAGCAGCCTAGGAGTGAAAGAACCGCTGCTGAAATACTATTACATTGTGTACTTTGGCTCATTGCATTTTGTTACTTCAAACCAAAAAAGTAAAGTCCATCTCTTTTCTTTAACCCTGTTCCCTTTACAGACTGTTCTGTTCTCTGACAGGTGGTGTGCATGAGTTTCTTTGATATTGTGCTGGACTTCATCCTCATGGATGCTTTTGAGGATCTGGAGAACCCACCCTCCTCTGTGCTGGCTGTGCTGCGCAACCGCTGGCTCTCCGACAGCTTCAAGGAGACAGTGAGTAAATGGGGAGTTAAACTTGTGCTGAGTGTGAGATTACAGGGCCAAGGCTGGGAAAGAGTAGAACCTCAGCTGTCCTGGCTGAGCTGAATTCTCTCTTTAGAAATACCAGGCTTTCATGAAGCTCTAAACAACAATCTTCTGGTACAGGTAAACTGTTTACAGGAAAGCTTTCCCTATTTTGAAAGCTCCAATAGATTTACTTCTCTAATGGCCCTTATCAGTGATGCTAAATGATGACAGTGCATGTTTTCATGAAAGAAAATGAGAAGATCAGAATGTAGGGAAAAACGTGTGGTTTTGTGCACTTGGCCGTTCATTCTGGTGGTACCTCAGCAGCTCCTGTGGCTCCAGTGGCAGTGCTTTCCACTAGTCCTGGCCCCTAGCTGTGTATTTAAGACTGATTAGTTTCATAGAGTTGTTGGGAGGCACCTTTCAACAGCTGTCTGCTTCCAGTCTGCATGCTGGGGGGTTTGGTAACCAGATCAGGTCATACTTTGGCTTTTCTGGAAGGGATCTGGAGTAGTTAAATCTGCTTGGTTGAGATGGTCTCTCTCTGTTAATCGTAGGCTCTAGCAACTGCCTGCTGGTCAGTTCTGAAAGCAAAAAGGAGGCTTCTGATGGTAAGTAAACCTAAAAGGGAAAAAATCTAATGTATTTGAAGCTGCAAACACCCAGCTGTTGACAAAATGCAAAATTGCGGTGATGTAACACTGAATCACATTCTCTGTGATGCTTTAGAGCACTGGGGTCCTGCTGTTGTTGCTCCAGTATTGCCATACCAGTATTTTACTGAATCAGATGGAGTTTATTCTCCCTTTTTCTTAATGTGAGGATTCAAAAGACAACATTTTCTGTCTGGTATTCCTTCTCCCTGCTCACAGTACCATAGGAATGGTCACAGGCTCCAAGCAACAGGGGGCTGCTCCTGAACTGTAGTTTCTGTGCTGGAATGAATGGCTCCTGCACTTCTCTGCTTCTCAGCACTGATTGCTGAGTAGCTATTACTTGATGTATTTCCCTTAAATCTGTGGCTTTCTGAAGTTTCACAGCAGATGAGTTCATGGACCTGTGGAACAGGAAGCTGCAACTTCACAACCTCAGTTCTGCCACAGGGTCTGTGGCCTCTGGCAAGTTTTCAACTCCTGTCCCACAGCTAGCTGGTACAAGGAGGTTTGCCTGATGAGATGGTACAAACTGAAATGAGAGCATTGAGAGTTGTATTGCTGCTGCCATGCAGTAGCTCTGTCTTGGATATTTACATGCCCTTTCTTGGCTTGGTCCAGATTTTCTTCTGTTTATTTTCCTCCTGTAATAGTAATTTAGCAACATGAAGACAGAAAGCTCTAGTTATAGTTCAAGGGATCTGAAAGATAAATGTAATCCTGCAGGAAGAGATGTTCTTAAGTAGCTCTTAACTTCAGTTATTGCAGTGTGGTGCTTTCTGGCAGGGAATTTGGTAGCTGATATGGAATAAGCTGCTAATTCTGAGCATGAAGAATTCTTCCTTTCCTTGTGACAGGTACCAGATGGTTTTATCTCTCATTTCTACTCCGTATCGGAGCATGTCAGTCCTGTACTAGCCTTTGGTTTTCTGGGGCCCAAGCAGCAGCTATCTGAAGTCTGCAGTTTCTTCAAGGTAAGGTGGCTTTTTTGTACCTAATTTTGTTGTGGGACTCCTGCTGTCTCCTGTCTTAAGGCTGCAGATGTGTGCTTTTGGTGACTGATTTGGCATTAGAGGAACTTGGCTCTGTACAAAAGCCTTCTATAAATGACTTTATTTTTAGATGCAGGTCACTGAATTTGGATTAGTAAGAATCCCACAGATAGCAAAAATGTGTGATGAGATTTTAGGATAACAGATTGGTTTTAGTTGGAAAGGACCTTTAAAGCTGATCCAGTTCCAACCCCCTGCCATGGGCAGGGACACCTTACACCAGATCAGGTTGCTCCAAGCCCCTGTGTCCAACCTGGCCTTGAACACTGCCAGGGATGGGGCAGCCACAGCTTCTCTGGGCACCCTGTGCCAGTGCCTCAGCACCCTCACAGGGAAAAGCTTCTTCCTAATACCTAATCTAAAGCTCCTCTCTTTCATCTTAAAGCCATTCCCCCTTGTCCTACCTCTTTGAAACTGTCAAAAGTTCCTCTCCAGATTTCTTGTAGGCACTGTTCAGGTATTGGAAGGCTGCTTTAAGGTCTCCCTGAGCCTTCTCTTCTCCAGGCTGAATGACCCCAGCTCTCTCAGCCTGTTCTCTATAGGAGATGGTGCTGCAGACCTCTGAGCATCTTCATGGTCTCCGCTGGACTTGGTATAACAGGTCCATGCCCTTCTTATGTTGGGTGCCCCAGAGCTTGTGTTGGCAGGTCGGGGGGAGATCTCCTTACTGTAAACCTTCCTTTGCTTTTGCAGCACCAGATAGTACAATACCTAAAGGACATGTTTGATTTGGACAACGTGAGATACACAACAGTGCAGTCACTGGCAGAAGACATTCTGCAGCTCTCGCGGCGGCGCAGTGAGATCCTCTTGGGATATCTGGGCACTGAGACTTCCCCGGAGATGAACGGCATGCTTCCTGGTGAAAATGAGCCGCTGAAGGAGCTCATCTGATCTGTCAGGGGAGGAAAACAGTTTTGTACAAGGACCTATCTCCTTCCGGAGATGGATAAAACTACCTGCGATGCGCTGTGGTGGCAGCAAGACTTAACACACAGCAACCTGGTGGGACCTTCTGCTTTGTGTAGCCGGTAGTGTTTGCTGGGATGGATCCAGGACCACTTGCCAGCTTATGGTTTGAATTTGTTTGTTCCACCTTTCTGTTCTTGTTATTTTTAATGTGTCATATGAACCATGAACTGCCTGGGCCCAGATTTTTGCACAATTCCCTTGGCTAGGGACAACATACACACACCCATCATACACACCCCCATTCACCTGTGTGTTCTCTGGGAGGTAATCCCTGATGTTTACGGTTGTATGTGGGAGCAGGAACATCATTGGTAAATTCTGCACTTGACCATTAGCTTCTCAAAGAGGCTTTGTTTGCTTTGGGGTTTTAATTATTGTTCTTCTCTGCTGTGTTGCTACAGACATTACTGCTGATTTTTACCTGTAGGTGTTTTAATACATGCAATGTGACTAGCAAAGGTTTCTTTCCCAAGGAGGAAGAAATACTTCTGTAAAGCACTGAAGTAAAATGCAGACTTCTATAACCAGTCTGAAGCTCTAAGGAAGTTGGTCTGTTCCCTTGATGTTGCTGCTGTTTGCAGGCCAGATGATAGGCTCTGTGCCATGGTCATCCATCCTTGCTTAGGAGATTGCTGAGGTCTATGTTTGCCGCTAAGGCAAGATACTGTGAGGAAGGGGTGGATTTGCATCCTGCCTGTGCATGCACGAAGTCTTTAATGTCCATCAAAGTGCCTTGCTGTGTTTCAGAATGAGCCATTAGCAGGTTTTGTTAGGTAGGAGGTGTGGGGTGTACTCAAGCAGAGGGAACCAACGTGCTGTGCTGCTTATTTCTTCATGCACAACGTAGTAAGAGGTGTAGATGGTGGATGTGATGTACGAAAGGGGTTATGTGTGCAGGCAGCTGGAGAGCTGGGATCAAGCTGGTGGAGAGGAAATGACTCACGATAGTCTGTCAGTCCTGAGGATCATAACATGGTTTCGGGTATAGATCAGATGCATGTTTATGTGTGCCCTTGTAATGCTGGGACAGGCTCTTCTCCAATGATGTGATCCTGACTGCATAGCCAGCACCTGAAATCTTGCTGCTCTGGGACATGTGCTGAGTTGGATGTTAGCATAGGATAGCACCAGTGTTGCGTGCTGGACTTGCAGAATCCTGGCTTGTGTGAGGTTTGTGGTGATTTACTGAGTCCTCTCTAAATGCAGTACTGTGGATGAAGGTCAAAGGTCCAGCCTGTGCTTTCTCCTGGTTTAATCCAAAGACAGCTCCAAGTCCCAGCCTCAGAACAAGGAGGTATTCAGGGAGAAGAAAATGAGAACTTTCACAAAAACATGGGCTTCACTGTTTGTTCTCCAGACCTGATTAGTTATCCCTTCTGTCTATTCTAGGCAAAAGGCGTAAGTGTTATCTAGCCATGTCTTTATAAGGGGGACCAAAAAATGTAAGAATCTGGAGATTCCATGTGAGTAGAAAGTCAGTGCATGGGCTTGGAGAACACAAATGTCTTCTTTCTTCCCTCTAGGATATCTAATGTGGATCCTGCTGGTAAAAGCAGGAAGGAAGTAAGCAGGGAAAAAGTAAACAGGAGGATGTCAAAAGAGTAGATAAATGCTCCTGAGATGCTTGCAAGAGGGTAAGTGTAGAGTACGTAACATCTGTTGCTTTATAAGCACACCAAACTGATGTGGCTTATCCTGAAGACCACATTAATGCTGTAAACAAGACAGTGCTGAGGCAGAGGTGAGGAACAGCTGACCCAAGTGAAGCTGCATGAAATAAGCTATTATGAGGAGGATTTAAGAGGCAGCAATTGAATCTAGGAAAGGTCTCTGAGGTGTTTTGCTACTGGCAGCATGATGTGAGAGAAGGAACAGTGGATGTTGTATTAGCATGACACACCTGCTCTGTGTAAATGTGATTCAAAAATGTGTTATATTCTGAAAGCAAGTTACTTTGGGGGGAGGAAGTTTATAGTACTTCGTGCTCTTATGTGGCTGGTTTAGAAGAACGAGTAACTTCAGCAGCTTTGTATAATGGTTAAAAAGATGCTAAAATGTGAAGGTTAATGTAATAATACGGATTGTAATTCTAAAGAATCAATGCTGTTAATTTCTCATTTTTAAAGTTGTTTTATGTATATTTATTTGCTACTTTGAGTGTCTTTTGGCCTCAATGCATGAGGCAGCATGTTGTGTACTGAGAACAACACTGGCTGTGGACTTTGGTGTTTTCACACTGTGGTGGGAAAAGGGCAGTGAAACAGTGTCCCATGAAGTAACACTAACTTGCACTGCGGCTTTTTAAGCTAAGAAATTGTAAATTCCCAATTAATTAAATGGAAGAAAGACAGGGGTTTTTTTACAGCTTTATGCTTTTCCTTAGCTCTTATTGCAGATAGGGTACACTGCCCTCCCAGTGAAGGTAAACGGGAGTCTTCCCTGAGAATCTCTGCAGCTTTTTGAGTGTATGTCTGCAGAGACAAACTGATTTTCTCTTTACAGGGGAGGATGTTAAACTCTGCATGCCCTGCCCTGTCCCTGCTACTTCATTGCTGCTCTTTCTCCCTCCCTAACCCCTGTGTAGCCTGAGAGGAAAGGTGTTTGCAGCCTCCTGAAGGATACTGTTGAGATCAGTGCGGTCAGAGGAGCTGTTCCTATGGAAGAGGCTCTCCCTGACCTGAGGGGTGGTGATCAGTGACCTGCTGCCTTCAGCTCCTTTGGATGCAACCCTGAGCAGAGACTTGGGCCGCTTCCACTGATCCCAGCAAGAGCAGGGCTTGGCCCAAATGGCAACCACATACTCAGGTTTGCAGGGTAGAGTAAAAGGTGATGACCTCCTGCCCTCTGGCTTTGTAAGAGATCACAAGAAAATCCTCCTCTCCCCAGCATATTCTGTTTAGCAAGGGCAGTTCTTCAGTATTAGTAGCAGGTGAGATAGGCATTCAGGTAGAATCTCTAGAGATAAGCATTTACCTTTTTTATAATGAACCCTTATTCTCAAGGAGTTAAATCATTCTGGGCTGACTCTTGCATGATTTTAACACTGGGGATTTCAAGTGGCTTTGCAGCTATGAGATAGAATCCTTCAGTAGCTTCTGATGCTTCAACAGACCTTCAGATATGCATGGTTTTTGTTTCTTATGTGGGGGTTGTAACAAGCTTCACCAGTGGTTAAAGTACATCCTTGGTGCTTTAGCATGTATGTAGAGACTGCACCAAATGGCTCTAGGAGGGTCTTTATGATCCTTAAAGCACAAATACATTAATAAATAAGAGGAAAAATCTGCCTTGTTATCTACAGGACTAAAATGGCTTTGAAGAGCAGGACTTGTGCTGCCTCATAGAAGGAGGTGGGAAAGCAGGATATCACCCCTTTTCAGTAGAACATTCCTTTGCTGTATCTGAAACTAATGAATGTAAACTTGTGCCTATTTTTGCTTGATTTCCTAAAGGTGTACAAATCTGTTGTTTTGCTTCTTTCTTTTTTCTTTGCAGCTATTTTTTTAAATACCTTTAATCTTAGGCTGTGGGCATTCCATGTCAAATAAAACTTTCCTTCATGACTGTGGCTTTTGTTTCTAAATTCTGTGGTGAAACTTGCTAGAAACTCAGTCTCTGGTTGCTGATGTAGGTGACAGTTGTGTGACATTTCTGGTGTTAGTGATGGTATGAAACAAGGCTGACTTTTCCTGGAGTCAGAGTGCTAAACGCAGGTTTTCGTGGTCTATGGGTTTGTTTGCATGGGGACTCTTGCTGCTTCTAGTGAAGACAAGCCTGTGGATGAAGCAGGTTCTAAACCAAGACAATTCATTGCATGTTGAGCAGTGGTTGAAAGCTAGGCTTTCATTTCTGAGCTGTTTCTGGCTCTGTGGTGGTTCGGTTGTGTTTGGGTGTGATGTGGGCAGGCCAGCAGGCTCTGATAAAGTGATAACAGAAATCCCAGCGAGGAGCAGAATCTCTTCAACACTGTCCAAGTTCTTGTAGCATTCTTACCAGCCTCCTAAACGGTGTGAAAGAAACCCAGCTAAAGCCTGTGGGTTGGTATCAGAGGTGCCCATCTGCTAAGCAACTCAGGAAACTCGTCTCAATCATAGCATGCTTAAATACTTTCCTTTTCGAATGGGGTAGAAACCAGACTGAAGCAGGCAGGCTCCTTGCTTCCACAGTGATTAAGGTTCCATCCATACACTTAATACAAGCCAGCCCCGGTTAGCGTTAATGCAAGTCTGTCATGAACTGGGATATATGCAAATAAAACCTTCATGAATAGGAAGGTTTCTGTCTCATGCCACACCCTGAACGTTGGTTGGAAGAGTTAAAAGGAGTTTGTCTCGGTTTCCATGGTGTCAGACTGTATATTCATTCCATCTCCTACAGCAGCTTTGTGCTTTCTTATGCTGAGGGAACAGAGCAAAGGCTGCGCTGTGTATTGACACTTTCTTCTTCTGTTCAGGAAGGAGTGGGTGAATATAGCAATGAAGCCCACAATTTTCAGTACTTGTCATGGTACATAGATCAAATGTAATCCACTCTGCCAGCATAACTCTATATTCAATAGCTTGGAAAGGAGGAGATTTATTTAACTCGACTATGAAAGCAGCAAATCACTCATGCTACCTCGCAGCAGCCTTCTGCAACGAACTTGACTTCTGCAGTAAATATTTGCTCTTCAAATAATAAGACTTTATTGCTATTTTAATTCCTGCAATGGGGGGAAGCGTGTCAGCTTTGAAGAACCTGGTGGAATTAATGGGACATAATCATCATTGCTATCTAAGGTATTTCACAACTGCAGGAAAAGGAGCTTTCTCCCTGTTTGGGTGAACGTGTGGGGGGATAGAAACCCTTTCCTGACATATATACAAATTAAAGGCACCCTCTTGCCTGTGTTCATCACTTGTGCTGCTCTTGCATATTATTCTGACAGGAATAAACCATAAGTTTTACCTTATAAAACAGTTCGATGTGCTCATGTAAAGGTGACTTTGCCTTCTGCAACCTTTCCTGTGCGATGCTGCTCCTGGATCTCACTTGTGGAGTGCTGCAGTTTGTGTTCTGGGGGTTTGGGCTCCTCAGGTAAGTATTACCCTCTGCGGTCACGTTGATTTCAATTTGGTCTTCCAAGGGGCTGATTGCAGTGGTCAAAGTTAGTTGGAGAGGGGACAAAAGGTTATTACCTTTAGACCAGGTGGTGCCTGGTCTTTGCAATGCCTTTTGAAGGGTGGACTTTGTTTTCTGCCAGGACTTTACTTCAGGATTTTCATGTGTGCATGTCCGCTGGTCCTTTATAGAGCTATAAAGGAGATGTGGCTATTGAAACAAGGATTAAAAAGGGCATTTTCAATTTTGGAGAGGTTATAAATTGGAATTCATCGCCTGTGTGTTGAGCTAAGGAATGGGCTTAAGCGATGCAGGAATCCTGTGCTGTGGTAACACCGTTTATAAAATGAAGGCTTCTCTTCACCACCCTTTAAAGGGCGACAGGACACAAGGGCATTGTGCTTCACTGACAGCAGGTGAAGGGGATGAAGCAGCTCCCCCAGCACCAGCCCCACGCAGCCCCTCCCACGGCGGGCACCGCACGGCAGCAGGCGGGGGAGGAGGGCTCGTCACAGGCGCTGCTGCCCGGGGGCCCGGCCGGAGCGGGGCTGCGGGGGCACCGGGCGCCATTGGACCCCTCAGCGAGCCCCTGCCTCAGCCACCGAGGCGGCGCAGCTGGCTAGCGGCAAGGGAAGCTGGTCATTGGCTGATCTGCAGCACTCCTTTCGCCAATGATTTAAGGCAATGCCACCCGCCTTTCTTCCGATTGGCTTTTCCGCCCCCTGCGCCCTCCTCCTATTGGACGCCGATGTTAGTGGCTTATTGGTTTTGCCGCTCCCCGGGCTGGGTTTTTAATTGGGTGACTATGGGTTGGCCGGCGCCTCACCTGCCGCGCAGCGTCATTGGGCCGCCGTTCTCCGCGCTCCCGCCCATTGGTCTCACCGCCCCTTAAGTAGGTTCTGATTGGCCGCAGTGGCCCGGCCCGGTATCCGGGTAAGATGGCCGCAGTCGGTGAGTGCTCGCTGCCCGCTCCGTGGCGGCCGGTCTCCCTCACTCACGTCGAGTATCCCGCAGGTAAAGCTCCGCCTCACCCCAACCCCGCTGCCCGCCGCTTCGTTGCCTGCGACGGGGCCCCTCCCGCCGCTCCACGGCACCCCCGAGGGCCGGGATGGCAGCTGCGAAATAGTGAGCCATTGAGCGGCCGGCCGGAGGCGGCGGGGCGCGCGTGCGCCGGGGCGCGCTGCCACATAGTGAGCCACGGTTTGGGGATGGTGGGGGGGGGGAACGGGACGGGACTGGGCGCTGCGCATGCGCTGGGCTCGGGGAGTACCGGGTCCCGGCTGGTGAAGGGGCCCGGGGCGGGCGGCCCCGTCCCGGAGCCGTGGGGCCCCCCCCTCTCGCCGCCCTGCACTCCCCACACCGCGGCTTCACCCGCTCCGCGGCCCCCCCGGACGTGGGAGGCTGCCCCTAGGCTTGGAGATGTGGGTCCCACCTGGGGCACCCCACAGCAGCAGGGTAGGGGTGGGTGCCCCCCTCCTCGGCCCGCTGTTGGGTGTGTGGGTGATGGTGGGGTCTGAGGTGGTGTGGTAGGAGGCAGGCTGGCTGCGGTGTGTCCCTGTGGCATGGTGGGGTCTCTGCCTCTGAGATGGGCCTGGCTGCCAGGCAGGGTCTGTTGGAGTGAGTCCAGAGGAGGCCATGAGGGTGATGAGGGGCTGGAGCAGCTCCTGTATGGAGACAGGCTGAGAACATGGGGCTGTTCAACGTGGAGAAGAGAAACTGCGTGGAGACCTCACAGCAGCTTCCAGTGCCTGAAGAGGGACTCTTCATCAGGGACTGTAGTGGTAGGGCAAGGGGTGGTGGGCTTAAGCAGGAGAGCTCTAGTTCAGCTGTAAGACAGAAGCTCTTCCCTGTGAGGGTGCTGAGGCGCTGGCACAGGGTGCGCAGAGAAGCTGTGGCTGCCCCATCCCTGGCAGTGCTCAAGGCCAGGTTGGACACAGGGCTTGGAGCAAGCTGCTCCAGTGGAAGGGGTCCCTGCCCGTGGCAGGGGTTGGAACTGGATCAGCTTTAAAGGCGCTTTCCAACCCAAACCATTCTGATTCCCTGGCTGTGCTGGGAGCAGGCAGCACTGGGGTTAATGCCAGGAGCATGGCAGGCACAGGGCTCCATTCAGGTCAGCTCCTGGTGAGGTGGGTTTGGGTACAGTGAGTGTTGAGAAGCAGCTGGTGCCATCGTGCAGGATGCGCTGTTCCAGCTGTGGCAGTGGTGTGATCCACTGAGCTCCTGCATCACGGCACTGCATGCCAGCAGCCTGCCTGCCCGTGTTGTGGTAGGGAGAATCCCTGATCCATCCTTGTGCAAGAGCAAATGGGTCTGTGTATGGCTAGCAGTTGTCTAAGCAGTGTCTATTAGTAACTGCTCTTTGGGAGCTCCTCTTTAGATGATTTGTGCTGGTTTTGGGTGAGATTGAAAAGAATGGTTCTTGGCTGTTTGTTGGGATAAAAGAGAACGGAAAAAATCAGGGTATGAATTGTCAGAGCATTAGTATTGACAATCAGGTCAAACTCAGATCTGGTGGTAACTGTGTTCTCAGCATTGCTGGTTCTCCTCCCAGGTCCCTAACTTGCCATAGAGTGTTGCTGTATGTCCTATTCAGTAGTGGGGTTTTGATTCCTGATGAGAGCTCCTCAGTAGTGCAATACCTAAAGCTTCTGAAGTGCCTGGGGTTCTTTTGGGTTGGAAATACCCATTTAGCCAGGAGACTTGAAGGGTGACAACACTGAAAATGTCTAACAGTGGAAATGTATTGTTTCTTGTCATCATTGTGTTCCATCCTCCCCATATGTCTGGTTTGTGGTTTTCTGTGATGCTTTATGTGAAAGATTGGTGTTTCCTCTCCTGTGTCGCATTTTCCTTCACCCTTTATGTTCTTGTGCCATCCAGCTTCTCAGATATATTAATGTGATAGTTTGGGGGAGATGAGTGCAGAATCTTTCCACTGGTATTGATATATTCATCTTTGAATCTCATCTCCTTATCTGAACCTGGCAGCATACACAGAGCGACCTGTGCGTTACTTGTTGGATTGCTTTGGGAAATGTAGATGGTTCAAATTGCAGCACAAATGTTATCTGTCACATCTTAAAGAAACTGACATAACATGATCATTTTCTTTCTGCATTGAGTGCTTTTACATGGGCAAATGGAGAAGATGATTATGTGGAGGGGCTAAATCACCGAGATTAAGGTTATGTATTGAGATGAACACTATGGTTTGGACAAAACATAATTATGGAAGGCTGTGAAGTAGAGGCAAAGGACTAAAACATTAAAATAGCTGGAGGTACAGAAATGTCTTAGTTTATTTTCATAGAATCATTTAGGTTGGAAAAGACCTTTAAGACAGAAATGCGTGTCTTGTAGTGAGGGGACCAGAACTGAGCACAGGATTCGAGGTGTGGCCTCACCAGTGCCCAGTGCAGGGCGCTGATCACTGCCCTGGCCGTGATGATACAGACCAGGATGCTGTTGGCTTCTTGGCTGCCTGGGCACAAACTGCTTGTGTTCAGCTCTGTCAGTCAGCACTCCCAGGTCCTTTTCCATGAGCAGCTTTCCAGCCACTCTTCCCCAAGCCTGCATGGGGTTGTTGTGGCCCAAGTGCAGGACCCGGCACTTTGCTTTGTTGAACCTCATAGAATTGGCCTCAGCCCATCGATCCAGCCTGTCCAGATCCCTCTGCAGAGATTCCTGTCCTACAGCAGATCAACACTGCCACCAAATCTGGTGTCATCTGCAGTCTTACTGAGCATGCTGTCGGTCCCCACGTCCAGAGCACTGATAAAGATATTAAACAGAACTGGCCCAGCACTGAGCCCTGGGGGGCACCACTTGTGACCAGCCACCAGTAGGATTTAACTCCAGTCACCACCATTCTTTGGGCTCTGCCACCCAGCCAGAGAATACCCCCATCCATGAGCAGCCGGTTTCTGCAGGAGAATGCTGTAGGAAGCTGTGTCAAAGGCTTTTTAAAGTCTAGCTGGACAACGTTTTAGTCTGGACAGATGAATTGCAGTAAGATGGTAGGTCTGATATCGTTACCCGGATTTGGGGAAGTGTTCTAACTGTATTTAGAAAGCTGTTTACAGTCTGTATACAGCTCAAGTCCAGGTCCATTAAAGCTGGTAGCTAATGTATATTTATAAAATAGTGATGTTGGCAGTGTGCTCAGCACAATGGAGTTAATGTAGCCTTGTGCTGATAGAGAGGGGTCAGAATAAGAAATAAGATCCTGCTTTTACCAGCATGAATTATTAAGCTGTCTTGGCATGTCATACACTGCTGCGTGGCAAACACATTCTGCTTTGGCTCATCCCAGAGGCTGCTGGCCTGGAAAGCAGCGTGCTGAGCTGCTGTGGCAACCAGCTCTGAAACACATCTCCTGTCTTTAAAGACTTCAGCGCAGAACTGCTGTCATCCCAGCTTTCATCTGCCGGGAGCGATGGTCCCTCTCACTGTGACCAGGTGAAAAGCAGCCACTGCTGATTTGTCAGCCCATTTTTGGCTTCTGCTTGTAAATGTGAAGGGGAGAGGTGTCTCCAGACGGGTGCTCATGGTCCCTGTCTTTATCTCACGTTTCCTTATCAATAGTGATATAGTGGGAAATGCCAAATACGCATCGTGTGGCTGCTCAGTTCTCCTGCCATGTCAGCTTTGAGCAAGAACAAATGAGAAACAGTGGATGAATGCTGTGCTAGTCAACTCCAAACTGGTCGAAGTAATGTGATCTTGGAGGCCTGTGTGAAATATTACCCATAGTAATGAAGATCCAAACACAGGGAAAAGCAGCCAGTAATGCCAGTGTTAGTTGACAGTATGTTAAAGCACACTGCTGAGAGGATGCGTAAGAAATACCATACTGATATCGCTTTGAGAAATGTTTGATCCTGGTGCTTTTTATATCAGCAGCTACTTTGAGATGAAGAAGTGTTCTGGCAGTGCTGGGTTGCTGGCAGGTAGGCAGGAATAATCCTTCTTCTGTATATCTTTCCAGTAATCAGCTGGTGATTGCATCAGGATTGTTAAGTCCTTTGATGGATATATAAAAGCTATACTCTGAAAATGTCTAATTGCTCTTTGAACCCATTTCCGCTCTGGATATCGCAATATCTTTGGCTCTGACTTAATGTGGTTGTTTCTTTTCTGCTTTTAAGTCCACTGCTCAGTAATTTCATCAAACCCTCTCTTTCTCATGTGTACTGAGAGGTAACAAACATTTGCTGTCTGCTTCTCCTTATCATTCATGCTTTATGGAAAGGTTTTTATCCTTTTTCCTTTTTCAGCTAAAAATCGGAGCCATTTTCTGAATGGCTGCTGCACACTTGTTATCTCTGTCCCCTTTCTATCAGCCTTTCTGTGTTTACTATCCGTGTTTAGATAGTGACACCAAAATAGCATAATAGCTTTGTAGTGCTGTAATACTAACTTACGTTTTGCTCTTTAAGACGCCTTTCTTGCCTTTTTTGACTGCTGCAGAGCACTGGATACGATTCTGAACGTATTGGCTCGCGCGAAGCCTGAGGGTATTGTTTGACGATAAACTAGATCCTGCCGTGTTCATATACTCAAAGTTGTGTTTTCTCGCATGCAGCGCTTTGCATGCGATGAGACTGTGTTGCAGGCTTAAAACTCATCTTCAGGGACTTCCTGTCTGCAGGGTGAGTTTCACTGGAGAAACACGGAGTTCCTGCTTTGTTTGGGGTTTTGATTATTATTTGGAGAAAAGAACAACAACTTCCTCTCTTCAGTGCAGCTGGGATTCCTAAAGCTCTGGCACTGCCTGGACCTCCTCTGCTCCCATACAATCATCAGACACATTCTTTAAGGAGAGAAACCTGCCAAACCCTTTCTCTGCGGAATGACAGAGAATCTTCCTGCTTTCTCAGTTGCAGATGTGGAGAGGCAAGTGTGCAGAATCAACCCATCGAAGCCAAGGTGCTCGTGCTGTGTGTGTGTTTTGGCTCAGCAGGTCTTGTTGCTATTCAGGATCAGCACGTGTTGCTCCTATAGGAATGTTTGTTCTGATAACCCTTGCTGTGATTCCTGCTCAGGGTGGTAGCTCAGCAGGCAGGGCTCAGTTTGTAGCCAAGTAATAGCTGTTGAAAGAAGCAGATACCACTTAGTTGTTTGGGTTCTTTAATGTGGGGGTTTACATTTCATCTTCCTGCAGAAGTTTCATTTCTGATACCTTTTTATGCCATAATCTAAAGCCTCCTGTAGATATTTTTATGTCCCCCAGCTTGTGATATCAGGATATGCCCAAGTAAAGGGAATGATGGTCCACCATGAACATTTGCTTGTGTAAATGCATGCGACGCACATACCCTGTGTTATCTGTGCAGTTTGCACACATGCATTTAGTCAAGCACACGCACGACCAGCAGCAGTGCCACAAATAGATGCTTCAATAGGAAGTGGTGATGGTGAAGCTAGATCTTGTGGTAGGATGTGGTTAGTGCTGTTGATTCATATTTTCACATTATATACAGGTTAAGCTAATGTGGTAAAGCTTGGATATTTCCACGGAAAGAGAGCTGGGTGAAGTGTTGAATTGGAGCAGAAGTAGATGCTGAATGAAGGCTGAAAAAGTCCAGTGTGCTTCTGAGCTATGTTTAATGTTTCACCTATTTAGTTCTTGGGTGCCCAAAAATGAGGCAGGTGGGGGTTCTATTTTTGCCTCTTGAGCCACAAATGATGTCCAGAGAAGGCTGCACTTAAAAAAGGGAGAATTTAAACCAACCCCCAAGCTGTATATTAAACAGATTGTCCTTTTGCATTTTGTAAGAGGCTTTGTCTCTGTTCTCACTGGTTGGAGGAATTGCTTTAAATTCCCGTGTTGGTAAAAGGAAGGAAAATGAATTGTTATAAAAAGATGTGTGTGGGAACCTGCTTGCTGGGTCTGACTGGACTGCAGGCAGTCAGCTCTCCTGCACATCCCCTTTCCCTGGGAATAGGTCTCTGAGCACACTGGAGTGTGAGTGTGGGTAGGAGCAATACAGCAATCACGCTCCGGGGCCCTGGGATCAGCACTGACCTTTCTCTCCGAGCTTGCTTTGCCTCCTTCACGGGGGATTTCCAGTCATTTTGGAGCTGGGTTGGTGCAGCTCTGCCTTGAACTGCTAATCCAGTGAGTATGTTTGGGATGGTGTTACTGAGTTCATCTCCCAGGGCATAGCACAAGTGCTGCCTTCTGTTAGTGCACAGCTATTTATTTGCCTCCTCCCCTAGAAGAAGTGGCTTCACAATGTAATTTCTGTTTGATTGCTATTAGTCACAGTAATATGAAGTATTACTAATGCTATCTCTGTTCTATTTTAAATGGACAGTTGATACATTTGGGGAACTATTGTGTTAAGATTGTCTGAGGGAAGGATTTGGTCCTCTGCCTGAAGGCAGTATCTGGGAGTGATAGTTTCTGGTTCTCTTCAGTTTCGAGTGTGGGTTGTGTGCCAGTGAAGTCCAAGTGGCTTGATTTATTGGGTATATTATTATACATATTGAATTTGGTACTGCTGATGCTATTTAAAGTGAAAGACTGCCTCCTGAAGTATTCTTCCACCATCTGCACAAGAAATAGAACCCCTCTGAGAAGATAAATAATCTGGTTTGGTTTCTGCATGACAAAATTATGGCTTATAGTCTTGAAGTGCTAAGCCTTTATGTACCAGGGATTAACAGTGAAGGATCTGGAGCGTGGTGATTTCTCAATGATGAGCCATCTTCAGCTGGTAACACTAGAACTGGGACTCTTGGAAAGCATTCCTAAGGCTTTTGGGGTAGTTTCGGTTGGTGGTTTGTCTCATGAATTCCCTCATCAGTTGAGACTTAATTTAAGAATTAATTTTGTTGAGAGTTTGTGATTTATATGAAACCATAAGGGGCTTGATTCTCTATTGCCAGGTAACTGATACTGTCACATCCACTTTGCATTACCATAATACATTGCTGTTTTGCTTTGGGAACACTTGGAACCTACCTGATGCAAGGCAAACCTGCCTTATCATGCAAGAAAAAAACCCCATTTCAGTGTCTTCTAATGCTTTTCAGGTAAAAACAAACCGGATCCTCTCTTTCGAGTGAAACCCCAGTGTTCTTGGGGGTTTTGTCCTCCAAGTCCCCCTAATTTCACTGGTGTTGCAAACTAAACCTCCTGCTGCTAATGTTGCTGGTGCCCAAACTTAACCCAGAGCCTGGAATTCAGGAGGGATCTGCATGCTGTACCTGATGAAACCACAGTTATGCTGCAATAACATCAGCAGCGTGAACTTTGTAGCAGTGCAATAACTTTTTTAATCAGCTCCAGTATTTGGAGGTTGAGGTTAAAGTCCATTTTGCCAAGTGCTGTTTAAAATGTGGGTGCGTGGGCTGGGGAGACTCAGGCTCTTGCAGTGGAATTGATCTAGGAATGAATCCAATGCTCAGCCTTGCAAAGGCGTCCTGTTTCCTTCTGGGAGGAGGGAGGAAGGGTAAATGTATGTGGGGGCTGAGCCTTTTGTGTTCAGTGATGGGATGGAGAAGATCTGAGAACCAATATAGAAAGTACCATCTCTCTTATGGTGGTCAGTAGGTTCATTCTGCATTTTGCAGCAACTACTGTCTGGTAGATAGTTCTCGTTCTCCTGATGGGAACTGCTGATCTTTTAGCAAAATTACTTGTGATAATTTTTTGTTTCCTTGGAATTTATGCTGACGTCTTCTCTCCAAATACTGTTGTATGTGTTCTTTTCCATAGAACACAGGCAAGAGAAGCTTAGATCATAGCTGCTCTTTACTGCTGCTTGCCTACTTCTGTGTCTGTGATAGCTCAGGATAAAGGTTTTGAGGTACCTTATGACCTCTTGTGAGGTCCTGTTGTGGTTCCCCAGTTCTCTCTGGGGGGGTAACTACACTCTTAGCTATAGGGGTGGAAGCCTAAAGTCACTTCAATGTGATACCTGTGGGCTACTTGTTAAAAAGCAGTGAGTTTTCTCCCTTTATCTCCTGCTATGTTTAGCTCTTTATTTCCTCCCCGTTTTGCTAATGCTAGTGTTCATGCAGACACATGGTGAGACAGATTAGGGAGCTGATCCAGCTGAAAAGTAACCCATTTTAGAAAGGGAGTGGGAAAGGATTTCTTTGGGGAGTGTTTGCTGGTAGTTACTGGCATTGGGAGGCAACATCAATGAGGGAGAGGGAAAGATACTGCCTCCTTACCTTGAATTCAGGTGACTCTGGGCCCACACCCATGGTCATTGTTGTAAGCTGGCTGGCAGGAATCTCTGCTGAGTGATGCCAAGTTCCTCTCATCCCTGCTTTTGAAGCCACATGCAAGCAAGCGCTGCTGTCCTTGCCTGGGCTCCTCTCGGGCTGGAGCAGCAGTAGGCAGTCTGCAGAAGACAGACTTCCTGCAGTGCTGAGCTTGCCCCTCTGCTCTCAGTGATTCAGAACACAAAGTGACCCATGCTCTGGTGGCTGGCAAGTGCTTGTGAAGTTCACACTGATTTGTTTCTCTTGTTTGTTTCCCTAGGTGATTTCTCTGGTCAGCTTTTAGCTTATTTGAGTCTCGGTCCAATATTCATTATTGTTGGCTTTGTAACGCTCATCATATTCAAGAGAGAGCTTCACACGGTGAGTCCTCCTCTCCCTTCCCAGCTTCTCCTTATGGCAAAAGTTTTTTCCTTTGTCACCTGGTGTTCCTGTATTCACACTTCTTTTCCTCTCTGTAAAGAGCAAGCTTAGGTAGGGTGATCTTCCTGCCAAAGAACAGCAGGAGACACTTATCACTTGTACCAGCTCAAAAGACTGCTTAGCCTTTGCTAACATGTGTTACTGTGTGGTATGTTTTGGGTAGTATTTGTCCAAAACCATCAAGGGAGATGTCCAAGGAGCTAGAGTGCTCTTGCAGAGTGAGAACACTCCCAGGATCCAATAGGATCATAGATAGCACTAGTAGGTTCCTGCAAGATGGGCAGCATATACAGGAGATGATGTCTGTAACTCAGTCGGATGTGCTTCATTTCAACTACTGAGGCAGAAAAGGCGATACCAAATAAAACTTAGATTCCCAAGGGACTGGATCTGTCTGTGAGGGCAGCTGTCCCTGGTATTTGATTCAGAGCTGGGAAGAAGAGGTTTGCTTCTGCCCAAATGACCAACAAGGGACTCTTGTCATACATAAGACATGATGCTTTCTGCCTGCTCTGACAGGTAGCTGGGAATCGGCGTCATGGATAAATTCCCTTTAGGAGGTATAAACCTCTTGTGAAACTTGCCCTCAGTAAACAGATAAATAGGGGCCAGTGAAAGGGTTTTGGCAGCAGATTTCTAATATAGGGCCACGGTGTCATGGGAACCAGTGGCTCAAGGGACCTGGAATGGGACAAGGAGGTTAAGCCGATTCTAGCTAGGAGAGGCAGCTGTTAAGTTTTGGCAGCTCGGAGGTTTCTTGTTGACCCAAAAGAGAGACTAACCTAAAGCAACTATTGCGCAAACCCATGAGGGTTTGAATACAGGGGCTTGTAAGGTGTTGGTAGGGAGACAAGCATTGAAGTTGGTTTCCAGTTCTGTATGTGGGAAATCACCATTGAGCTGGAGAGGGATGTGAGCTGGCCTGCAGCAGCCTGAGCCATAGCTCAGGACACAGAGTGAGAAGCTGCTTCATCATCTGGAATGGGACCGAGTGTTAAGGAGGCAGAGTATCAGCAGCAGCTGGGAATTTGATCACAGCAGCAGGACTGACTCAGGGGAGGTGTGTGGAGTGTGGAATTAAAGAGTAAAAATAACTGCTGCCAGTCTGATGGAGTTCAGAATGGGACTGCATTGTAGGCTGAAGACAGCAACTTCCAGATGAAAATACTCAGAAGAGGGAAAAGCCAGAAAGCCTAGAAGTCACCTTTTTAGGGCTATTTACCCAAATAACAGTGCGTGCACTCCCCCTGTTGGTTGATTGGGAAAGGCAGTCCCCTAAAACCTGCCCTGTTTCCCTTGCTGGTGAAAGGATGCTAACAAAATTGTTACCCAGCCTCATAACAATCTCTTTCTGTGTATCATCTGAAAAGCTGCATATACTCAATGATAACAATCTCTTTCTGAAGCTGCATATACACAATGTGTTGCCAAATATACAGAGTGGGCTGAAAAAGAAATGCTTTTCTTCCTCAGGTAGAGAACTTTGAAGCCATTGCTTTTAACTCTAGTAGTCAAAAAAGAAACATATGGTTTGGGCTTTTCTCAACAGAGAGAGCCTGGTAAGTGGGTGGATCTCCTACATAGGATGACATGGTTGTCTTGCCTTCACAGATCTCTTTCTTGGGAGGGCTGGCATTCAATGAGGGAGTGAACTGGTTAATAAAACATGTAATCCGGGAGCCTCGGCCCTGTGAAGGTATGGAATGACCCAGTGGTGTCCTGGTGTTGAGTTTTGGAATGCTAACTGGGCGGGGGGGGCTGGGTTAGAGGGTGTTTTCCATTTGCCTCATGTTGGCTTTGGATGTTTGGGTGCAAGAGGGCTGGCAGAGCCATCTGAGCAGAGCCGTGTCCTGTGAGCTCATGTGTGCATACTGCAGCAGGATGGGCTGGCTTCGCATCCGGAGCATTCCAGCTGCTATGGACAGAGTAGACCTTGACCATACTCTTTTTTTCTTCTCTTCCCAGAAGCCCATTCAACAGTGACCACAAAATATGGGATGCCGTCCAGCCACTCCCAATTCATGTGGTTTTTCTCTGTCTATTCCTTTCTGTTCCTTTATTTAAGGTAAAAATTCAGTGTCAGGTTTTGGCTGTTACTGTGTTGAAACACCGGAACTAGATGGCTCCCTTGCTGTGTGCCGCTTCAGTGGCATATGGGATGAAATCTAAGGAACTGCACAATTTACTGTGGCTAGGGTGGATGAAGCATGTCTGTCTCCATCTGAAGTTAGGATTGAAGGGTATGGGTGGGCTTCCCATGCCTATCTGGGTACAGGTCTCCTGATCTGCCTTTTCTAAGCTGTGATGATCCACCAGTGTGAGGGAAGAGGGGGGGAATAGGGAGGAGGAAAGAAGAGCTGCTTTCTCATGTGTCTACTCAGTTTTGTCAGTGGGGTTATCTGCACTCATTCAGGTAGTATCTGTTGCCCACTTCCATGACCTTTTAGTTCATCTCCTTTCCCAAATACCAGTTGTACATGCTCTGCTGTGCTGCTCTGAAATTCCTGCTGGGGCATGGCTCTGTCTTGTGGCTACAATGTGGCGGAAGACAAAACTCACAGTTCTTCCTAGCTTAGTGGATGATGGAGGGACTCTGACTTCTTGGCTCCCTGTTGCATATGCTCAGCATGTGCCTTTCCCATCAGCTGCAGTACTTGTGAGCATTCTGCCTTCCATCACAGCGATCCCTGTTAACAGCTGGAGAGGGAGAAGTGTGGCTTTCTGGCTTCTCTGTGACTGCTGCCAGTGGGACAGATTGCTGCTGGGATGGTGTCGAGCTGCCCATGACCCCACTGGAGTAGAGCTTTCCTAGGGTTTCAGAGGTAGTGAGGAGCTAAGGGGTGCTGAGCTCCCTGCCACTGTGCTAATGGCTCTCCATCTCTTTCAGAATGCACCAAACAAACAATGCGAGGTTTCTGGATTTACTATGGCGACATGTGCTGTCCATCTGCCTCGTCACAGTGGCTTTGCTAGTCTCATATAGTAGGTATGGAGCAACTGTTTGTCTTATGCTCTCATACAGTCAGTCCTGTGGCCTTTTAACAGCCAGCAGCCCTGTCATCCCTTGTCCTGCCTTTCTGATGTGATTCTTGACCGCATTGTACAAGTCAGAGCTTTGTGAGGTTGCTATGTTGCCGTGAGACAATGAGCAAGGGTGCTACATGAGCGGTGCTTCAGAAGCATTTATAAAAGCCCAAATCAGCTGAGCTTGTACCAAGTCTTCATAGGCTCCATTGCCATGCTGCAGCCTCACTGCCTTGCCCTCTTGCCAGCACTAATCATGAGAGCATTGCACCATGCCTTGGCACACCAGCACCTACAGCATGTGCATTGCTACAGTTGATCAGTGTGATTGTCTTTCTTGAGTGGTAGTTAATGAAAATGTGTGTAGCTGTTTGACTTGAAGGGTTTAGTTGTATGAAGAAGAATACAGAAAATGAATATTTGATACTTATTTTTCCCTATAGTAGATTAAAAATACATATACACACACACGTATATATAAAATGAGCTCCAGTGACTAGAGACCAGACACATTCAGGCCATGTTTTCCACAGAAAAGTACTTACCTGTTGGTGTTCTTGACTCTGCATTAGAGCTGATTCCTTATTCCTGGTTATCTTTAAAGTTCTGACAGGACAATTTCATAAGAGATATATGGTCTAATTCAAATAAAAATTAATCAGAGGAAATGCAGTGGCCTGTGCTAGGCAAAGGGTCAGAGAGGATGAGCTTAATGGCTTTGATATATGGCTGAAAAGAGTTCTGAATGTGACTCATGTCCATGCACGCAGGCTGCTGTTAATACAGGTTTCTGTTTGGCTGCAGCCTTTGTGCTGTCACATTTGAAAGCAGCAAAATCATAACAAAAATGCTGTCTGTGTTCTGAAGAATACCTTTAAGCTGCTGCTTTGGTGGCCTGGATGGGACTTGTCCTGTTGCTGGCTTTGGAGAAGTCTCTTATAGGAACCAGTGGTAATACTTCTGCAACGAATCCAGAGATGCATGAAGAAGAATGTGGATGTTTAGTGAGTTAAGCCCAAACTAAAGCCCTCTGAGCTGAAACTGCTGTAACAGGGCAGACAGTTTTTCCCATTGCTTTCCCCACTTTTTTGCCAGCTTTTTAATGAGAAAAAGATCTCCACTTTTAACATCTGGAGCATAACTCAGTCTGAGGGTCCAGTGAAATATCAGCCCTTGAGTCATGCCTCCTCTTGTTTTAAAGCTTGTCTGGTGACTCTTCTCTTCTACTGCAGGGTTTATTTGCTTTACCACACCTGGAGCCAAGTCTTGTATGGAGGTGTGGCAGGAAGCATTATGGCAGTAGCCTGGTTTGCCTTCACACAAGAGATATTAACTCCTCTCTTCCCAAGGATAGCTGCATGGTAAGTCTCTTTATTCTGTGGAGGTTCTGTTCCTGCAAGGCTGCATTCTGTGCATTGCTGGTTTGCTCATTGAATGAGTCTCTTTGCAGTGAGTTGTAACACAGGTGTAGGAGAATTACCTGGCAAAAGAGATGTTTCGTAATCAACCAGTGTCAAAGATGTACCTTGCATGTGATGCAAAACAAACATAAAGATAGTTCAGGCTCCAAGCCTTTAGTTGCAGCTGTGCAAGCCCTGACTGGAAATGGGCTGCTCAGGCTTTTATGAACCACCTAAGGTATTAGAAGAGAGAATTCCTGGGTTCTGTTCCAGTTTTCCATACTGAGTGTTGTGTAACCTACTTGTTCCTCCATGTTTTCTTGTGCATGCATATACAAACAATCCTGTATCTGTAGGTCATATGGGTGGAGGAGAGGAAGTTCAAGCAACTGTTCCCTACTCAAGTGCTGAGGTGTGGCAGAGAGCTGGAGAAGCCTTTCAAGCAGAACAGACATTTCTTAATGAATGTCTAACGACCTCATAAAAATGCAAAGGCCATTTAAATGTGAGGTAGTCTGGAAACATTGTGTAAGGAATTAAAAAGGAGAGGAGCTTTGTGATTAAATTGAACAAGGAGCCCTCTTCCCAGCCTAAAGAGTAATGGAATAGTGATGTTAAGTCCGGAGCAGGTTTTTTTTCCTGTTTGTTTCTTTTTAAATCAAAATAGTGATGGAGAAGAAGACTCATCATTTCCCTGTTTCCCCCCACCTTGCCCTTTTTCAGGCCAATTTCAGAGTTCTTTTTAATCCGAGATACCAGCCTCATTCCTAACATCCTGTGGTTTGAATACACAGTCACGAGAGCAGAAGCAAGGTAAGTTTTATTGTGGGATGGAGGAGCTGTAGCTGGTTTGACTTATCAGGTGGAGTTCGTAGTTTATTGTCTATATGTAGATAGCTGCTGTGGGTAGAATAGTGCAGAGTAAAGGACTAGCAAGTTGTGGGTTAGCTACTGCACCTGAAAGGGGAGTCTGTTGGGGTGTGTGAGATGAAAGAATGCTTCATTTCAATAGTATTTTGGCTTCCTAGCTTGTGGTTTTTGGAAGCAATTGTTTATAACCATGCACCCACGTGAGCTTGTGGACACTTAAGACCTGGTGAATGTTCTAGGTCTGTAAAGAACAGGAAGGACTCAACTCCCTGTGGAGATTGGGGCAGCTTTATTTTTGCATGGGGTTAAGCAGAGCCTTACCTTAATCCTCCCTCCTTTTGCCCACTGCCCTGGCACCCAGCAGTGGGGCTGGAGCCACCTCTCACCCTTCCCCTCTGTGTTGCTGTTGCAGAAACAGACAGCGCAAGCTGGGTACGAAGCTGCAGTGACTTGAAGCGTGGGGACCAGAGAGCGCGTTTTAACGGAGACAGACAAGAGCAGAGACCTGGGAGCAGCAAGGAGCCTTTTAACAGATGGACCAAAGGAACAGGCAGGGACCATACCCGAAACCTGAAAGCCTTTGCTCTGCTTTAGCAGCTAGCTGGATGCTCCCTGATGCATGTGGGACCGTGCAGGAGTAGAAACTCATTTTCAACACAGATGCACATTGCCGGTTGGAATGTAACATCATGTCTACGTCAGGGGCAAAGGGGGGAGAAAATGCCTGGTGTCATGTTTGGGGGAGGGAAAACCAAAAATGAATCCTTTCTGTGATTTTTTTTCTTTTTTTTTTTTTTTTTAACTTTTTCCTTTTTTTTTTTTCTCTTTTCCAGCATGAAATATACACACTATTTATTTATTTTTTTAAATGGAACTTTTGTTTCTGGGGCGGGTGAGGCCTTGACTGCGTGTTCTGGTTTTGCCTTTTTCAGCTGGGTTTTTCTTTTTGGAAGAAGAGGACAAAACTTAATCTCAAGCTGATCACGCTTCATTAGGGCTTTATTTCTCTAAGCTCCTTAGGAGGGAGGGATACGAGGATGGGGTGACCGAGGCAGAAGGGAGAGGAAGACTTTGTCCTTTCTGCAACCAGTTGGGGAGATCAAAATCAATTCCAACTGCACTTTGTACAGATAGGAAGCAAGCATAAAGGTCTGATTTTTAACACTAGTGATGGTTCGGCAGGGAAGCCTGCACGGATACCATGAAGGGGAGTGTGTGTGTGTGTGTAAAACAAAGGATAAACTGAAATATACTGACTATTATTTTTTTCCACTGCTGCTCCTGGTGTGTAATTAGCAAGAGTGTCTTTCTCAGAATCTCTTCTAGGTGGCAAGATTATTACACGTATCTCATGTTTATTCCATCTCTTCCTTTATCCTTTTATTACCTCAGGGTTGCTGTGATCTGTACAGCTTCTGTTGTACTGAGCGTGCTGCCAATGGCACTAGGAAGCCCATTGGTGAGAAGCAGTGCTGTGCTCCAGTGAGAGTCAGCCCAAAGCCTTACAAAATTCAGTTGCTTGTCTCTGTCTTGAGCACTGGATTTTTTCCTTTTTCTGTTAAAGCTTAAGGGAGGGAGTTTTAAGCATGAACAAAGTGACAACCATAAATGAATATCAAGGCAGGTGACTAATCACTAGCTCAGCTGCTGGCTGAAGTATTCCTTTGAGTCCTGTTAGCATCCACCCATGAGCTTGTCCTAGCAGAGACTCCTGCCACTTACTACATTGGCTTGGTTGGGGTTCTGCAGCAGTAACCTTGAATGCTGAACTCCTACAAGCAAGTTTTGCTTTCCATCCTTCTTCCGTTGGGATTCTGTGTCTGGCCAGTTCGCTCTTGGGATGCTGTTTCTGTGTGGGAATGTGTCTGCCATCTGTGTGTGCTGGTGATGCCTACAACCTCTGTGAACCATGAGTTAACCTGGCAAGGGCTATACTCACAGTGCTTCAGGGCTGTGCATGGACACTTTCTGTATTTCTAGTATATAATGCAGCAGTTCAAGTGTAACTACAGAGAAGTATTTATTCAAAGCACAACTGACTTGAACTTTCACAGATAAAGGACAGCTTCTGAACTGGCTCAATGGTCATCGGTGTGCCTTCGATGCAGTCATGTGAGCAGAGGTAAACTGTCACATCTTGGTCTTGCTGCCTGTTTTACTATCTCCACTTTAATCAGACTCCTGCATTATAAAGCTGCTTCAAGTGAGATGTGTTTCTGTTCATCTTGATTATTTTTAAGTTTTCATCTGTGCCTGTTGCCATAGGAGTTTGTGTGTTCGTGTGGAGTGGGAGCTGCTGGAGAAACTGTTGGACAAGCAGTGTTAGCTGTGGAAAGATCTAGGAGATAGGAATGAAGGCTGTTTAATCGCTGTTTCAGTAGCTATGGGTAGTAAACTGACTGTTTTCAGTTGTTACAGCTAATTATTATTTAAGGTCCTGCTTAGTATTTGCGCAACATGAGCAATCCTGTTCACATCTGAAGGACCTGAGCACTGGATCTGCTCGAAGGTGTGTCAGAATAAAGACGCATCTTGCAGCTTTCACAATAACATTGGATCTGACTTAGAGCAGCTCTGTTGAAATGTGACAGGCCATCAGATTGGAAAGCTGGTACTAATCACGTCTTGCAAACCTATTTATTTGCTCTTCCTATCTTTTGGAAGTCAAGTCACAAAACCAGAAGATAGATGACAACACTCTTCCCAAAGGACAAGGCTGGAAAAGTGGATTGTTTCAGATGTGGCTGGTGCTTCCCTAGCTCCTCTTAAGCTGTTAATGTACTGCTGTGGAAGCACCTATTGAGAACTAGTGTAGGGAAGAGGTTCCGTCTCTTCATGGAGAGCGGTGTAGTGTACAAAGCTGTTCCACTTCATGTTCCCTTCAAACCCAAGCTTTCCACAGTTAGGAGTAAGGGAGAGGAAGAAGAGCTCTTGTAAGACACTGTAATAAACTCTCCTCTGTTCTCTGTGAGTCGTTTGTAATCTGCATCTTCTGCCTACTTTTGCTGTACCTTTCTAGAAACCTTTGCAATACTTGATACAGTAGAAATTCCTTAGTGATTCCATGGATTTTCTTAACTAAATGGTGCTGTGCAGGAAAAAAGATTTGAGCTCTGCCTTATTATCCTACACTTGTATGAAGTCTCCTGCCACTAGTTTTCTGAAATGGAATATTTTCTTTGGAATATGTGGCTTTGCAAGCAGATGCTTTCTATTCCTCCCCTGTACTCAAGGGGGCTGGATGGAGATATTAAGACAATAAAAGGAAGGTGACAGAATGCTGTGGTTCACTGTTCTTGCTGTCCCTGCACCAACATCCTCCCATAAGGCTGGTTATGCAACTTCTGCAGTGTCTAAGGAGATTTAAGCCTTTTTTTGTAGCATTTTATCTGTTTATTGTGTTTGCAGCTTATTCAAAGAACAGTTTGAAACTTTGCATGACATGGATTACAACAACCAAAACAGTATTTAACACAGCTAACAGCAAAGCATGCAAGACTACCAGGCTGTGGCATAAATTGCACTCATACCCCAAGAGTTATCTGACTATTTTCAGCTTATTTGCTCCAAATCAGTTATTTTCCTGCAACTTGTGGTTTTCTTTTGTACTTAATGTGCTGTTAAGACAATGGGCATCTCTTCATAAAACAATCAGAAACAGGGAGAACAGTATTCAAGAAGTCAACACTGAAAAACATCAAGAAGGTATGAATCAGAACATCGCATTTTAGAACTTGTACAACAAGAAAAGACTTTATAAAGGAAAAAACCTTGCAATGGTTTTAGTGTCCTTTCAAGCACTTAAAAAATCAGCTTCATTCATCTGAATTTCAGCTCTGTATATCATTAAGGATGCATTGAGTGGTTCATGAATCTTGTATCTCTTCTGGTGTGATAGTCTGCTTCTTGCAGCTGTGCTCTGCTGAAGCTAGTGGGATGTGGGATATCCAGATTTAGATCCAGAAAAGATCAATCCCATCTTCTGAGATACAGTCACAGCAGCACATACTTCTCCTTAATCTTTATAGGCACTTTCCTTTGAGAGCCTTCCCCTTTGAGACAGAAGCTGCAAAGGGCCAGTCTCAAATATTTAAAGTGATAAATACCGTAGCATCAGTGGTTGAAGACACTGCAGACAGGGAAAAATAACTCCTCCCTTAGCAACAGGGTTTGATTCAGTATGGGGAGAGGATCACTTTGGCAAAAATGAGTATTCTTTCAATGTAAAAGGCTCCATAAATCCAGATGTTATCCCAGCAAGGTCTGGTCTTTTATGTAGTATTTACACACTTCTGTTTTGATAATACTGAGTATCCTCTTGCAGTTTTCAGTCTGATTTGTACAGTGAAGCCAACAGAGCAGAGGTTTGCTTGCAGGTCTGCAGTGCTCCTATTGGGTTGATTTTAGACTATCTTACTCCATTCAGGATTCTTCTAAAAGATCAACTAAATCCATGTAGATGATGTGAAAGTGGCAGTTCATACAATCACTGGCTGTGCAGGTGAGTTTCAGTTAAATTTTCCTTTTTTTAAGGTTTAAGATAGAAGCTTTGAAATAACATCCTTTTAGGGAAAAAAAAATGCGGTTGTGTTGGTTTGTGTTTTTCAAGAAGGAAATTAGAATGAGTTTTCTTACTTTAAAGATGTTTAGTGCAAATTTTTTCATGTGTGTTCCCCAAGGCACTTTGATCATGTCCCTTGTTGTTCTATGATCAGGAAAGCAGTATGATCAAACACTTCCCTGTTACCAAAACAGGCCATCTGACTGCCAATGCTTCTAGTTTAGGGTGATGTCCCAGCAGCCACTTGCTGAAGGGTGTGCAATTGAAATGTAAAATTCCTGTTGCAGAAATAGCACTAGAATTCCTCGTTACCATATGGTTTTGCTAAATAAAAGTAGTCAGGGGCTTGGATTCTGGTACATTCATTGGAAACAGCACTTACAAAAACTTGTATGCTGCAATTGTATGTTTCTACAGAATCTCAACATAGTCTTGAGTTTGTCAGCTGAACGTGGAAGTGCCATCATGAGTTCTGTCACAGAACAGAGCTGGCACAAATGTGAGGTGCAGTAAGGAAGAACTCCAAGAGTGGTGTACTGTTACTGCAGGAACAGTGGCTGCCACAGTGCACAAACATCTACAGTGACCAAGTTCTCAGCTTTCTTCCTGCTTTCTAAGACTTTCCTGCCTTGTTAAAGCAGAGGGGTGTGAAAGAAGGGGGATTCTGCACCTGGTTTTCTCTTGGCTCTAATAGATTTGAACTCAGTGGCCAGAAATGGAAGTTATGTTCTGGAATTCCTGATCAGAAATGTTCTTATTTGTCCACAACCAAGATATAACTCATTATGCACAAATAGGTTGTTTCTGAAAGCAAGGTATAAAACCACATTGTGTTAATGTGTGTGCCCTGAAGGAGGCAAGGCATGGGGCCTCTGGCTACTGAACAGAAGGCCAGAATCTTTTCTGCATTCCAAAGGAAGGTACAATGAAGCAAGTGGCCTGCTAAATGCATAGGCAATCTCTTCTCATCTCTGCGGATATTAAGGAACATAAAGCCAAAGCTAGCAAAATGTGGGAGAGAGGTCTTCTAGAAGCTCTGTGGGGATAAGACTTTACACTGAGCTTGAAGATCCATAGCCAGGACCACAAAGCAAGCTTAACAGATAGCCCAGAACAGCAACAACAACAACAAAACCCCACCTGAGTTTGTAGCAAATGGTATCTGTTGTAAATAGGGTCAGTGCAGCAGAAAGCACATCCCAGCATCCTGAAACTGAGGGGAAGGGGACATTCCCAAGCTTGTAAAACATGTAATGGTTGGAGTGCCTAGGATAAGTAGTGCAGTGCACTCTAATGGGATTGGATCTGCTCTGACTTTAAGGGCTTCTTTCTCCCCTTGCCAAAGTTCAATGGTGGAAGTTGTGCTAGAGCAGCAGAAAAACCTTCAGTCAAGTGTGAAAGACATTGCACTCTTCAGAAGACTAAACCAGCAAAAAGATGTGCTGCAGCAATCCCATCATATAATAAACATTCCCTGCTTTTCTTGGAGAACTGCCTTCCTCACGCAGTGGGTCTGGATACTGGTAAGGACTGTGCTTTCTGGTTTCCTTTACAGCAGGTTCCATAAAACTCTTATTTTCAGTCCTCTTTGAGGACACAAAGGTGCACTTTGCATTGATGGGAGAGGACCAGTCAGTTTTGCCTCCCCACAGAGTTAGTATCTGTGGGTCACTGTTCTGCAACCTCTTGCTGAAAATAAATGGTAGATGCCTTCATAGGTTCCAGTGCAAACTGTCCCCTCAATCAGGAACTGGGAAATTCAGTGCACAAGGGATTGCCCCTTTAATGTGGGGGCTTTGCATTAAGTTTGCCTCTTACAGTTTGGATCTAGGAGCAGACTGGAGCAAGACCCTCATGTCTAGCAGTGCTTTCTCAAGGTAATGTGCCATACGGGCTGCGTTTGTGTCAGCACAGCTGTTGAATGCAGAAATTGCAAAGTTGATATGTTCATCCATAGGGTTATAACAGATTCCATAGCCATCTGGAACCACGGGGCCAAAACACATCACGCAGTCTGTCTTTGCTGGGACCTGTGGAGACAATGCAATTAAAAACTGAACCAGTCAGAGCCATCACATGCTACCAGCTCTGTCAACAGCAGCAGAAACTGCTGCTCTGGGTGATCTTGGCTTGGGTTACGCTATTCTTTTTGCAGGGCTGAGAGGGACTGTGGCAGCTGTAATCACATCTCCAACTTCATTGGTAGCAGGCTTAAAAATTTCTGGCTCTAAATGGAGATTAGTTGCTAACAGAAGGGAATGAAGGAGAAATGTGGAGAAGAAAGGCAATGAAGAGAGAGAGCATTTCTGTCTTTGCTTTGGATGAGTCCTACCTGGCTGGTGGAGAGGTTGAAGTGCATTGCAATAGCATATGCTGTGTCCATGAACAGTTCAGGTATGCTCACTAGGTCCTCGATAGCTTGAAGCTTCAAGCCTAACAGGTGGCGGTCTATTGCATTGCCCCTTACTGCCTGGAAGGAAAGAAGGCTACATGAAAGCCTGTTTAGCAGCAAGTGAGCAAAACTATCCATTTCTCTGGGTTAAAGAGCAGAACACTTCTGAAAATCTCTAAGTACTTAAAGGTAGGAGGAAACTTGGTCCTGCCTTTAGGACTATAAGTCTTGCTTGTAAGGACTCTGAAATTAAAACACAGCAGTGGAACCAAGCTTTAAGTCCCTGCCTATGGGGTCCCTCTGTTTTAAGGGGTCCTCGTGCAACTTTGGCATTTATCAGCAACAGTGATAGTGAGAACAGAAGCTGTGTTCATATTTGTTTCTCTCTTTCAGGTCAGTCACAAGAGACACTTGAACCACTAGTTAGAGAGGATTCAGTCTGTGGCCTAGAGCATTCTCAGATTGAACTGAGACCTATGATCAGCACTAATAGCCACATTGCTGCGTCAAATCTTTCACCAGAACCCTCATCTGCTAGATAAAACCCCGAGTCTTGGTGCAGAGACTCACCATATCAGTATACTCCCTGTGGGCCTGGATAGCTCTCCTCAGCAAGTTGGCTTTCTCCTGGTCCTGAGAACACACAGACCTGTATGTAAGTTTTTCTGCAGGATGAAAATCTCATTTTGGCTGTTCCTCTCTGATGGAGGCATTTCTTGTGTGAATATATTAAGATATAGATACATATATATTAAGATCTTAGACTAGATTTACATCATTAGGTCTGCATTACTTCATTCTGAATGGAGCTCTCCATCTGTCAGCAGCAGAACTTGGTCTGAGTAGCTGAACAGACTTTTAGAAGGGACACACTACTTTTTGGTGGGATTAGAAATGTCCACATGTTGTCTCCCAGGCTTTCAATACATGTGAAAGGAAAGCCAAAGGAAACCCAATACTAAGTTTTAGGTTAACTTCACACGGGCTGCTGGTCTGTTTAGCTGAAACAACTACCATAGGGTGAGCCATGTCAGCAGCTTTGCTCTTTTTGTGGAGTCCTCTGATTCCACTTCAGTCCTCACCGATTTGTCAGGGCTGTCCATTGACTGCACAAACTTCAGGGAGGCCACAGAAGTGGAGCGGATGGTGTCTGTGCGGCCCAGGCGGAACATCCGCAGGGATGCGCTCTCGTAGGTGGCACAGGAATGGCCGTACATCCTGAAAGGTGGAGAAGGAAGTCACAGGAGTGAGTCTGTCCTGAGGGAAATGGCCACGGGAGAAAAGCAGAGGAACTAAGGGAGAAGGGGAAGACTTCATATGAGTGAATCCCTTTGACAGCTGACTTCGGATGCTTCCTTGCTATGACTGAACAGGCACAGAGGGGTACATCTCACCTATTGTTTGGCAGCTGCCACAAGAGATCTGCTGTTCAGTCCCTATGCATGGAGAAAACACAGGACTTCGGAAGCAGGCCTTAGCAGCCTGTGGGAGACTTGTCTGTGCTGCCTTTATGAAGCTTACATGTTTGATACTGAAGAGGTGGTGAAGATACCGATTGGTCTTACCTGTAATACGCTAGCTGCAAGGCCAACTGGATAAAAGCATCAGGACTTATCTTCTCTGACTTGGGGAAGTCTTTCCCAAACTGATGAAAGACCATGACTTTGATATCCAGGTCTTCGACCAACCTGCAAGGAAAGAAGGAGAGGGTGCTCCTTTGCGTGTTGCTTGTTCTTGTAACAAAGATGGGCATTTGCTTTCGCAAGGTTCAGACAAAATGGGCCATCTGGATCTGGACTACATAGGGACAGAGAGCTTCATCGCACACGGATTTGTTCAAGCAGCATGATGGAGATGAGGTGGTTTTGGCCACTGCTGAAAATCTTCACTAGGTCAGATGGGCTTCTGTGTGTGTTCATGCTCCAGTATCCCTAGTTAAACCCAGTAAAGCCTTCCTCATTCTCAGTAAATGGGATGGATCAATAACTGCCCCTTTCCAGCACCTTTGACTTTATTCCTAGCTTGTGGCTTTAGTGTCCTTTTCAGATAGGTTTCAGTGCTGCTGACTCAAGAAGTCACTGGGAAAAATCCCTGGCTGCAGTGGGGATTGAGTGAGTGCCTCATTGAAATGAGTGTCTCACTTAAACCACTCACATGTTCATAAGGGGAACGTGAATGATTCCCTCAGTCACTCACCAGACCTCTCCACAGCTTTGTACTTACATGTTGAGGTCCTGCTTTGCCTTCTCTATGTCATTCTTGATTTCTGGGGTAATGTTAAACCGCAGCTTTTTGGGCATTGGCAAAGGAGTCACGGGTGATTTTACCAGCTTGGGTTTCTTCCTGCAGAGAGAAATGGGTGTGCTGAACCAGACCTTTAACATGAGGCTCCACTAAGCACACCTGGACCTGGGTAGAAATGCACAGATCTCTGCTAGCACCTTGTGATAACAGTCACAGGCTGCAAAATTCCTCATGGTGCCATTATAGTGGTTTTTTGAAGGGTGTGAATGAAACTTCTGTGCCTTCTGCCCAAAGGAAACACCTCTCCCAGGTGAAAGTCCTGTTCACTCTGCCATTCCTGAGTATGCAAGCAGCAGCAAAACTTACCTGAGCAGCCTGGCCACTTGTTTCTCATCACTGACACAAGAACTGCACTACCTAATGAGCAACCATTACCCTTCCTCCAGAACAAGTTCCCTGGGGGTGGGCTGTGAAGAGGTATGTTCTTGGGGAGTAGGTGGTTTTAAACCATCTCCAATGCTAGGGTAAAGTAGAGGAGGCAGGACTCACGTGTATTCCACAATGTGATCCAGAAGAGCAACGATGGGAGGGCCTTCAGCTGGAGCATGCTCATATACAAGACCACAGGAGCCATCTTCAGCAATGATGAACTGAGAGAAGCAAGAGAGGCCAGTGTTGAGGACAGGCACGCAGTGTGTGAAGCAGGAGTTGATTTACTGTCACTTTTCAATCAGCTGGAACATCTAAGTTTTATCCCATCAATGAAGACTTCCAAATAGGAACAAAATAGCTGAAAACATTACAAAGAGTTCAACAGATAGGAGAAGAATCTTTAAAAGTACCATTGCTGCTATCCACAAGCCAGGACACACCAATTAATGAAGGGTAAGCTTGAAGAGCAGCTGCTGTTGAAGGCTCTTGACAAGACTGAGTAGAGAAGAGATCAGAGGGATGCTGTGGGATGGCAGCTTGTGTTGGAAATAACAAAACAAAATGCCATTGGGCAGCTTCTGGCAGAAAGAGAAGTGACAAAGCCTCGAGGAGATACAAGGCACATCCCTCCCTACGTTGGAGCTGCCTCCAAGCAGATGAGGCATTGTTCACCGCAGGCAGCACATTGATTTACAAGGAACACAAAGAACTGCTGCACTGAGTAAGCGTGGGCAGAGGCAGCAAAAGAAACAAAAGTTCCTGAGGCAGAATGAGTGCTTGTGGTGACTGCAAGGGAAAACCGTAGGATCTCATGCTGTCAGCCACCACACCTCGTCTCCCCTATGAGATACACTCTTGATAGGAGAACTCTCCTGCAAAAGGCTTCTGGGATTTCTTGGACCTTTGTAGCCTCAAGAAGCAGCAGCTCCTCCTGACCATGTCATCAGCATCTTTAGAGCATCAGCACTTACTTGGATGGTTTTGTCGAACCATCGGTTCCCACTGTTCAAGCGACTGCCTCCTCCATGCAGCATCTGAGCAGCCACGGAGCTCTTGTAGGTGTCCTCAGACACGCGTGGCATAGGTGCATCCAGGCAGATAGTGCAAATGCTCTTCTCAATCGCACGCACGGATTCCTTGTTGGTCTTATCTGGGGGAGAAATGAACAGCACATGAGGAAAGGGAGTGGGAAAAACATTGGAGGGAGGTTGAAATTTGAAAGCGCAGGTTTGAAGGACCCACTGCAGGATTCCTGTTGTACCTCAATGAAATACTGGTTGCCTAGGGGTATATAGTTACCCATACTGTAGCCAGCTGGGTTGTTATAAATGTGAGTGTGCTGCACTCACCCTCCTATTTTTACATTTCTCGCATCCCACCCATGTGCAAGGTGACACACTCTGGGATGTCAGGTCTCAGACTTCACCTGTGTACCTTCCAAACCAAAAATACCCATACTTTGCAATGAAATCACATTGCTGCTTTGAGGTGAAAAGCTCCTTATCTGTCCAGAACAAGCTTCCAAAGGAGAGAATGGAGCAGAGCACAGCAGTGAGGTTGGTAGTTCAAGTTAGGGGCTTGCATGTTAGGGGCTCCACAGACCTTTCAGAAGGTTGTTGTAGGCTTTTGCCCAGCTGTTTCGGTGGTTGGTGGTGAGGATCCCAACAGGTTCTTTGTTTGTTTGGAGGGAGGTGTTCCATATCTTCTCCAGCTGAACGAAGATCTGGTCAGTAGTAAGGGGACTTCCATCACTGTTGTAAACATCCAGCTCAAAGAACTGAAAGGAAGAAGAGTGGACAAGGACAGAGACAGAACATGAGAGATGATCTTCATTGCCCAGCCTCCTTGAGAAGGTAAGACCTGATCTAAGAACTTCGCTTGTAACCAGACCTTTGAAAGGATGCTCAGAATTGAGAGACCCAAGTCCAACCTCCCTTACAGGCTATAAATACAGTTCAGTTTTAAGCAGCTCAGAAGCCATGGTAATAAGGGCTGAAACATGTGAGCAGTTTCTGTTTCTGAGACTCAGCTGTGGTAGGGTCTGTTATTCAATTTCTGCTTCCCGTTTCCAATTCCAGACATGGTCTCTAAGCATTGAGAGACAGGAATTGCAGGGACAGGAGCCAGGAAGAGAGTGGTTTTCTGCCTCATAGTCTGTTGCACACGCATGGCAATCCCAGCTGTTGGCCAAACAGGATAAAGGGAGCAGGAATAAATCCCTGGTGAGGCAAACCTTGCTGTTCCCTTTCCTCGGGACCACCCCTAGCAGAAAGGGACACCTGCCTCTAAACACCCCTCGAGAGCTCACCATACCTGGAAGTTGTGAACCACTGTCATGTGTCTGGACTGGCTCTTGCCTTTGGCATAGTTGACGATGCTGTCCCGCTTGGGTCCGGGGATGCGGCAGGATGAGAGGATATGGTAGTACTGGTTCATGCACAGGGGCTTCCCACCCATGTAGTCCACTGGAAGGGTCTCACTGGAGACACAGCAAGGTAAGGAGGAAGGGGGAGGAAAAAGAGATCAGTCAGGTTTGCACTCCCAGCACAAGAGAGAACAGGCTCAGCCATGCAGCTGCTGTCACCTGCTCCAGCAAGACCTAAACGTGTTGGTGCTGATGGTATAAAAAGGGTCTGTCCTTTCCCATTCCTCCCACCTTCCTTACTAGGGGCTACAAATGATGTCTGTTTGCTGTCCTTTCATTTCCTCTCTGTAACACCACAGTAAAAGATCTCTGGACCTGCTACATAGCTTAGCATACACCAGCAAAGAATCCAGGGCAGTATATACTGGGAGATGTGCTTGTTTCCTGTGAAATGGCACAAAGAGGTTTTCGGCTGTAATTTTGTGAGGTGAGTGTCTTAGTGTGACTCACGAACTAGACTGGGACTCGATGGATCACTTCAGCAGTCATATTCCAACTGCCCTTTCCAGTGCTAGCCCTGAGCCTCATCTGAATTTGGATGTAAAGGTGTGATGTTGGTAATACATTGGTAAACGTATTTTTGGAACATAACTAAGGCTTATTTAGCAGAGTTAGGGTGATCAGAAAGAAAAAGGGTGAGGAGGAATAAGTTTCTTTAAAGCTCATCTCATCTGACTGGGAGATGACATACAGCAAACCCAAACCCAGAGGAGCAGGTACCACTGCCTGAGCTGTAACTTGTTCTGTGGGCAGACAGAAGCATGTCGCTGTTCAGAACTGTCAGCCAGGCTCGCTCCCTCTAAGCATATACACGTGCCAATGGAAGTATTAAGGTAAACAGAGAAGGTGAAGAAACCAAAGTTAAGTTTGCTTTTTTCCAGTTGTGGTGATGTTGGTTGCAGTATCTCATTTCAAATGCATGCTGTCTTCTCTTGCCTTCCTATTTGGAAGGGAGATTTATGGACTAGGTTCAGCCTCTGACAGGAACACATGAGCAGCCAGGAGGGTCACTAACTCACTTGTCAATCATGGACTTGAAATCCAAGATGCCCTCAATCAGCTTGGCAGCAAACCTGGAAAAATACCAAACGTGACAAGTTAAGATTCAAACAGAACATCCAGGGCTGAAGGAGGAGCTGGGAGGTCTGCAGGGCTGCTCTCTGCTCCTTACACAGCTCAGCCTTTCTGCCCAGCCCCTGCTGTGCTCATCTCTGGTTAGTTGATGCAGCCACTCTGAGGTTATGGTTTGAGATTGCTTAACAGTCCTACTATGTACAACTTTCTTTACTGTATCTTGCTGTATAACCAAGGAACTCTGGACAACTTTCAAGAACTCAGGGTTCAGTCCAGATGCACGACCCTTTAACAGCAGCATTTTTTACTGATGTGATTTTATCCTGAGTCTTAGCATTAAAATAGCACCAAGAAAAGGGGATTTCTGCTCTTCCCTGGCCAGGGGCCACCTCTGTGTTTCAAACCAAGACCCAGCTGTATCTCCCCGCATCCAAAACTTGCCACTGCTGACTTAGTTCCTGCCTGATAAATGTTCTGCTGCTAATACACCTCTGAAGAGCACTCCTGTGGCATTGTGGGGTCTGAAACAAATGCAGGCATGTCGCATGCTGCCACTGAGGGGTTGTGCTCACCAGGATCCACATAAACACAGCAGGGAGGGAGGCTGGGACAGGCCACATCAAACTGACAGGTTGGCCTACTCTGACCCAAGAGCTCTCACCCACACATAGGAGGTGGGAAGTCACTGTGACAAGAGGTTGCAGTCAGCTGAACTTCAAGGCTTTAAAGTGGTGCAGGCATTTGGCATTTGCAGGCAGTGTTGTGTAGGTTTGCTCAGCCTACTCATCCCTAGTGAAGATCAAAGGATGTAACTCCAAGAATCTGAGGGCTGTTAAACAAACAAGTCATCCTGCAAGAGAGTTTCCCAATTTCCCAGCTTTATTGCAAATCCTGAGGCAGTAAAACAGCTGGGAAACATCAGTGAGAGCCTGTGCTCCTTCCCAGAGAGCAAGCAGCCTGGGAGCAGAGGCAGGGATTGAAGGGCAGATGGGGCAGAAGTGAATTGACTTGATTTAGATTTAGATTTTGATTTAGATTTAGACCTCATAGCAGCCTTCCCGTATCTGAAGGGGGCCTATAGGGATGCTGGGGATGGACTTCATTAGGGACTGTAGTGACAGGACAAGGGGTAATGGGTTGAAACTTAAACAGGGGAAGTTTAGATTGAATATAAGGAGGAAATTCTTTCCTGTTAGGGTGGTGAGGCATTGGAATGGGTTGCCCAGGAAGGTTGTGAGTGCTCCACCCCTGGCAGTGTTCAAGGCCAGGTTGGACAAAGCCTTGGGTGGGATGGTTTAGTGTGAGATGTCCCTGCCCATGGCAGGGGGGTTGGAACTAGATGATCTTGAAGTTCTTTCCAACCCGAACTATTCTATGATTCTATGATTTTAGCCAGCAGTGTGGCCAGACTGAGGAATGGAGAACTCTGCTTTCTACACTTTTCTTCTGGTTTCTGCAGCTTTAGTTGCAAGCTGTCAAACTTCTTCCTGCAGCTGCAAACCATACAAACATGCATGTAGATGGTGTTTTACATAGGAGCCCAGAATCTTATGCAGCTGCTCAGTTCCACTGGTTGGGGCACTGCTACTGCTCCAGATCTTATCTTCTGCTTGGGTAAGCTGAGTGAATAATATGAGCGAGAGCTTTCAAAGATGTTTGCTCCTGCACTGTCCCTGTAAGGCACCTCTCAGGTGTAGCCAAGGAAGTAGAAGGGAGGATTTGTTCTCAGCCTCACTGCTCCCCTTTTGATCTGCAGAGCAGTGATGACTGGTAACTGTGGCAAAGGTAAAGCTGTATAAAGGTCAGTGCTAAAGTTTTGCAGATGGGTTTAACACTTGTCATGGTGGTTAAAAATTAAAGGGAGAATACAGGGAAGAGAGGATATAGCAGGGTTTGACTGCAAGGGAAAGGTCCAAGTGGAGGGGCTGCTCAGTGTTAAGTTTCCCAAACCACGAATCACAGCAAGTGAAACAGCACAACAGGGGCAGTCCTCTGCAGGAACAGGCTGAATGACAGTCCCTGCAGAGGCTCCCTCATCCCTATCAGCTCACAAACTCCAGAGGCATTCCTGGTTGGTCTCCCTTATGCACCTGGGCTACTTTTTCATGCCTCCTTTAACTGCACACACAATCTTAGTGCCTCTTAGTCTTCAGTGTGGGAGATAATCCTGACAGTGCCTCCAGGCTGTGATTTGTCCATCTTGCAATGAATTTCTGTGCTAGAGCAAAGACTGATAGATAGGTTTTTAGTCCCTGTTTAGTACCTGAACCACTGGACTCTCTGATTTTCCCCCTTGACAAAATACTTAGTCTGGTGCAACCAGGAGCTTCCTTATCTGTACAGCCCTCTTGCACAGCACAGCTGGCTATCAAACTTGGGGACCACATGATGATGACTCTCTTTTCCAGTCAGCCTAAATACCCTCCTCCCTGTCCAGCAGAGATAGCTCATCCCATCTGAAACCTAGGGGGAAGCAGAAAAGGACTTTACCTGAGCTGACCTTGTCGATCCAGAAAATCTTGCTTGGGTAAAACCACGCCTGGGCTGGAGTGGACCACAACGGGCAGGCGATACTCCAGGTAAGCTGTCTTCAGCCACCAGTCTGAGAGCTGGGATGGAGAAAGGAGACATGGAGGTATGGCAGCTGCTGCTGTCTGACCCAAGCCTGGCTGAATAGTCTCAGCATCCTGCCCCCACTTTGCAAACAAGCTGTTTGAGTTCTATGCTTTGCGCATGGAAGGGTAGAGAGGGGCTTGAATAAGGAGGTGGGGGCTCTTGGTGCAGAGCTGGAGAAAAGGCTTTTCTTCAACGTCTTGGGGCAGCTGTGTGGTGCTAAGAGGTTAGAGGCTTCAGAAGCCACAGACAGGGTCAGTGACTCCCTGTTGTGCCGTAAATCTCTCTGCTCACCCAAGTGCTGGTGAGGAGCTTGCACAGCTCAGCAGCAGAAGGTGATGCCATAAAAACCGAGGTGCCAGTGGATGCAGCCATGACATTGGAGAGGTGTGGGTAACACCCTCCCCAACCAGAGCCTGGGGCCTGACCTACCCAGTTCTCTGTTTTCTTGGCTCTTCTCTCCAGGCCTTTCTGCAGCCTCTCCCCGACACCTCCTGGTTTGCAGAACTCAGCCACCAGCTCCTGCGTGTGGTTCAGCTCCTCCTCGCTGATGATGGGCTCCAGAGCCAGCAGGTACCGGTCCAGCGTCTGCTGCAGCGGCGGCACTGGGAGATGGGGCAGCGCTTCCTGATGGACGTGGAATCTGCCTGGGATCTTGCCTAAAGCTGTTGGCTTCAGCAGGCCACAAGGCCTGGCCTGCAGAGCACAGAGCAAATGTCAAGACAAAACTTCCCCCTCGTGTGGTAGCAAATAACCTGGATCTGGGAGTATCCAGCCCAGCCTCTCTGAGGCACATGGATGTCTCTGCACAGGAAGCAGAGCACACAAAGTGCAAAAGCAAGGCACAGGTCTACTGACTGTGTGCTACAGATGGTTGTAGGACATCCAGCAAAGCTGCAAAAGGGAAACTTGATCTCCCAAGATACCAATTCTCAGCTTGTCAGAGGAAATGCTGCCAAAATAATGATGTATCTCCCACTCCCTGGGCACCTTTCCAGCTGTGAGCCTCCATACATTTGACGAGTCAAACCCTTCCATCCCATGGTGATTGGGAAGAAAGTAAATCATGAAAGAAATATTCATCTTACTGTCAGAAATGGTTCCATTCCTTCTTATAGCAGCCTACAGCTAGAAAGTTAAGCAGAACCCATGTGCCAAATCAAACTACGCACTGGGCTTTGAGGAGGCAGAACGTAGGTAATTTTGGGGCAGGATTAAAATGCCTCTTCCCTGACTGGCCAGAGATCATACATCCCAGTGACAGGCAGGGAAGGACTGGCTGTGATATTGCCTTGGGACAATGTTCCTTTATGCTGGTGAACCTCCCAGTTCCTGGAGGACCCAGCTATATCAAGAGAACTGCCATTCAGTTGTACCAGTGTGGGACTGGCCAGATTCCAGGAGCCTTTGGAGAGGGAACAGGGGGAGTTGTTCAGGAAACTGCTTCCTCAAGTCCGAAGCCTTAGAAACCACCATACCATTTATCTGGGTGGAGAAATGGAATGGAGCAAACCCAGCTGCTAACCAGGAAATGAGCTTGCCGGTTTTCCCTCAAAAGAATACCAATGTGTGAAGCTCATCTTCAGCATGAAGATGTTTAAATTGTACTTCAAAGGTTTTCAGTTCCCTCTGCTCCTCCCCCTCTACTGGATCCACTGAATCGGACATTCTCCAACAGGACTCTGGACTTTGCACTGTCAATGTACTGCAACGCAATGGAGGATGCAAAGCCAGTGAGAATATTCCCTTTGATTTCCAAGGCAATGAGAAGATAGCTGTCCCCCCACCTCCTCCCAGCACAGAGAAGAAGAAAGGAGCTAAATCTGCAAGGTGACAAAGCCTCTGCGTGGTACTGAGACCCCAGAACTATGAGATTGAGGTCTGGAGAAGGTATGTTAAGAACGAGAGAAGGGGGAATTGCTGAAGCATGAAAGCAGAGCTGGGCTGGGAAGAAATAAAGGGTGTTAATGCTGGCAGTGTGGGCATATACTGTACCTCCTCTGCTTGCTGCTGCTTCCTATCCATGGCTGGTAGGCCAGAAAAGACCGTAAAGCTCTCTCTCTGCCTGTCTCGGTTTCCTCTTCCACCTGACAATGTGGTGCCCGTGCAGGGCGTCACCTCATTAGTAAACTGCCACGTGGCTGCTCTGATCAGAGGGCTCAAGGCCAGGCCCAGGAGAGGTCAGGGGTAATCAGACCATCAGCGTGCATCAGCTGCCACCAAGGCGCCTTTCTGAGGAACCCTCCCACGGCCACCAACCATCAGCCCTGCACTGCCCCATTGGTACTTCCTCATCAGAGTCTCTTGCTGAGCAATAGCTCTGGGCCTGCAGCCATGGCAGACAGAAGTGAAGGCGCTGGTGATGTTGTTCCTTCAGCCTTTGCCAGGACTGTTTTCATGGCTGGTGTGAGAGAAGCCTGACAATCAGGCAGGAGAGACCCCAGTCTGTGTCTTGGAAGCACGTGCCACTGTGGGCTGCCGCTGGATGGGATGAGCTGCTGTGGTGATGGGCAATTTAGGGCCGTTGCTCAGGCAAAGGTGGCTGGAGGGTGTCAGAGGAGGGCAGCTCTCCAGCAGGAGCCAGATATGAGCCACCATCTCTGTAGGTGTGTAGGATTGGTTGGACATGGGAACACATTCACTCTGGGGCAAAAGGCAGTGTCATAACTACCCTCATGCCTCATGCATGGCCATTATTGCAAGAGGAGGCTTTGGGCAGTTCTGCATTGTCATCCCTTAGAATAAAATAGGCATCTCTATAGCAGGGCAACACCAGAAGTGTGCAGTCATGAGGAATATCACCCCCTCCTTTGTGTCTGTGGGGTAAACAAGCTTAGTCTTAAGATCAAGATGATGATACCTAAGGTCAAGTATGATGATCCCAAACAATTTTTGGATTTTTCCTGTTACCAAAGGGAAAATCTAAACCAAATCAATTGTTAAAACGTGGAGCACATTTGTACCTTTCCCCTTTTGCGTCCTCTGGTTGGTTTGATGTGAAACTCAAGTGTTTGGTGGGAAGAGGCACAGGGATCGCAGCTGAACAGAGGCAGCAGCTACTCCACCTCTCCCCCCAAAGCAGCAGGGAAACCAAGACCAGCAGAGAGCGGGCTGTGCAGGCAGGAGCAGGGCAGCTCGCGGGCTGGCATCGCTCCCCAGCCACGTTCCAACACGGCGATGACCTTTTCCAGAGCCTGCAGAGCTGGTGGGAAGTGCACCTACAGCCTGTGGCTGGGGGCAGTGCCCGATTCCCAGCATGGCTACAATATCTGGTGTCAGATGGCAGGGGCTCGTCTCTTTACTTCGAAGTTAGAAGCTGAACTACCCTCCAGCCCAGAGCCAACCAGCCCCTCGGGAAGCGTCTCCGGGAGCACATCCATCCATCACGTAGCTGCTGTCATCCCGCTCTGCCTTCTCCTCCCTGGGATCCATCAGTGCAATAAACAGTTCCTTTAGGAGTGGGGCTGACAGCTCTGCTATATGTGTAGCCTTCCCCTTGCTTGCAGGGACAGTCATGTTTTAAAGGCGACGCTTGCAGCTACAGATGGCTGCTCCTTGGGCGTCCCTTGCCATCACCCAGCCCCAAGCCCTCCGTCTCTAGTGACCGAGCCACTGAAGAGCCCAAGTTCACTGGAGCAGTGTCCCTCCTGCCCGCGGATAAGCAGCACTCTCATGGCTCCCTCTCCCCGCTCCTCACAACCGAGATCCTCTGAGCGAAACGCCTCCATCCACACAGCCCTGCCATGGTTCTCCTCCAGGCTGAGGGTGCGGGGCCGGACCCAAGAGCACCAACACGGTCGTGCTGGGGTGAACTTTGGAGAGCTGCGGAGCCACCTCCTCCCTCATAGAACGAACCAGGCTGGAAAAGCCCGTTAAGCTCCTCCAGTCCAACCCTTACCCCAGCGCTGCCCCGGCCACCCCTGCCCCATGGCACTGAGGCCCCGTCTCCACGGCGTGTGCACACTTGCAGGGCCGGTGCCTGCAGCCCTGCCCTGGGCAGCCTGTTCCAATGCTGAGCACCCTCTGGGGCAGGAATCGTTCCTCAGCTCCATCTAACCCTGCCCTGGCGCAGCTTGAGGCCCTTGTCCGGCACTCGTTACCTGGGAGCAGCGACCGACCGCAGCTCATCACCCCTCAACCGGCTTCAAGGGGCGGCGCAGGCCCCGCCGCGGAACCGGCCCGTGCCACCGTGCGGGGGGGGGGCGCCGCACAGGGAAGCCCCCAGCCGCCGCCAGCCCCTTCCTTCCCGGCGCGGGTTGCGCAGCCCGGCCGCCATCTCACCCCCCCCCCCCATCTCGGACCGCCCAGAGTCCTCCCCGCGCGGGGTCCCCGCACTCACCGCAGCCTTCGCCACCCGGGCCAGCATAGCTGCCTGCCGCCCGCAGCAAGGACACCGGCACCACCGGGCGCCACCGCCCCGCTCGGCCGCCACGGGGCGGGGCCGACCCGCCGCTATCTTGGAGAGGGTCGAAGCCCGTTCCGCCATCTTTGTGAAGGGCACGATCCCGCAGTGAAGGGAGGGAGCCCCGCGGCGGGGCGGGGATGCGGCTCCTCCGTCACTTGGGAGCCTGCGGGAAGCGGCCTCCTGCTCGCCGAGCCGTGCTTCCTCGCCCCGCGGTCCCGTGCCCCACACGAGTCCGTGCCCCACACAAACATGGCGGCGCGGGGGGGGGGACGCGCGGCCGGGGGACGGCCCCGCGAGTGACAGGGACGGGCGGCGTGCCCGGCTCAAAGATGGCCGCCGGCGGCTTCGGCGTGGCCGGAGGTGAGGGGTGAGGGGTGGCGGCGGCGACCGGGCTCCGGGAAGATGGCAGAGAGCGAGCGGCGGGCAGGTGAGGGGCGGCCCCGGGGCCTCCGGGGCTGGGGCCTGGTCGGGGTGTGCGGGGGGAGGCCCGCAGGGCCTTGGGCTGCACGGGGCCGCCGGGCCGGGCGACGGCAGCGAGTGCCCGGTTCTGAGGGGGGGAAAGGGGAAAGGGGCTTTGCTGCGGCTGCGGGGGGCACCGGGAGCCGCCTCAGCCTGGCCCGGGGGGGCGAGCTCCGCTGCGCCTGTTCCCCCCCCGCACCCCGAGACGGCGGGGCCGGGCTCTGCCCTCACCGCAGGGACCGGGGGCGGGCGGGGGAGCCTCGGGCCTGCACGGTCGGGTTTGGGGTGCTTGGGGTGCTGCAGTCGGGGCTCCCCGGCACCCGCAGCCCGTTTGTTGCGGCTCCGGTTTCCCGTGCTGAGGTGGGGGCTGTTTGCAGACGTCCATTGCACCCGCTCCCCACGAGCTTGGACTTTGGGTTATGTGTTACTGATACAGGGGTATCATTATTATAACCTCTGCAGCCCGCACTGTGCTCCCTTCTGTCAGTGTCCGTTCTCCCCTCCCCAGGAGGCAATACACGAAGTGTGTGTGTCAGAAAGGGGATGGTTGAGAGACAGATAAGAAAGAAGACCCAAGTTCTGTGATGAGACAGGGGCTGGGCTGAGACCCGGGCCCCCCCGCTCCAGGGCACTGCCCTGGCCCCATCTCTGGCCTTTCTGTATTGTCCGTATTGATGGAACAAGTCATTGTTTGCCTTTTCCCACCACGGCTCTGGAGTTTGTCGTTGTTTTGGTGTTCCAAGCTCTTTTAAAGTAAGAGCTCCATGGTTGCTATGCTGGTCACTGAGCTGCGTGCCGGATTTCCAGGAGAGGCGTGTGTGACTTTCGTTTAAACTCCCTGTGTGCTGTTCCTCTATCCTTGTACCCGGAAGTTTTACTGCGACTTTGGAATTAACCATAAAAACCCCGGGCAGGTGATGAGGTTTGTTCCATAGATGAGGAATCTGAAAGGCAGAGAAGCTCAATGGCTGTTGAAGCTTGTGCGACAGTCCGCAGCACACCCAGGTCACAGTGGTTCCTGTGACTTGGGATTCCTTTTCCCCTTAATCTGCCTCCAGGACAGCGCTGCTCTGATGCAGAAAGGGCTGCTGATGCTCCCGGGTAGTGTTTTCTGTGTAAATGCGGCTCATTATGTTTTAAGGAGTTGGAGTTTGTGGTGGGGGCCTACAGGGATGCTGGGGATGGGCTCTTCATCAGGGACTGTAGTGCCAGGACAAGGGGTAATGGGTTAAAACTTAAACAGGGGAAGTTTAGGTTGGATATAAGGAAGAAGTTCTTCACTGCAAGGGTGGTGAGGCACTGGAATGGGTTGCCCAGGGAGGTTGTGAGTGCTCCATCCCTGGCGGTGTTGAAGGCCAGGTTGGATGAAGCCTTGGGTGGGATGGTTTAGTGTGAGATGTCCCTGCCCATGGCAGGGGGGTTGGAACTGGATGATCTTGAGGTCCTTTCCAACCCGAACTATTCTATGATTCTATGTGTGTGTTACGGAGCTGGCGCTCGAACTTGCGGTAGTGCGGAGAGCAGCTGCTGAAGCTGGTGCTGAGCCAAATGCCTTCAGATGTTCTAGGATTAACAAGCTGAACTGGGTGACTCTGACACAATGCAGAGTTTTACATCAGCACCCAGGTTCCTTAACGGTGGTCTCCTGCCTGCCTCTTGCTGTTGAAAGGTACACTTATAGGAGTGTAACGCAAATCGCCTCTTAACTCCATTTGTGGCTTCCAGTGTTCCATTGCCATCACCCTCACAGCAAACCTTGGTTTGGAGGCTGGGGAAAAGAGCCCCTGCAGAGAATTAACAACTTGTGTTTGGATTAAATATTACATACCGGGCTCTGGGAGAGCTTTAAAATGAGATGGTCTTCACAGCATCCCCCTGGAAGAGGCTGTGTCTTGGAATCCTCCAAGCCCTTGTGCTGCCTGGACCAGGGGCTGCGGCTCTGGACTGCCACCTATTGAATTGCTCCAGCTTTACCTTTGCAGGAGTTGGCCTTTTGAGAGGAGAGCAGCTCAGGTTTAACACCCTAAAGCCAAGGCACGGTTAGTTTGTTAGGAGAGCTCAGTGCTCCACGTGGCCTGAGGCTTGGCTTCACTAGACTGAAACTGGGTGGGTGTTGGCTTTGTTATCTCCTGCACCAGCCTCTCTCTCTGCCTGGATGGGAGATGCATCTTTAATGGGGAAAACAAACATAATGCCGCTTTGTGAAGCCTTGCAGTGTCCTTAGGAGTGTGTTATCTGGGGATTGGGAGGGCACTGTTTGTGGAGGAGGACTTGGTGAGATAACAGTGCAAGCTGTGAGAGGTCTCCTAAGAAATACATGTTGATTTCTAAGAAAAGACAGAGGATTCCTTCTTCTCCATTGCCTCTCTTTTACCTCTTTTCTGCATCTCCCAGGCACCACTGAGGAGGTGACTCCTCCCCTCCAGCAATGCTTCATGATCCCCAAAAAGGAGATAAACATGGTTTCCGACATGGCCAAGTGGAAGCGTTCTCAGGTACGGCTCTGGGCTCAGGGAAGGCTGGTAAGTGGTGGTTATGCTTCAGTGGCAGCCAGGTCTGGTCTGTGGACAGCCAAGAGGTAAAGCAGGTTTGGGCAAGTAATGGGAAATGAATTGGTTTGTGTTTTAAAGCAGAAGAGTCACTGCCTGTTTGTAGGAAAATTACTTGGCAGCAAAATGCTCCAACAAAGGAGGGAGCCAGGGAGAGCCCAGATGTTGAGAGAGCCCAGAGATGCTTGAAAGTCATTAGTGCTCCCTCCCAACAAGCTCGACAAGAAGCTGGTAACTATTCCACCCTACCTGGTCTGACATTACACCAAAACTGGATTAACCCAGCACTGATTGAACTCTCTGTGGTCCTGGTCCTCTAATAGCACCAGTCTGAGTTGGTTCCTGAGGCCTTCCTACCCTGCTGTACTGGAAAGGGCTCTACAGCCCAGGCCTTCAATTGCCTGGGTAATTTGTGTTTACAGTATGTGTGGAGCTGGTGGAACAGGCAGGTTCTCCCCTCTCTGCCTCTGAGGGATTGGTGTGTTAGCCCAGACTTGTCCCACCTCTTAGGAGCAAGTTCTCCCTTCCAGACTGATCTGTGATGTCTTAAGAGAAGCTTAAGTTATAGTCAGGTGTCAGGCATATCTTTGAGTGCAGCTTCTTTGCTTGGTCTCCTGGGTTTACGGACTTGCTCCTGATCAGGACTTCTGTGTAATAGAGGCCTGAGGAGGGAGAGGTGGCATTGTGCTTGTCTGCTGGTCCCAAACACTGGATATGGTGCTTCAGAAGCAGCCAGTTTACAGGGAAGAACAGCCTGGGCTGTGTCCCACTTCTCTAAAATGCATGAGCATGGGAGAAGAGTAGAAGGAAGAAAGTGGAGATAATGGTGCAGGTCTGGGAGAAGCAGAGCAGGATGTCTGGGTACAGCTGAGCCCAGTTGAGCTTGAATTTGACCTGGCGGGAGGCAGGGAGCTGCAGGAATGATATCAGGGGCAGTGTGAGCATTTTTAGGATTCTCTTCTCTGTTACCACAGGATGCAGAGTTCTTGGTGCAGTCACCATCTGCCTCCTGCCCAAAATAGCAGTAACCTCACAGCCAGCCCTGCACCTTGGCTGTCTCCAAGAGAGCAGCATTGCCTGTTAGGAAAGGTTCCCTGGGAGAGCAGGAGTGTTTCCATGCCACAGTGCTTGGTCAGACAGACCATGGGTACTCACTAACACCCTGCTTTCTTGGGTGTGTTTGCAGGCATATGCAGATTACATGGGCTTCATCCTCACTCTGAATGAAGGTGTCAAGGGCAAGAAGCTGACCTGCGAATACAAGGTTTCAGAGGTAGGAGAAGGGTTTGGATCCCTTCTTTCTTCTTTTCTGCCTTTTCTTTTTTCCTTTTTCCTTTTCTTTTTGGCTCTACAGTGAATATTTCCTAGGTGAGGAATGAGCTGGCAGCTTAACTGGGAGCCAGGGAGAATAAATGCAACTGGGGATGCAAATGTCAGCCTGCAGTCCTCCCTCCAGGATGCAGAGGCTCTGTGTGCTCGCTGGATGGGAAGTGAAGCAAATTACAAGTGGACAGGAGCTGGTGATCAGGAGGAGGACGCAGAAAAGGACATATTTTAACCCTGTTTTCACAGCAGCCGAGCTGTGCAGGGTCTGGTTTGACAGTGTGCAAGCTCAAGGCTTGTCTTTGGCCCTGCCTTGCCACAGCAAATTGCTATGGGGACTGTGGAGCAGACGGGAGCTGGGGTGGGTGGGTTAGCCTGTGGGGCAGGATTGCCCCTTCCGAGGGGTTAAGCAGAAAGGATGTGTTTTTCCCCTTGCTTCAATGTGACTGTCACCTGGCTCTGCTGTGGCCAGTTTTAAGGCTTGTTCACTTTATTCAAGCACATTAAAACCATTTGGAGCCAGAGGGAGAGGGCAGGTGTCCTCCCTGGTGTTACTGCCTGGCCTCAGCCGTCCTCACTGCTGGCCTGAGGGCTCTCTAGGTGCTGCTGTGATCTGCAGAGCAGATTGGCCACCACCTTTGCTTTTGTGCTGCATGCTGGACCTCCCCTCCCTTGCTCTTTATTCGATGAGGAGATTCTTGGGTGTGTTTTACTGCTCAAACTTACCATGGTTGTACAAGAAAGCTGGGAATAGTCTAAAAAGATCCAGGCAGAATGGGCAGCAGGCTGGGCCCTTTGTGTTTCGAGCTTATTTCTGGTGTGGGAAGGCAGCCTACAGTGATCTTTAACCTAGTCGTTTGTGTTTGAAGCAGGCATGTTGAGTCCAGCCTTCCCTTCTAGGAGCCAGTGTATGGATGAGAAACTTGCCTGTACTTCTTGCGGAGGGAGGATCAGGGATAACAAGTCCCTCCCCAACAGGCTTTGCGTCCACCTTTTGTTCCTTCAATTCAGTAGAAACTGCTGTCAGATGCTGCTCTTGCTTTCTGCTGTTTGCATTCACCTCTGAGTTTTCTCTTTGTCAGGATCTCGCTCATTCCCAACCATTCACAGAGCAGTTCTAGGGAAACAAAGCATTAAAAATGAACAAAACAAAGGAGAGGGAAAAAAAACCATTCTCTGCCAGCCCCTCGGAGCTGTCTGCTCTGTATCGGGGCTGCATCCTTGCAGCAGATCCCTCTTGGAGTGAATGTTTTCCATCCATGCTTCCAGTCCAGGTGACAAACAAGGGAAACAATCTCACTGCTTGGGAAGTGGCAGGGAATGTGCCTCACCCCCCTGGTGCTGAGGAGAGCACAAGCCTGTGGCTGGAGGCACAGGTGGAGCATCCCCAGGGTTGCCTTGTTGATGAGGTTGCCTGTTCACGCAGGTTCCTTTGTACATCAAACTGCTTATCTGTGCTTTTAAAGGCTCAGCCCCTTGTGGCCTCTGCTTGCATCTCTGCTCTGCTTTCTTCTCCTTTGCTGTACCTGCTGCTGATGTGCTTTTGTGCCATCCCATCTTCCTCCCTGATCAAATGCTGTGGACGCCTTCCTTGGGCAAATGACCTCCTGGAATCCTTTCTGCTGAATGTGTATCCTCTCTGTGGCCTACTGCTATTGCTTTGCTATGGAAAAGAAACACAGGGAAGTATACGGTCTGCTGTGCTTTGAACGAGACAGCTTAATGGTTTCCAGCATAGCATGTGTCGATACCAAACTGTCTGCTGGATCCTTTGGGGGCTGAGCCCCTTCTGAGACTTGCTGAGCTTGCTCTGCTCTTACTGCAGGATTGCATGGAGCTGTCTGGGGTTTTGCTGGAGGCATCTGACAAACAGCAATAGCTGAGCTGTTGCTTAGGACTCTGGTGTAGACACTGTGTCTGGCACAAGGTTGTCTGACTGATAGGCTGTGACCTGCCTTCTCCTCCTGCAGGGAATGCTTTTCACGTGGGGATCTGTGCAGCAACTGCTGGGGCCGCAGCCTGGAGCACTTTCAGAGCTGTGACTTTGATCAGAGGAGCAGTGCAGTGAGGAGGAGGTTCATTTTGGCCATGTGAGGAGCAGACCTTCCTTTCACACAGCCCGCTGCACTGGGGGAAACTGGCTGGTCTGTAGCTCCAAGAGGGAAGCAGCAAATGCCCTGGTTTTAGGAGCTGCCCCCTACTCCAGGAGCCCACAGGGGCAGGCTTGGTCCCTGCAGGCAGCTTTGGCTGCTGAGATGCCTTCTCAGCACCTCTGTCTGCCTGGCCCCTGCTCTTGAGAGATGCTGACAGGTCTGTGCTCTGTAGGAGGCTCTGTGGTTTGCCTTTGGGACCGGTGGCAGGCTTGGGGTCAAGGCGATGCAAAATCAGCACAAAGAGGAGAGCAGGGGGGAGGCTGTCCTTGCTTTGATCATTGGAAAGGTAAAGCAAAAATAGAGCTTAAAAGCCCAGCCAGGCAAAATAAGGCTGCAGTGGAGCTGATGATTGTGTTCCAGGAAGCTCAGCTCTTCCCCTCCTTCTCTCCCACCTGGGGTTAGCTCTGGATCTAGGATTTCCTCTGCTGGACAATGGGAAGCAGCTTCTTTTAGTAACCCCCTTTTCAAAGGGCTTTGAGCCCAAAATGAGCTGCATCTCTTGAATTATTTATTGGCATGGCTGAGCCAGCAGCTGGGTCCTGCTCTCCTGTGTGCAGTGGGGCTGGGCTTTTTAATCCCTTTAAAGCAAGTGAGTGGGGAAGGGGAGGTTGGACCCTGCTGCTCCCCAGGGGAAGGAGCTGGTCCTTGCCAGCCATTTATCCAGGCAGCTCTGAGTGCTCACTGGGAAGGGGTTGGGATACGGGGGCTGCTGGGAATGAGCTGCGGTGCTGGTGGATAAATCACCAGCATGGTTTAATTATTTAATGCAACCCAGGGCTGGGGAGGCTGTTGCTTAATTGCAGGGGAATGCAACAGCCAGGAAGGAGCAGGGCTGAGTCCAGACCTGGCCCTGAGCAGTGGGGAGGTGCTGGGTGTCTGCAGGAGGGAGCTGGGTGTTTTAGGAGGGAGCTGAAGCAGAGGGGGCTGCGCTGCCTTGGTCCTTGTGTATGTGGGGCACTGGCCTGTAGTGGCTCCAGCTTGAAGCCTCCCCAGAGGAGCTTCTGGTCCCCTCTGTCCCTTGGCACTTGGGCCTTAGGTCTTGTCTTCAATCTGTCTTAGCCTCTAGCCTGGCTCAGCAGCCAAGTATTGAGGTCCTGTGGGGTGAGTGGATCTCTCCCCTGCCCAGTCCTGCTTCCCACTGGTGATCCCGCTATGTCGTTGGGATGGTAGCTTGGGAGCTGCTGTCTGTGGGAGGTTGTGTCTGCCACAGGACCCTTCCTTCTGGGAGCAGAGGGCACAGGGAGCGGTCTGCAGCTGGTTCAGCCCAGCTCTGCCATGCCCGTCCTCCCTGCCCCTTTAAGTGGCACTTCAAGGGCTGGAAACGTGCTGGGCTCGGCTCTTTCCTTGTCCTCCCAGCAGGCAAAATGTGAAGGATTGAACCACAGCCCAGGAGACCAGCCGGCTTCACATGCCTGCAGCAAAGTCAAACCAGCCGCTGCTTCTGCTGTCCTCTTTGTCCCCTTGAAGGAGGAATCCCCTCTCGAGACACAGGAGCTCCATTGCCTGGGGCCTGGCCAGCTGCTGTGGTGGCTGTGGGCTCTCTGGCTGCTTGGAGTCAGGCGAGGAGAATCCCAGTGCTTCTGGCAGGCTTGACCAGTCATCAGCACAGCCTCCTACAAGCGTTGGTAGCTCCTTAAAATGCTGCCTGTGGTGTTGCCTCTTGGTGCTGTATGGGCAAAGCAGGGAGGAGGCCGTGTGCTTTGGCCAGCCCTGGTCCTAACTGTACAGTCTGAGACACTGTGCTGTATTTTGTATTGGATCTCTCTTCCTTCATGGCCACAACAGTGTCAACTGCAGTCATTCTCTTGTATGCTACACATTCCTCCTTCCTTGCTAGATATAAGAAAGAGGGCTCTGTTTTCTTGCTGTTGCTGTTGCCTTCCCGTCATCTTTCTGTTTGTGATGAGATATTTCTATGAGAACTGAGAGCTCATGCTTGCTCTGGTGAAACCACTGTTGGGCAAACCAGGCTGCCTCTAGGTAGGTTGTATTTTGCCACTGAGTGTCCCTGGGTTGGAGCTGCCTTGCTGGTATGAGTTGGAAGCGACAGGAATTGTGCTGAGAAGGTTGACTTGTGATTAGGCCCTGCTGTGGTGGGTGCTGTACAAACACCAACACTGCTAATCCTGCCTCCTAAGAGACACTTCAGGACAAAGATTAGAGGCCTTGAGAAGGGCAAATCACATCACCAGCCACTGGTGAGGTTATGTAGTAAGTGCTATGCTCTATCCAATGGGGGATGCAGGACCCTCAAGATGCAGAGCCTTGAGTTTTGTGTTGGGGATCCCTGACCTCTGTAGCACTTCCCTGCTGCTCAGTGCTGTGTGCCCCATAGCTAGGAGCTTGCTGTAGCAATTCTCCCAGAGGCTTTACAGCACAGTGCTGTTAACAGCTCATGAAAGTCTGTGTGGGTGACTGAAGAGCCTGCCTCAGGCTGGGCTTTGTAGTGGACTAATCTGCTGAGGGTAAGGCTAACCCAGCCCTCTGTGTTTCGGGGAGGGTTGGCACATCCTGTTTCTGCTTGTCACCCTTGGGAAGGATGGTGTGGGCCTTAACAACTCCGATCCAGAGCAGAGATGCTGGAGTGTGAAGGACTGCTCTGGTTTATGTCACTGTGACCCCTCATCTTCTTTATCTCTGTAGCCCATTGAAAAGCTGGTGGCCCTCCTGAACACCCTTGACAGATGGATTGATGAAACCCCGCCAGTGGATCAACCCTCTCGCTTTGGGAACAAAGCCTTCAGGACCTGGTATGCCAAACTAGACCAGGTGAGCATGGCTTTCCCGTGTAGCGTACATGCAGCTCCTACAGCAGGGCAGCATGCCCAGCAGGGGCAGCAGAACAGCTCCATCCCTGTGTGCAGCCAAGCAGCCTCCAGAGGAACTGCTCAGATGAGCTGTAAAGGATCCACCTCTTGACATGCATCACTTACCCCTGATCTGGTGCTGTCTTCTCCTCAAATGAGAGCAAGTGGTCCATATAAATGCTCTTGGCTGGGTCTTCTGGTCCTGGATGAACCACAAGGGCCCTCCAAACCAAAGGAGCTCCTTAGGTTTGTACCTGCCCTCTGTCTGCTGGCTGCTGGCTGACACACAAAATCAGAGGAAGGTTGTGAAACTGCTCCAATTCCTTCAGCTCAGAGCACTTGCCCTGCACTGAGCTCTGGAGGTGGCACAGTCCCAGCCACAATGAGCTTGCAGGAGGTCTGCTGCTCTCTTAATGCTTTTGTCGTGTAGCTGACTCAAGTGGGTAAGTGGGTTGATGGACTTGGATGATGAAGCTTTTTTTTTCTTGCACAATACATGTGGTCTGGGTAATGTCAGGACAACCTCTCCATGGGTTGCTCCATGTCTGGAGATGAGCTCTTCAGCAGGAGATTCCCTACTCTGCCGTGCTGGCTCTGGCCACTGTAGGACTGCACCGTTGCAGCTCCCACTCTGCAGCAGTGTCTGAGCAGGGGGGGAACTGTTTCCTGGGGATGGGACACATCTGCACTCACTCAAAGGAGTCTTTTGTGTCTTTCAGGAAGCAGAGAAGTTGGTGGCAACAGTGATTCCCAAGCATTTGGCTGCTGCTGCGCCAGAAGTGGCTGTGTACTTGAAGGAATCCGTGGGGAATTCCACCCGCATTGACTATGGCACAGGTACCTGGGCACCAGAAGGCAGGAGAACAGGATGCTGTGGGTGCAAGGAAACACCACTTTGAATCTGGATAGGGAGAGGAAGAGGAGGACGTGGGTAAAAGGATGAAGAGCTGGAGGTGGTGCAGTGCTTGCCAGAGAGCTGCTGCTCGCCAGCACCAGGGGGAGATGTTGTCCTCGGAAAGGGACCCAGTGGCTGGGGTTTTGTCAGCTCAGGGAAGGAAATTCAGCCTTTCCTCCCCTCCTCTGTGTCCCAAGCCAGAGGCTCATGTCCTAGCTCACCGTGGTGAGACTATAGGTGCGTTTTGTTCCTACACTGGGAGCTGCAGTTCCTTTCTCAAAGTTAATAATGGATGTCTAGTAGGTATCTTTGGGTGGGTGCTGCGTGGGGATGAAGTACTGTCAGCTCATGGCTTTAATAGGGACAATAGAATTAAGGTGCTTGAGACAGGACTGTGATTTCTGAAGAGCCGTTGTGCCTACAGGAAGCTTGTCCTGGGCTCCAGAGACACCAGTGTCACATCTCTTCATGTTCTTTAACTCTAGGTCACGAAGCTGCATTTGCAGCCTTTCTCTGCTGCCTCTGCAAAATCGGTGTGCTCAGAGTGGATGACCAGATGGCCATTGTCTTTAAAGTATTTAACAGGTGAGGTAATGGAAGGAGAAGGGCTGCAATGTGGCAGGTCCCTGTCCTCCTCCAGCTGTGTGAGATGTTACTGCCTGTTCTATGCACCAGACTCCTCCTGTAGCCTTGTTGTGCCCCTTTCTTCCACTCATCCACACCCATTTGGGAGTAACAAAATGTGCCTCCTCCTTGGGGTGTGAGCTGAGCAGTCAAGGGCCTTCAGGGACGTACATGGAGAACATGAGTGCTGAAGGCCTTGGTGGCCTAGGGAAAAAGAGCAGAGTGGGAAAACTGAAGGCAAATTTAGACAAAACTAGGAGGCAGATGTACTGTTTAATGGTCTGTGTGGTGGGTGACCCGTGATAACTGCCTCCAAAAGAGGTGAGAGCTCTTTGTCTTTTAGAGACAGTGTCTTTCTGGAATGTTACTTGGGCTGAGCACAAGTTATTGAGCTTTGCAGAGGTACGTGGGTGAAGCTCTGTGCTTTGTGACAGGCAGATCTGATCAGAGGATCCAGCAGCTCTCCAGGCATTAAAAAAGCTCTTGATGAAACTGGTAGGTCCCCACTGCTCCCCAAGGTGTGTTTCCAGCCCAGGAGGTAGAGTTGGTACTGATGGAACTGCTGGAATGGGCGTTTGGGGTGCAGAGATCTAATCCCAGCTCTATCGCTGTTTGGTAGCAGGGAAAGAATTTCCTTCAATGGTGCCTCCAGCTTTAGTTTTCCAACTGAAAAGTGAAAGTAGCAGTTGCCATAAGGGAAAAGCTTTCTGAGATCTTCTGGAAGTTGTTGAAGGAGAGCAAAGTGTCAGTGTTATCAAATAACAGTGGGGGTGAAGGAAGATCTGCACCAACATGAGACACATTCAATAAAACAGAGCCCTGCCACCTGATTTGTTAGTGAATTTGGTGTAAAAATCCCCCAACCAACAACAAACCAAACCAACTATTTTAGAAGGTGCTGGAATTTACTACTATATGTACCTTCAGGCTGCTTTCTGTGGCAAAGGAGTTGAATTCTATGTACTGTGCTATAGATAGGGGTCCTGCTTGTAAGCAGACTGATGGTTCTTGGCCTCATGTAAGTCAGTGGAGACAGAAGACGACCTTGTCTTAACCCTTCCTTCTCTCCTTGGTCTCAGGTACCTCGAAGTGATGCGAAAACTTCAGAAGACCTACAGGATGGAGCCTGCTGGCAGCCAGGGCGTGTGGGGCTTGGATGACTTCCAGTTTCTACCTTTCATATGGGGCAGTTCCCAGCTGATAGGTACTAATGAAAACCTTCTCGTGTCCCAGCCTGCCCCCTGTCTGTCTCAGTTGCAAAAATGTTGGGGTTTGGGACTTTTAAATTCAAATATGTCGAATTTGTGTGTGGTGCAGCAGAAGAGTTTCCTTGGGGCTTGGATTATTGTGTTTTTCCCTTAGCTTTACAAATAAAGCTAGCTGCTTAGGCTGGGAGGTGAAAGGCTTCTCCGTACAGTACATCTGTCTTCATTGCAATAGTTGCAAGCTTTTTAAAAGGTGAGGTTTGGTTTTGGAGCTAGAAAACACATTTCTTTTTTTGCCATGGGGAGTTTGCCAGTGCTGAGGCACTGGAGTGGGAGATAAGATGGAAGGGGGCAGCTCTGTGGTGGCTTCTGAAGAGCTCTACAATGGGGGGATCCTGTTTCTTCTGAAAGGGGGACAGGAAAAGACCTGGTTGAACTCAGTCTCAGGAGGGGGATAGCATCCAAGTTACTTCTTATTGTCTCTTACTCTTTTTAGACCATCCAAGTCTGGAGCCTCGACACTTTGTTGATGAGAAGGTGGTAAATGAAAACCATAAGGACTTCATGTTCCTGGAATGCATCCTGTTCATTACAGAGGTGAGGACTGGAAGGGAGTTTGTCCCACAGGGAAGTTCTCTTTACAGTAGATACTGTGGTTTTCTCTTCCTCCTTTGCTTGTTAGTTTGCTCTCATGGAACTGTGTGGATGAACCATTGTTGCATGTCTGAGGTGCTCTCCTTGAATGAGTTGAGACAGGGATGTTGAGAGGGAAGTATAATTAAGGTAGATGGGCTGTGGATTGCAGCTGAAGGGAGCTGTAACAAGAGCAAACAAATCACCTTGGATCAGTCAGTGGGAACTTGAATGGAGAAGACTGGTGCCTGCAAGTATGCTAGGAAGATGAAGTAGGAGCTGCAAACCAGCTGGGCTTGCCAAGATCACCTCCCTTCCCTGCAGCCCTTGGGTGCTGCCTGCCAGGCCCTGGGCCTCCCCTTGCTTAAGGGCAGGCTCCCAAACCTCTGTGCACCTTGGTCTCCTCCATGTTCTGCCAGGAGCTGCCCGTTAAATGTGCCTCATTTGCACACAATCTACAGCAGAGATGGTGCTGAGATTCACTCAGCTGGCAACGCTATCAGGACTGTGTTTCTGCTCAAGCATTGTAGGACCCTTGGGTTGAGGGGCTGGTGATACTCGGTCTGTTGCCAACCATGGGCAGTGTTCCTCAGTGAGAGAGCTCACAGCTTTCTGCCCTCAGCTGGATCATCTGGCCATGATTCTACTGTCCCTCTTGCTGTGTGGTCTGGGCAGAGAGCAAGAACTCCATGCTCTGCTGTGGTAAGGGCTTTATTGTCTCTAGGACAGAGCTGCTTTGGAGGTGAGAGTGTGATTCTTGCCCTTTGTTCTGTTTGCTTTTCCCCCCTACTCAGCTCTAATTTAGCGATTAGAGAGAAGGGAGGTTTCAGAATATGAACGTAGCCTTTCATGTAGGAAATTTTCATGGAGCCTTAGGCACAAACCCTGTTTCAAATCCTGGGGTTTGTTGGTGCTTAGCACCTCACAGGGTTTCACCCTTAATGCAGACATAAATCTTGCCACAGGTAGTAAAGAGGTGCTGGTAGAGGAGATCAAGATGAGGACAGGAAAGCGGGAGCCAAGATACTTTAAGCTTCATTATAGTTTGATCCTCTCTCATACCCAGACAGTGCACTGAGCTGTTAAAAACATAAACCCGTGCATCACTTGACGTGTCTGTGTAGAGTGCACAGCTGACACGTCAGGTTTAAGATACACAGCACCGAGCTGCAGCTTCAGGTCACTCTGCTTTCGCCTGCAGAAAGTCAGCTTCCTGGGAGACTTCTAAAGCCAGTGATTTTGCTCCTTTTCCTGCGCATCTGTTGAGAATCCTGGAATTTGGCGTTTCTCTGAGTTCCTCAGTGCCACCTGGTGGCAAGGAGCCCTCCTGGCGTGATCGCTGAGGGATGGCAGCAACCTGCGTTGGTTAATGCATGGTGTTTTCAGTCCACCTCCATGCAGGCACCGCTTGTCTTTAGGAAAGAGTTTGCCTTTAAATTTTGGGGTTTTCTTTCTCTCCCCAGTTCCTGGGACTGCTGTTACTGCCGCTAGGTGGGGCTGGGACAGCCTCGAGTGCCCTCCAACCGCTTTCTCTCCAAAATCAACAACAAAATAGCAGGGAAAAAAGAGAGAAGGGATTAAAACCTTTAATAAATGAACGATGTGATTTTTCTTCTGAGTTTGTCAGCTGGAAAGAGCTCTCCTTTAGTATTGCTAAACACGTAGCAAGCACCGCAGCAGTTCCCATAGTGTCTCCGGTGCGTGTTACCGACATGAGAGCAGGTTTTGTTTCAGCAAGCTACAACCGAGGCTGGTTGTTTTCCTTCAACCAAGAGGATATGCTCTTGAGCAGATATTTTTCTCAGGCTCTGTGTGACGTTTCAGGGTATGAATGCACACTGTCGTGGTGTTTGCCACGTGTATATTTAAACCTCAGGTAGCAGTGAGGTGATGTCCAGCCTGAACTCACCAAGCACCACCCTGCAGGAGCCTTGCATAAGCTGGGAAATCTGTGGGGTCATTTTGGACCTGAATGTGTGGATCTGGAATAGGGTGAGGTTTATGGAGCTGGCTGGGTCTCGAGCTGTCCCCTTGCTGCGGGGTGTGTGTGTAGTACGCATAGGTGCGGGGATGCGGATGGTTTGGGAGCATCTCTGTGGTGCCTCCTGCCCCAGGGGCTGTGGGTGGCAGCGGTGGCAGGGCTGTGTGTGTTTGTGCAGAAGAGGGGTGCGGGTACCCCCCGGCTGTTGCAGTGGAGCGCTGTGATTGCCCAGATGCTCCTCCAAGGGCCCAGGGCAGGCAGCAGGAATTTCAGCTTCAATCTGGCTTCTAAATTTGGAGGTTTGGGAAGGGAGGGCTCGGGTTTCTGCTGGAAGGGAAGGAGCTGACAGGAAAGCACGGCCTCAGCCGTCCCCCTCCCCCCGGCACTGACAGAGGAACCATTTACAAAAGGCCGATTCTCTTGGGAACCGAGAGGCAGGAACGCCGCGTCTGTGAGTAATTTCCTGCTCAATATGGCTGCTCTGACTCACTCCGTTCCCCTGGGGTCACTGCGGGACTGCAGCGTGCTCGCTGCCTCTGCTCTTCCCTCCTGCTCTCCCTCTTCGCCCTTTGTGGCTGGAAGGAGATGATTCCTTTTGGTTCCCCCTCCTTCATCCTCCTTATTTTTCCCTCCCCAGTAGGAAACCATAGCCAAGCCATCCCTCACTGGCGCCCTGCATGAGGAGGGCCGCAGTGGTGTGAGCATGGGGCTGGAGAGCCATGCTTGCCTCTTCTGTGCTCACCAACACGCTCACTCCAGCTTAGAGGGGGGAGAAGCAAAGCGGAGTGGCGGTGGCTGATGCAAGCTGTGCCCCTGCGAAGAGCAGCGATGCTGGAGGGAGGTTTGGCGTCGAAAGGCGCACAGCCACAGCTCCCATACGGGGATGCTGGGAGCGACTCGCCTGGCGCCGAGCTCCCTGGCAGCCTCTGGGTGCCAAATCCTTGTGCTTAATACAGCGTCGCGCTTTGTGTATCTGTGTGTTCCATCTCGTATCCGCGAGGAACGTGCACGGTGGAGGCGAGCGGGAATGGGTGAGCAGCTCATCCGTCATCCCCCGGCTCCCAAGCACTGCCGAGGGGAAGTGGGGATGCGCCTGCGCTCTCCCGACTGCGGGCAGAGCTACAGACCCGCTTCTGGTGCTCCAGCCCCGTGGTCAGTGCATTTGAAGCACGCTGTCCTCCAAGCAGTGGGGTGTTCTGGCTTTCCTCCCCTTACCCACTCTCTCTGCTGCCACACAGACACTGCAGAAGGGCAGCAGCTATTTTCCACAGCAGATTGATTGGCTTTGCTTGCTTTTAGAGCAGGCAGAGGGGTGGTTTTGGAGGCTCTTTTCCCACCCTCGCTCTAGGCCTGTGCGTGCGCGGAGGGAAGGGGTTAGTTGTTGGAGAAGGAGAATCCAAGAGATTCCTCTCTCCCCACGCTCCCTTTTAGCGTGAGCTTCGGCCTTGTGGTTTCTGATGTCATGGGAACTTCGCTCAGTCAGAGTGGCTGCCTTGTGTTTCTTTTTCTCCCCGAGGGTCTGGTTTTGTTCATGGAGGAGAAGGAGAGACAGCGACCCAGGGAATCTACGTGCAACTGTCCCTGATTGCGGCTCCCCCCCGGCCTCCCTCCTGCAAACCCTGGGAGGAGAAACCCTGGGGTATTCAAATACAAACCCCCATATTCAAGATCTATTTAAAGCATCTGCTGTGAGCGTGCAACTCGCAGCCATGGAGCCAGTTTGGAGAGCGGGAGTGGAGCGTGTCCCCTCTGCTCCTGCCTCCCCACAGAGCCCTCCTGTGCTAGAGGCAGGTGTGGAATGGGCTGCAGGCACCGGAGCTGCTGCCAACCTGCACTGCCCTCTGCATTCAGGGAAGGCAGCGGCGGTTGTCGCTGCTGCCTGTTGTTGATCTGAATGGGGAATGAGTCATTTTCTTGGAAAGCCCAGCAGAGCTGCACCGTGAGGTTTCTGGGTAGAATAGGAACAGCGTTGAGCCAAGCTCTACTGGAAGGGGAGAACGGGACTTATGTGGGGCTTTTTTAAAGCAGTCAGTAAAAGGGAGGTGTGCAGATTAGGAAAGCGTGGCAGGAAAAGGCTTAATTCCATTGAGGAAGGTGGGGAGCTGGATTGCCATGGCCTCGTGTGATGTGGCCGCAGCAGGAGGGAGGGAGGGAAGGCGCAGTGAGGTGGCTGCTGCGTGGGTCACAGGGCTTGGTGGGAATGTTTGCTTGGAGAGAGTGTGAGCGTGAGTCAGTGCTGGTGCACGAGCTTCCTGGCTGGCCCGGCTCCCTCAGCCCTGCTTTGGGTCTCTTTCAGATGAAGACGGGTCCCTTTGCTGAGCACTCCAACCAGCTCTGGAACATCAGCGCCGTGCCCTCCTGGTCCAAGGTCAACCAGGGCCTCATCCGCATGTACAAGGCAGAGGTGAGCTCCATGAGCAAGGGGAGGCTGCTTTGCCCACACGCCTCCTCCCTTCCACTTCACTGTGGGTCAGCTCTTCTGCTGCTCCTTGGTGTGGGGCGCCCATCACAGCCAGTTGCTATCCCACGCTGAATGGGGCTTGGAGGCCCAGAATGGTTCAGGTGCTGCTGGCTAGGAGTAGGCTTCTGCTTGCCTAGTGCTTGTCCCAGTCCAGTCCCAAATTGGCCATTCCTTGCAGACGTGACTTTTGCCATTTCTTGTCTTCCCATAGTGCAAGTTGCAGGTCTCCAGATTAGATTATGGAATCGTAGAATGGTTTGGGTTGGAAAGGACCTTAAGATCATCCAGTTCCAACCCCAAGCCATAGGCAGGGACACCTCACACTAAACCATGCCACCCAAGGCTCTGTCCAGCCCGGCCTTGAACAGTGCCAGGGATGGAGCATTCGCCACTTCTTTGGGCACCCTGTGCCAGTGCCTCACCACCCTCACAGTAAAGAACTTCTTTATATCTAACCTGAAGGGTTAGGGCTGGTGTCTTGCCCTGCTTGGCTTTCTGGTCCCCACACTGTTGTTTTACCAGCTGAAGGAGACAGTTTAAATCATCATCCCACGTTTCAGGAGCCCCAGAGCAGGCTGAACACTTCCTACCCATGTCCCACCCATGCAGCGTGCACGGTGAGGCCACTGCTACCTCCTGGGCTTGGCAGCCCTCCATGCACCGGGGCTGTGCTGGCGCTGCCCCAGCAGGCTTTCCTGGCCAGCCCTGACCTGGGGAACTGGGCAGTTTTGGCTCTCCCTTATCTCTCCTTCCTGCTCGAGCTAACCCTGAGCTTGAGGAAGCAGGACAGGAACCACCACATCTGGGCCTCCGGAGGGAACAGCCAACAGGCGGCATTCTCTTGCTGGGAAGGATGGGAGCATGCTGGCTCTGCAGGGCGGCACTGGCTGTGCTAAAGATGCTGGAGGAGCAGGGATGGTGCAGCTCCCTGGGGTGCCCGGGGGGACCAGCAGTGCTTGAAAGAGTTAATCCTACTCTCTGTGGTCTCTGCTCAAGGCAGTCACGCTCCCGGAGCTGGGACATATGGCAGAGGCTGGTGGGCAGCTCAGGCCCGGCGCACAAAGGGGTTAACTGTGCCGAGCTCGGCGCTCCCTCCCCCAGCCCTTCCTCTGCTCTGCACATCCTGTGTTTAGGTTCCAGGCCACATACCTCTCTAATCTGTGAGGTGTCACTCCCAGGCCCGCTGGCTCCTTCCGCCCCCAGCTCAGTTTTCCTCCCAGCCTCCAAAGAGGAGAAGCGGGGCTGGGGGCGACCCCCTCCCCTGGCTGCTCCTCGGAGGGGTGCCCCTGAGCTGCTCCTCCGGGACTGCCCCTGCTCACAGCTCTGCTGCCTGCCAGGAAACCCGGAGCTGGAGGCTCTGGTGTGGGAGCTGGGGGGTGTGATGGGAAGACCCCAGCCCCGGGAATGCTGTTAAAGTGGTCCCCTAAAAGCTAGAGTGTGCTCTGCTGCTGCCTCAACAGCCCTGCCTCCCTCCTTCCTTTCCTTTGCATCAGTTCCTTTGCATGCTGTTCGGGTACTCCCCAGGCATCCCACATGCCCTGTACTGTTTGGGTGCTTCTGCCTGGTGCCCCCCATGCCCTGCACTGTAGGGTTGCTCCCACTTCATGCAGCACGTACACGGCTGGAGGAGCTTGGCAGTGATATGCCCACATGCAGTGTGCCTGTCCACTGGTGTTCTGGGGCAGATCTCTCTGGCACAGCTTAAGGATCCTATAGAAAGTGCGGGGTTCTTTGGCTCCTCTGGGTACACCCAAGATGTGATCTTCTCTGGAGGGCTTGGTCTGACTTGAATAGTAGAGGATATTCTGTGGGAATGGTGGATCCAGTACTGGTGGGTTGCTGGAAATACCTAGAGCTGTGTCAATGGGGAGAACACGCAAACTGCTGGGAATAGAAATGACGCAAATTTAGGCTGAGGTGTAGAAGACGTTGAGTCAAGCAGAGTGCCCCTCCTTTCCTCCGCCCCTCTGATCACCCACTGCAGGTAGATTGGGTGAAATCAGACACTGATGGAAGCTTCAGCTCCTGATCGTGTCTGGGGTGGCTGAAAAGTGCTCAGTGCTGGGTTTTGAGTAGAGGCAGCAGCAGAGCAAAGGGCTCACTTGCTAGGAGCAGACCAGGAGATGTCAAATGCTCACTCATAACCTGCTGCCACTTGGTAGGAGTGGGGCAGTTCCCCAGACCTGGGTCATTTAAAAGCACTCGGGATGCTTTATCTCTTCTCTGTCCCTTCTGTGGGATGACTTTAATCAGCCAACGGAAAGTCCAGGTACATCCATGCGGCTGGGAGTTCTGGTCTGGATTTAGGTACTCAAGGGTGCTTGCTGTAGGGTCTGTGGGTGGGCAGTAGACTGAAGACAATGTGTCTTCAGCTCTGTGTGTTTATGGAATCTCAAATGTGTCTATTTATAATATAAATATAATGGGTGAAGATGTGTTCCCTTGGAAGCGCAAGGGCATTTCTTATTCTTTCCATCAAAAGCGAGTGAAGGAGTCGACAGAATAGAATCTGGTTAAAGCAGCAGCCTTGATGTTTTCCCCCTGAGCCTGCTTTTGAGTCTCCTGACCTTTCCTTCTCTGCAGTCACTGGGGAAATACTTTCCATTGTAACTAATCTAGTCCCAGTTCCATCTTTAAAGGTTGGACTTGATGCATGAATCTACTCCCCAGTTGAATCCCAAGCAGACCTTCAGCGTGGTCAAGATGGTGACAAGAAGAAAATAAGCCTGTCCCTTCCATTGAGCCAGTGTTGGCTGCATCGGTCTCACCCAAAATGATGCAAGGAGAACCTCATCTCTTGGCCCCTCTAGTAATCCAGTCAATTTGCGCTTGTACTGCTGGATAGAGGAGGAAGTTTCTCTGCATGTCTCCTCTTGGGCTGGCAATGTTAAGTGGAATGGATAGCCATTGTTCCCATTGGTGGAAAAGGCTCTTCATCTGGAGCCCAAACCAGTCTGGTCTTCCACGGGACCCCTTGGAGCTAGTTGGGCTGACATTTCTAGCTGTCTACATCTCCAGTACTCATCTGTCAGCTCTTCCCTCATGTCACTGTTACCCAGCCCTGCTTCTTCCAAGGGTTTGTCTGAGGGGCTGTGCAGAGAGATGGCAGCAGCTCTGAGCCTTAGGAAGCTTTAAAGGTGATGTGTCCTGATGGTCACAGGCCTTACTTCTCCTTGGTGCCTTGCCATGGAGGCGTGTGGTTTTCTGCATGGCTGCTATTCCCCAGGACTGGTTAGTGCTGTAGTGTACTTTCACCACCTCCAAACTTGTTTTGGCTCTGGCACGCTTGCGAGCAGTTCAGTTGTGCTGGAACCAGTTGTCTGACCTCTGGCTCCAGAGGGATTACCATAGGCCTGGGCTTCTGAGCAAAAATCTGCCTGCTTGCCTGTGATGACAGCACAAGGGCAGGCTGCCTGCCTCAGGGGGAAGAGCTGTCTGCAGCACACTGCTTCCTCCCCACTCTGGGATCTCCCCCGCTGCAGCGGGTTTAGCTCAGCCTGGTGAAGGGCGCAAGGCTCCTATGGAAAGAGGAAAAAGGTAACTACAGCATGGCTCTTGCCTCCCTTTGGTGGGAAGGAACTGTGCTTTGAAGAAGAGCCTGGAGGAATGAGTTGTGCATCTTGTGCCTAAGATGTGCCTGGGAGGCTGTTGGTTGCAGGCAGGAGCCAGTGTGGCCTTGGCACCCTCCTGCTGGGGCTGCAGCTTGCGGGGAGCTGGGTGCCTGCCTAGTGCAGCATCCATCCCTCCAGCTCTGAGCAGATGCTCTTTCTGCCAAGAACGTAGATGGATTCCTGTTAGTTGGTAGGTGCTGTGCTGTGGTTGTACTTCACATCTCCTGCAGAAGAAGACTCCCATCAGCAGATCCATGCCTCAGCTGCGTACAGGGGAAAGGCTCTTTTCCCAAGAGCACTTGGCTTTCTTTTTCTCTCTTCACATCATGCTGTCTAGGGAGGGAAGAGCTTGCCCCTCTGCCTACAGCAAGGAGGTGGCCACCACCTCGCTAGTCATACGCAGGCACCCTGGTAGGTGAGTCCCCACTGCAGCACAGTGAGGTGCTCTATGGCCTTTGTTCAGCACAACTGCTCACAACTGACCAGAGTGATGTTGGTGTAGGTGCAGTGTGGAGTTGGTCCACACGTGCTGCTGAGGTTTGTGTGTCTGGAGGTGAGTTTGCTCTGTGCTTTCTGGGCTCTGGGCAGTCTGAATCTGCAATGACTCAAAGAAACAGAGCTCCTGAGTGGCTGTGCCAGGCTGATGCTGGCAAACCAGACATGGTTATTGACCACAGTCACTGACCTGCCTGCCCTGGCAGTGTGGTGAGCAGAGGAGGTTGTGCCCTCGCAGCTTAAGCTGCCTTGTAGTGGGTGTATACGGCTGATCTGTGATCCATACTCCTTCCATCATTACTCTGCAATGGTGGTGGGAATTTCAGGGTGAGAGGTTGTTGGGAATAGTGTCACGTCTTAAATTATGGCAGCAAAATCCCTGGTGCTTGTCTGTCAAAGACCTGAGAACCTGGAATGCAGTTTGGGCAGTGCCTTGGGACTGCAGGGTGATGCCTCAGACCCAGTGTGGGCACTGTCCTGGGGAGGGAGAGTCTCTTCCCTGGGGGGTTTCTGCAGCTCTCAAAGTGTTTGTAGAGTGAAGCTCTTCAAAGAGATCAGCTCCAGCAAGGAGAGGTGGCGAGAGAGAAAGCTGCTGACATCAACGTGCCTCTTCTGCTCATGCTCCAGGCCTGAATTTCAGCAGGCAAGAGGCTCTGCCTGAAAAGAAGGGGATGGGATTATGAAGTGTTAGTGGCCTGGGGAGCCTGGCAGGAATGTTGTGGGGGGAGACACGGGACCGACCCCTCTGCCTGCAGCTGAGCCGCGCTGCCTCCTGACCCCAGAGGCAGGATGTAGCTCTGGCTGCATGCGTAAGGTGGAAACGTCTCCTGAATTCACCCTTCTTTATCTCTCCTGCAGTGCCTGGAGAAGTTTCCTGTGATCCAGCACTTTAAGTTCGGCAGCCTGCTCCCCATCCAGCCTGTGACGTCCTAAGGAGGCCGCAGGAGGAGCGGAGGCAGCGGAGGCATAGCGCGGCGCTCTTCCTCCTCCCCTCACCCCCTCCTCATCACCGTGCCCGTCACACGCAGCCCATTCATTCCTGCACATCTTCATCAGCAACCACAGATCCAAAGCACTCGCTGGCCTTGCATGGGAGATGGGACACGGAGCAGCTCCTCCTGCACGTCCCCAGCACGTGGATGTGTCGCCAGCGCCCAAGCTGGGGCTGTGCTTCGCTCTGCTGCGCCCGCGGGCAGCGTGGCTGCTGTGAATGGGGCTGCCTTGTAGCAAAGCCCCTCTGCTTCTCATGGTGGGGGGGGTGTGTGGAGGGGAGGAAGGCACGTGTGTATGTGTCGGGCGGTGGTAACTGCAATTTCCCTTTTGAATTTCATTGAAGTTTCCTGTTGCTGTTTGGTTTGGGAAACCACTGTGAGGGGCGAGGTGTGAGCCTGCACGGGTCTGTGCGCAGCCACCTCTGCTCGCACGGGGAGGGCTGAAATGGGTCAAGGAAGTTGTAGGGAATGTCTGTGCGTTGCTGGAAGCCCAGGGTTCACCTTTCCCTTTCTTTGGATAATGAAAGCCCCCTCCTTCCATCTCTTCTGCAAGGTTCCCTGGGTCTTTCTTTCCTACCACTGCCTCTTGGGTGAAGCTGGGGATCTTTTCTGGGCTGTGGGGGGCTGAGCTGGCTCTGGAGCCGGAGCCAAGTTCCCCGAGGGACCCGGCTCTGTGGGAGCAGCTATGAAAAGACACTGCTCAGGCAGTGCCTGCTGAGGCGCCCTCTTAACGGGCACAAAACCTCACACGTTCACACACATTCATCACTGGGTCCAACCTGCCCTCTGTACTCCCTGTTTCCTCCTCTGTGCTTTGCTGCCCCAGGGCTGGGCTGGCCTCAGTGGCACGAGGTGACCGTGGTTGCTACTGCTTGGTCATAAATTGTAGTGACAGTCCCAGAGCAAAGGGATTTCCCCTCGAAGCAGTATGTTCCCCAGCTCTTTTAGGGAGGCATCCCCAGAGCGAAGGCAGCATGAGGGGGCAAGCATGCAGCTTTACATGCATTTATATACTTGTGCTGAAACAAAAGGCATAAATAGTGTGAGATAGCAGGTTATACCTGGAGAAAGCTGTTTCCCTTTGTCATTCCCTGCTGGTGTTGCTGTGCTGGACTTTGGGGAAGAGGGACCACACTTCCAGTGCCAAGAGCAGCAGCATCTCGAAGGCAGGTGAATGGATGGAGATGTGGTCCACATCATGCCAGCAGCATCACCTGGGGGCCAGGAACGGCTGATGCTGGGTTTGAGATGAGCTGGTGTGGATTGACCAAGGTGGTCCAGAGCTTTGCATCTGGAGAGGGGATGTTTCTTTTGGGGGCTCCCAGGCTGGGAGTGGGGGACACGGGGCTCTGGTGTGGTGTTTGCAGCAGGGATCCTTTCCCTGGCAGTCCCACAGAGCAGGGAGGAGGCAGTGGGGCTGCCCCAGCCAGGCTGCTGCACTGGTGGTGGTGGTGGGGAACCTGCTTGTGGCTTTTTAGCTTCAGTTTGTATTTTATTTACCATTTTCTTTTTGTCAGACCTGCTCGCTCCTCTTGTAAAGGTTCTTGGAGGAGAGAGAGCAAGAAAAGGGTCTAAATAGAGGCAGTGAAATGCAGGTGTCTGCAGAGCTGAAGCAGAGCTCTCCAGCACTGCTACTGTCCCATCTGCTTCTGGCTCGGCCCTGGGCAGGGACAAGGATCTTTTGACCTGCTGAAACAACCCTATAAACTTGCATTTGGAATGACACTGGAAGACTGGGGTTAAGTCATTTTACTCTTTAATGGGATATGTGTTTTGTGTTGGCTTTCCAAATGGATCCATTCCTGATGCGGTGCTGGTGGTCAGTGTGCTTGCTGGGACCCAATGGCTCCATCTCCAGGGGAGCAGTTTAGTGCCAGGAGTGGGACAACAGGCATTTCCATGCTGTGTGGCTTTTGGCAAGTGTCACCGTGCATGAAGTGGCTCTGCAGCATTTGGCTGGCAAAGGCTGAGCTAGAGCCCGTGGTATCCCAAAGCTGCCCAAGGTCAGGAACGCATCTCTCCAGTCATCCCATGGAAGTGGGACTTCACTGCAAAAGGGTGGGTAGAAACGTTGACGTCCATGCATGGCAGGGACACCAAGAGTATGACACACGGCACCAAAACCGGCTGGGGAGGTGCTTCCTTCCCCTGCAGCTGCAGCCGCTGCTCCCTGGGGACGGTGTCCCTGCACTAGGGACCTGCAGAGGAGGATGCTCACGTTGAGCTCTTGTGTTTCTGGCTTGCCTGAGTCTGCAGATGTGTCCTGCTTGGGGGCTTTTGGACTTCAAACAGCTAATTCTTGTCTGAGTCTTATCCTCCCGCTTGGGATGTGCCCCTGTCGCGTGGCAATCGGCTGCTTGCCTTCCTCTCACTGCCATCTCTACTGGTTCTTGGGGCTCTGCTCCTCTACCGATGGCTCCACACAGGTAGCAGCCCCCAGGGCAGCTCCTCCACCTCCTGCACCATCGTGGTTTTGATTCAAGTCTCTGTGTTTTGCACTGGGGGCTCTCTTGGTCTCCCCCAGACCGGGGTTGGCTCCTGCTTTGGGAGCAGAGCCAGCGTGGCTGGAGCCTTCGGCACAGGGCAGAGGCTTTGTGGAGGCACTTGCAGTGTTGGTGGCTGATCCCTTGCTTGCACCAGAATTGACTTATTTAAGTGCATGAAACGGGTGTAGCGTCCGTCTGTGCCTCCTGCCTGTGTCTTTCTCTCATAGGTATGTTTGTTTATTTAATGCTTTGGCTGTGTCCAACTCCCTCTGTCCCAGCTCGGATTTGGCACGCAAGTGATGTGTGAGACCTGTTTGCAAGCCAGCAAATACCTTGAAGATCAGAGACTTTGGTAACCAAAGGATGTTTGAGCCTTGTTTGTGAAGCACGGGGAGAACTGGGACCCTTTTGCTTCAGCTGTTTCTCCTGTCCTGCTGTAGGGGCTGACTTGGAACTTCCAGCATCAGTTTAGTCAGCAGCATTGTTGGATTCCCACAGGGAATCATACCTGGACCTTCACCGGAGTGGTTGGTGTGAATATAGATGTGCTTAGCAAATGCTGGTGTTCTTGTCTCTGCATTGTATCTTCTCTGTCAACACAGGCCAGCTGTGTGAGTGCATGTTGCTAAAAGCAGCAGCAGCGTGGAGGGATGGATGGTGAGCAGGAATATCCTCTTGGATCATAGATGTTTTGAAGGCACTTGAATTCATCTTGAGCACGTCCCTTGGTGACCGTGACGTGTGGGGAAGGGGAAGCAGATGTGGTGTGGGTTTCTCACCATCTTCCCCATCAGCCCAACTGACCAAGCCAGGCTTTTAAGCTCAGTTTTCCCAACTGGATCCTTCGGGGTTGCCATTCTTTGGCTGGTTTGTGCTGTTATTCAACACTGTCTTCACATCCCTCCTTTACAAGTGGTTGTTCATGGCAGCCAGGAATAAATGAAGTAAGAGTTAAACAGCCTCGTGCGGTGATGGCAGTGAAAGAATAGAACTGTTTCATGCCATTGTTGCTGCATTAACTTGTCCCTGGTGTGCAGCTCAGTTCCATTACGTAGCGCTGGGTTCCTGCTATGAAATAAACAAGTCCCCACTGCAGGACCAGCAGTTGGTGAGCAGCAAAACCTGAGCTGGCAGTTTCCGGGATGCAGATGTGCTTTGTATCCCAAGGAACTGGTGTAGAAGCATGCAAGAGCCCTGGATGCTGTGTTGTGTCCATGGAACTGTGTTGACTTCCTTCCTGAGAGAGGGAAGGTGGCAGAAATGGGTGGGAGAAGGTGGAATTGGGTGTTAAGGATAGCTGCTAATGTGACCTGAGCTCTCCCGCTGCTGATGTGCCAGTGGGAGCCTTCTGTGGTTGAGAAGCCCACGGGGGTCTCATTGCTGCTTCAACAAGCGACTTCTCAGATGTAGAATTGAACAGGGCTTTTGGAGGTCATTCCGTGCTCTAATAGCCAAGAGGAGAGATCTTCATCCTTTAGCGTTGCTTCCCCTTCAGTGGATGAGCACTCTTCCCATTGACATCGGAACAAGCTCCTTGAGCATCCTTGGGACGAACACCTCTTTCCCTGGACTGATCTTGTGAGAATCGTGCCAAACTCCAAACTAGGATGAGCCAAACAGAGAAAGGGCTGAACCCCGACGAGCATCTTCAGCTTGGAGAGCTGCTCGCTGTGAAGAGCACGAGGCTGTGAGCAGGCTTTGGAGGTTAGAGGAGGCTTTTGAGGAGGTGAAGTGGGTGCTTCTGCTTGCTATAAAAAGCCTGGGCTTGGGAATGTCTACATCGGCCGGCTCTGTGCAGGGCGTAAATACAGTTGTTAGAATTGGAAGGAGTCGCTCCCCATGTTCCCGGTTGCAGCTGTAACACAGACAATAAATAACATCAAAACCCCCCAGCAGGATTCGGGCTCCTCAATGCTCACTCCGTGCACACCCATAGGAACAGGATGGGGTCTTGTGGGAATGGCGCTGCAAGGCCTGGATCCACTGGCACCAAGGGTCCTGAGCTCATACCTGCTGCTTTTTATAACAATAGATTAAGGATGCGGTCAAGGTTTTGCTGAGCCTACAAAGGGAGGCAGGAGGGAAGGCAGAGGAGCAGTTCCGTATCAGTCCATCTGTTTCTATGACATCAGGGAGAGATAAACCCCAGCAGACTGCACTGCCCAAGTCAAGGTACCCAAATCCTCTATTTTGACATGGATTCCTCCTTAATTTTATGTGTAGAAACAGGGATTTGAGATGGTGAGGTCTGTGGTGCTGGAGCCCAGCCTGATGGTTGCATGGTTGTGCAGCTATAGAGCACTTGATTTATGCAGAGTTAATGAGGTACCCGGCACTGTGCTTCTACAGCCTTGTGTAGACACACACCACTTGGGTTTCAAGAGGTAATGCTGCTGAAGAGAATATGATGTTGTACTATTGCTAAAAGAGCAAAGCATTCCAATATTCCAAAGAGTCGATATGTCCTGTAATGGCTACAAGCTACATAAAACTGACTGGTGTGGTGGTTAGAAAGGAATTCTAGCTAGATTATAAGATACTGGAGGGTATTCTTTTATAGGGCACTGGCTGATCAAGCAACTGCTCTGCACAGGGTTTTCCTTTCCCTTGTTCAGAGCATATACCTTTAAAACTATCAGTTCAGGTATTGCATCTCCCCTTTGCAAAAACTCCCTTGTAGGCAAGAATAAAACTTACAAAAAGGCTGTTACAGAGATCATCAGCTCTCTATTAGATAGCTTGGAATATGCTCCACTAGCACCTGAGTTCAGTCTTCTCCAAATTACTGTGGAGGATTTGCCTGTATCTTGCTGATCCATCCACATTTTAATTTCCTCTGCACGGATACATATTGCAGGATGCTGGAAATCCCCAAGCCCACTGGAGCTGCAAGACTGGATGTTTCATCCTGTAGCACCAATAAAATGTTAATGCATACTAATAGCAACAGCAAAGGGGTTGATGGAGCGAGCTTGGAAGTGTTTTATAATTGCCAGGGTCTCTGTGTCACAGAGAATGTGGGGTTAGAGTGATCAAGTGTTGCACTTTGTCAACACAGGAGAAGAAACCCCCTCAAATATACCCTGACAGGACTAATTTTTATAATTAAAGGGGGAAGATGGGAGATGATTCTTTGGGGAGAGACTCACACAGAAATTGCATACTCATGAGAGAGCTGCCCACTGGTTTGGACGGATTCAGACGTGGATTCAGTTGCTGACTATACCACAGACCCCAACTGTAACCTTCACTAAGGGCATCACCTCAGTTTCCCACCTGGAGACCAGGAATGAAAGTGTTGTCCTGCTTTATAAAGCCAGGGAATCTGGGCATGAGGTGACATAAAAGCATCAGGAACATGAAATCCAGGGAGCTGGGGGTGGCTTCTCTGTGCATAGAACTGTGTGGCTGGAGCATCTCATGACTTCGACAGCTCCTCTTTCTGCTCAGCCCAGCCTGGTGGTGTGGTCCTGGTTCCTGCAGCCTAACATATTTATATATATATATTATATATGTAATATATATCGATAGATAAAGATAAATTTGAAATTGGGGTCAGAGGGACCAGGTTTCCTCCATCTCGCAGCATTCCCGTTTGCTGCCACCCTTCAGTTGTGCCTGTCCTGAACACACACCTCTGGGATGCTCCAGTCGCTGCCTGTTGGTGTTGGAAGACCATGGGACAATAAGATATCAGTGATGCTGTGGAGATCACCCCCTGGTAGCAGCCCCACTCCTGCAACCACTGATTCCCCATTGCTGGTGATCAGCTCCCCCGTTTCTCATGCTGGACCGGAGCTCGTGGTCTCCATGGTTCATGGGCAGAAGGGAAGAGCCTGGATGACCACAGTGCTGCTTGTTTTAATGGATGTGCTCCAAAACCTGGGGCTTTTCCAGAGTCAACAGATCCGGAGCCAAGGTAAAAGCCAGAGGCATTGCCTAACCCCGCAACACTGGAGGGCCGGGCTGCAGAAGCTCTGCATGTAAATGCTCCTTAAACAGTGTTAGGCTGAGTTAATCCAGCGGTAGCTCCAGGGGGACAAACTGGAGGCTCAATCCTCGCCCTTATCTCTCCTCATCACCGAGCCGGAGGACCGATTCCTGAGCTACAGAGCCTGGGATGTTCCCAGCTTTCGGGGCTTTTTAACCATGTTCTTGCCTCTGGTTCTTATGGGTTGGAAGAGCCAGGATGTTCCTGTTGCTGTGGGGACCACAAGCATGGCCTTTGGTGGGGGGAGATGGGTGATGGAAGAAAGCAGCCATGGAGCCTGGACATGGGGGTTGATCTCTGGTCCTCAGAGTCTTCCAGGCTTTAGTGGCACCTGTATGACCACATGCAAGGTGCTGCTTTGCCCCTGCATGGGCTCATCCCACATCCCTACCGAAATCATAGAATGGTTTGGGTTGGAAAGGACCTTAAGATCATCCAGTTCCAACCCCCTGCCATAGGGAGGGATGCCTCACACTAGGCCATGTCACCCAGCCAGGGATGGAGCATTTACCACTTCTTGGGGCACCCTGTGCGGGCCCCTCAGCACCCTCACAGGGAAGAGCTTCTCCCGTATATCCAACCTGAACTTCCCCTGTTTCAGATTGAATCCATCACCCCTTGTCCTATTCCTACAGCCCCTGATGAAGACTCTTTTGCCTTACACCAGCATGGGGCAAAGCCTCTCACTTCACCCACTTTGGGCTGGTGTTGCCTTTCCATCATCAAAGCAAATTAAGCAGAGAGTTTCTGAATCATCAGCCCCTGAGCTCTGCATCCAGCTCTGTGCTAGGGGGGAGCCCATGGAGCATCCCTGGATCCTGAGCATCCCGTTCACGCAGGGGTTAGGAGCAGGTTCCTGGTTGGAGTGCGCAGCCCCAAACGCTGCCGCAGCGAGAAGTGGGCACGGGCAGGAGACGTCGTGGTGGCCGTGGTGGGGTTTTGCTCATCCTCACCAGGGAGCAGAGGAAGGACAAAAGGCAGAGCGGCACTGGGCAGCGGGATGGGTGAGGAGGAGAGACGGAATTGTGCAGGATTCCATCGGGGAGCTTGGAAGGAGGAGATGTGGTGAGCAAACAGTCGGCTCCCGGAGCAGAACTTCCCCGTCTCCAGTTTCAGCATTCCCTTCACATCAACATCCACTTTCATGTTGTAAAACATGGGGGAAAAGGGAGGAAAGGAAGCAGCTTCACACGTTCCAATGCAAAAGCCTCATTTTGGTGAAGGAAAAGGAGGGGGAAGCGCATCTTTAGTGGGAATTTATGAAAACCAAGCTCCCAAATGGAGGTGCAGGAACACTCAGGGACCCGAGGCAGGGATGGCTGCTCAGGGCTGAGCCCCAGCAGGGACATGAAGCAGACACGGAGTGCACCCCCAGCCTTTAGAGACGTGTTTGCTTTACCCTGTCTGGGGAGAATGGAAAGTGGATTTGGTTGGGATGTGCCTCTGTTTTCATGCTGCGGCCACCATCCCCATTTCCCCCATCAGGAAGGAGGGAGCAGGGGGCACAGTGATGATCTCGATGTTTTTTCCAACCCAGTTGATTCTTTTGAGTCTATTCTATTCTATTTATGAATCCGCTGCACTCCGATGTATGTGAGTCCCCATTAGTTGGACACAACAGGAGCAGGGGGAAAACGCTCCCCTCCCATCCATGGGTCTGGTTTGAAGGGGACCTGCAGCCTGGAGGGGCAGCTTCAGTCCCATAAGAGCAGCTGGAGCTGGGGAGCAAGGAGCAGGGGCACAGCAGCATCCCAGGCAGCTCATGGGGGTTTCACCCCCATGGGAAAGCCCTTTCCCCTCCTCTGGGCAGCAGCACTCGCAGGGTTAAGGCTCTGCATCGCCCCACAGGTGTGGGTTGGTGCCCTTGATGATGGGGCCAGAGGTGAGGATAAGAGCAGGGTTTGGGGGGGCTGTGCCTCTTTGTGCTCCTCTCCTTCCTCTGCAGGACATGGAGTGAGTCGGTGCCTTCCCTGAGGAAGAGGAACCAGGGCAGTTCTGCCTCTGGGCTTGGTTCTCTCCTCTCCATGCCAGCCTCCGGGTGCTCTTTGGCACTGGGTGAGCTCGTGGCTCCCTCACCTGCCCAGCATGAACACCCTAGAGAGCAGCTCAGCTGGAAGTGCCCTTGTCTTAGGGAGCAGCTGGAGAAGCACTTGTCCTCCAAGGGACACCAGTGCTGCAAACCTGCCCCAGGCCTTCCTGCAAGGGAAGCAGCGTGGTCACAGGCGGTGATACCGGGAGCCAGAGCCCAGGTGAGCCCATTGCTGGGTTATGGCTGAGCTGTGTTAGTCCCAATGTGGAGCCCTTTTGCCATGGTTTTCCCCCTTTCCGAGGTTGCGGGGTCAGCAGGTCCATCCCTGGAGACCCTTTACTTGGGTGTATGTGATGGGAAGGTGGCTGAGGGGGTCTGTGTGCCCCTGTTTGCTGCAGGGATCTGCCCAAGCTTATGTCTCTGTGGTACCAGCAAACCCCGGTGCACCCAGTGTGGGCATCTCATGATGGCTGGGGGCGGTTGTTGCTTCTCCTACCGCACAACAGAGCTTCTGGTGCGTGGACGGTGGCAGAGATGCGCTGCTGAGGTGCTTGTTTTGTGCTCGGTGTCCGCTGCTTCTCTGCAAGGCTTTTGTTGCTGTCGTCGTTCTGTTGGGTTGGGTTTGCTGTTGGATGCAGGGGCAGCATCTTCTGCCACGCAACAGCCTCCTCTTAACTTTCCCACCGCGTGCTGCGAGCCCAGGGTAGGCAGCGTTAATCATGGGCTCTATAAGCAGGCGATAGAAAGGCCAAGTGTGAATAATTACTGCTCAGATGCTAATTACCCAGACCAAACCCAACGCGTTCAACACCCCGTGAGTGGGGGCAGCCTCTTGACCACGTTGCTGTGGCCTCTATAGCTCTCCTACTGCCCTCTCTGCAGGGGACTCCTCCAAGCACCTGCAGACGTGTGCATGTCCCCAAATATACTCGTGCTTGTTCGCATCCGGGGAGGTGAGATGGGAGGGGTTGAAGGTGGCCGGATCCTGCGCCGGGATCAGCGGAGATGCTCCGCTATGGACTGGGTGCGGATTGTTCTTGGCTCTCTTGGTTTAGGAGGATGCGGAGCAGCTCCATCAGTGCAAGGGTGGGTTTTCCCTGGGGAAGCCTGGAGCTGCGGACAGAGCTGGCGGGGGGCAGCTCTCCATCACTGTGTCCATCCTTGTCCCCCCTGGCACAGAGGGACCCGCTGGGTGTGCAGTGGTGTCCCCTTTGGCACTGGGTTTGAGGTGCAAGTCCCTAACGCCTGATCTGAGCCCTCGGAACGCCCGTGGGGTGCTGCTGGCGCTGGGCAGAGCCTGTGAGTGCTCTGTGCTGGGCGCTGTCACTCTTCCACCAGACCAAAGTGGGGGGACGCTGAGGACACCCCCAACCCCGTGGAGGGTGTTTCTGATGGTGAAGGGAAGGCTGCGGCTCTCTTGTGGCCGGTGATGTGCGAACAGAGGTGCCACGGACACCTCTTGCGTTGCCCTGTCTCCCACCTCCCAGCCTTGTGCCAGCCAAACCCCTCCACAGCCCCCTCGGTGCCTTGCTCCGGGGCTGCCATGCACAGTGATGCCCATTCACCCCCAGCCGGGGCACAGGAGGACATGGAAGGATTCTGGGGTCAAACCCTTCAGCATCAGGGATGTTGGGCAGCCCCGGGGCCCCTGAACCGTGCTGGGGGCAGATCTGGGATGGGGATGGGCAGGGATGTGGGAGCAGAGCTCAGGGCTGGGCTGGGGGGTCTGGTCCTTGGGTCCTCCACCCTGCCCTTGCGTTGAGCGTCTCCCACTGGAGGCAGGGACTGGAGGGATGTGGGGCTGAGGCAGAGCCCCCTCCCCTGGCAGCACCCAGGGGCGTCAGCGGAGATGGGAAGGGATCAAAACATTTTGTGCCTGGGAGATGAGGAGCGAGAGTGAGGACGGGCTTGTGCTGGGGGTGCAACCTTCCCCTGTCACCTCCCTTCTAGCCTCAATGCTTCTGCCATCATGATTAATTTATCAGATACTTATGAATATGCAGATGAGCCTCTGGTTTCCAGGCTCTGCTTTCAAGAGAGAGGCTGTGTGTGTGTGATGGGCTTTCTGCTGCTGCCGCCTTCGTAAGGAGAGAAATGTCATGGACCAGGGCTTGAGATACATAAATAACGGCTGTGCCGGGAGCGACGGAGTCCCTGTGGCTCCGTGGAGCTGCGGGATCAGCTCGTTCCTCGGGGTCAGGGGGTACCCATCCATATGCCCCCCGTTTCTCCCGCACCCCATATGGGTACTGGTGATGTAAAAGGCATCTTTACCCATTCCAGCCTTTAAAACCTTGACTAAGCCCCAGAAACTTCCACTGTGAGCGGGGGTGAGGGCTGGTTCCCCCCCATAAAGGGAAGGTTTGGAGGGATAGGGGTGCTTGGGGGGGGTTTGAGATCTGCAGGAGTGGGGGGTTCTCCAACTGATGGTCTCTTTGTCATTGGAAACCCCAAGGTCTGGGAGATGGGGAGCAGAAAGGGAGGATGATGACGGTGTGCATGTGGCTGTTGGGTTAACTGAGACCTACTGCTCTCTGGCTGGGCTGCCTGGGGCAGGAGCTCTTTGGGGTGCATCACCCGCTGTGCTGACCTGTGGGCACCCACAGAAGCACCTGAGGCTTAAAACTCGTCTTAAATACCGCGTGTGGCAGCCAGGGCTGCGTGTGCAGGAGCTGCTGATCCTGCTGCGGGATGGAGCCGGGGGGCAACGGGACGAGGCATGCGGGGGAGCCTCGGGGCTGCTCCGGGCTTGGAGCAGGGAGAGGGGCTTCTTCCTGCCTCCATGGGTAACTCCCCCCGGGTCCAAGCATCCAGCTCCGGGTTCCGCAGAGCGCTGGGGGCCCGGCGGTTGCAGGGCTGATGTAGTTAATGCTAACGTATTTCCTGGGTCTCCTTAGGGGGGAGCGGGTCCTGGGGCAGCGGGGGTCCCGTCGTGTCCCCCCGCACCGGCTCGCTGCAGATCCCGCGGTGGGCACCAGGGGGCGCTGCGGGCGCGGGGCCCGGGGGGTAGCTCCGGCTCTAAGGCTCCCGCAGGACACCCCCGCCGCTCCCCACATCCCATGTCCGGGGTCTTTTCCCTCCGGGATAGGGGCTGGATGATGCGTGGGGATGAGGAGGGGGCTTTGGCTTGGGATGGTTCTGAGCGGGGGGGGGGGGGGTCCCGGGGTGCTGGGAGAGAGGGGTTGTCCCGGAGGTGCGGGGGGCAGAGGAGCGGCGCTGCGGGAATTGCGGGGGATGCGGGGAACTGCGCGTTTTGCACGGGGTTTAAGTAAGAGTGATGGTAACGATGGTGATACTGATTCTCGCCTTCTAACGGGGGGGCGGCTTCGAGTGTTTGTTGTAAAGGAGGGAAATGCATGTATCTTATATATAATACAGATATATGCATGGGGGGGTGAGAGGAACCCCCTCGCGCATCACCGAGCGGCCCCGCGCGGCGCTGGCGAACTCCAAGTCAAACTTCCCGAGCGCACCGGGAGCGCGGGGCAGAGCCGGGGGGGTCCCACCGAGACCCAGCCCCCGCGGCCCCTTCCCCACCTGGGACGGGTTTAGCGATCGCCTCCAGCCCCATGGGGGGGTCCGGAGAGGGGGGGCAGAGTCCACTGAAGCCGTGGGGGGGGGGGGGGGGGGGGTCGGAGCATCCGTAAAGGCTCCCCCCGGTGCGGGGCCAAGCGATGGGTCGGGAACGGGGCTTCCGCGGGCTGTGGCTGTGAAGGAAAGTGAGGGCGCAGCAAGTTTATACCCGACTTTTTATTAAGGTTATAAATTGAAACAAATCCGAACAGTTTTCCCCGGTACAGCACAAAAATACGCGCACAAAAATGCAGGCTTCGAAACAAAGAGAAAGGGGGGGGAAAAAGCAAAAGCAAAGAGAAGGACCCCAACAGCCCGTTTAGCGAAGCATCCTCAGTCGCACACAGTGCGGACCCCCCGAAGTTGGGAGCGGGCTGGCTGCAAAAGACACAAACGGACCCAAACGCGAGGAGGGGAGGCCGAGCAGGAAACCCACCTTGTAACAACAAAAGGTTTTCCTTTAAAAGGGAAAGGTAATGATTAATATAGGGAGATCCGGATGAAGGGGCTGCAGCAGGCAGAGCCCTTCACAGGAGCGAGCGACGCCGGTTCGAGGATGTGGAAGGCTCAGACCGGAGCTGTTGAACTTTAAGGAGAAAAGGAGGGGGGGAAGAGTGAGCCGCGGGACGCGGTTACCTGCGGCACCGCAGGCACGCACTGAGGCGGAGGCTGCCGGGGGCGCTTCCCCCTTTCCCCTCCCCAAACACCCCCCCCCCTCACCTCCTCCTTTACCCCCGTCCCCAAACCCAGCTCCCGGAGCCCTCCGGGGCTCCCCCGCTCGGAGCAACCCGCGCCGCTCCGGGGAGGAAAAGTTGAACCCACCCGCTCCACCGCGACCCGGCCGCGGGCGCTGCGCCCTCCCCGCACCCCGGCACCAGCGTGAAAGGGGTCCCGCGGGGCCGGGCCGGGCCGGGGGGTCCCGGCTCTCACGTGGCGCTGCCGCCGGTAGCCCCGGCCCCGGGAGAGCCCGAGCGGACAAAGAGGAGGGTTTAAGTGGGGGCTCCGCTGTTGGGCTCCGTTGTTTTGTTTTCGGTTGTTTGTTGCGGTTTTCTGTTTGGTTCCCCCCCCCCCCCCCCCCAAAACAAAGTCCCAACGGCTCGGGTTTTGGGTTCTTTATTGTACAATTTATAAAACACTAGCGTGGCTCTGCCCTCCCACCCCCCCTGCGCACCCCTCGGCACCCCCCACACCCCCCTTCCCCTCACCCCAACCTCCCCCCTCCCCGCCTTTGTTTCAGGGTCCCCCCACTCCGGAGCCGCTGTCCCCTCGGATCGCACCCCCGTTTTCCAACCCCCCCCCTCCTCCTTCCAACCCCGTGGCCCCGTCCCCCCCCTCTCTATTTGCTCCCCGCTCCTCTCTAAAACGCGACGATGGCCCGAGTCCAGGCTCCCAGGCTCGCCAGCGCCTGCTTGCCGCACAGCTGCCCGTTGAGGGGCTGCTCCGAGTCCGCCTGCTGCCGGCTCACCAGCCCCGTGAAACCGGAGCCGAAGATGGAGATCAAGTTGGAGATGTTGGAAGAGTCCTGGGGGTGCTCGGCGCTGTACTCCTCGAAACGGGCGCGTTTGGTGCACGGGGCGAAGGGGGGGCCGCCCGCCACCCCGCCTCCCCCCGGCTCCCCTTCCTCCACCCCCTCCTCTTCCTCCTCCTGCCCCGGGTAATACTTGCGCTTGGTGCCCGGTGCGGGCGGCGGGGAGGCGAGCCCCGCTACCGGCTGGCAGCAGCAGGGGCACTGCGAGCAGCAGTCCTGGTGCAAGTACCCGTTCTCCACCGTGGTCACGACGTGAGTGTCCAAATCCAGCACCGTGGTGCGGCTGCTACAGTGCGGTACCCCCCCGGTCCCGAAGTCACAACCGGCAGCGTAGAGCAGCCCCGGGGCCGCGCTGCTTCCACCACCACCACCACCACCACCGGGACCGGCGCTGCCGGCGGCCCGGTAGAAGCCCGGGGACGAGTCTCTGCAGGGCGCTCTCTGCAGCTCCGGGGGTGCCGCACACACCGGCCCCTCCAGCAGCTCCGCACCGCCCCGCAGCACCGCGCAGCTCCGCGCCTCGCGGTCCTGCGTGTCGGCGGGCAGCGGGAGAACCGCCAGCTCCGGCGGGGCGGCGGCGGGCGGCGGGCAGGCGGGCATGGCGAGGAGCGGGGCTCCGTCCGGGTAGTGCTGCTGCTGGCGGCGGTAGAGCTCGGCGTAGCGCTCGCTCAGGTAGAGCTGCCGGGCGTTGCGGAGCACATAGGAGACGAGCAGGTTCTTGTGGAGCTTGATGCCGCCTCGCTGAGTGCGGGAGCTGTGGATCTTCCGCAGGGAAATACTGATCAAACTCTGCGCATCGAGGGTGCACTCCATCCTCCTCCGGCCCCTCAGCATCTGCTCTCGCCACCCGCGCAGTCAGGCACCCCGGCCCGCATCCACACGGCAGCCGGGAGGGTGCGGAGGGTCGGGAATAGAAAGGGGGGGGGGGGGGGGGGGAAGGAAATAAACCAGGAGGATAAAGAAGCGGAGGGAGGGTGGGGGGGAGGGAATAGAAGGGGAAGGGGGGAAAGGGGGAAAAGGGGGGGGAACAGAGCCTGAGGTCGCTGGAGAAGGGGGGAACACAGAGCGGAGCCTTCAGGGGGCGGCCAGCGGCGGGAGCAGCGCGGGCATCGCCGTGCGCGCCGGTGGCTCCCGCTGCTGCTGCCGCGATCCGTGCGGGATCGGCGCGTGCAGGCACCGCCGCGCGCGCGCCCCCGCCCTCCTCCTTCCCCCCCCCCCCCCCCCCACCTCCCAACCCCACCCCCCCCCCGCGCGGCCCCGCCCCCCCCTCCCCAAAACCCGCCCTCCCCGCGCGCGCTCGCGCGCCGGCCCCGCCCCTCGCTCCCTTTCCACAGAGCCCCGCCCCTTTCGCCCGACGCTCTCAGCCGGTACCTGTCGCGCAGCGGCACTGAGCGCCCTCCCGCCCAGCCCCCGCCATTTATAGCAGCAAGCCGGACGCGCTCCGCCCCCTCGGCGGGCTCAGCCAATAGAGTGGGGGAAAGAGGTGTGATGGGCGGGTGAAGCGGCCAATGAGGGTGAGGCGGGCTCCTGGAACTGTTCAAATCCTGACAGGAGCCGTGTGGCCCGGGAGGGCGGCGGGGACCCGGCGGGTCTGGCCGGTGGCGGCGGGGGCCGGGCAGCGGGTGTCCGGTGAAGCGGCGATGGGGCCGGGGCCGCCTCCTTGCGCTGCTCCCTTCACACAGGTGAGCGGGAGGCGGCTCCCGCCCCGGTTGGCGGCCCCGAGCATCCGTGAGGGAGGAGCCGCCCCGCTCCGGTCTCTGTGGTACCTCCAGGGCCTGCCCCCAGCACCCGTGGTGGTACCGGTACCGCCGGCACTCTGTAGCCCTCTCCCGTCTGGAAGCAGCCGCTTGCCTCAAGCCCCGGTCCCTGGGCTCCCCGCTCAGCTGCCCAGGCCCTGTGGCCTTACAAGCACCGATGGCTCCCCCCGCGCCCTGACACTGAGCACCAGGGGCACCCCCTTCCCCTGCCCTGCAAGCTCTCACCTCCACCTCACGCTTGGTGGAGAGGAGCCAGATCTCTGCCCTCGATGTGGGAGCAGGGCTGTGCATCAATCGCAGCTCAGCAAGCGCCCCGGTCACACCTGGGTTTCCCCCAGAATAGGAGCAGGATGGTGCATAGGTTGTTGTAATTAAAGGCTCTCACCCCACCTTGTTGCTCACAGCTGTATTCAATGTGCCCCCTCGCAAGGCACATGTGATGGGGAGGGGCCGGGTAGACCCTTGTGGGAGGGATGGGTTGGGATAGGGGCTCCCCAATGCTTTTTGTCTGAAGGACCTTGCTACCGAGGGACTTTGCCATTTGCCTGGGGAGCAGCAGCACCCAGGGAAGCTGGGGTCACTGCAGAGGAGCAGCTCTTGGCCAGAAGGTAAGAGCTGGGGCAGGGACTGCAGAGTCTCAGTGGGAGAAGGGGCCGTGAGCTGGGAAGTGCAGGAGAGACCCCAGGCTGGGGCAATGGGAGCTGCTTCTGAAATGGCATCTTCTGTGGAGATCCGTGCAGAGTGGGAGGGTTTTTTCCACTGGTTATGAAGGTTTCTCATGCTGTGTGCCTGCTTTGGGAGCATGTTGCTGTTTGTACCTCAGTGCTGACTACAGGTAGCCTCGTGTCTGCAGGTTGTAGGGAGCCCTCTGTAAAGAAAGCCTCTGAAGCCCTTGCTTCCACTGACACAGCCCAGTTTCTGAACCATGGTGGTCAGTGGGCTCACTGGTTTTGGGGTGGCACTGTACAAAGCCTAGACTCTGTGGGGGCATGCTTGGAAGGCTAGGGCTTTGCTTGCTTCCTTGCCTGGCTGGACTCTGCTGGTGCAGCAAACCCATATCCTCACCCAGAGGAGTGGGAGCAGCACCAGAGAGGATTTTGTCCCTGTGGAAAGGTGCTTGGGACAGTAGTTGGGCTGGGGCAAGCTGCCCCCTGAGTAGCCCTCCTTGCTTGTGAAACCTTGCTTATGGAGCAGTCTTTTCTATTACTCTGCCCTCAACATGCAAACCAGGGTGAATGACACCATGCATTCCCAAGCTCTCGCAGGATGCCCTCGACCTGTTTCATTTGTTCATAATATGGAAAGTCACCACAACCATGTCCAGAGGGTGGCTGTAGCTCAAGGTGGTGGATATGGGCAGCATTGGAGATAGGGGATTGAGCTGTCCTTCCTCTCCTCCACCAGTCTCTCTCATGCAATCCTTACTGGCTGCAGGTTGGCTTTTCCAAGGCTGTGGGTGCGCTGCAGCTGGAGCGCAGGGAGGTGATACCCAGAGCTGATCTGTGCAGACAGTATGTTGTACAGCAGGGGTTTGGAGCACATCACATGGACCGGTGCTGAGCTTTGGCAGCTGGAGACAGGTCTTGCTCCTGCTCAGTGAGATCAAAGGCTCTGCCCTTGCAGGGTGTTGATGTTGATGCTTGAGGACTGAGCCCCAGCTGTGACTCTGCAGTGTTCCCTGTGGCCTCCTGGGCAGTGGGGACCCAGGGCAGGGAGCACTGCTGCTGCCAGCCTGTGCCACATCTTCCACTCAGCCAGCAGCACAGGCAGTGAATGCCTCTCTTGCTCAGCTGGTGTTTGCTGCTCTCTGGCCTATTTCCAGATATAAAACTCCAGCTTAGGTGGTCCAGGCTAAAAGCCTGAATTGCCCATCAACTGCCTGCTCCGGGGTGGCTTGGGCAGCATGGATGGTGCCAGTCACAAAGCATTGTCCTGGCACACATCCTCCAGCTCCTGCTCACCACCCTGCCTCAGCTTGGGCTTGCAGTGTGATCTGGGGACACTGGCCAGCACCAGCCCTCCTCTCTTTAATCATTGCATGGCCCTGTTATCCTCAGGCTGTGTCTTTAAGTGAAGGCTCAGGTGGACTTTGCAGGGCCCAGCTTGCAGCAGTGGTGGGTTTATGGAGGTGCAGCGGGTGATGCGTTCTCAGGGCTGTTTGGGCATGGTGGGACAGCCCTGATGTGGGAGATGCTGCTTGTCAGAGAAGTGCCCTCTGCTGTAGCTGCCTGAGAAGCTTTGTGGCACCAGGAAAACCCAAGAGCACAGCAGGAGCCTCTAGGAGATGAAGCTGGAATTAAAACTTTAATCTTATTTAGACTCCGGGTAATTAATATAAGGACTATAAAGCAGGGGCCTGATCCTGGCGCTGGCTGCCGGGCAGCATTGCGGCTGCTCTCCTCCCCAGCTGCTCTCCTGGCAGGTGAGAGTGTTCTGTTTGCAGACACGGTGGCTTTAATCCTGGAACCAGGATGGGCATCAAAAGCTGCACTGCTTCAGTTTGGCCTGTGGACTCCAAAATCTCCCAGAGACAGGAATCTGGCTGGTACCTGCCTTGGCACATGGCTGTAAGCTCTGCTTTTGTAGAAGAGGATAATGTCCTGTTCATTTTCTGGCTCTGCAACAGCAAGCTGGGACAAGAGGAGTTTGGTGCTTGCCTTCCCAGGAAAATCTGTGTCCTGTCCAGCATCCCTTGTCTCCACTGGGGTTTGTGTGCCTTTCCCATAGGACAGGACCCTACTGCTGTAGGGAATGGTTGGTCTAAACCCATCTTGGTCAAATGTAATTGCAGCTTTGCACTGGCTATTAAACAGCAAGTACCATTATTTCCTCAAAGGAAAGCAGGAAGGGACCAGGGTTTGCTGTCTGGAGGGTGGTAGTTGTGCATTTCCCCCCTGGGGATCGGGCTGTGGTGTAGGTGCCATGGGGCTGGCCCTGGGCTGGGGCTGGTGCAGCTGCACCACTGTGGGTCCAGCCCTGCTGATGTGCTGGTGCCAGTGCTGGTTTCGCAGCTGTCCATCCTGCAGCAGGCTCCAGCAGCAGAACCTGGCGGTGCGCTGCTCTCAGCTGCAGAGTAAACAAGCTGGCAAGAGAAACCATTTTGCTTCAGCTAGTAGGAGAAACCCTTTTTAGGTAGCACTTCCAACTGGCAATGCTCTCCTTCATTAACCCCTTCCTTCCCTTGCCAATGGAAGGTGAATTTGCGGCGAGCGGGGATCAGGCGCTTGCTGGTGCAGCTTTGCCACCCAGAGCAACGAACACAGACGTGAATTTACTGCTTGATCTCGTAATTTCAGTGCAATTAGACTGGCTGCTATAGAGCAATTTCCCCTTGAGCCTCGGAGGCCTGGGCATTGCCCAGCTTTTCTCAGACAAGGAAGCGGAGGCATTTGGGTATTGGCTGGAACATGAGGGGTTTTTGGTGCACCTGGAACTTGACTCCCTGGAGACGCGTCTAGGAGCTGGAGCTGCGGGTGCCTGGCATGTCTGAAGGGAGCCTGCTTTTCAGGCTTACTTATTACAAGTCAGGCACCCAAAGCTAGTGGGAAAACAAGCCAGAACAAGGTCTGCAGCCCGAGCTCTGGGAGCAGAGCTAACTTCTGCCACCCGTCTTCTGTGCTGGGCAGGCACAATGTTGCCTGGCCCCCTAAGCTGCTCCCCACCTTGGGGGGACCTGTAACATAGACCCACAGGGTCTGCTGCAGCATGTGGGGGACACAGGGTATGTTGGCTCCAGAAGCCAGCAGTGCTTGGAGTAGCATATCCATCTGTATTGAACAGGCTGTGGGTGAGGCTGTCACCCCACTGTCGTAGCTGCTAGCTACAGCTCAGCTCTGGTACCACAGTCCAATACTTTGTACAAAATCCTGCAGAAAATAGGGATGAAACCATATAAAAATATCAATTAAACCATTGTTCTTCTGTGCTTTCAGCTGGGGAGCTGTATGATGCCTTCCAGCACCACTGTAGCAGGAGGCATGGATGGAGTGCTCACTACTTTGATCTGGTCTGTTCCTACCTAACCTCATTGACTTTTCTTCCTACATTTCTTGTACCCTGGATGCTGCTGTGCAGGGTAAGGATGCAACTTCCCTGCTGCTGCATGGCCAAGCAGAGCCTTACCCATCCTGGTGCCCAAGGTAGTGCTCACAAACTGGTGCTTTCTGTACTTCTACCAAAGCATTGGGCGGTCCCCTTAGAGGGCAGTTGCGTGACTCTTGCTTTAGCTAAGCCTGGAAGGGTGGAACTGAGGAGGTGATTGCTACCAGGGTCTTATTGCCGAGCCTCTCTGCAATGGCCTCTGCTTATCCTGCCATGAGTGGGCAAACACTAGCTGTGTCAACCATCGGGTGATGTGACCCAAAGTAAGAGGTAGCTTCTTGCCTGCATGCATGGGTTTCAGCCCATACAAGCTTTTGCTGTGCTCAGGGCTCAGTCTTCAGTAGCAGATCTGTTCCTTGCTATAGCTGGGCAGGACCAAGCTGCTGACGGTGTGAGCAGAGCTGTGGGAAGGCTGCAACGTCCCAGTTGGTCTTAGTGTGATTTGCTTGGCTCACCTGGCATCCAGAGGCTGTGTGATGCTCTGCAGCAGCAGCATGGTAAAGCTTATGGAACAGGCTTCTCTAGCATGTCCATCCTAATGTGCTGATGCCTTGTTGCCTTGTTTCTAGCACTTGGAGGGCATAGATTTCCTGCAAATGCTAAAGCTGCAAGATAAACCGTGTGTGACAAGCTTAGGGGCTGCTCTTTGGGAAAGCGGGGATAAAGTTGGTGTCTATTCCCTCCAGTGAGCTAGTGTTTCACATCTTGCACTGGGTTCTCCCTGGACCCTGCCACCCAGGGAGCCACCCATGGCGGCTGCTTAGGGGCTTCCACAGGAGCTTTGTGTGAGCTGCATCCCCACAACATCCCCTGCAGTGGTCAAAGCATCCACAACCTCTGCCCTGCTCAGTGGTGACTTAAAGTGCTGACTGAAGCTCTACCTGGGGCAGTACTCCAGGCTGGGCTCTGCTGTTGGGTGCTTCCAATGTCTGGGAGCTGTGCCAGAGGGCTGGAAAATGTGGGTACTTGTGTTCATGAACCCCGATACCTGATAGCAAATCTATGTAAGTGTTGGGTCAAATGAAGTCTCATTCTGCATAGGCAAGGACTGATCCCTGGGCTTGGTCCGACACTGTTACAGCTGTAAATGTGGCTATGCTGGAGCTAACTGGAAAGTCTGTCTCCAGCACCAGTGTGAATGAGGGATGTCACCTGCACACCCCTTTCCCATCCATTCTGGGTGGAGGAGGATGGGACTTGCTGGGGTGTGAGAGGGATTTGTAGCCATGCTCCCTATCAGCTATGAGGCCAGTGGGCTTTCCAGCACTGAGCTGTTACATGGTGATGGGAGGGTATGGGGACCAGTGCTTGTCATCTAGGGTTAATCCTATATCTCTTTCTCCGTGTCCCCTCCCACCTGCCCTGTCCCCCGGTTTCTAGATGCTGTTCTGTGGAGGGCAGGGCTTGTCTCACTGCACAGGCAGCTTCTGGCTGGTTGGGGGGCCCTTGCGAGGCTCCTGTGATAGGAATTGCCCATCTCTAGAGGTACCTTCCCAGGGCTGGCAGCGCCAGGCAGTGACGCTTGGCACTGAGAGCAACCAAAGCAGCAGATCCTTCCCATCCCCTGAGCTTGCCAAGGCTTTGGGGAGGGGCAAAAACTGTATTAAAGTTGGAGCTGTGGCTCAGGTGGGGAATGAACGCTAGGATGGTGCCTGGTCCCAGCTTTTTAGGCGTCCCCTTCTTTGCTAAAAGCGACACCGATTAGTGCAATCAGTGCTGCCAGCTGATGAGGGCTCTGAAATGGTTAATCTCTGCCTGCCTGCGATGGATACTGCAGCCTTCCCCATACTGCAGCCTTCCCCAGCTTCCCCTTCCAGCCGGGGGGAGCGTGGCCTTAGGATGCCCTGTGGATGGACGGACTGACAATGGCAGGAGAACTACAACCCCCGGCAGGGAGCAAACCCCCGCGGGGTGCCGGGACTCGTAGTCCGGGAGCTGGCGTGGGGGGTCCCAGCTGCCACTCGTGGCTGGGGCGGGGGGACCCGGAGGGAATGTGCCGTCTCGGGGAGGAGCCAGCGTGTTCACCCACTTTGTTGTTAAATACCTTAAAGGAGCAGCGGCTGTGCCCGAGCGAGCTCCTCGGCAGAGCCGCGCAACCTGGGCTGTGGGCTTTTTAAAGATAAAAATCACTCCCGTGGCCTTCGTTATTAACGACATCTCCTGCGCTCCGTAACTCCTTCGGTGCCTGGGCACCGGCAGCCGGCACGGTGCGGTGCCTGCCTGCCTGCCGCCGGGCTGGACCGCCTCTGCTCCTGCCTCCCCTCCACAGCATCCTCCTCCCGGCGCCCTGGGGCTGGGAGCCTGAGGTGGGTGCTGAAGCAGCCGGCACTCTCTGTGCCATGGGGAATGCACAGCGTGGCTGTTTTCCTTGCAGGGGAGACAGATAAAGGGCTCTGGAGCAGAGTGTGGAGGCAGATATCTCCTGCCGCTGTGGCACAGCCGTGACCTGCAGATTTCTTCCGCTCCCGGCATAATTCAGTCTGGCACCCAGTGCCTCCAGCCAGGCACCCTGGCCCGGCCCTGGCATGTGCCCAGCAGACACCCACATCAAAGCACCGTGCTTGCCTGGCCTCTTGCCATCAGCTACCTCTAGACAGCTTGTGCAAACCTGGAGGGAGATGACAGCCAAGCATCCAGCCCCCAGCAGCTCCTGTGGGGCTGGATGGGGGCTGGCTTGAGTGCATGGTGGGAGCTGCGGCTGGGTCAGGACCCTGTGCTGGGGGTGTCTGTGAAACATCCACCCCAGCAGAGCCAGTCAGTCATGGGCTGTCCTCTGCTTGCCTTGAATTGCTTTGTCTTTGCTGCCTTGTCCTGGTGGTCCTTGTCTCCATGCCCCCCTGAGCCTTGGTGGAGAGGGATAAAATCCCCGTGGCAGGAAAATGCGCTAGAGAGGGGCTGCTGGAGCACAGCATGGGAACCTCGCCGACTGGAAAAGCAGGAATAACCACAAAACGCAACTGGTGGGGAGGGCTGTGATGCTGCAGGGAGCCGGCAGCTGAGCTGGCTGGAGCTGGTGATTCTTTGGGTCACGCACAGCAGCTCACCTGAGCGATGTCCTCGGTGTGAAGGCAAGGGGAGGGTGGCAGTGCTGAGCCTCATGCTCTTGGCCAAGCCTTTCTCTCCTGGGCTGCTGGGCACAGCTCAGCCTTCTCACAGCCCAGGGGTTGGGGGCTTGCCTGTAGAGGGTTTGCACTTGAGCCTTATTCCTTCCTGGATGCAGGTGATGGAGTGAGTATCAGGCATGTCTGCTGCTGCCTGGAAATGGGCTCCAGCAAGTCCATGCTGACAGTTCAGGCTCGTGTCCCTGCTCCTTCCAGCCCAGTGCCTGGCTTGCGCAGTGGGCAGAGCTGCTGGTCTTGCTTGGATTTGGATTTGTAAGGGTGAAATTCGTACCAAGAGCAGAGGAACCCTTCCCTGGGTGCAGAAAGCTCCTGGTGCATGGTGGCACAGTGGCAGTGGAAGGGCTGAAGCCCGTCAGAGCTTATGGCTTTGGAGAGACCTGCAGTGCCAGGACCCAGCTGCCCTGTGTGAAGGGACTTGTGTGGTTGGATGCTGGACCACAAGCCATGCAGCTGTGACCTTCTGGGTGCATCAAAGGCAGCAAAAAGACCCTTGTGGGCTGCAGTGGAGGCTGCACTTGGTCCTTTCCTGCGTGAAAGGAAGCACTGGAGTGGGAGAGGCTGCCTGTGGCAAGCTGCTGCACCCAGCGAGGAGCTGGGGTGCAGGGAGCCCATGCTGTGTGGGTGCTGTGGGTGCAGCTGCCTGTTGTCTCCTGGATGCTGAAATAAGCTGCCTGGGGGGCCCTTCCCCAGCTGTGGCCACCCCACAGCAGTGTGTGGGAACACAGAGCGACCAGCGCATCCTTTACAGGGAGGTGTGAATGGAGACGATGGTGTAGGAGGGAACACATTTGTCTCGCCTGGATGCAGGGATGAGAGTGGGGGCTCAGTCTAACACATCCTCCTGTGCCTGGCTGCTCTGGGGGGCTGCTCAGGGGTAGGTGAGGTGCTGTGTCCTGGGCTGCACAGCTCAGCCCCCAGCCACGCTGCCTGACCTTGGTCCAGTTAATCCCTGTGCTCCTCGGTGCTGCAGTGCTGACTTGCAAACAGCTCCTGTACGTGTGTGTGCTGTGCCTGACCCAGCAGGGACCTGACTGTGAGGCTGTGTGTGCCCTGCTAGAGCATCTGGAGGGGATGCATAGGCTGCATGGGGACCTGGAGAAGCTGTCTGGTGGAGCAGGGCACAGGAAAGCTCCTCTACAGGCCTGTTTAGCTCTGTTGCACATTCCCTTTTGCTTTTCATCCTTTGCCTGCCATTTGGGAGCCTTCCCCAAGAAGCCTCACAGCTGCCTAGAGCAATGTGATGGTTATGTTGCAGCAGTTGCCCTGCACTGAAGCTTCTGAGGTTTTTGTGCCTCCACGACTCCTTCTGACACAGTCTTGCTTGGACCTGGGCTGACCCTGGACCTCTCCTGCTCTGATGCTGGAGTAGGAGCCCCAAGGAGTGGATCGCAGCTGCTGGAGGCAGCAGGAGCTGTGGGTTGGGGGTCCTGGGGGTGAAGCTGGTTGCAAACAGCTCCTGGTGCAGTGCTGCTTTGCATACTGTGCGGCTTTCCCACACGCACAGGCATTCCCAAGGCTGACAGGAGCTTTTCCTGCTCTGGGAAGGGTAGACGTGAAACCTGGATAACATTGCTAGGCTAGCGTTGCTAGAGGAATTAAGAGCCGAGCAACTGCATCCATAGGAACCTCAGTTCTTCCCTTATCCCCTTGCACATGGAAGTTAATTGCATTTCCAACTGACACATCAAGCTGTCCTGCCATGGTCTGCAGTGAAACCAGCATGCAGTGGTTGCTCTGGGATATAAACCTCACCTCTGGTGGCTCACTCTTTTGGGGGGGATAATGTCTTCCCCAGGGCTGTTTGTGTTATGGTCTGCTCTTAGGAGCCCAGGGCTCAAGCCGAGTGTCTTGCCAGGTCTTTATGGGTATCTCTTGAAGGTGAGACTTGCCAGGCTTAAGCAATGGATGAGATTTTGTTAATGGGTGCTCAGCAGCCACTGTGCAGATGCTTAAGGGTATAAATTTTTTAAGAGCATAATGGATGTTAAGCTCTCAAAAAGAAGCCCTAAGTCTCTCCAGCCTGTGTTTCCCAAGGTATTGGTGGCCAGCTTAAAATGAGAGCAAGCGAAATGAAAGAAAAGGCTTTTAGATGGTGCAGAGCTTCTGTGGAGCTTCTGCTTCCTTTGTGTGTCTGAGTTAGCAATCAGAGCTTTGGGATGCTGAGGATCAGGTCAGCTGGGTCTTAATAAGTGGTAGGTGCTTTGAGGACTGACTCTGGAGACCAGAGTTAAGGGTTTTCCCCTCACACATGTAAGATTGGTTGAGCAGATTGAGCAGTGCCAGGCTTTAAAGCCTCCAGTAGATTTATTGATGGCAGCCAAAGATGCTGGACCAAAACTGCCTGGAGGCTCTCTGGATGCAGCACAGCCAACAGGGTCTGTGTGTGCGAGATGGACCAGTGCCTTCCCCTCTCCAGCAAGGGGAGCAGGAAAACCTAGGCAGAGCAGCTCTGCCCAAAGCACTCCAGGGAGGTGATGATGGAGCTGGGAAGGGCACAGATGAGCCTTTCCCGAGGAAGGGGGTTTGTCTCCTCCCTGGCCTGTGGTGCACCAGGAGCAGCAGGAAGGAGCTGCTCTCCTCTGCCTGGTGCAGCGCCCCAGGTCTGGGAAACGCAAGGAGCTGGCTCCATCCTTCCCCAGCTGCTGGGAAGCAGAGCCACTCCTCCTCTCCCTGCAGACACAGCGAGGAGGGAAGGAGGTGGAGGAGTGCGGTGCTGGCATGGGCAGCACTGCCGAGGGTGCCGGGAAGCCGACAGCCCAAGACTTGTTTGCTGCTGCTTTCTCCTCCCTTCGCCAGAGCAGGGAGGACGATGGCTGCGGCAGCACCGAGCTCTTGCTTGTCTCCTCCTGCCCAGGGAGCTGGCTCGGGAAAAGCAGGAGCAGCCCCAAGCCATGCACAACCCCAGGGGCAGCGGGTGGATGTGAGCGCTGGCACCCAGCGATGCTGCACTGCTCCTGCCAGCTCCCTCCCCAGGCTGGCTGAGAACGCTCCTGCCTTCCCCTTGAGGTCAGCTCTGCTGTGGCTCTGCTCCCTGAGGTCAGCCTGTACCTGCTGAGGGTTCAGCCCCGGTTTATAGAGCTCTTCCGTGAGGCGTGACCTGCAGATGCCCTCCCTTGGGCTGTGGTAGCAGTGCTTGCGGATGAGCAATGCCAGTGCCTTCAGGAGGCTGATGAAGTTGGTGTGCTGAGTGACTTGTGCCAGGTCTTTCTGCTCTTTAATGCTCCATGCTTGGGGTTTGGGGCAGGCGTTGACCTGCTCTGAGGTCACAGATCCTGGAAGAAGAAAAGTGGAAGATTTGGGAATGATGAGGGGAAAGTGACTCCTTGAAGTAAGGGTTGATGCAGAAACATTACCTGCTGCCTCTTCAGCCTAAGCCTGTGCCTTGGTCCTGGTAGTGATTGGAGTGTAATTATGGAAATGGGAAAAACATGTTTTCCTGATAGAGGCTGGATCTGCTCAAAGGGCTGTTGTTTGTGGAGCCCAAGTGCATCCAGCCCAAAGGCAGCTCTGGCTTCCGTGCCCTCCTTGCTCCCCAGCCCTGGGTAGCATCACAGCTAACCCAAACACACAAAGCTCTGTCTGCTCCTCCCTGCAAGGATAAGGGCTCTTGCTGCTCCTCGAAAACACAAGGTGTGGCTGCACCAGGAGCCTCTGGCAGGAGGCTGGCATGAGATGTGAACAGATCCTGGTGCCTCCTTCCTCTGCTTTGCACATCTGGATTTCCTTTCCTTCTGTAGCCTGCTCCAAGCACTCCTCAGGCTGGGAGAGTGTTTATGGGTGATTGCTTGTGGAGCAATGGGGTGGGATAATGCTCCCACATCACCAGTTTCCATGTTCTCTGGGCTCTCAGCTGCCCTGACTGCTGCTGCCTCTTGAGGCAGGAGAGGAGGGACAGAGCAGGAGCCTCTGCACAGGGCTCTTTGTGGCTCCCCAGATGGAGGATGTGCCCTGAGGGTATTGGTCATCTGCTGCTTTGCTGCCCAGATAATCCTGGAGGCTCTTGTGGGCTGCTTGTCTGCTGTTACCCATTGAATTTCACCAAACCCCTCTGTTACCCCCGAAGATGGATGCAGATGACCCCCCGCTGCCATGTGTGTGCTCTGTGCTCACTTGGCTCTCTCTTCCCAGGCAGCTGGTGGGTTATTTTTGGTTCTGGAGCAGCCTAGATCCAGTTTCTGCTGGCGTGATCCCCTGCCCAGCACAGCTCCTGCATCCCCAGGGCTTCAGGAGGTGGGATGTGCCTGGATGTCACCGGGAGCTCGCAGGGATGCTCTGGTGCCCAGTGGCTGGTCTGGCATTCCTGTGGAATGGCTGCAGGGGAGGTGATGTTGGCCACATCTGCGGGGACTCACCTGGATGTATGGGCACAGGAAACATGATCTCTGGGCCTCTTTGGGGGCGAGGGACGGGCAGGAGCAGCTGGTGCTGTCGCAAGGCTCGAAACCCAAGCCAGCGCCTCATCACGTGCGTCCCCCTGGCTCCCAGGCGGGAGGCAGGGGGGGATGGCAGCCCCCTTCCTGCAGCTCCTGGCCTGGGTCCTGCTGTGGAAACCCCTCTGGAGGGGGTGAAGGGTTTGCTGGGGAGATGCTGGAGCCCTCCGGCTCTGGCTCTGCTTGGGAAGGGCTCACAGTGGGAAGTGTGCCTGCCTCGCTGAAGGACATCCCTCCTTTCAATCCCTGCTGCAACTCCAGGATGTTTGAGCCTTTCTTAAACTCAAGGTTTGTCCTGGAGCAGCACTGTATTCCATTGCAGCTGCATACTGTTTGGAGCATCCTTTCCACGGCTGTGTTATGGGGTTCTCTTGCTTTACCTGGAGATGGAGCAGAAGGAAAGTGCAATCCAAAAGGCCACATGGGAAAGTGTGCCCATGCTGCTCTGTGGGCTGCTGGAGCTAAGCCCACAGGAGGTATTTTGAGAGCAGGCATCTGCAGGTGGTGTGCTCCCCATTGTGTTGATCCCAACTGGATTTGGGAATCGTTATTCAAGGCTTCTAGTAGGCTTATGTCCTGTATATCCTGATATTTGGCCCTGTGCTCCGCAGGGATGCTCAAGAGCCTGTGTGCCCAGCAGTGCAGGAAGGGTAAGAACCTATTCCTGTGGCTGTCATAGCCAAGGACACTGCATCCAAACACACTGGAGACAGTGAGACTGAAATCCTGGTGTGTGTACTTGCAAGGTGGTGGCTGCCAGAGATGCTGCAGGTCAACCTTGGTGTCAGAGCTGCCCTGATACCTCCCTGGGCATCAGGGCAGGCTGCAGCGCTGCCCATCCTGTGCTCCCTGGTTTTCCTGGCACAGCTCCTGAGCCAGGACAGCTTTCCCACTGGAAACTGTGTCCTTCAGGGAGGAGCATCAACACATCCTCCCACGTTCCTGCTCATCCCCTTTCAACAAAATGTCACTCTGACGTTTCTCTCTGCTCCTGGCAGGCAGTGAAGCTCTTTCCAGTCTAACTGTGCGGCTCCTGGTATAGGCTCACAGGTTTGGGCTCTCCTGCTCTGAGCATCCCCCTTTTCCTCTCTGTGTGGGGTTTCTGACTCACCTCCCAGGACCATCCTGGCTCCTAACCCTGCAAGGCTGGCTCCTGCCAGCTCTTCAGTGGGAGAGCTCATCTCCCCATGAAGTCTGAGGGTCTCAAAAGCCACTGAAAACAGAACCAAATCAGCTGTGAATAGGCTTTAACTTACTATTCAGGAGTACAATAGAAAATCAAATAGATGCTATATCTCCTTCCCCAGTCTGTGTGCCTGGTTTTCTTTGTTGCAGGTGACTGGGGGAAAAGAAAATAGGTTTGTTATGAAAGCACCGGGTCTCAAACTGCCCTGCTCTGTTAACCTGGAAACCAGGAGATGTGAAGGAGATGGCTTGTGTGGACCAGGGCCGCTGTAGGTGGTAGCAGCACGAGGCTGAGGTTGGTGGATCTATTGCCCCATGCTGGCTCTGCAGTGTGCAGGGATCACCCCAGATCTGCCCAGGTTCAGCTTTGTGGAGCTGTTCATCCCCACCAAAGCCCTTGCAGAGGACAGGGGACAGTCTAGTTTTGGATGTACAGCACAGGGCACATCTTCCTCCTTGGTCTGGCTGCTCTGTTCTGCTTTGGCCAAAATCACCCAGATCAAGTGTGAAACTCAAACGCACAAAGCAAAACGCATGGTGTGAAGCAACCTTGGGCTGTCCTGTGCCACCACGAGGCATGTGGCAGGGCTGCCTTGTGCCACCAAGCTGCTGTCAGGGATGTGATGCTGAGCAGGGAGGAGAAGCCAAGGAGTTCTGTCTCCTTTCTGCAGAGCTGATTTCTAGGAGCTCTGCTTTTGTGCTGGGCGTTGAACCTCAGCTCCACAACCCTCCTGAGCACGGCTCTGCCTTCAAACCCTCCTCTCACCTCCACCTGAGCGGGTGCACCAAGCCATGGATGGAGAAATGGGCATCCCCAACTCACTGGGCTGTGGGGAGTGGAGGCAGCAGCGTTACGGGCCCCACTGGAGCTCCTGCCAGTCCCGGGTGTGGGTGCAGGCAGAAGCCTGTGGTTAGGCAGCACATTGGACATGAATGCGATGTGAACTCAGGCTTCCCTTTTGAAGTTTGACACCCGGGATTTTCCCCACCCACTGGCAGGACTGGAGACAAAAACGAGCAGAAGAGAAAAAGAGGAGGGGAAAAGGGGAAAGCAAAAACCTCTTTAAAGTGCTGGTGAGGGCATGTCAGGGAGACAGGAGTTGAAAGGGGCTGTGGGGGAGGGCTTGGTGTGTGTCTGTGCCTGGCCAGCTCTGACTCACCAACACGTGCAGGTACAACCCTGGTTTCGGGTTGAGCCTTATTCAGCTGGTGATGCCGAGAGGGGTTTGCGAAGGGAGGAGCTATCGCAGCTTGTACCAGGCTGCTTGGTGTGCGATGGCCTGAATTGTGTCCCCTCTCCTCCTTGCTGTCATCCCCCTGCTTCCCAGCTGCATCCCAACCTTGGGTGAATCAAGAAGGGCCCAACCTTGGGTGAATCAAGAAGGGCCCAACCTTGGGTGAATCAAGAGATCTGGCCCCACTGATGTAAAGGTCGCAGGATTAGGCTGCCTTCAACAGCAAAGCCCTGCTCCGCCTGTCTGACAGATACCCCAGGGGCAGACTGGAAGGGTGTGGAGTGGAGGCTCCTCTTTGCAGAAGTAGGATGGGAATGTTTTCTGGTCCTGCCTGTCTGGTTTAGCACTCCCAGCCGGGACTTGGATCTCCCAAAAGGGAGCTTGATCTGAGATGTGAGGCTGTGACTTATTAGTATTTAAAACTTGTACAGCCTGGGGGCTGCAAGGCTGTAACTCGGACCCAGATCCACCTGATAGACCCGATCTGCCAGGGATGGAGCAGTGGACACAAGGCTTGATGTGATGCCAGTTTGGGGAGGGTTGTGCTGGTGCAGCTCCAAATGAGACCTGCAGAAGCAGCGATAGGATCCCATCCTGCCCCTCAGCTCCACCCAGCTGTAAGCCTCAGCTTTAGCTTTCAAGTGAAAGCTTTAGGCTGCCTTCGGCATCCCAAAACCCAGGCTTGACTCACACCTAAGATATGGCATGTTCTCATCTTTCCAGATGATGTTGTGTGTGGCTGAGTGTGACCAGATGTGTCTTGCCACCAATGGAGGATCTGTGATCAAATGGGGTGCGATGTCCCAGTGTGAACTCACCGCAGCTCAAACCAGCCACTCTTTCTGTGGTTGCCCCATAAGGTTAAGCTTTTTGGGGTGTCACGAGGAGTACTTGCAGCTCCTGATGCCTTCTGCTCCTCAGGAAAGCAAATGGCTGGGCCATTGCCCACTGCAGTGGCATCAGGACCATGCCGAGCTTTGCATCTAGGTGGTCTACACTTGGTGAGGTGAGACCACCGCTCCATGCAAGGAGGAGAGGTGCTTTGTAGTCTAGAGGTGGCTGGAGCTTGGCTGTACTGCTTCCCCCAAAGCTTGGGTCCCTTCATCTTCCCACCTTCCTGTCCATGCAGGGCCATCACAAGACCATGCCCTGCTCTTGCAGGCAGAGGGGTTCAGCCTTGCGGATTTGGCCCTCTCAGTGTCACTGTCCACTTCTCCTTTGGGACATTGAACCTGCTGCAGGACAGAGCAACAACCTGGCTCTGGCTGAAGGTGTCCTCCCCTTGGTGCCATGGCCATGCTGGGATGCTGAGGGCTGGACAGCAGCACTGAGATCCCTATTTCAAAGTGGGATGCTCCTACCCTTGTGTGAGGGATGTTGTGCAGCTGAAGGAGAGAGCTGCTAGAACACCTACCAGAGGGGAGCGCTGAGCTTTGCCCTTGCTCTCAAGGGCTGTGAACCACAGGCTGAGGGAGGTGGTTGTTGGACCACCAGGGTACAATAAATGTGCCAGGATCCTGCTGTAGCCATACTTTGTGCATTTCCATGTGAGGGGAGGCTGCTTTGCAGGTGATATGTAGGCAACTGCTGTCTCTGTGTCATGGGTGTGTTGCTTTAGGTGGAGAGCAGCCTGGTCCATGCTGCTAGCACGTTGCAGAAGAGGGGAGCTGATCTGGGGAAGGCTGTGGGCACTTGGCAGATGGGTTGAAGTGGAAAGAGGCTCTTTCAAGACAGCCCTTGATGGAAATCAGGCTTGCACAACTCTGGGAGTGGGCTGTGGGGATGAAGGGCTGTGAGATGAGATGCATGGTGGCTGCTAAATTTAGGAGCGCACCATTTGGTTATCTCCTTGCCTGGTGCACTAGATCATGTCCACAGCTCATAGCCTGGTCCTGACCATACCTATGAGCTCCGTGGTGCCGATCTGTGTCCATCCATGGGAGGAGATTCTTCCCTTCCACCTCCCCTTGCATCCTTTAGACCTTTAATCTTTCATGCTATCTAAAGCAATCCCCTTGAGATCCCCTTGAGGAATGAGGTGGTTCATTAGCACCTTCTTCTCTGAGCAGTGTTGGTCCTGAGATGTCATGGGATCTGCTGCTGTGCTCCTCTTTGAAGTGGGACACAGGGAGGCATCCCTCACTATGGTGGCACTGGCACTTAGAGATAGAGCAGGATCCTTAAAGAGCTGGTCTGCTTTAGGGCCTTCTTCCCATTTCTCTTGGGGATGCTGGTTCTTCTCTGTCCTTGACTAACGTCCTGAGAAGGTTCCCCTTATTGCAGTTGGGCCCTACATGAAGTTAATCCCTCACCTTGAGCTCTCACCTGGCCTGGGGCTTGGGAGGACAGTGAGGGGCTGCTGCTTGCCTTGCAGAGGCTGTGAAAGGAGAGGGGGAAAGAAGAAGGGATGGGATCTGCAGGTGAGGGTGCACCAGTGTCACCGGCGAGCTGCTGATCCTGCAAATGGGCCATCACCATCTCCCATGCCTCTGTGTGTGCTGTGAAGGGAAATCAGCTCTGCTTTCCCCAGGTGAGAGGTACTTTGGGCTCCGGTGTGAAGGGAGGTATTCCCATGGGCTGCTCCCCTTCCATGCTGGGTTTAATGTCCTTCAGTGGTATCTCAAGTAGCCAGGACCGATCTGCTTCTGCAGCTGGGGTAGGGGAGGGAAGGAGAAAGATGGTTGTGCATAGAAACCAAATGTGAAAGGAGTGGGAACACAGAGGAGAGCATCTTTGAGGGCAACCTGTGTGCTACCTGTGCTGGGTCCATCAGCTTCCTCTTGGTCCCTGTGCTGAGCCCAGTGCTGCTGAGCAGCAGGATAGTGTCCCTTGCACCCGTTTCCCTCTCCCTGCACAGTGCGGCTGAGGGTTTGCAGTAAAACCATATCCTATAACTGTGCCTTTTGCCAGCTCCGCTTATCAGACACTGCCTTTGCCTGGAGCCGGGAGCGGTGAGGCAGGAGCCGGGGGGAGCAGAGCGTTGTGAGGCTGCTCCCGCCTGCAGCCCGTTCGCATTCCCGACTGCAGCCGTGCATTAAAGTGCTTCGAGCTCCTTGTTACCCAAACGCCGAGCCTGGGTTTTAACGAGTCCACCCGCGGTCGCTGGGACCGGGAATGCCGAGCTGCATCCTGCTGCACCCAGGCAGAGCCTGACAACAGGCACCGCTGCCTGGAAACGGTGGGCAAAGGCTTTATTGACCACTGGAGGTCACTTTTTCAATAATGCAGTACAATCCAACTTTATTTTGTCAGTACCTTTCATGCTTCCGTGCTGCTCAGTGCAAAGGGAGGGAAAGGAAAGGCTTCTCCTCGAGCTGGGGAGGTGGAGGCTTCAGTGAAGAGCTAGAGGAGGAAAAGAGGAGAAAATGAAGCAGCCTTCATGCTTCTCCCCTGTGCTGCAGATGCACCTTCAGGCTCTTCATAAGCAAATGAGCATATTTGGCTGGGGGGGGCTGGAGGAGGCAAGAGTGTGCAGGGGAGGATGGATGCTGTGTGGGGAAGGTCAGGCTGTGTTCCTCAGCCAGAGGCAGGCGGTTGTTGGGAACTGGAGGCCCGACAGCAGAACCCAGCTTGCTGCAGCTGGTTCCTTCTCCTGGAGTAAAGGAGCCTCAGAAACCTTGTGATTTGAGCTCAGGAAAGAGCCAGGATCTAATTCTCAGCCAGGAATTGCACCTGAACTGTGCTCCTTTGCCCCTTGTGTGGTGCTAAGCTGTTCCGGGGAGGGGACAGACTGGTGTGCTTGGATAGAACATGGGGGGTCTGACCCAGAGCCTTGAGACCTCATCGGTTCAGAGGCATGCAGGGGGTGTACCCCTCTGCCCCACGCCCCACTGCCTCCTGTTGCTCTATGCTGCCTGTCCTCTCCTGCCTGCATCCTTGCTCTCTGCCCTTTCTCTGGCAGGAATGCAAATGCCAACCTGTATCCACTGTGTTTAGGGACTCTTTGCTCTATGCTTCCAGCGCTTTCTGGGTGCCCAGGGTTAAATCATCCCCTTCTGCCTGGGGAAGTGGAGGTCATCTCCTGCCTTTTCTGAACCTGTTGGAGCTGCTGGGAAGGATGGTGGCGTTCCAGCAGGACTCTGTGAAGCCCAGAGGCATCCAGCCTGGCACTGGAGGGATTCAGCCTTCTCTGTTTCTTTTTGCCAAGTGGAAGTCGGTTGGGAAGCTTGTCATGGCAGATCTGCCATGCGGGAGCCGCTTTCCATGCTGCCCTTTGGGGACCTGGCATTCAGGCTTGCCCAGGGCCACAAGGTGACCTGGAGGGTCCTTATGTCCAGGCTGCAGATCCCCAAGGCAGACACCAGGGTTGGCTCTTGTGATGTTGCTTGTTCGGTGTGCCATCCCCTGATTGTTCATTCTGGAGCAGCTGGTTCAGACAATGATGTTTTCAGCATCACCAAAACCAGCAGATCTGGGTTCCTTTGGCTAACTTGATAGCATCATTCCTCTTTGAGAGGGTGAGAAAGGAATATCCGGTTTTCACATCTATTTCTTCTACAGCCGGGGCTGGGTTTGCATGGAAATGTCAGTGTCGTGCTTGCAGACCCTGGCTCTGGGCAGGAATTGCTGCTGTGCCGCAGCCACTCTCCCCGCTTGCTGCGGGAGCTTGGCACACGTGAGTGTTTCACCACAGCACATGGGGCTCAGGCCATGCCGGAGCAAATATTTGAAGATCCATTTTTATAAAGCCACTTTTTGGCCTATAAAGCACCAACACCCCCTGAGCTCCCAGCGCCCGTTGCTGTGAACGCCACTGTTTGCTGCTCAGCCGCGCTGGCAGCGCTCAGCCAACGCTGCAGCCTTGGGTTAGCGCTGGATTCGTCTCCTCTCCCCCAGCCCCAGGGGTTTGTTTTATTTATTTGCTTGTGTTATTTGTGGAAGGGATTTTCCCACTCTTGGCAGAGCGGGACGGGAAGGGATGGTTCCAACAAGGGAGGCTGGATCCTGCTGGCTGCGCAGCTCCGTCCCTCTCCTTCCTGCTCATGCAACAGTTCTTACTGTGTCAGCTGCTGTAGCTGGAGCAGCAAATGGGGAACACTCCCTGTTCTTCCTGCTCTAGGACAGCCTGGGAGCTGGGAATGGGGGGATGTTGTTGGAGGGGAGCCCTGAGTCTCCCTTTTATCCCCTGTTTATTCGTGGGATCAGACTCCAAGACTTAGCGATATGTAGCCAGATCCTGGTGGATGCCTTCTCACTGCCCAGGATTCATTTTGAACTGAGGACCACATCTCCAGGCAGTGCAAGGTCTGGGATCTCACGTGTCCCTTCGCTCCAGAACACATCAGGTTCAAGTGTCATTCCCAGAAATGATCCTTGATTCGTTCACACAGCATGGAGAGGTCTCTGGTTTGCTCTTCCCTTTGCTGCTTTGTCTTTGGGCCCTGTGGAGCCAAGAACTGGCGTGGCTGTGAACACGGGCAGCTCTGCTCCTAAATGAGCACAGGGAAAGTAAATAGCATCTCAGATTGCAGCCTGGTTGCAATGGGCCAGATTCCTGCTCTTTCCAGCTCTGTGACTCGGGGTAGTGACTCCTGACTTTCATCGGCAGGGAAAGCAAGATGGGAATTGGGCCCAATTTTGAGATAGACCCAGTTTTGCCTCCTGATGCTTCCATTTCCGCCTCCTATTCAACCCTGCACCAACTCTCCTAACATAACTCACTGTGTCTCTGCTTTGAGATCCTCAGATGCAAGTGTTTAATGGTTGGACTTGATGATCTTAAAGGTATTTTCCAACCTAGGTGATTCTATGCTTGTGTGATTCTATGGTTACAGCAGCTTTTAATAGCACTTAACTCCTCTGGAACGAAGTCCAAAGCAAGGGGAAATTCACCACTGATAAGAAAAGCCATGGTGGTTCACTGGGTTAAAGCCAGCATTGTGCCCTCTAATTATGCAGTAGTGGCCTAGGCCTGGAGTAACTGGTGAGGACAGGATGGTTGTGCTCGGCTGGAGGGAACCAAGGCTTGATTTAGTGCCTGCAGAGATCAAGGGACCTTTGATTTCAATGGGCATTGAATCAGGCACTGCACTATCAAACAGACTAATCAGATCATCACATCGTCTGACACAGATTTGTGTCCCTGGGCTGGGGCAGGCGAGTAATTGGGCAGGCAGCAGGGTGAGAGCAGCACCAGGCTGATGGCTTTGTCCCGTTACACACTGGTGGCAGAGATGGTTTAGTGGCTGGGATGGGGTATGGCTCAGGCACTGTCCCTCATAGGCCACAGCATGGGCCTGTGAACTTGTCCCACCTTGTTTCTAGGTGGGAGCTAATGCAGGGGCTGGTGTGCTAGAGGAGCTAAAGAGGGGGAGGAATTTGGGGTCCTCTTGCACTGGTAAATCCATGCTTCCAGAACTGTATGTTTTTGCTGCTGTCTTCTGAATGGGGAGATGGGGCACAGGAAGAGGCATGCTATAAAAGGAAAGGATGTGCTGATGGGGTGGGGTGACCATGGCTTGACGTCGGGTGTCCTATCACTGCCCTCCTCAGTGGGACAGGGGAGAGCCAGTGTAATGCAAGTGAGTCAGGATGCAAGGATATGGGCAGGGAGCACTCACTCACTGTTACCGTCACAGGCAAAGCACACTCGACTTGGGGAATTAGTTTATTACCAATCAAATCAGAGCAGGATAATGAGAAATAAACCCCAAATCTTATAAACCCCTTCCCCTCCTCTCCTTCCCAGGCTCCAGCGTGGGTCCCTCACAGCGTCACCAGTTCTGTTGCAAACCTGAGGGGCTGCAGGGGCAGTTCTGTTCCAGAGCCTGGAGCACCTCATTCCTCACTGACCTTGGTGGCTGCAGGTGTCTGTGTCTCTCACATACCCTCACTCCTCTCTGCTGCTGTGGTTGCTGTGGTTTTTGGAGGAGTTTTTTCACCCCTTTTGAAACACATTATCCCAGAGGCACTACCACTGTCACTGTGGGGTCTGCCTTGGAGCCAGCTCTGTCAGACACAGGGGAAGCCACTAATAGCTCCTCATAAAGCCACCCGTGTGTCTCCCCTGCTACCAAACCCTTGCCACTCAATCCCAATACAGTGCTTCTCTGGGATGTTGAATCTCCAGGGTGCCTGCTTGTGGGGTTGCTGTCCTGAGGCTTGAGCTTTCTGATCCTGCATGCGGCTATGGTGGCAGGAAACCTGTTCTGCAGCATGGGGCATGATCCCTTCCCCAGGATCCCCAGGGAATTTTGCCATGCTCTTGCAGGAACATGAGACATTTGCAATGTCCTTGATCTCTCCTGCTCTGTACCTGTAGCTCACTCACTGGGGTTGATGGTTGCGTTACATTTGGCAGTGCCTGAGTGGGGAGCAGGGGAGGGGGATGTTCTGGGGTGTTTATGGTATCCATTTATAGTGACCGTAGCATCACCCACCTCTCTGAACTCTCTCTAGTGCTGTGGCTGCTCTGCTGGGAGAGCAGTGGCTGCTGCAATGCGCCCAGCTCTGAAACACCTCCTCTGGTGAGCACTGAAGCCCAGGGTCTCGCCTCGTTCCTGGCTCTGTAAATGAAAGGCTTTGGATGTGCTCTTGTGCAGGTGCTGGAGCCTGCAAAGCTCAATTTCTCTGGCTTTGCCTGGCAGTTGGGTTTTAAAACACGAGCTCTAATTCTGGAGCTTGTTCTGTTTCGTTTCCCTGTGGTTAGGGAAAAGAAGTTGTAGTGTCTTGCTCTGTGTGCCTTGTATGATGTCTAAGCAGAGCTTGCACCCCAGCACGACCCAGAATTGCTCTGCGACTGCAAGAGTGTTATCTCTGAGGTCTCCACCTTGGCTGGAAGTGTGTCAGTAGGTTTAGAAGTTGTGGGGAGATCCATTGTGATGGCATCAGCATCATATGGTAACAGAAGCAGGCTGAAGGCAAATGCAAAGCAACAACGAAACCTTGGAGAGGAACAAGAGAGGAGGCAGCTGATCAGCAGATGCAGAAATCCCTCTGGGTCCTATCAAGTGTTTTGCCAGTGTTAAATGCTGAGTAAAATATAGTGTCTGAGAGCTCAGATCACTGGGTATCCCCTCCGGACGGGGAGACCTGGGGTTGAATAGTTCTTTGGTGAATCACATGCTGGAGGTGTCAGAGCCGTGATCTGGCACAGGATTATCGCTGTGTCCAGCTGGCTGCTGGAGCTGCTGGTGCTTCCAGGCTGCTTGGGCAAAGCCGCTTGAAGAAGACACAGAAATAGCTTCATCCAGCTCTTTGCTACTAAAGCTCTGCTTCCTGGATGCTTGGATTCAGCAACGGCAAACAGAACCCTTCTGGGATTGTCTGACCATCCAGAGCTGGGCTTGACAGGGGAAGCCAACAGCTAAATAGAGGGGAAGGAACCAACTAGTGCATGATATTCATGAATGATGCTGAAGAGCCCGTGTGGCGCAGGGAGATGTCACCCCCATTAGAAAGAAGTCCTATGAGGGAAGCTTGCAAAGGAGATGCTCCAGTTAGATTGTTTGTTTGTTTGACTTTTTCCTTTAATCCCTCACAGAGGCTCTTCCAAATTGGGGTATGGATGTGGAAAGACTGTCTTATGTTGGAAGAAGAGCATGGTGGGAGGGAGAGGACTGTGCAGCCTTGGGTGATGCTGTGGTGATGGGTTGTCATAAGTCTGGTCAGGGACATACTGCCCCTGTGCCTTATTTTGGGGAGCCATGTGTCAGTCATGGCTGGACTTGGGGACTGTCTGACTGCATTCTTCATTTGGGATCATTTGAGATAGTCCATGTGGACAGGCTTGAGAAGTGCAGACACACCATTTGAAAAGCTGTACAGTTGGTTTAAATCCTATCTCCTGCAACAAATCAGCACTGGCTGGGCCTCCCTACCCCTGCTTGGGGCATGTGTTTGGGGGAGAATCCAAACCACCCTTTGCTTTACTGGTCCCTGCTCAGGTCTGCCTGTCTTGCACCAGGATAACTCCTTTTTAAGCACCAGTAACGTGGTCTCAAGCAGCAGGGAAAGCAGGGCTCGGGCTGCTCTGCTTCGGGTGCACGCAGCAAGCTGTTCCTGAGCGTGGGCTCCCGGCGCTGCCAGGAATGCTATTCCCAGTCAGGAGAGAGAAATGAGCTGTGCAAAGAGAAGGCACGTCTCGTATTGATGGGCACTGCTTGCCAGTTCAACCAGTACGTGAGGGTGCTGCTGCACCGGGCTGGCTCTGGAAGGTTCCAGATGAGATGTGTTTGATGCAGGTGACTCTTTGGGCTGTGCAGGGGGATTTGTCCTGGCTGCTGGGGTTAAACTGGTGTGACTGGCCCGGGGTGGGGGCTGCTGCAGCAGGAACAGAGTTTGATGCTGCGGTGTGACCCAGCAGAGGACACAGTCCCTTGTGTGTCATGTTGGTGTTAAAAGTGATGTCCCACCGCTGCTCCCAAGGCATTTGCACCCCTTCTGGCCTTGAAAGAACAATAGCACAGAGATGCCTCAGGCTGCTTTTTGGGCTGCTTTAGTCTCTTTAACGTTTTTCCTTGGGTGGTGTTTGAAGCGTGCTGAGGATGCTGCCCTCGCGCTGTGCAGGGAAGGGAGTTTTTTCCCTTTTCACTTGCATCTTTCAGGAGGAAACTGCTGGGAGTTGAAACAGAAATGTCGACACCGACCTTCCCTCAGAACATCTCAGCTCCTGGTGGAGGTGTCTGTGTGTCGAGCACAGCCCTTGAAGCTGCTGGCTGGGTGGAGGGTGCTGCAGCAGCTCTGCGCTGCAGCTCCAGGGCTCTGATTTGCGGGAATGCTGAGCCATAGGAAGGCTCCCGGGGTGACGGGATCTGGGATCAGATCCTGCAGATCTGGGATCCACTGAAGTGTGTCCATCCCAAACCAGTCTGTGCCTGGATCTGCTCTTGGCTGCTCCGAGGGGTTTGTGTGCCTCCTGCCCTGTGATCCATTGGCCTGGTTTGGAGGTGTGAACTGGCTGTGGGATTGCCTTCACCCCCAGTTTGGCATGGGGGAGGTTTAAGCCATGTCCCTGGGGTAGGCAAAGAAAGCTCAACTCCTGTGTCTCATTTTGATGTATTTGACCCCTTTTACGCCCAAAAGCCATGCAAGGAAGTGGGAGCCATGCCTTACCCTGCACGCTCCCAGTGACAGCCCTGGGGAGGGAGGAGACCCCACTGCAGCACTGCCTCACTGGGATGCACCCCTTCATCTCCCTCACCTTTGGGGGGCTGTGGGGCACCCCAAGCTCAGGTCTGCTGACCCCCCTCAATGGTACTGTGGCCTCTGGACCTTTCTGGATGTCAGGTTCCAGACTGGCCCCTACCCCAACCGTTGCAGCTGAGTTCCCAGTCCTGAACAATGGGGCCATTGAGGGGCTGGAGCTGGGGGTGAGGCCCGGCTGTGGGCTGGGGCTGGGGAGTGCAGCTGAGCCTGCTTGTCCCACCCCGGCCCAGCTACAGCCCAAAATAGGTGCCTGGTGGCCATAGGGGTGGGCCTCTTTGTCCGGAGGCCACAGCGTGTTTGTGCGTGGGGATTGTGTGCAGTATTTATGGCTTGGAAGGGGGAAGGAAAGAGGAGCCTGGCAGCTGTGTGGACTTGTTTGGGTTTGGGGTTTGGTGTTAGGAAGGCAGGAATGCTGGTATTTTTATCCCCACACCTTCCCGTAGGTGCTCATGCTTCCGTGCAAGCCGGGCACCTCTGGTGCAAGAGCAAGAGGCTCATTCTGCTGGCTGCTGTGATGGGAATGAGGGGCAGAGAAGAAGAAAGCCCCATGGTGGAGTCATGGTGCTCCTGAAAGTCCTCATCATGGTGGGTGAGAGGAACAGAGAGAAGCTGTCCATAGCATCAACATGCTGTCTCTGTTGTACGTGTTTGCCCATTTCCACGTGCCATCCTGGTCCCTAGTCCTGGGTTCCTCTATGGTTGCCCGAGCCATCTCCTGCCCCATGGGGTGCACATGGGTGTCTGCAGTTAGTGCTTCCCTGTCCTTCCTCACCAGAGCCCCTCGGATCCGCTTTCTTGGCACTGGAACGGATCTGTCTGGCTCGTGTAGACACGGAGCATCTGCTGTGCTCAGCCACTCTGAAAATCCCGCCTCGTCCAGAGCCATGCATGGATTTAAGGGCTCACCATAGGTGTCTGAAGGGCTGGTCGTGGTTCGAGTCTGCTCTGAGTCGTGCTGCTGAAAGTGGGGGTTATTTCTGCATCGGGAGGGGTGCAAAATCAAAGCAATGTTGGGATGAGCTCAGTAACTAACTGTGCCGGGCCGGATCTTGCCCTTGGAGCCATGTGTGTTGCTGCCAGAGCCATCAACATAAAGACTCCCCCCAGCACAGCCGGGGATAGGATTTGGCCTGTTTATATTCACGGTGCAAGAAGGAGGGAAGGATTAATGACTGATTACTTCTCAGGCCAGCGGGAGCCCTGGGTCCCCATCTCCTCTGCAGCTAAAATGCAGTGCAGAGCAAGACAAAGCTTTGCAACAGAATCCTCCCAATTACCTCACCCATCTCCCCGTGCGCTGTAAAATGCACCGTCAGCTCCACAAGCAGCTATAGCCAGCGCTCACTCAGAGAGGAACCATCTCCCAACGCTGCTCCCAGCCACTGGGAGGTTGTAGGGAGAAAAGCCTCGATCATCCCCCTTCCACCTCGCCCCTCTCTGACCTGGGCATCATTTGGAGGTGGTTTGGTGGAGCCTTGGCTGGTCCCTACCTGCCTGTGCATGTGTCTGAGCATCCTGTCGCACACCCCCCCCCCCCCCCCCCCAGCGGAGCCTGCGCGTTGGATGCGGTTTCTATGGTTACTGCAGCTCCGGGCCCGGGAAGAGCAGTTGGATGCTGGAGCTGGCAGGACCCACGTCTCCCTCTGGATCAGCCAGAAACTTGACAGGGAGTTCGTTTGTGGAGGAGCAACAGCACAGGACAAAGAGAGCAGGAGAGGGAACCCAGGAGGAAAACCTGGTGTCTGCTGGGGACAAGGTTTGCCCCCAACAGGTTATCCTTGAACAGGCTTCAAACAGCAACAGAAAGAGGAGGGGGAAAGGGATGATGAGAAAATTGCAGTTCTGGTGCTCGCATGAAGGTGACATTTGTTGTAGCATCTCTATCCATTGATTCGGGGATCTAAACACATGGAAGTTTTAACTGCTGCCAGAGCCTGACTATTATACTCAGATTTGTTTTCTCCCAGCCTTTTTTTCCTCTTATTTCATTCTTTTAGGGTTTTTTATCCTCATATTTCCCTCCCTACACACGTACGTTTTCTCCCCGTGTCTATATATCCTCCTCCTGTTGGTGAGGCTGGAAGTTGAAGGCATGTTTAGCCCTCACCACATGCAGTGTTGGGAACTGATGGGACCTTTTGGGGCAGTTTTTCTCAGTCACAACCTTGCTGCTGTGGCCACACTGGACTTCCAAAGCCCTTTCTTTCCAGCTCAGCCACTTCACCTCCTCTTGCACTGCAGGCAGACAGGGCAGTGCCTCCAAACTGCGTGCGCTGTAATAGGCATCTCAATCCCTGCTCTTATGGGCAGGGTGTGGGGATAGGAATGAACTTAATTAGGCCAAAGGCTGGGGCAATGCAGGGCCCTGGTACTGACCTGCTGGGGAGGCAGCTGGGAGCACAGTGCTTCCCAGCTGGGGAAGGCTGCTCGCCATGGAGCTCTTGGCGAGTCCTGAGCCGGTCAGACTGGCTCTGCCGTCTCCTGGGGCAGCTCTGTCGGGAGAGGGGTTGCATTGGGTCCTCTGACTCAGCGAGGAGAGGGCAGGCAGGGAAGGATCTCTGCAGGGTTCTGGCTGCTTCCAGGGCTGGCCAGGCAAAACTATTCCTGGTAACGCCAGGAAACTGCACCCTGTGCACTGCAGGGTCTGGAACCCTGAGCAGCTCTCTTGGGTTTGCACCGGTGCATCGTGTGTAGGGCCAGTGGCTCCCAGGACTGAAGGCTAGCAAGTGCCCATCTGGATCTTTCCCCTTGTGCTCCCATTGCCACTCACCTCCCTGCTCTACGCTGGGCTGAGACCTGGATAACCCGCATGGAATATCCCTGACTGTGGCTGGGCAGGGTCCCAGGGCTCGGGCAAGGTTGGGGAAGCTTCTTCAGTGGGGCAGTTGAAGTTGGAAAGGCTCCATTCTCCCAAGAGCATCTGTCTCTGCAGTTGGATGAGGACCAAATGCCTGTGGTCCTGAGCCTTTCTGTCTGAAGCCTGGGCAAAGCCCATGCTGGGTGCAAAGCCTATGAACTCTATCTTGGGGGTTCCTGTGTCCTAGCAGAGGATCTGGAGGTGATGTCTGTGACACACACCAAAAACCTTCTGACACCTTTTGGGGCAAAATGGTCTCTTTTTTTCCCCCTTCATTTACTGCAATCTTCTTCAGGTTGTGGAAAGGCCAATGGAAGCAAGGAAATGAGCTTCCTCTTTTTTAACATGGGTGAAGAGCTGATGATGGGTTATGTCAAATGCTGCCAAGCAGAGAGGCTCATGGAGGTAGTGTGGTCCCATGGAGCAGAGTAACACTGAGGAAGCTGGAATCATGGCTGGGGCTATGGTACAGTGTGTTTCTGTAGGGGCAATGCTGGGAAGGTCACACTGTCTGCAGCAGTGCTGGACCCTGCTGGTACAGCACCTACCCATGCTCTGCCTCACTCCTCTTGGGTCCTGTGTCCTTCAGGAGGTAGTGAAGCGGAGCAAGGCGCAGCAGTTTCCCCCAAACCCCCCAGCACAGAGTCCCCATCCTGCCTCTGGAAGCACACCCCAGCAGTGTCTCCGCAGTGACTCCCATGCTGCTGCCACCTCCGGAGCTGTCGGTGCGTGCCTGCAGGCCCTCAGCTCTCTGAATCACCTGCTCAGCCCTCTGGTTACCGGGACGTGCAGCTGCCTGAGCCGTGTTTACCATTCCCGGATCCCTTTTCTCCCTTTTCCCCAGGCAGATTAAAGCCAGACAAGAAAGGGCAGATGCGGCTCCCCCTCGACAAGTCGTTGCAGGTGAGCCGGGAGCTGCTTGGCATGCACACCCAGCCACCTGGCCCTGCTCTAGGAACCATTGTGCAGGCAAGCTGCAGCAGTGCTGGGAGCATCCCAAGGGATGCGTGGGAGCAGGGGCCGGGATGCTTCAGGGAGAAGGAACAGCCCTGGCGAGGATCTTCATCTGACTGCAGGTGTCAAGTCGGGGCACTCCCAGTCTGGCTCATGGTGGCCTTTGGAAATGGAGCATCATGAAATGGTTTGGGTTGGAAAGGACCTTAAGATCACCCTGTTCCAACCCCCTGCCACGAGCAGAAATGCCTCACACTATGCTATATTGCCCAAGGCTCTGTCCAACCTGGCCTTGAACGCTGCCAGGGATGGGACAACCACAGCTTCTCTGGGCACCCTGTGCAAGTGCCTCACCACCTTCACAGGGAAGAGCTTCTTCCTTATATCCGGCCCAATGTTTTCTTACTTCCCCATCTCCTGCTTCTCCCCCTGTAGAAGGGAGCCCCTGGAGAGCCAGGGCTATCCAGGAGAGAGGATAGCTGCCTGTGCCAGACAGCAAGCAAAGCCTTTAGTGTCACTGGGGCTGGGTGAGATGTGCCAGTTCCACTCCTGGCTCTGCACGTTGAGTGGCTTGTGTCTCCTCAGCTGAGCTGGACCTGGACCAGTCCTCCTCAGAGATGTGTGCTGGCTTGATGTAGAAACTGGCCTCCCCAGCAGGCATCATGCTGCCCAAAGGGGATCACGCCTGCAATGCCATCCACCTGCTTCCCTGGGTTTCAGTGCATGGATGGCAGCAGAAGCAACCTCTTGGAGCTGGGTGCAGGTCTTCTGTGTGCAGGATGGCAGCCTGGAGAGTAGCCTGGCTTTCTGAAAGAGCAAAACTTGACTGAAAAGAAGGCTTTCCCCTCTGTTCTGTTTTCCTTGTCATGAAGCATCCACCGTGACTTGTGTGGAAGGAAACAAAACCTGGGTTTAGTTCCATGTTCTGAGAGATGTTTGAAATACCATGAGAATGTCTCTGGGTTGGTTGTGAGCCCAGCCAAAGGGCAAAAGCTCTTGAACGATTTAGATTTCAAACCTTTCTCACCCTGCTTGTCTGCCTGGAGCTCCGAAACCCCCCCGAGTGCCTGGCTCCAAGGAAGGGAATGTTTTGCACATGGGCTTATTTGGGTTAAATTCAGGGCTGTTTTTATTTGCTTCAGGCAAATGTCATTGGGCTCCTTTTGGTGTCACTTTGCTGTTCCCAAGTAGGTTCCTGGAGAGCCAGTAGGAAGCTGAACGTGTACGTACATCTCTGAAGCACGCGGGTATTTCCAAGTGATGCAACTTCAGATTCCTTCCCCACCTCCCCCCCTTCCCCTTTGCTTCAAAACCCTTTGTTTGGCCTCAAAGATCAGCTTGTATTTTTGGGTTTGGGGTTTTTTGGTTGTTGTTGTTACTGTTTTAGGCTTCTTGAAGCAGAACCTTGCCTGATGGGAGGAGGTGAACAGCCCCAGAGCGAGGGTGGTGCAGGCAGGGTGGCTGGGAATGGAGATGCTGACCCTTCAGGGAGACCTTGTTCCAGCCTGTAGCTCTGTCTGTGACCGTGTAATCCTCCAGCAGTCACAACCCATCAGCACATGAGAAATAACAGCAGCTATGGAGGGACCTGACAGGCAGGAGAACCTCATAGAGTTCAGCAAGGCCAAATGCAAGGTCCTGACCTGGGCTGGGGCAATCCCAAGCACAAATACAGGCTGGGTGGAGATTGACTTGGGGGTGTTGGTTGGTGAGAAGCTCAACATGACCGGGCAGCTCGTGCTTGCAGCCAGGAACCGTGTCCTGGGCTGTGTCACCAGCAGGTCAAGGGAGGTGCTGTGCTTTAGGGAGATCCCCCCCTTGCAGTCCTGATCCAGCGCTGGGCCAACAACACAAGAGGGATGTGGAGCTGTTGGAGCGAGGCCATGGGGATGCTGCGAGGGCTGGAGCAGCTCTGCTCTGGAGCCAGGCTGAGAGAGCTGGGTTGGGTCAGCCTGGAGAAGGGAAGGCTCCTGAAGGGGAGACGTGAGAGCAGCTCCAGTGCCTAAAGGGGCTGCAGGGAACCTGGAGAGGGGCTTTGGACAAGGGCCTGTAGGGACAGGCCAAGGGGAATGGCTTGAACCTGCCCGAGGGGAGACTGAGCTGAGCTCTTAGGCACAAGCTCTTCCCTGTGAGGGTGCTGAGGCGCTGGCACAGGGTGCCCAGAGAAGCTGTGGCTGCCCCATCCCTGGCAGTGCTCAAGGCCAGGTTGGACACAGGGGCTTGGAGCAAGCTGCTCCAGTGGAAGGGGTCCCTGCCCATGGCAGGGGTTGGAGCTGGGTGAGCTTTAAGGTCCCTTCCAGCACAAGCCATTCTATGAGATTCACCTGCTAGCTAAGCCCTGTGGGTCAGGGACATGCTGTTTCATGTACAAGACCTGTTGCCTTTCCTGATCCATGTGTTGAGACAACAAAGTCCTCCCCTGCTCGGATGCTCCGTGTGACTTTGCTGGAAGATCCTGGCTTTTCTACGTGGCCATCACTTCAAGTTGTGTGTGTTGGTGTGACCCTGCTACACAGCTTCTCTCTGGCTGGTGCTTGAAACCTGGAAAGCAGTTGAGCTTGGAGGGGGCTGTGATCTCTCTCCAGGGCTGGAGGCCACAGCAGAACCATGGTTTCACATGCGGACCTGCCTCTCTACCGCCCATGTTCCTATGCTTGGTCTCCATAGGAAGGAAAAGTGGAGTATAAACTTGTTTGCTGCTGGGAAAATAGGTGAGCGGGAAGGCTGTGTGCTGTGGTTTACTCTAGCAGGACATGGGACTGCACTGGTGAGCTCAGGGAGGGCAAGGAGAGATGGTTTCGTGTCCACAAGAAAACTGCCTTCCCACTGCCCAGGGCAAACCCGTCTGAAATAACCGGTCACAAGTCTCCAGCAGGGCTTGGGCCTTTTGAGGTCTCTTCTGGAATAACCAGTGACAGTGTCTCTAGTGACATAATGTGACATAGTGAGTAACTAGGGACAGTCCCCTCCGCATGGGCTGAGGGGACCCAGGTTTCTCCCCCTTGATGCTCCCTGTGGGACTGATGTGGTTTGCATGCCCTGAAGGCTCCATCCTCTACCAGGCAGACCTTGGTGGATGTTTCCTATGAAAGCTCTTGTTTTCATTGTACTATGTGGCTGGGGCCATGTCCCTCTTGAGAAGAGCCATGTGTGGTGGAGGAAATGGGGAACCCCAGTGTCTTGGTTCTCTATTTGCTCTGCTTGGTCCAGACGGGGTTGTATTTCCTGAGTGCTCTTTGCATGGGCAATACCCTGCGCTTTGAGCCCTTGTGCTGGTTTTGTGCATGAGCTTAGGGCTCTGAGCTCAGTTCCTCCTGCTTCCATACTCCTAAAGCCCTCAGGGGAAGGAGTTTGGGCTCCCCGTTAGCAGGGAACAGCAGCTCCAGCGCCGCGGCTGGGATGTGGAACAAGCGGAGCGCTTTGTTTTGTAGCTCCGTACATGGCAGCGTGGCTAAAGGCGGAGGCAGGTTTCAAGGCACGGTCGTTTAACAACACTGGGAACGGCTGATTCCAGGCATGCTTATTTCACAGCTCTTAGTTGCACATTTCCGGGGCACCAGTTCTGCAGTGTAATGCTGCAGGTAGGCTTTGGGGGGGCCGAGGGCGGCGGGTGCAGCTGGGGGAACACAAAAGCCACTTCCCCCGGTGCCTGGTGGGTTTGGTGTGGTTCTGTTTTCCCCCTTCAAATGAAAACATCTGAGACCAATACAAGGGTAGAGTGGGAGGAAAAGGTTGGGTTTTGAAGTCCTGGTCAAGTTAATGGGAGCTTTTTGCTTTATGGATTAGGAATTTCGTCGCTTGGCTCTGGTTGGTTCGCAGGGAGCATGGTTTGGCTCCCACTGCCTTCAGCAGAAGCAAAGCTGGAGTGAAGTGGCCAGACTCAGGGTTCAGCTTTATCTCAATGGGCCTGTTCTGCTGCCTGTGAGTGGGTCGGATCTTGGAGCTCTGACTCAGCCTGAACTTTCAGTGGCTTCTGCACCTGGAGATTGAAATCTGTCTGCAGGGAGGTGAGCACCAAATGCCATCCCTCGCTGCAGCTCCTCCAGACGTTACCTCCCCTTTACCCCCTCGAGCTGTTTATTATTTCCCTCCCGCTGTTGCCTGCCACCTCCACGGTGAGTCAGAAGAACGGGACATGAACGCTCCCACCTCAGCACAAAGCCTGGCAGCGGCTCCCTTCCAGCTGCTGGGGAAAGGGGGTTTTAGGCAAAGCTGCCCAGGAGCCATGGAGGAGAGAGCACAAGAGATGCTCCACCGGCGCCGCGCCGGCAGCGGGAGCCTCTGGCACTGCCGGGGGTGGCAGCGGGGGTGATAACATCTGGACCCACCCGAGGAGAGCGCATCTCCTGCTGCTGTAAGTGCAGGGTTGGGACCTCTCGCTGCTGAGCCGCTTCTGCTCCCACCGAGTTCAGCAGCAGTTCAGGGTGCTCAGCCTCTCGCAGGAGCGGGGTCATGGGTTGTATAGGAGCTCTGTGCCCCAGAGAGCGTGCTGGGGCTGCTGCCTGCTGGGCTGGGAGAGTCTCTTTGGGGTGCCTCCTGCCAAGTCTGCACATACCGCCTATTCCAGAGCAAGAGGGAGCCCACTGGAGCCAGCTGTTGAGCTGCAGAGCTCTTCCTGGATTGAGGGGATGGCTAAAAGAGACACTAATAGAATAGCTGTAAAAGCCAGAGAGTCCCAGGGGGCTGGAGCTCCCTTTGCTGGTTGGTAGGGGGCTGGGGTGAAGCACCCCCATCACTCCACACAGGGCTCCACGGTGGTGACAGCCAGGGAGGCATCGCTGCTCTGCCAGCTCCCTCTTCCTTCTTTTCATCTCTCTTTCCCCTCCCATGGACCCCCACGTTCCCCCCCACTTTAAGCCTCAATCCAGCTTGAAAATCTCACTGCAAATCTTGCTAAATAGGGAAGATTTCTCCCGGCTGCTCCCCTGCCCTCCCTCACTCCCTTTGCCGTTTCTGGCCTGCTGGGTTTTGTGTTTCAGTTGTTATAAATAAAGCTCCAGGCACTGATTTGGGTATACAATGACACCTTGTGTTATTAGACAGCACAGGACAGACTTTGCAAGGGGAGCCTGCTCGCCCGCCCTCCCTCTGCTCCGCTGCCTGCACTCCGCGGGCAGCGTGCGGCTCTGGGTGCGGGTGCCGAGGGCGCTTCTGCCTCCTTGTGCTGCCTGAAATCACAGCCCCCGGGAGAAAAACCACCACGGCAGCAGCTCGGCCCCTGCGTGGGCTTCAAAGTAGGTGCTAGGGGAAGTTTTGCATTGAGAGAAGGGAGCATGACGGAGGGTGATAGGGAAGCCTGGGCTCCCTCAGTTTTGTGCCCCCCAAAAGTGGGTGGGAAGGGGTTGCAGGGATGGTGGTGTCACCATTATCTCAGCCATGCTGGGGGTGATCTCAGCTCGTCCCAAATCCCCCCTCACTGTGGTGCTGGGGCAGGATTTCATCCTGTAGCTCTGTTACCAGGTTCCTTCCCTACCTGGTTGAGGTGGGGTCTGAGCATCCTTCCTCATCCGGCTCATCCCATCACCACATCCTCAGTCCCTGGGAAGGGCTTTATCCAGCAAAAGCCACCATGTGCCAGCCACCCTCTTGTCTCTTGGTCCCCTTGGGGACTGCTGCTGTCTGGAGCAGGGGAAACTGAGGCAGACATTGAGCCCCACATGCCTGTGTTCTGCATCTCCCTTGGTATTTTCTCCCTCATTTCAGTAGCAGCAGCATGTGGGGAGCAGGGGAAGGCGGCAATAAACAGGGTAACAGCTCACTGTCATGATGGCTCGCAGGAGGTGAGGGCAGCAAGTGCTTGGGATGTGGGCTCAGCCTTGCCCTGCCAAAGGCTCAAGTGCTCCCCTGTTTTTTTGGGATAAATCCCTATTCCCACCCCCCCAGCACCAAAACACCCCCCCCACCCCCCGAGCTGGGCTCACATCGCTGCTCCCATGGGGCACCCTTTGTGCCGGGGCCTGAAGAAGCTCTAACACCAAGATGTGGGGCCAGGGCCTCGGAGCAGGTTTTGGAGCGATTTCCTGTGTTTCACTGGTATCGTTCTTTAGGGAGCCAGAGCTGGTCTCTGGGTGCCCAGGCTGTGAGGTCTTTGAGGCAGCGATTTAAAGGCAGATGAATACAAGTCCAGCCTGCAGTTAGGAACTGGGCTCACAGCAGACCTGACTTATCCACATTATGTTAGTTCTTTTCAAGACTTCTGGAAGTGGGAGTTTTGGTCACTTTGGTTCTGACGATTGCAATTGTACTGATATTTGGGGTGTCATTTGAATCGTGTTTGAGAAGGCAATGAAAATATCCAAGATTGAAAATTCCCTCTTGGAATTTTCGTGCTTTTTGGCTGTAGTTGGGTATTTTTTATTTCTCTTCTTTCCACCCCCTCTGCATTTGGGCTCTGAGGAAGGGGCACCCCAAAACCTCTTTCTACCCCTAAAAGTGATGCTTCATACTTGCTGCCCATCCTCATGGCCATAAGAGCAGGGCTGGGATTGCTGTGTGCATGTTGTCCATCCACATTCCTCCTGTGACAGGGTTGGTCCCAGGGTAATGGTTGGTCTCCCCTCTCCTTCATCCCCATTTCTCATAAGGAAAAGAACAGGGAGCACGTAGGGTTCTGCTTTTGTGGTTTTGCATTCACTTGCTTTGTGGAGATGCAGACTCAAGGAGAAGGTGCTAAATACCCTCTTTTCCTGGTCTGTGATGCCCATGTTACTTTAGAAGGTAAATAACCCAAACTATCCAATAAAATTCCAACGCTGCATTAATAAAGTAATGGAGATATTTAACGTATGCAATAAAGCTGCTATTCCAGAGCCCTAGGCCTGCTTTAGTAGCTATAACAGGAGTGAATAAGATCTTTTCCTGTTTTTATTTATACACATAGAATATCAAATATTCCTGCGTTTGTGCTTGTTAATGTTAGCCAAAGGGGTTAAGAGAAATAAAAAGGGATTTTGCAAACATATCAGGGGAGAAAGAGCAGAAGTAGGCCCATTAATAAATGAAGGAGTTGGATTCAGCAATGATATTGAAGAGACTAAGTTACTGCATCGCTTTTAGAATCAGTCTCTGGTAAAATCAGTGGAGACAATGAGGAGACCTTGTCAGATACAATCACGGGCTCCCAAATAGAAAAGCAGCCCATGAGGAAATAGAGAGGCCAAGAGGAACAGGCGAATGGAGTCAGCAGCTGTGGAAGTCAGAGGAAAGGCTTCTGTTGAGTCCAAGGATCTGGCATTGGGATGCTGTGCTGGCAGGCTGGAGATGGAGCTCGCACCTCTCCTGAGATACAGGAGAAATATGGGATGGGGCAGGAAAGCGTGGGGCAAAGAGAGGGTGAAGGGAGAAAACTAGGTTGAGCTGGGCAATTCCCATTTGTCCATGTGGTTGGAGTCTCTAGCAAAGGAACTGGGCTGGCACTGGGAGGGAGGTAAATATATGTTTAATATGTGTTTAAATATGGGAGGTAAAGGTGTTTTGTGGCTCCCAGTAACACACCTGAAGTTACACATTTGCTGCTGTGGTGTCTGAGATGGTGTTGCAGGAGGTGATGGAGCTGGGGAAGGAGCATGCAGGGTATGCAGGAAGATTTATCAGGGGTTGGACCAGCCCAAGGGAATCCAATGGACACAGTGCTCCATGGCTGATTCTAGAGTGCCTCTGGAGGTATATCCAGCCATGGGTTAAAATGCTATGGTGAGATGCTGTAAGTGAAAGATGTAGATAAGCAGGCGTAGACTGAGTGATGGGGAGCACCCAGCACCTGGCTGCAGACCCTTGGATTCATTTGGCAGGTCCCATCCTCCATTGTGGGATGTAGACAGAAAGAGAAGCCAAGAAGGAAAGAAATCCAGGGAAAGCCTGGGAAGGGTAGAAATAACCACGCCACCTGGAACATGGCAAGTGGCTCTAACTGCAACAGAGATCCATAGGGAAAGAGCTTCTTGCATAACAGCTGGAAAACTTGGAATAAATGGCACCACAGGACTGGAGAGCACTGGTCAAAATGATGCTGGCGGGGACCCAGCTCTGAAGCCAGTTATGGTCACAGAAAGGCTAAATCCTTCTGTTGTGCACGTCTTGTGTAAGGACAAAATCTGCCTTTTGGTATTTTTGGGCAGCAGATGCTGGGGCCACGTGTCAGCCAGCCCTGGAGACGCTGCCCTGGTTCTTTCTCTCTTGCTTGTGCTCACAACGCTGTGTGCCAGTGCCCAAGCCCAGCGCTGCAATGACATTCGAGTGTAAACCCACTGGGAAGGGATTTGGAGGAAAGCACCACGATGACGTGGGATAACTGTGGGAGGAGAGGAGAGAAGAGTTGAGGCCTTGGGTTCTGCTGGTTGCTTTGCAGGGGCGTCCAGGATGCAAGAGAGTAACCGCAGCCCTGGGTGCAGTCGGTGGTTAAATGATGTAGCAGAGACTGTTTTCTGTAAAAGAAGGGTATAAACACAGGAAAAGAGGCTTGGGGGTACGCAGCCTTTAACATTTCAAGCTAAGGTGGGAAGGATACGATGGAATTGCACAAAGCAAGATGGAGACTGAATAGTGGATAAGAAACAGAAACCCAAAGGAGCCAGCAGCTGGGAAGCGACTCTCCTATGGAAAGCTGGCAGTGCCAGGTTTGAACTGTTTAAAACACACTTATGTGAAGCTCTCAGGTTGAAAGATGCTTTACAGGAACATAGGGAAGGGATAGGTTTGCACCAGCCTTCTCCCATTGCTTGCCCTGAATTCCTTTGGCTAAACTTGTTGGCATCAGAGGAACTGGTTCTTGTGGAGCTCAGCCAGAGCTTGTGTCTATGTGTAGGGTGGAAAAGCTCCCTCAGAGGCCCCCAATCCCTCCTCGATGGGAGGCAGGTTCACTGGTTGGTGTTTGCATTTATTTTGGTGCAGAAGGATGGGTTTGGGATCTGAGCTTCATTCCTGGCTTGTGGGCCGGTAAGTACATGGTGAAATCCCTGTTCCTCAGCTCTCCCAGCTCTGTAACGGGGATCACTCCTTTCCCCCCCGTGCTCTCTGCTTTGTCATCTCACAGTCTCATCCAGTGCCTGCTCCAGGTGCTGGGATGGCTCCTGATCCCCTGGCTGTGTGTTAGATTGACCTTGAGGCTGGGGAAAACTGGGACCCTGGAGCCCAGATCCTGTAAAATCCTTGTTCCTCCTGGCTGCCCAAACCTACCTGTTGGAGATGTCTGAACACTGCTGGAAAAGCTGCTCCTGTGCTTTATTACAAGGTTTCAAGGAGGGGAATTGCTGTTGGGGTAGAAGTGATTCCCTTGGAAATGTAAAACTGTGTAGGAATAATTTCTTACTTTTGCAATGCCATTGTGAGCAGGAGGATCCTCAGAAGTAGAACAAGACCAGGAATCCTTCCTCTGCAGGTACGAGACATAGTTATGATTCCCATGTAGCTGATGCTGGAGCTGGGGTGAGCACTAGAGAAGTGTCCATAGCACTGGGGAGATGCATCAGCCCCAGCTCTGGTGCCTTGTAGTGAAGTCTCAGAGGTTGCCACTGCCACACTCAACCCTTCCCTCTGCTTTATCCCATTCCTGCTCCTCTTTTTTCTTTCTCTTCCCATGGCAGGGGGTTGGAACTGGGTGATCTTAAGATCCTTTCCAAGCCAAACCATCCATGATTTATTTAGTACATTTCATTATGCATCTTCCCCTGTGTACAGCCTTCCTTCCTCTGCTCCTTGAGAACACTTTTTACCCCCTTCTTGTCCCTGAGCTACACCCTGTGGCCCTCAGTCAGTGTTGCCACGGTCTGGGTTTGCTCTCCCTGCTGTGGTGCCAACAACCAGCCCTTTCCTCACGTGTCCCTTTGAGGCTCCGAGTCTTTTTCTTCCCCCAGCATGTGACTAAAGTTTGTGGGAATCTGTTCTGGTTTAAATCTAAGCTATGCCTTTGAGAGAGAAGGGGGAGCGAGGCATGCAGACCTCACCCCTCGCAGCCCAGCCCTGCTCCAGGCTCCTTCCAAAGGGAAAGGCAAAGAAGAAGAACCTGACCCCTGTTTCTTACAAGTCTCTCCTGATTTACAGGCACCTTTGGCGGTGGGGCTACCCCGTGGGGTTGAACTTCCGCAGGCCACACGTTTCTAGTGCTTTGCACACCTTGCCTGCTCTCTGGAGCTCATGGAGGAGGACAGCATGGTGGCTTCAGTGCTACCAGACACACTTAGGCTCCTGCGTGCCCATTTTAGGGGTTGGAAACCTCAACCAAGCTTTATCTTTGAGTGGCTGACCTGCCTCTGCTGCCTCCTCTTCGTGCTGGCCCTGCGTGGCTGACCAGGGAAGCCACCCTCCTCTGTGAGGTGACAAACCCTGGACATGCAGAGCCACTAAATCTGGCTGAATTTTGCCAGATTTGGCCCTTTTTGCTTGCCGGGGACCTGCTTTGATGCGTGCAACTTGGGAACATCCCCGAGAGACAGCGTCCGGCTCCGCTGCCGAGCAGCGCTCACTCATCCCATCTTACTTGACTTTCCCATTTCAACGCCCCTCTGTGCCAAAGCGACGCTTCCCCTGGGTGCCCCCAAAGGAGCCGCTGGCACCACGGTGGGGTCCCCCGCGGGATTCCTGGTGGGAGCGCGGCGCTGCTCCCTGCTCCAGCCCTGCCGGAGCCGGGGGAAAAGAGGCTGCAGCAAAAGATGGAACAAACAGAATTTTTTTTTGCATCTAGAGGGGGAAGCACAGAGCTAAAAATAAAACGGGAAGATCAGTATCTGTCAGGCTGGCGGGGATTGGCTCTTTGGAAGTGCATGTAATTACCAGGCTTGTAGGTAGGCATTTGCATGGAGCGAATAGCGAGCTGCTGAGACAAGGTTATGCTTTAACCTTTAAGTCCTGAATCTGCTGGAAAACTAAGACAGAACTGCAGGAAATTAACTGAAATTAATGGAGTGGCTGGGGCTGTGCCACATGTCCCCTCGGCGCGTGTCACTGCACGGCAGAGAGTGGCTCCCTGTCCCTCTGCCCTGGCTCCTTGGAGGAGGGAGATGCTTTGGAAGCAAGTTTGGCACGCGTGGATCTCCTCCCTCCTCTGGGGATTTAACTTGGCTGGGGAGAGGAGCCGTGGCTTTTTATGCTCTGTGCACCTCCTTTCTTAGCATCCTTGGAGCTGACAGCCTCCAAAGGGGTGGAAGGAATCTGGGCGAAGGGACCTGTCCTAGGTGATGCTGTGGGGTTGGTGCAGGTGAAATCCAGCTGTGCTGCTCCATGGCTCCCGCATGAAATGTGGCTGTGGGGATGGATGTTTTGTTGAGTGCCTAGAGCCTGAGCAACGTGTGCAGAGCTCTGTGGGCACTGCTCAGGGCTGGAGTTGAATGGATTAGAGCAAAGATGGTCCCTTTGTGTTTGGGGCTGTGCAGCACCTAACACTGTGAGTGCAGAACTGGCCTGGTGAGAAACACACAGAGGAACCCAACACATGCCTGCACCTCCCGCTCTGAGCTCCTGTTGATGTTCCTGATGTCTTGGTCTCCATGCTGCCTGCTTACCCCCATCATCTCCAGGCCAGGCAGCACTGTAGGGCAGAGGCAGTGTGTGGATGTGTGGTGAGGAGAGGGACTCTCCACCAGGATGAGAGATGGAGATGCCATGGGTGTATTCCTCATTCCCAGCTGGTACAACTGCTGGAGCTGCTGCTGCTGTGGGATGCAGGTGTGAGCAGCTGAGTCAGGCTGAGGATGGAGTGGAAGCAGGTTGGAAAACAGGAGGCTTTGAAGCCTGCCACATCACCCTGCCTTCTGTTGCCACTGTGATGCCTTGAACTATGGGTGCAGTTTGGAGCACCCCAGTTTTCGCAGCCTCTTTGCTAGCTGTGATGACCAGGCAATGCTTGTTTCCTTCTCCCTTCCCAACTGTGTCCTCTGTATAGAGGCTGTTCTTGGCTCAAGCTGGCTCTGCTTCCGTGCCTTATAGCAGAAGCTGAAGTAGCAGGAGTGTGGTGGGGCCAGCATGGCTGCTCACGTCCCCGGAGGACCAGGCCACCGGGAGCTCAAGCTGCTCCACTGGCTCCCCATCAGCTCCTGAATCCAGTTTAAGGCTCTGGCCCTAATCTTCAAAGCAACTAATGGAAGAAGTGCCAATGGCATCAAAGGCTGAATTTTGTTCCGTCAGCAGCACAAGCTGCTACTCTGAGACAGTCCAGAGCATGGTGGATGCTGGATGAAACCTACGAGAGCAATCTCAGCTGGCCAGGACATGGCAAGGGTGGCCAGTGGTCAGAGCTCTTGGCCTGGATTCTGGGCTTTTGGAGTTGGTTCTTTGCTTTGAGCGACATTGGACCCAGGTTCAGGTGCCTGAACACTGTGAAATCCTCAGACCTGGTGCTCTGAGGAGTTTATGCGGAGGGAAGCTGGGGCTTTGCCTGTTTGCCTCAAGTGACCTGCCTGTGAAACACAGATAAGTGCTTCTGGGGGCAGTCAGGGTAAAAGCACACTGGACACTGGAGACCTGTGAATCTGGTGACATCTTAGGATGTACTTTAGTCATGAGAGGGTCTTCTGGGTGAGGCTGGGCAAATCTACACAGTGCTTGTTGTTAGGGAACAACCCATCCTCTTTGGCGTGCTCTTTTAGCAAATGTGAAGGGACCTTCACCCCTCCAGCATCAAACCCAGCAGGTATCTGACCCCCAAACATACCACAAAGCCTGCGGGATGTTGTAAGCATGAGAGGCGGAAGGTGCTTGCACGATCCATCAGTGACCTGGGCTAAACCCTACAGTCTTTCTGCCTGGCTGTTGTAAGGTGGAGGGTTGAATTGTGGTGATGAGGATGCAAGGTTTGGTTCAACATGGGTTGAGTCCCTTTCACGCTGAAAAAGAGTTAAAGCAGATGTACGTTAGCTGAGGGGAAGTTTTGCTTTTTGCCTTCTTCACGATGAGAGTGTTGTGTAAAAGGGACACAAGGTTCAGATCTGCCGCTGTGCTTTGTTCTTAAACCCAGCTGAGTCTCCTGCCTACCTGGAGCCATGCTGGAACAGTGGGGACTGAGACAGCTTCACACACTGATGCTATCGTTGTCCTGGGCTGTCAGATCTTTGAACGCTTTCCCAGCCCGAAGAGCACCAAGCTCTTTGGAAACCTTCCTTTGATGGCTCCTTCTCCACCTTTTTGGAAATCCCCTCTCAGATGCCGTCCTGTTTGAACTCCTTGTTTTTTTCCAGCCCTTCAGCCAGTGGTGTGTTTAACTCAGGGTGCAGCCTAGGAAAAAAACTGGAACACCCTCTCTTAACTACAGGCTTCTCCTGCATGCGGTGTAGACAGACCTTGAAGAAAGCCAGTTGTGCCCCAAATTCAGCCTGTTGTTTTTCCAGCTCTGTCAGTTGGCCTGATAAAAACTATGGCCTCTCCCTGCAAACTCTGCCTCTGATCCCTGCTTTTTTTTTTTTTGGATGCTGGATCCTCATCAGTAAGCAGAAAGCAAAAGCTCTTCCCTTGTTCCAGCAGCACAAGGCAGGATTTAAGGCGGTCTGATCTTCTGGAGAAGGGAAGTCTGAAGCAGCTTTTCGGACAGGGAGGTGCTGACAGCAGGAATGGCCACCAGGTTTCCAGCATGGCTCTGTCGAGCGGGCATGAGGAGAGGTTTGTCACTGTCACTTGGCCCTCTGTCGCAACAGGCTGCTTGTTCCCATGGGCTTCACCAGCGTTTGTCACCTCCTTCCGGGGTTCCTGCTTCTGTCGGCTGCTGGTGAAATCCCAGGGGAATGGAGTTGTCCTGAGCCCTTGCCGTGAGATAGTGCCCCAGGGCACGGGGGGACAGCGGGGGAGGCTCCTGCTCTGCTCTGCTCCTGGCTGCTCGCACGCAGAGGGCTGAAGCGGCTCCGGAAGCATGGCTCATGTCACGCCTGGTTGGAAGCCCCTTCCGGTTGACTCTCAAACGCCACGCTGTCAACTTGATACGGGCAATCCCTGTGGTTTGGTGTGCCCTTATCTACTTGAACGGACTTTAAATTACCTTGGTAAGAGGGCATAAAGGATGTGCTGCTGTGTTGGTTAAGACCAGGTGTGCCAAGCTCTGTCCCTCTTGGAGGGATTACACATCATCAGCGTGCTGAGGATCTTCCCTTTGTGATTGTCCATCTCCAGCAACATCTGCTGTAAAACCTTCTGGGCAAGGTGCCATTCCTGCCGCTTTGGGTTTAAATAGCCACAAGGATTTAAACTTAAACAGAGGAAGTTCAGCCTGGATATAAGGAAGGAGTTCTTTACTGTGAGGGTGCTGAGGCACTGGCACAGGTTACCCAAAGAAGTGGTAAACGCCTCATCCCTGGCAGTGTTCAAGGCCAGGCTGCATGGGGCTTGGAGCAACCTGCTCTAGTGGAAGCTGTCCCTGCCCATGGCAGCGGGTTGGAAATGGATGATCTGAAGGTCCTTTCCAACCCAAACCATTCTATGATCCTATGATTTTATTCCTGGTGGCTGTGGCACTTGTTTGCAGTGTGATGCAGCCCTCACTGTCTCCAGCCTCTTGCCCGGGCTTTGCATGTCCACACCGTGCTCTACCCACGGCCTCACTGCCACTACGCCAGGCTGTGCTCTAGATATCCCCATCTTTAGATCAAGCTTATAACCAGGATCAAATGCCACCCTTTAAACCCTAGCCTGGGAAAGCCGGGAATGCTGTGGAAGCACAGCCACCTTGGGCTGAAGCACCAGGCCTTTGGTCCATGTCTCACGTTGGGCGTCCTCACAACTTTGACACAATGCTGCATTTTTGTTATTTTAGTGGAAATGAACCAAAAGAATGAGGGGAAGTGCTCACAAACTCATTTCTAATGAAGATCCTGACGTGCAGACAGATCCTTTGTCCAGATACCAATGTATTTATGCCAGTGGCAGCTTGCCATTCATACAGCCGCTTACACATTGAGTAACGTGATAGCGGTGTATACAAGTGAGGCTGGAGTACAAAAGACTGAGAGGTCAGGGTCTGGCTTTTCCTTCCCCAGTTCTTCACGGGGTTGCTCTGCCTGACCCCAGGTGGGGAGAGGGCACCTTTATTTTTCCTTGGCTTTTTTATAGAGGACCCCTCCAGTATTTGCTACTGGTTCTATCCCATGGGACCATGGCATGAGGGTGTCTGGTGCAATGAAACCCTGAGTCGAGGTATTCGCTGCAGTTGAGATGCTGGGAAGAGGATGAAAATCCCAGCTTTCATCTTCTGTCCCAAATAGTATCTGAAGGAATTTGTACTATTTTTACTGTTTGTTTTTGTTTCTCCCCTCCCCTTTTAACTATGCACCTTAGCATTTGCTGGGGGCTCTGTCACCGGGATGTCTCCCCTTGGACTTTGAAACAGATGACTCAGCTCCATGGTTGTTTGCAAGAGGTGTAAGTTATTTTTGCTATCCAGCCCCATTTTCTATCGTGCCGCAGTTACTGGAGTGCCAGCTCTGCAGGGGAACACTTGCTTCTTTTAAACAATGCCTTTGGAATTAGAAAGAATAGTTTATAGAAACATTTCTTTGATTATTAATTTGTTACAGAGGGTTTAATTCTATTTTATTAAAAATCTGAAATATTAACTTTAGAAAACCTAAATTTGGAAGCAGCTTTTGAGCCGAGGCAGTTCTTTAACAGGGACTTCGGGGGGGGTGTGTGTGTGTGTGTGTGTTTAAATGGCCAACCTGCGTTCCGCTTGCGCTGCGCTATGTGGTTAATCCTGTTGGGCCTGATCTGATGGGGCTGGCGCTGGAATGAACCAGTGTGGGAGATCCCATCTGACACCCCCTGCCCCAGAGCCTGCTGCTCCCTCTGCCTGCCAAAACCTCAGCCCTGGCTTTCGGGATCCGACCTGTGCTGGGGGGGGGCTTTGTCTGGGAATGGCTTTGTCTGGTTTTTCCACTTAATCCAGGAACAAAAAAGGGAAAAGTGTTTCCTGTCATGTTGGGTCCATAAATGTGAGTTTTAAGCTGTTACAAGTGTGTCTGGAGACTGCTCAGAGCAAGGTGGCTTCCAGGTGGGGTGGCACAGTCCTGCCCAGTGCATTTTGAGTCCATTTACATGGGTTGAATGATACCTGGTTGATGTCTTTGCAGAAGTGAGGAGTGCTGGTGCCTGCTCTGGAGGTGATGGGCTACCTGCTGCTGCCCCAGCTCTTAGGGACCAATGTGTTGGCTGCGCCTTGTGTGGGAGAGCAAAGCCCTGGAGAAGAGATCAAGAGATAGGAGACCAAGAGAAACCAGGCTGAGAAAGGGGCTGGAGAAAGCCAGCACAGCCAGGCTTTCCTGGGCACCTAAAGCTGCCAAGAGGCTCTCAATGGGTGCAAGCACCCATGTGCAAAGTCCTGCAGGGGTGTCCACACTGATGGACCTGAGAGCAAAACCTTACCCTGAGGGATTTTTCCTCCACTGACATTGATGAGAAACCTTCCTCACCACCACGATTAAGTGACGTGAATGAAGGGGCTCAAAGTGCCTGCTCTCTGGGGTGCAGAATGGACCTGGCCAGGCTGTGGCTGTCCCTGGGTCCCCCATGGAACCCTGCTGAGATCATCTTTTAGGGAAAAGGTCTCGAGTGGAGGGGTACCTCTGGCACTGGGGCTGTGCTGGCTGCTGGGAGCACTGATGGCTTTTGGCCAGGGGTGAGGATTGTCCCCTGCCTCCCCGTGGGGCCATGGGAAGGGGAAGAGGAAGGCTGCATTCCCAGGGATTTTTTAGGGTATTGCTGGGATATTTTTCTAGGGAGGGAGGGATGCAGCATCGGATGCTTGGCCTTAGGGTGGATTCCTCTCTCCCAGGCTCTTGAGGAGCCTCTTGGCCAGAGTGGGGAAGGGGTTAAGGCTTCCTCTCTAGCCTGGGAGCTGCCGCTGGCTGCCTCTGCCTCATTCCCCTTCCGGGGCTGCCGGGCTGAGGTTTGCTGGTATGTGTGCAATGCAGTGCTGAGAGCACCCAGCCCTCGCTGGAGAACCTTCCCAGCACAGCCTCCCCTCCCCTGGCTCCATCCTTCAGCGCTGAGTGATGGGGCTGGGGATCAGGGACTTGCTGGGAGACCAAAACCAGGGGCTGGAGGAGACTTGTGAGAAGAGTTGAGCTGCAAAGCAACAGCCTGGGATCCACTGAGATGCTCTTGCACGTAGGAGTCCTATCCTTGCGCTGGGCCAAGGTTTCACAGCTTGCCTGTGCTCATGTCTTTGCCTTCACTATGCCACAGGCTGAGAATGGGACAGCAAAGGGCTTTGACCTGACGGGGAGCCTGTTCCAGGCAGGCTCTTGCTTCGCGGGGCGGAGGAGAGTGCTTAGTGCAGGCGCAGGCAGGAGCTGGAAAACTGCAGCACCAGCAATTGCATTCGAGCCGAAACATAGTGAGAAGCCTTGGAGGGAGATGCAGACTTTGAGGGAGATGCAGATCGCCTGGAGATGCCTCTGCAACAAGAATTTATGTCCTTTATATAACTGGGGAAAAGCAAACAAAGAAACTTGTCTCCAAGTGGGAATCGCGGTGTCACTGGGAGAAATCCCCCAGCAAGAAAGAGACCTCCAATTCATTCTCAGGGCTGTTGGCTCTTGGGCAGAAGAGCAGTGCTCCTATTGCTAGATTTTAAGAGAAATGACTCCTGAATATCCCTGATTTAGTCTGATTTGGTCTTGAATCTCTCTGATTTAGGGAGGATTGATGTTAGGCTCTGGAGCTTTTGGGGTTCAGTGGGGCTGCTTGTGCCCAGGGCAGGGATTGCTGCCAGCTCTGCTTTCGCACCAGCACAACCGTTTGCTGCTGCTGAAGGCCTGCGCTTTGCCTTTGATCTTCTCCATTGACATTGGAACCACCCCTCAGACTGAGCCTGTTCCATGGTGCTAATTTTGTAGGCTCAGATAACGGAGCCTCTCTGCAAATGTCATCTGGGGCCATTTGCGGGGTGCGTGTCCCACGGGAGGCCCTGGCACACGTAGGAGGTGCCCACGCTGCGGCGCTGGGGAAGCTCCTGCACGAGTCACTCGGTAAAAGAATCCCCATTTTCCTACTGGCTCTTAAACCACCCCAAAGTGAGGGATAAAGCCCTTGGGCCGCGGTTGCTCCGGGCTGGCAGGCTGATGCTGAAAGAAGGGACCAAAAGGGGATGTGTGGTGTGGTGTTGGATTATGGCTGCACCAGAACTTTCTTATTAAAAGGGACTTGGTTTAAGCAAGGGACGTGTTTTGGATGCCGGTGGCAATAGGCTGGATTGTGGGGGTTTTCTTTCTCCGCACAGGCAATTATCAAATTAATCTCCTTTGATATGAGTCTAATATCAACCCAGTCACTGATGGATTCACACTCGCCCAGTGACAGCCCTGCAGTAAGTTGCTGTTCTGTTGTTGTCAAACTCCACTTTCTTTTTGCCTTCACGTTTCTCTGGCGGGGCAGGGGCCAGCGTCTGGCTTGGAAAACCCCGGGTTCCCTCTTTGGGATTCTCAGCACTGCCCTTTTCGCGCCAGCATCGCTATTGCAAAGAGAAAAAGAAATCAATCAGAATGGAATTAACAGCCCCAAATGCTTCCGAGCTGTCACTTGCTGTTGGGAACGGGGCCACTGTTGTGCAGGGCGCTGCAGAAACACCCGTGTGTGCCTGAACCAGCCCTCCCCACATCGGTTGTGCCTGTAAATCCCCAGCAGCTGAGGCGCAGAGGGCTGGGGTTGTGCAGCACGCAGGCAAGCCAACAGCTCAGCTGGTGCACTGGAGGCTTACTTTGGTTCCCCCCCGTTTCCTCTTTTAGGGAATAGGGCCCCCGTGATCCAGCCTGTGTATGTGCGCATACGTGTCTCTCTTTCTCTCTCCATTTGCTCCCGCCTCCCCCTGCTCTTTACCCAGCGACGAGTTTCCATTCCTCTTGGCTGGAGGATGGAGCTCTCGTACGGCTCCCACAAGCCTTGTGAAAATGGGTGGGTGGGTAAAGAGCAGAGAGTCAGGCACGCAGGAGCTGCATGGGGACTTGCCCCTTACCAGACACCAGAGAGCCTGCACTGGGGAGGCTAACTGGGAAGCAGGGTTTGTTCGCCTTCCCACTCCAAGGCTGCCTTGTTTGGAGGGTGGTGGAGAAGCAGAAGGCAGGTGAACGCTGCCTCGCTACCCCGGGCATGGTGGAACTGGATGAAATGATGCTCCTGGGGGCTGGTGGGGAGGTCTGCTGACATCCAGGCAGATGCTGGCAGTGTGTTCCCCCTTTGCGTCCTATAGGTGCAAGGGCAGTCAGGGTGAGGCAGTCACATAGAAGCAGGGGGTTAGATTAGATCTGCCCATAGCAGGGGATAGCTGGAGACGGGAGGGACCAGACACCATTTCCCACAGGAGCAGAAGGGCCAAACCCTGCTGGGCAGTGGGACTCGATCAGCAGGCACCTGCACTAAGGACACGATGCTCGAGGAGGTACGTGTGTAGTTGTCTGCAGCCCTCGGGGCCTTCAGGGATGGACAGCCCAACCTGGCAAGCTCCTGGCTTTCCAGAAGGGACCACTGCAGGGAGAGGCTGGAGGATGTGACGCAAAGCAGTGGCTGCTGATTCACCCAATATCCTTCCTGCAGCACCTTTATGCTTTACCGGTTTGGAGCGTACCAAGGTGTCTGCACTGGACCCCATCCTCGTCATCCCTGCCTGCTCCTGGACCTATCCACTGCCCACCTTTGCTCCCACATGGGATTTAGCCCCGTGGTTGGGAAGCAGAACCTGACACAAGTAAATATGTTGACAGCCTGTTTCCAGCCAGCAGGGAATGTGGATTATCTCATTGGAGCAGGGGTAAGGCAGAATCAAGCCATTGGTCCCAAATATCCCTTGTAAGTGCAGATGAGAAATATTCATGGCATCCTCACTCCCAGAATATTGCTTTTATCTTTGTGGTTCCTTGAGTGGCAATATAAAAGTTACTGATTTTGCACTTTTTATGCATCTGAACCTGCACACTTTGAAATGGGTAGGTTTGCCTGCCTGATTTGCCTTGTTAGATCCGTACCTTTGCAGGCACTTAGGAATGATCCGTAAGCTCCGCTGTACTTGTTGTCTTGGGTGTAACATCCTATCCTTAATCATGGCACTGGGACAAGCGGAGGTGAGGTTGGGTTGAGTCTTTCTAGGGCAAGGTAGATCCTGACCATGAGAGGAGCTTGAGTGTGCAGTGCTGTTGTGACCCATGCACAGTCAGCCAGCATGTGGTAGGACGGATGCAAAGCTGCATGGGGGTGCAAAGGGACTCCCAAAAACTTTGGACCAAAGCCATTTTGGGGAGCCACGCTCTCCAGGCTCATTGCTTTGCTTATTGGAGATCGTCATAACTGGGATCACACCCAGGCCCAAAGCAGGATGTGACACTTTGTACTCACTGTTCGTTCGGTGCAGGTACTGCAGAGGCTGGGCTCTTCAGCACATCCAGGCATCGCTTACTCCTTCTGTGGAACCCAGTTCAAGGTATTTGAGGGAGGTCTCTGTGCTGCCCTCACCTGAGGACTTGGGGGATGTGAGAGTATCTTGCTCCAGCTCCATGCAGGTTGCCATGAGGTTGGCTGCTGATGGAGGTGGATGACGGTTGGGAAGAGAGGACCAGAGGCACCAACCTGCCCTGCTGAAACCAGGGCAAGGGCAGGCGCTGGGGGTAGAAACTCCCATTGGGGTCTCACCTCTTCCATGTCAGCCTTTGCATGGTGAGCAAAGGCAGAGGCCAGAGTGCCTCGAACACCATGGACGTCTCTGGCTTTGCTTTTCCTCTGTACCAGGCTTTTCCCTTTAAGAACACTGAAGATTGATTCCCTCGCAGGGCTCATCGCCGAGCCCAGCCATGTCCAAATGGTTTGCACGTCTGCATTTTTTACTGCTCTCCTTTAATATGTATGCAAATGCAGTCTCTCCTGTCCTCACTCTCTGTGTGGGTTTGCACAGTCAGGAGCACATTCCCATTACCGCTGCCCATCTCCTGCTCCGCTCAGTATTCGAGGAGACTGCCTTTGAAACGCTGAGAGATGGAGGTGCAAGGGAAAAAGGGAGAAATGACGGATTTTCGACAGCTCTTGGCTGGGGAGGGTGGAGGAGTTGGGAAATCAGAGGAAGGAGGTTTAAATATATGCAAAATTGTTTATTGGGAGAAAGGAAGAGGGGGGGAGCTCCACGTCGGAGAGGCAGGCAGTGTATTTCGTATGCTGTTCCATTTACAGAGCGGCAGCTCGGAGGGTTTTAGCTGGAGGTTAGGGAGAAAACCAAGCACTGGCAATAATCTGGTGATAGCAGAAATATTCAGCTTTTCTGCTGATAAATAGACACTCGAATAAGTGAAGTCAGGGTTTCAGGCCTGGAAAGCAGTGTTAGCTTTATATATATATATATATAAATAAAGAGCAAGACATCCAGAGCTGCTCCCTGCGAAGGGGCAGCATATGGCTGCTGCTACTTTCTTTTCCTTCCTTTTTTAATAGCTGTGTTTTTCCAAGGCGCTTCAAAACCAGCGCCTGGGAAACTTGGATATTCCTATACCCCAGAGCTACTTTTGTATATGTAAAATGGGAAACTGTACCCCAGCTGAGGCCAAAACATGGGAAGCACCTTGAGAAACGTGGTCAGAAGTTGGGGACATTTTCCTGTCCCCAGTGATGGTGTTTTTTCACGTTTCAGGCTGAGGAGGTCCTTGCTGTTGGTGCGGGAAGCAGGGGATGACACATCCCTTTATCACCCCAATGACTCTGGAGAGGAAAAAGAGGCTCATGCTGCATCCCATTCAGTGCACCTTAGGTCCTTTAAATGCCCAAGGGCCAGGTTTCCAGTTGGATTGCTGGCATTTCAAGTTGTTTGCTGTTTCAGACACAAAACACCTTTAAAAGCTGGCTAGTTCTGAACCAGGTATTGAGTGCCAAAGCCTTGATTTGCTGAGCTGCCATGGCTGGTCAGGGATGCAGGGAGCCGGGGGCCATGTGCCCAGGGTGAGGGCTGGCCATGGGCTGCTTTTGCCCCCCAGGGCCTGGGGCTCTGATAACGCAGTTGAAATTAAACCTTTTCTACTCTTCCATAGCTCACAGACAGAGTTAACTTTCCTTTCTAGAAGCCGAAGGGCTCTGGGTGCTGCGGTACAGACTTGGCAGTGCTCTTTACTTTCGCATCTCCAAGGTTTGCAAGAGTGTTTTGTGTCTGTACATGTTGTGAAAGCACTTTCCATGCGGCAGCACGGCTGTGTCCCCCCCTCTGCAGGGGACAGGCAGGAGCCACAGCAGCACATGGGTGCACAGAGCTTGTGCGGGGCTCTGCTCTGTGAAACTCAGACCTCGTCCCTGCTTTTGGCACAGGGATAGAGGGACTGAGGAGTGATGCTCAAGGGGGAACTGGTGTTAGGAGGTGCTCAGCTCCTGCAGGGATGTGAAGAGGTGGTTTCATGCATGCAACAGGCATGGGAGGTCTTGCTGCGTGGGATGCGAGCTCTTATGCCTGCTCCTGCCTTTACCTCTCCTGTGCTCTGGGCAAAAGCTGCCTTTGGCAACATTGAGATGTGCTGTAGCTGCCGGCTGAGGTGGGATCACAGCCCACATTTAGGGCTGTCTCTGATGCAAAGGGCTGTTCTTTCTGCTTCTTTTCTTCCCCTCACATCTGGGTTGCTTATTCTATCCCTTCCCAACAGCCTCAAGCTGCTCCAGCTCTGCTGCTCCCTGCCTGTCCCTTCGTTCCCCTTGCAACGTGTTTGTTGTGAAGCCGATCTCTCGCGCTGTGGTGTCCTCACTCCGGTGGGTTTGTGTCGCTTGTGATCACAGGCTCCAAACTTCCCCTTTTTAAACAGCGCCTTTTTATTGGTGAGATTTGTGAAGCCTTTCTACTTCCTTCATCTGTAAATTGTCCTCTACAGAACGAAAGGAGCCGCTCAGCCCTACATTTTGATGTGTGTCGCCCAACAGATGTCGGGGTGGTTAAAGTGCCCCCTGAGTACAAGTATCCTGTGTTTGTGAGCTCTTTGATAGTTGGTTCAGGAATCTTTTTGTTCTTTCTTTCTCTCCTTGAGTCCTGGGGGTCTGTAGCAGATGCCTGCCGCAGTCTCTCCTTTGTTTTCTGCTCCTGATATCCGTGCCCACACTGTTATTCCTCTACCCTCTCCCTTATCAAATTAGATTATCTCCTGCTTGTAAGTACTTTTGACACGTGCGGCCGTGCAATGACACGATAAGCATATTGGAGCACGCTGTTGTATGTCTCTTGCTCATGTCTCTGGTTCTCTGTTGCACCCTTCCAGGACCTCAGCACTGAGTTGGCACATTACCTGCAATACATCATGGCCAACGAGCTCCTCTCCTTCCTGCAGCCAAGTACCAGTCCTTTTGGGCACTGCCCCATCGCCCTGCATTGGAACCCCAAGCGTGTTTTGTCCCAAATATCATATCATTATGACCCTTGTGTCATCACGTTTCCTCCCTGCTGATCTGTGTCTCCAGCATCTCCCTTTGTGTCCTGAACTTGGCTGGTGGCACTTAAGCTTCTTCTCAGTGTTATAGGCTGCTCCTTGCCCGTTCCTTGGCTCCCTTTCCACCGGCTCTCCTGGTTTCCACGTGTGATCCAGAGAAACCTCTTTGTTATTCTGTCCTTCCTCCCCGTCACAAACCTGTGTTTCTGTTCCATCTTTCATGAAAAGGTCTAAGACTGAAGGTGAAATGTGATAACAGCCTTCAAAAACATGTCAGTGGCTGCTGCAAACAGGATAGGAATAAACGATTCTCCGTGTCCTGCGGTGGGTAGGACAAGAAATTATGGGCTTAAACTGCAGCACAAGGGAGATTTAGGTTTTGATGTTCAGATATGGTGGGGGTGAGGCGCTGGAGGAGGCTGCCAGGGAGCTGCTGGATGGGCAGGTCAGAGGAGCAGCCGTCAGGAGAGGCTGAAGGGGAGTAAAGGAGATAGCGGGGTGATCCAGAAGATCATTTTTCATCCTCTCCAGCCCTCTTACCTCCCTTTCCATATGCTGGGAGCCTCCAGCTAGGCAAAGGGCTCTTTGTGGCTGGCTCAGCCAGGCTCTTGTGCCTTTCTCCTTGCTTTTTGTCTCTGTTGCAGCAGTTCTGGCAAATGCAGTTGCAGAGAGCCTGGAAATAGCCCTGACGCGCCTCTCCTCTCAGACCTCTGCTTTGTGCTGGGTGGCTCTATTCAAACCTCATACATTGGTGGAGGTGGTGGCAGCTGCAATCACAGCATAGGGGTGTACAATAGTGACCAAAACAAACCTTCTGCTGCGCCCACAAGGGTCCACACTGAGTCTAGGGGTAGTCTGAGAGGTGCTGCTCAAGGCCCTCGATGGGAAGTGTTTGCAGAGGCCTGTGTGGTGCTCGTGTCAGTGTGTAGTGGAGATGTGGAGGTAAGGATGGCTCCTGGAAGCACTGTCCCATCGGCTCAGCTCTTGGGCTGGTTGTACGGGTGCAGGAGCACGGACAGGAATGACAGCAGATGTACCACTGCCTCTGTGTGCGTGCTCATCCTCGGTGTCCACCGGGACACCCACGGATGTGGAGGCTCCCTGCCCAGCTCCTCAGAAGGACACCTGAGGGCATCAGCTAATGTGGTGGAAACTTGTCTTTACCAAAACAACAATCCGAGGGGCTGGGACTCCCCGAGGGCTCTGTCCATAACCAGTGTATGGCACAAGAGCAGCCACTTCGCTCTGACCCCGCCGACCGAGCCCCTGGGGACCCGCAGCCACCTCTCCCCACCCTTCCCCATCTGTGGTCGTGTCGGGAGGCGACTGCATGTGTGCTGTGTCCCTGCTTCCCCTCCCGAACCTCCCCGGGGCGCTATGGAGGGGGGATCCAGGGTGCTGGGCAGCCCGTGACCCCCTTCCCTCGCCCCGCAGCCCCATCCCTATGGCAGCTCCGCGCAGGAGCGGCGGGCAGGGAGAAGCGGGCGGATGAATAATTTATCACAGCGATGCAAAGGAGCTTTAAAAACTCTCCCATATAAATATTTATTTTTGACTCGTTAGCACCACAGCCGCCTCCACCCCCCCCCCAACCCTTCCCCTTCTTGCTGAAGGCCCCCCCCCCCCAGCACTGTGGCTTTGCCTGGTTCTCGTGCACTCTCTCTGTACCACGCTCGCTTTTCGCATGATCCAAGCCCTGGTGCCAAACGCTTCCCGAGGAAAAGACCCCCCCATCCCCATCCCCGTCCCCCCGCCACCTCTTTCTCGCACACACACACACAAAACAACAACGGGAAGGGGGGGAGCTGGAGCAGCGCGCACAGGCACACGCACAAAACCCTTTGAAGCCTGTGCAGGGTGAGGGTTGTTTCTGTGGTAACGGCGCGGGGATTGGCGGCGAGGGCTCCATCCTGCCGCGGTGCCGGGTGATTAATGAGCCCTTGCTGGGCTGGACGGGAGAGCCCGGGCAGAGGGGCTGCTGCGATGCCACCGGACCTGGGACGCCTCTTCGTGCCCTTCCACTCGTCCCCAGCAGCGCCTCATATTGGGACATCAGCGCTTGGAGAGAGCGGGACAGCCCTCTGCCTGCTTGCCCTGGAGGTGCTGGAGCATCCCTGGGGCTGTGGCCTCTGTCCCATCACCAGGCCTTGCTCCTCTTGGTCCCACAGGGAGTCCAGCATCTCCTTTGGTGCAGGGATGGGCCAGAGCCATGTGGAGATGTGGTGGCTTCAGCAGGAGGCTGAAGCAGTCCCATGGTATTTTGGGGAGCATCACTCCTAGTCTTGACGCCTGCCTTGGCCTCATTGGTGCCTGTCTCCCTCCTATCCCCATAGCTTCCCAATGCTATAGGGTGGCTCATGGCAGAGCAGAGACAAGGGCTGTGCTGTCCCTATCCCCTTATTTAGTGCTATTGATCCAGGTGTCGTCGGGGTGCTGTTCCCATCTCCCAGCGAGAGCTGCAGCTTGCAGGGCCCCTCACACCAACCACAGTGCGCTCTGAAACTCACCTCCCTTTGCTTTCTCTTTCGACAAGGCAAAGCAGAAACGGGCCCGCTCACATCTCGTGGGCAAACAATAATAACGAGTGAGTTTCAAGTCTCTTTCCCCCAAAATAGCCAAACCAGAACACGCACAGCCTTCCCGAGCTGCTGCCTGAAACAGATGTGCTGCCAGTGAGGTAGCTATTTATAATGTGCAGCATTCCCTTTTCAGCCGCAGCGACTCCAGCCCTCGGCTCGCGCGCTCCGCAGCTCCTTTTGAAGCCTGTAGCTCTAATCCAGGGACTGTTCCTGGCGCTGCTAAAAGTCTCCTCGTAAACCCGCCAGGATGCCAGTGAGCCGGAGCCCTGCCTGCTCCCTGCCTTCAGAGGGGGTTTATCAGCCCCGGAGGCTACCGGGATCATAGAATCATGGAATGGTTTGGGTTGGAAGGGACCCTAAAGCTCATGCCTTTTAGTGAGAGGGACACCTGCCACTCGACCAGGCTGCTCCACTCTGGCCTTGGTGGGACCGTCCCATCGCTGGATGTCCCAACCTGGATCTTGTTGGGTGGTGTATCCCTGATATCCTCATGGGCTTCAGGCTCTGCGGGCAGCTCTGCACAGGGCCAGGGGCTCAAAGCCTGTCCCAACCCTTAATCTGAGAGCTTTCGTCTTACAGAGGACAAGGGGGATCAGGACTCTGCCACTGGGACCAGGGGGAAAGGCTGATGTGGGTTTGAGCCTGGTGGGTTTGGTCTGGTCCTCATTGGAAGAGAGGCATAACACGATGGCCATAGGGGATGCGGACAATGTGGGATAAAGAGGAAAACTGGGGATCCAACTAAAAGGAGACTCAAGGGGGGTTGCCAGCACTGGTGCCCACACCGAGGGTGGGTTTTGCTATCCTGGGGGTCCTGCAACAGCTCTGGACCTGTGACACAGCTGCAGAACGGGCGCCTTGAGCTACCCACAGCCCCAGGGACCATGGGGGGCTCATGGGACCCCATCCCAGGAGGAGCCGCTGTTGGGAGCACCCAGCACCAAGCGCCCCGATGCTGCTCCAGCCCTCAGCCATGTGCAGGGTAAGCGTGCTGCTGCGTCAGGCGGTGCATGTGGAAGCTGTTTGCTGCAGGAGAGCTGCAGGCCCCACTCTGCCTCCCACAGCGCTGCTGCCGCCCCAACCCGCCCGGCCGGTGCTGCCGCTCCGCGGGGGGCCCAGCACTTAGAGGGAGAGGGGCTGGTCGGGATGAGGGCTTTGCTTCTGTCACAACCCCCTTTCTGCTCGTGTTTCTCCCAGGCAGGGAGTTCGGAGCTCGCTCTGGGGGGAGCTTGAGCCCTGCTCTCCCTTCCTGGTGGCGCAGAGCATCACCCCCATCCTGGCACAGCGCTGTGGTGATGTGGAAGGAGCTCCCTGCCCTTTGGAAAGGAACACCCTGAAAACCACCCCCCCAGAGAGACCTAACGTGGATCTTGGCTCTGGCTTTGCTGTTCTGTAGGTGTCAAGGGACAGGGTTGTGCATTGGTGGGCAGATACCACCCCTAAACTCTGTCCTTTAACCTCCAAATCCCATCTCGAGGGAGAGCATTAGCTTGTTCTGCTGCTTGGTGGGCTCACACCCAGCTCAGCCTCAAATAGAAGAGGGTGGTGATTATAAAATGTCCCAATGAGCTGTCCCTAACCCAGGGTGGGATTCGGGGAAGGAGCTCAGGATGAGCCTTGTCTCCCACAGCGCTATGGGTCGGCTCAGCCTGGTGGGGATGTGGCAATAGCTTCCCATGAGGACGGCATCCCTGGCCGACACTGGAGCCTTCCTGGTTTCCAGTGGTAACAGACAAACCTTTGCTCCTGGAAGAGGGACTGTAACACAGCCCATGGCGAAGCCTCTTAAAAGCCGGTCTCATTGCAGTTGTGTTAATTATTAATAGGATGTGGGGAAGAAAACCCTGGCAAACCCCAGCTGTTGGAGGCAGGCTGCCACTTCAGCTGCGTCCAGCAGCGTGCGCCCGGCTTCCCCCTGGCCTAAGGGGAGATTCGTGGGTGCCTTTTCCGGTGGCTGGTGTCGGCGAGTGTGAGCGGGGAGGGCTGACGTCTCCCTGCGAGCCACAGCAATCTGAAACCCAAGAGCTGAATGAGCTGTGTGGCTCTCAGCTTGCTCTTTAGCGAAGGTTTCCAACCCCCATGAAGGGATGAAGTCCATTCAGGCAGCGTTTCTGCCTGGGGAGGCACTGGGGGCTGCAGCCAGGTAGTGAGTCGGAGCTGGGGATCTCAGCAGGGCACTTGGCATGGAAAACAAGGAAATGGGGAATTTTCACCCAAAAGCCTTATGGACCTTGAGGGTTTCTTCCCCCACATCTGATGGTGGGTACCAGGGATGTCAGTGTGGGGACCTGGGAGACGTTTCCATGGAAACCAGCAGTGTTGCTGCAGGGGGGGACCCCCCAGCACAGATTTGGGGTCCTCATCGGTGCCTGGTGGGGGCTCTTAGAGCAGCAATGCCCTGGCCCCATGGTACACAGCCAGGAGTAGCCGTGCTCTGCAATCAGTCTTCCGTATGGAAAGGAGATCCCAAACATCAGAGGCAGGCAATGACCATAGGTGCCACCTTCCCATCACCCCCTTCAGGAGCTCCTGCCTCCCCCAGCACATTCTTCTCTCCCCTCTCCCTTCTCCTCCTTTCCATTCCCCATTCCCTTTCTCTCCCTTTCTTCCCCTTGCTCCACCCCCTTCCAGACTCCTCTGTGGGGCATTGATTTTTCCATCCGTCAGCGAAACGCTTGAGGAAAATGAAAGAGCATCTTCGTGATCGATCAGGAGAACTCTTCAGCCCGGGGTCAGGAAGGGTTTGAATCAGCTGCTCCCCTCTCATATAATTACCCCCTCTCTCCCAAGCCGGGGCTTTTCACACGCCTGCGGGAGCAGCCATCCCACTGCAGGGCCAGGGCACGGCTCTGCACTGATGCCAGCAGGAATTGCCTGCGGATGTGTTGGGTTTTGTTGCTGCGTGAGCTCAGCTTTGGGTTGGGGTCTGTGTGCTCGATCTCTGTCTGTGCTGAGCAGCATGTGCCGAGTGGGTGCGAGCGTGTGTGTGCTTCTCCCTCGCCGGCATCGATCGCTCCATGGGTAGCTAATGCCGTGTGGTGCTTGGCAAGGGTGGGAGCTTTGAGGCTGCGAGTGTAAAGGAGCTGAAAGAAACCTAAATGCAATAGGAGTTGGGTGCCCAACTCCCTTCTCGCTTTTGAGCATCTCATTTGCAAGGGAGCATTGTCTGGGGCGTGCTGCACGTACGCACCGCGTTGGTAGCAGCCTGGAGATGCCTGTGGAAATGCCAGACTTTGCCATCTGGTACCACGCTGGCCCCTGAGGTGCCACCGCTTGCTGCCTGCCCCCAGAGAGTCAGCAAGAGCTGAAGGAGCTTCTCATCCTACCGTGGGGTAGCTGCTGCATGCGAATGGTGACTTCTTCATGGCAACCAGTGTGAGTCACGCTGGGGGCTGGAGGGGGACGTTGGTGCCTGGATCCGATCGATGGGTGCTGCATGGAGGAGTGGGCACAGTTCTCCCTGCAGCTCTTGCTGGAGCTCTGTCTCTGCTCGATGGGATGTGCTCGCTGCTGTACACGGTGAGGTTTGCAGTGCTCCCGGGTGCGGTGCTGGGGTTCAGTGTTGTGTTTGGGGGCTGATGTGCTGGGTGTTATGACACAGCAGGGAAAAATTAGCCTTTGGATTTGCCCGAAGGAGAGAGCCCCCAGGTTCACTTCCCTACCAGCATAGCCCCAGAGCCAACACCGGGCATCCCGGCATACCACGGAGCTCATAGGTTTGGTGTTGCCCATCTCTACTGACCACATTCCTCCTATTTCCCACTGACGCTGGTCAGTGTTTCCTGAGCTACACGGAGGGGTTTCAGACCTGGAGGTGCACAGCACGTGGCTAATTAGAACTCACTGGACCAGGTGGAGGTCCGAGCGCTGGTCCCAGCCTCCCATGGTGGATTGTGCATCTCAGCTAACACGTCTCTCAGAGCAGATGTAGAATGAAAGCATCCCCTGGGAGTGAGCAGGAGCAGTAAGAGAGTGGGGGGAAACGCAACCCAAGGCTCTTCTCCCTCTTTTCTCCTGCCTTCTGGCCCTGCAGAGCCTGGGGGTGGCTCTCACCTTCACCCAGCTGCCTCCACCAGTGTTTGCAGCCCTTCACCCCGTAGTCTGCAGAAGAGCCGGTGGCTGGTTGTTGCCTCTGTCACGAGGCAGCTTGCAGCCATTAGATTCCCATTGTGTTTCCATGCTGGCCTGGGAATGAGCACACATGGAAAGAGAGGAGTACACACGGAAAGAGATGGCAGGGTAAGAAACCGGAGCAACATGTTCCTGTTCCCACCACAGCCAGTTCAGACCAGCCAGACCGGAGCGCTGCAGGAGAAGGACAATGCAGAGGCTCTGGCTTTCCCCCTCCACACCAGCATGGATGCACTGCAGATGTGCTGATAGCAGCGAGCTGAGTGCTGACGCTGCTGGGGAGCCATAGGTGAGGCTGAACTGAATTTATCTGTTCCACGGATAATGTCTGCTGCTGAAAGCAGCTGAAACAGCTCGTCCTGGCTTTGTTGGGAAGTTTATTTTACAACATGTAATGAGAGCTTGTCCCATGCCCCTGGTAAAGGCTTCACATCAAGCCTCATCTGGGCAGGGTCTTCTCCCTGGTGGGATTTGGTATCAGGGGGACTTTGCTTAACCTGTGAATGTTGCATCCCAATATAAATGTGGATCTAACCCAGTTTCCTCGAATCTGTGTCGCTCCGTTGATAGCAAGGGAGAGAGGCTGATTTATGCAACTGGATAATACGGGATCTTCCTGTTATTCCTTGCAAACAGAGTGCTTTGTAATGGGTTCAGTGCTGGTCATGGGGACAGGAAGGACTCCATTGCTCCGCCACCTTGCTGACCACCCTTGGTCATGTCCCTTGGTCTTCCCATTGCTTCCTCACTCTCAGGTCTGCAAGATGAGGATAAAACCCCGTGTGAGTTGCTGGGGGCTCGCAGCCCAATGAAGAAGTGCATGCTAATTAAAGTGAGCTCCTCCTCTCCTGTTGATATCCCAAATCCATCGGTGGGGCGCTGGAAAGCTCTGGGATGCAGGAGTGTGAGGTTGTGACAAAGACAAAACAATAACGCTCCCAGGCTGCTGAACAGAAAGTGGATCCATGTGTTAATCTGGGAAAAGGAGTGTGAAAAGAGCTGCAAATCCTCACGGCTTTGTTGTAATTTCTCCCAAATAGGATGCAGGCAGGAAAAACGCCTTTTCCATGCTCCAGCCTCCTTGGCTCCTCCGTGGTTACTGAGCTGAACCTGGGGCTGGTGCAACAGTAAGCCCTGTTACTGGGCTTGTGGAAATGTGGTGAAAGGGTTAATTCTGTGGGGGCAACCAGGGTGCCAATGGCTTCAGGGTCAGCCAGGTCTGCTCCCCGGTGCCTCTCTTCCCATTCCCAGCTGGATCAGCCTGGCAGCCGGAGGAACTGGAGGATGCTCTGATGGGTATGGTTGAGTGGTGCCCGTTGAGTGGGTGACTGCAGGGTGGAGAAAGCCAGATCCCTCCCAGCTGCCTTCCTGCTAATGCTCATCTAATGAATAGCAGCCGGGAGCGGCTGAGAGCAGGGCAGCGGAGAGCTGAGGTTTGCACTCAATAGGTTCCCATCTCCAGCTCAGGAACCAGCAGAAAAGCCCGTTTCATATTGACGGATCAATACACAGGTGGTGTTCCCCCTCCTTTTCCCTTCTCCAGCTCCCCTTTCCCCTCCTGGGCCAGGGATGCTTTTCAAAGCCAGAGCAGGGCTGGGATCTGGACCCAATGGGCTTGCACCTCATTCCCCATCCTGGCTGCTGTTCATGGTGATCACTTGACACCATGATCTCAGCAGGTATCAGGGAGAGTCAGTCTTGGCATGGTCCCTCCTTCAGGGAGAGCTTCCAATCACTAATGTACCTTCAGAGCCACCGTGTCTTTGCTGAGACAATGAACAAAGCTCCAGGCCTGTGAACACAGGCAGGATTTGACCAGCATCTCTTGTACTGCTTGTTCGGTACAGGCAAGAGTTAACAAGAAGCCACGTTTTATTTTGCTGCACGTCTTTGGTTCACTGGAAGGAGATGCTCTTCCCGGTGCTTGTAAATGCATTCTTCTTCCCAAGGTGTCTCCTGGAACTGAGCTCCAGCATGTTGTCACTGGTGGAGAGATGATTATGGAGCAGCAGCTGTCCATCCCCTCCTGCCAGCTCCCAGCGAGGCAGCAGGAGGGGTGACGGCTCCTCTGGGTGCCTGCTGCTGGCACCACATTCCAACGTGCCTTGTGTGAGCATGCAGCTTAAAGCTCTGGCCTTTCCCACTTCATCCCAATGCATCGGGGCAAGAAACCCTTGTGCAGTGCCCAACTCGGTGCAACCTTCACCCATGGTGGGGTTTTTCACCCTAAGTTGTACAGATCTTCCTGCACACGTCAGCCTGGGAGGGGATGGTTTCAGCTCCGGTATTGTTTCTCCCTGCAGGAGAGAAACGAGTGTCCTATTTCTTCATGCTAAAATGAGGGATTGGAAACAGGCTGAAGGGGAGAGGAGCTGGATGGGTGCCCCAGAGCCCTCACCACCGCAGAGGATGGCAGCCTGGTCCTATGTTACCGTCCCTCTGTCCCTTCCCTGCTCGCTCTGTCATTAACACAGAGCTGTTTATGGGGTTTGTTATCTGTGCTTCAAACACTGCCCAGCAGCATCTGAGCCCGCTGCTGGATCACAACCCACCTCGGGATGCTCCAGCCAGGAGGGAGGTGAGCTCCACACGTGCTAACAAGGGAGGGCCAGATGCAAGCTCTTCCCTGGCGTTCCCCCCCCCTTCCCCTTGCCCTCGCCTTAGGCCAAGCAGGGAAAATCCTTCAGCAGACCCCAGCTGGGGCCGCTGGCTGCCGGCTTTCCATGGCAACGGTCCATCAGGGGGTCAGCAAGGAGGAATTCTGCCCCCTCCTTCCCTCGCCGGGGCGGCTGGGCGCTATTCTGATTGCATTCCCAGGGCTGCAGATGTGGTCGCCTTATCTCCGGGAGGTCTGAGTCAGTTTTTCCCTGTGTGACGCGATGGGGCAGGCAGCTGAGGGATGGAAGGAGCAATAAATAGCTCCTGAGGTATGCCGGGGAAGTCTGTCCCTGGGGATGGATAAGGTGATGGGTCGGGAGCCTTCCACCACCCGCAGTGCTGGACTTGTGGCGCCCATGTGGTGCATGGCACATATGTAGGAGATGAGGGAGATGTCTCCACTGGGCAACCTTCACACGTCCTTGACAGCTTGGCCAAGGGTAAAAGGGGATGCCCAGGAACACCCATGCTGTGGGCTGGATCCTGCTCCTGGGAAGACCCGAGGAATATGTCCATGGGGGAGGAAGCACATTCACCCCGCCAGTACCTATTCAGTACGTGTGTGCTCGCTGCTCCTCAACACACACTGATGTGTCAGTTCAGAACTGGTTCCTTGCAGCTTTACAGAGGTGCAGCTGAGAGCAGGATCCAGCCTCATGGACCGGGTATATTGATTCATGTCCTCTGCTTGCTTTTTTGCTGAAGCTGGATGCTTCACCATGGAGATGTGGTGTCTCCATGCCCATCAAAGCTGGCAGGGAATGGTGAAGCCCTAGTGACCAGGTTACATGCTGTAAGCTGAGCTCCTTTGGTAAAGCAAGACTCAGCCTGCTTGGAGCTGAGAGGTCTCATGTAAGGTGCTGTTATCAGTCTGAAGCATTAACACCCCCAGAGCTTGTGCACTGAATAGTCATCAGTCCAACTTAAAACAACCCAAACCACACTCAGTGTCGGACACATGGCAAGTTTTCCTTCTGTTGGTGTAATCCTCAGCTCAGCTTTTCCAACCTTTTTCCCAAGGCTCCAGGAGCAGGTTGGGAAAGGAAAGACCCTGCAGTGATTGAGTGTGCAACAGGCAGGGCCTGGAGGAGGACAGGACACCGAGGCTGGGCACCACGCGATGTCCCAATGCTATCGGGTCCGAGCTGGCTTCCACCCTCTCATCTTGGAGCTGCAAGCAGGAGCCAGGGCTTGGGAGAGGGTTTCTATAGCAACAGCTGCCACTCACTCCCCATCTCCGATGTAAATTAGTTAGGATTTTATTAGTGTGCAGGATTCCAAGAGACCGGAGCTGGTGATGAGGCCTGATAAGTTTGGGACAGGAGTGTGTGAGGGGAGCCGGCACTGGCACCAACAAGCAGTGCTGGCCTAGGAGCATCTTCAGGAGTTTGAACCAAGGCAGGTTTGGAAGGGTTCTAAATGGATTTTCACCCACAGCTCTGGGTTTTCCAGGTCTCAGGAGGCTGGAGACGGGGCACAAAGGAAGAGAGGGCTGCACTGACCCCCAGAGGAGCAGATGGGGTGGACTGACCTGCCCCAAAGCCTGGCAAAGGGAGTGCTGTGGGGTGTGTGCCCTGTGCTGGCTGGTGGATGTGACCCTGCTGGTGACAACATTGTAAAAGTCCAAAGCCTCTCTTTTGCTTGGAAACTCCATTGGGAAGACCAATAAGGACATGTTGATGGTGATGAGTCTGAAAGCATTTATTAGAAACTCACCCAGCTGCACTTTCGGCTGCAGGCAGCGGGACCAACGCATAAGATGCTCCTTGTCTCACAGATCTTGCCATCCAAATTAAAGCATCAGGTAAGGAGGGATACGCTCCCATGGGGCCACCAGCCTGCTCTCAGAAACCCTTTCAGGTCATGGGCAGCTCTGAGCCTCCAGGTGTGTGTTTCCATACCCAAGGGTGCTAATGGTGTGAGACCATCCTGAGTGCCTGCAGCTGGTGCAGCACTGCCTCGAGAGGGGGCTCAGATAAAAGCTTGATGATGAAGCTATTTGGTGATTTGGTGGAGGTGTTGGTGGTCACCAGGGGTCTTCTGAGCTGAGGAGGTGAGGAACTGGGACTTTGGGAGCCTTGGGGAGGGCTGCAGAGGGGTTTTTGCTTGGTCAAAGCAGGCTGCTCAGTGTCTGATCTCCCTGGGCCATGGGGCTCCTTGTTAGTGGGAGCATGGTTGGTTGTTAGATGGGATCAGCTCATGCATTGGTTTTTCCATGGACAGCCAGCCTTTTGCTGGAGCTGATTCAGTCTGGAAAGGAGCTCCTGGTTGTGAATGCTGCTGTGGTGGAACTATCTTCTTTGCATGCTCGGCTGTAAGCAAATAAGAGTGATTGTAATGCCAGTTGCTGCCCCCAGATCAAAAGTCTGCTGTAAACCCTGTGTGAAGAATCTCAATTTCCATGTCCTTCCCAGCTTCTGTGGCCCCGAGCTGCATTTCAAACCTCGTGTTTCCAACTCTTCGCCTCTAACCATGGGGGCTGTGAATTTTCCTATTTAGTGCAAGAAGAGGTTTGGGTTTTTCCTGTGTTTTCTTCCATAACTTCATGGCTCTGGGATGAGGGGTTTTGTGGAAGTCAGAAGACTTTGCAACACCCTGCGATGGTGCTGTGATACTTGCCAGCAACCGGGTTACAGCTGGATGGTGATGAGTAAGGTTTCTGTGTCTAGCGTAGCTATAATATGAATGTGTTGTGTGCAGCAAAACAAGAGGGCTGGAAGAGCCCTTGAAATGCTGCAAGTGTGGGGCTGGGCTGGTTGGTGTCTACTGGGTTTGGAAATGGATTAAAACCCCTGAAGTTTGATGTTTTGGGTGCTTGTCATGCTGTAAAACACAACAGAGAGGAGCATCTGATGCTCAGCTTGTGCTGGGATCAGAAAGGGAGTTTTCCTGCCCCATTCTGTGCAAGTGGTTGCAGATAGACCCAGCTGCAGTTAGTGCCTGAGGGGACCGTCTTTGTCTAACTCATCAATTCTGATGTCTTAATTACTATTAAAGCCTGGTGTTCACCCTCTGGCCTTAGGTACCACTTCAATTTTTGATGTGCCCCTTCCTTCACCCTCCCTTTCCTTTTAATTCCTTGACACACCATAGAAACATCAATTAATATTCCAAGTTATAGTTATTATTCAGGAACCAATCTGCTCCTGTGGCTTGTGCTGGTGCAGTGCAAACAACCAGCGCAGGTGCTGGGAAATGTGGGCTATCAGTGGAGCTGGGCTGCTGGTACTTCCCTGGCCCTGTGGTCCATGCCATTGGGTTCAGCAGGACCTTCTGCCCTGCCCAAAGGCTGTGTTGGCACCACTGCTGGCTGCTGTGAAGTGCAGGCTCTAAGGCAGGAGTTTGCTTTCAAGATACATTGGCCTTTTGTAAGGGACTGTGTCCTAAGCATGATGGAAATGCCAAATGTGCTGATAATGCAACTTGAAACAGATCCACGGGGACTTGGCGCTGGTGTCTTGAATGTGATTGCAAGCAGGAAAGGAATTGGGTGATGCATGGAGTGACTGGGATGTCAACCCTGGTGGGTCAGTGCTGATGTGGGAGGTGCAGTACCAGGGGTGCTGATCAGGGTTTGGGGGGATTTGATCCCTGTGTGGTGTTGGAATGCAGAGCAGGCTCTATGAGCCAGGACTCTGGGGCTCTGGAGGCTCTGTTTTGGTGCCCTGAGGTTGAGTTTGGGCTCCACATCTTGGGGTAAAATCACCGCGAAATGGTTGTGTCTGTCTCATTTGTGGGGCAGAGCAGGAGCATGAGATGCAGCTGAGAACTGAGGGGGAGACCATCTCGGTGCTCCTCATCCTGATGGCTTCCAAACTGAGAGCGGGACGTTGCTGGGCTGCAGAGCTGGGGCTGTGTGCAGGCTCCACTCACTGTCTGATGGGCACAACACAAACCTGCCGCAGGAAGTGTGATGCTGCTCCATGCCTGCTGTTAGTCAGTGGCTTGAGGATGGTTGTCCTCAGGAGCAGGCAGCGTTGGCTGGATCTGCAGGAGGGGGTGGAACAGCTCAAGGACACCCTGATGCCCTGCCTGGGTTTGGGAGAAGGGAGTCCTGAGTGAGACCCTGGATCAGAGAACTGACCTTTGCTGCAAGCAGCTCATCATGTGCTAATCCTTGAGCATGTCCTTCAGCTCCATTGAAAAAAACAGATTTTAAGTGCATGCTTGAATTTAAGTGCATGCTTAAGTGTGTTCCTATTCCTGGGCCTCAGATAGGCTAAGGATTGCTGGGGAGAAGACGGCTGGATAAACCAGGAGATAGCATGGCCATGAGCTTGTTCCCATCTTGCACAAGAGGATTAGCACTAGGCTGCTTGTCTTGCAGCCCCAAGGATGGAGCACTGGATCTGTCCTCCCCTTTTGCCATCTCATGAAGCCTTGTTCATCCTCCTCCTCATTGCAGGCTCTGTCCTCCCCTTCCTCCATGTGTCCGCCCCTCTCCCCAAGGCTACATCGTCCCATTGCTGCCATCCCTGCAGAGCAGAAGGTGGCCCAGATACCGTACTTCGCATCAGCACAAACCCACTCCAGCCCTTTGTGCGGGATGGCACAGAGAGAGCTGGCACTGGGCGGTGTTGGGGACCCCCACAGTGCCCCTGCCCCTCTCCAGGGCTGCAATTCCCTCCCTGCGGCCGTGTGCCCGGCTGCTCCCGGCTGGCCGGGAAGCTGGCTCCTGCCATCAGCTCAAAGGCAGCAGCAGCATCCTCTGCTTTTCCACACGTCGGTATTTTTAGCTCTGCTGTGCATTAGCGTGCAGGAGCTCAAACTGCGAAGCCTGGCTGAGGTTTTATCTGTTGTGACAGCCCTTAGGGCTGTAGGCAGACACTCGCTTGCTCCCTCTCTGCTTTTTTTCTCTCTCTCTCTTTCCTCCTCTAAGTTTGCAGCTCGGATCCATGCTCTTCCTGTGGAGGCACCATGCAGCCAGCAAGGCAAGGGAGCAAAGGTGGGGAATAGGGTCCAAAGTGTGGTCTGAGCCCCTTTACAATGGAGCTTTACCCACCTCCTCTCTGTGTTTTTCCATTCCTCCTTGTTGCTGCCATCAGAGCTGCTGTCAGGATGAGGAGCTGGCTCGCCCCTGCTGTCCTGCCCCAAAGGGTTTCCCAAAAGCTGTGCTGGGTGACAGCTACACAGCTACTGGGGACAGTAAAACGCGGAGCCAAAGCCAGCAGGGTCCAGGATGTCAGGGCTTGGCAGTTCTAGTGCCCTCACTGCTGCCTGTTCCAAACTCCTGCATCATCTGCAGCAGTGGTTTACAGCACAAGTATTGTCCCTCTTGGGGCAGCTTTGGGCTCCAGGTACCCCAAAGCACTGGAGAGAAATGAGTCCCTTGCAAACCCTGCTGGCTTCAACACTGAAAGTTCTAGCTGTGCCTGACCTCCCTGAAGAGAACAGCACCTTGCTCTGTGCAAACACCCAGTGCTTTGGTTTGGCTTCTAAGGAGAGTTTGCTTTATTGCTGCTCTTACTGCATGACCCCCCTGACCCCATTCTGGGGGTGAAGCACTTCCCTCTCCCTCCCAGAGAGCCGCACACATGTGAAGCATCTCCTGCCCACCCCAGTACCTCTGAGCAATGGGGTAGCAGAAAGGCAGCCATGGTGATGCCCTTCAAAAGGAGGAACCGAGGTGCTGACGAGGCTTTGGCTTTCCAGCCTGCTCAGCAACCTGCTCTGCTTGGGTAAATCTGGGCTTAAACAGGAGGAGAAGTTGCATGAAAACCTGGTGCCCCTGGAATTTGTCCAAGGTCATGGGGGAAGTGAGGGACAGAGCCAGGAATGGGATCGGGCTTCCTGTCCCATATGTCCAGCCTTCCTTTCTGTCTGTTAGCACACGCCTGTTTCATGTCCTTTCAGCTGGAGCTTCCTGAAATCCTGCACCAGGTCTTGGGATGTCTGCGCCAACACTGATGTGTCCTGAAAGGGAGCACAGACCCCACACAGGGAGGTCTGGGTCCTCCTTTTCCTTCATGGGAATGGCTTCTTTGGGATGTTCAATCAGAGAGCATTGAAAAATGTCTGTATTTCGGCATTTAGTGCCTCAGCACTGCAGTGGTCCCAGTGTGGACCAGGGCTGTGTGTCCCCAGGGTGAGATGGGTGTGCTTGGATGCTGGGGCAGCTGGAGAGAAGCAGAGAGGGGAGAGATGTTTGTGATGGGTCACAAGCTCCTTTATGTAAGCCTGCCCACACCACTTCCCTCTCTGGAGCTGCACCATTTAAAGCCCAGCACTGGCGTGTGGCAGCTCCCACATCTTCATCCGAGTTGGTGTTGGTGGGGACTAAAAGGCTACGGAGTGGCCAGAACCAGCCTTGTCACCCACTTACCTGGGCATAAACCCAATGGGGAGCACAGGATGTCTTCCTGGGTCCTCCTGTTCCATTTGCATTGGTGACACGCGGAAGCACATCCCAAAGTCTGGCTTTCCTAACTGTCCCCCACTGTGCCTGCTCTGTTCTCCCCCCTAATTCCTCCTTTTCTTTGCTGGCAGCAGCCAGTGCTGTGAATCTGAGACCAACGCATGGTGTTCCCAGCTCAACCTGCAGCCGGGATCACTGGATGTATCTGGAGTCTTTGCCTTTTCCAGGGAGCACCCAGGGATGAGGGTCTTGCAGCTCAGGTTGTGGCATGGGGCAAGGTGCTGGGGGGTTCTCTCAGCAGTGTTTTCTTTGTGCAGGGTGTTTGTGTGATGTGCGAGTCCTTGATGGCAGCCAGCGCACGGCAGGTACCTTTGCACAGAGCCTTGGCACCCCCTGAGCAGCTCCATGGGGTTGGGCTCATCCTCTTCCTCCTCCCCTTCCTGGGGAAACACGACCGAGGGCTCCAGGGGATGGATGCAGATGGCCTGCACCAGCAAAGAAAACCTGTACAGTCCCACAGCCCAGGCCTGGAGCTGCTTAATCCTCTGTGCCTTTGCCCTTGCTGAAGGGAAACTGGTAATGGCAGCTAGAGCTGGATCCTGGTGTGCGCAGGGGCTCCCTCCACCACTGAGGTGTGAGGACAGGAGCCATCCTTCCTCCAGGGTCTCTGGCACCTCAGTAGCCAGGTGAGGTTTGGGAGAAGTCAAACACTGCTGGGTTTATTTCTGGAAGTTAATCTGGGGGATTAAGGACTTTGATGGGGGCAGAGAAAGGTGGTCCTGTAGGAGCTTTTGAACTTGAAAACCACCCTGTGTTAACCCATGTTATCAGTAGTCCTTACAGGCTTCCGAACAGTGTAAACACTGGCTTCTAAAATGCTGTCCAATGTCCCTGTGGAAGACAGCAGAGAAGCAAGGGATGCCATGAAGGGTGCCTGCTGCCACACAGCACTTCCCTCCTTGATAGCAGAGCTGCTCCGGTGCCATCAGATCAGTCACTTGGACACACGGCTTTCCCTGTCCCACATCCAGGCAGGGGATGGATACAGGCAGGTCTGTGTGGGGCAAACCCCAGTGACTCCTTGGTGCTATAAAGCAGACTCCCTCCCCTGCCACCTTCTATCTTTCCCATGCTGCAAGTGGTTCCTCTGCTAGCACCCAAACCCTCCTGCTTTTCGCTTATCCCACTGCTTTTCCTCCTTGCTCCAGAGCTGTTCTGGGCTCTCAGCATGGCCGATGCTTCAGTGCTGCCAGGAGTTTGATCTCCAACTGCCTCCTGGCCCCGCTGTGCATGTGAGCACTGGGAGAGGGTGGCTGAGAAAGTGGGGAAGAGAGGAACAGCAGGAGAAAAAGTCTTCGGAGGGGATGGGGGAAGGATGAGGGAAGGAAGGAGGGGGGAGAAGAAGTGAGAACAGGGAGGAGGGAGGAAGGAAAGATGCTGCCTCGTGTGTTCTCGGGTTTATATTGGTTGAGTTGCACTGGATTAGCTAAAAGTGGTGCAGAGCTGCCTTCCCCTCCCCTTTCCTCCAGGCATTCACTCGCTCCTATTTGGAGTTGAACGCCTTAATTCACTTCAGCTTCAACCTGCTCCTAATTGACTTAAACCACATGGAAAAAACCCCCTCAGCTTCCCCAGCAAGCGGCTGCAAAATTGCACCTTCGGTTCAGTCAGCGTGATTCTGCATATAAAGAAACCTGGAGCCTGGCATGGATGTGCGCAGGGATAACAGTGCCAGGGGCTGTGCTGAGCCATCCAGAGCCTCTCCAGCAGCATTCTGACCCTGAACAAGTTGGGATCTGGGGAAGATTGGAGGGGGCTTTGAGTCAGTGGGATTTGGTTGGTGGAAGAATTCACTGTTCCTTCTCATTCCTTTCTCCTCGTCCTTCTCCTGCTGCAGATGTCTGCTATAAAAGAGAGAAGGGGGGTGTGGGGAGGAAAAAAACCCCTTTCCAAATGTCGTGGTAATGCTTTCTGGAGGGCTGTTTCTGCTGCACATCTGATGTGTATGACAGGGTCAGATTAACCGAGCCTCCGATTTCCAACCACAGCTATTCTGAAGGCACCAAACCCAATGCAAAACACCCCAAAGGGACTCCGATGTCCTGGCGAGGAGCTGAGCAGGCAGCATGAGCTCATGGTGCTCTGGGGATGTGCCAGCCCGGTGCTGGGCAGGGCCAAACTCCAGGCAAGAAAGAGGAGATCGTACTTTGGAGATGGATCTGGGCTCCTCAAGGTCAGGATTTCAAGAGGACAGACACTTTGCTTTGTATTTAAGGTTGGGGTTTTCAAAGGGCAAGAGGAGAGCAGTGTTGTTAAGTGGCAGAAGGTATCTAATGCCAAGGGATGCTCTCCAAGTCCCTCTTCCCTTTTGGAGGGCTCTTTTGTCACACCGGGACACATTGTCTGAACTGAAGGCAGGAAAGGCTGGGTTTTTCCTTCCTCCCACTTCCTCTTCGTCCAGCTCCTCCATCACCATTCTCGCCTTGATATGTTTCTCTCTCTCTATTTCATTCTAAACCCACCAAGGTACCCATCATTCCATCTCAGCTAGGTTTTTGATAGATTTATCTACCTTGGGCCCTGGAACAAGGGGCTGGAAGGGACCTCTGGGGGCTGACAAACCCCGGTGGCAGGAGGAGTTACACCCAGGCAGTGTTTAACTTCTCCCCAGCAGAGTCCATTGCCTGCAGAAGGCTTCTCCTGGGATTCTCTGTGTGATGTCTGCATCCCAGGGCAGCGCTGTTCCAGTGGTGTGGCTCAATGCCTGCCCTTTGCAATGGGAGGTGTTTGGAGCATCGGGGCTTAAGATATTGAAAGGAAGAACATTTCCCAGGGAAAGATAGGGAATGTGAGAGGTGTGCGAGGTCTCCCTTGGTGCAGGGCTCTGCTTCCAAGGCTGGGTGCCATCACCCCTCCATGGGAGCTGCTTGGGGGGGTCCTGCCAGTGATCTCTGCTTGTGCTGCACAAGCACCTTATGAACACCCCTAGAATCCCTGGTCAGCGCTGGCTGCGAGCTTCCCTGGGATGGGGCCTGAGCAGGAAAACGGGGTGAGAAGAAGGGATGGGGAAAAATACAACCCCAAAAATCCCCATGGAGCGGGAAGCGGAGCCGGGAGCGGAGCCGCTCAGCTGATGGGGTTGCCATGGCGACGCGGCGGTGAGGAAGAGGAAAAGGCAGAAAATAGCCCGATGCCGGGCTGAGACCTGCAGCCCCTGCATCCCAGCCCTGCTCCTGTCCTTCCTTTCTCTCTCTGCTTTCCTCCCCTCATGCTATTTCATTTTCTCAAGCCAGAATCGCCCCCCTCCAAAGAGCCATTGTGGAGGGGACCAGGGCGTTATTTCTCTGTGCTGTTGGGGTGGAGGACTGAAGGGAATGCAGCAAGGATGCTCTTCAGTAGGGCTGCATGTGGCCAGGTCTGTTTCCTTTGGGGCTGAAGGTTTGGAGGCAGCTCCCTTGCCCACAGAGGACTGAAATGGGTCCCGGTTTAGACAAGTGGATGGTGGAGGATCTGGGATGGTACCTGGAGATCCCAGGGGCTGGCACAGTGGAAATACTCCTTGGGTCAAGCAAGCCAAGTTTTGTTTCCTAGACCACGTGTGGCTTGGGCTGGGTCATCTGTTGTCTCCTGAAAGGTGCAGCCCAGTTTTAAGGAAGCAAAGAGGTTTTGTTTCACGTGCTGGATTGCTTTCCTCTTTGGGAAAGTGATGCTTTGTGACCACAGCGAGTCATTTCCCCTCCATGAGTCAGACTGGGGCCTCCTGCGGGGTTTATGTTGGGACTAAACATTGAACCCAAGCTCTCTGCGAAGGAACAGAAACCTGGGCTGGCTACAAGGAGAGAGTGTCCTTGTAGTCCTTCCAACTCTTGGGGCCGCAGCAGAAAGCGATACAGGAAAACGTGACCTCTCAAAGCGTCAAAAAGCAGAAGATGCATCAGAGCCACCTCAAGTGAACACTCTTGAGACACAAGCTCTCTTAGACCCTTCTTGTGAATTTGTTTAGGGCTTGACAATGACAGGTGAATGCCTGAAGCTGGTGGTGCTGTGGATGGGGAGCTCATCCTGCTTCCTCCTCCATTCCCTCTCCCCTTTCCTGCCTCTGTAGTGGATACCAGCACTGTGCTGGGTATGAGCTCCCATGCACGGGGTTGTGAGCTCAGATGCATGCCATGCACATCGGTGTGTTTGTGTTGGTATCTGTGAGTGCCTGTGCAGTATCTGAGTGTGCATTTCCCTTTCTCCTCCCTGCTGGGGTTTTCCTCCAGCAGAAAATATCCCAGAGCTCCCTACTTCTTCCTGCATGGGGAAAAAGCTATCAGAGCATCTCCCACTTCTCCCTGCCTTTGTGCCTGTAGGACACATCAGGCTGTGGTCTCTAACAACTCCTGCTGCTGCTTGGTATGCAGATGGCCCAGCTAACAGAGCTCAAAGCAGCAGGTCTCCATTCCCATGGCCAGTCTCCCCTTCCCTCACTGTGGTCCTGACCCTCACCTTGCCCAAGCTCTCTGCCCTGGGAGGGAACTGGCATCTGTGGTGATGCTCCTGGCACACAGGGTCCCCCTAACTCTTCAGCTGGAGGGTGGCTCCTCACAAGCAGCTAGAGCTGTTCCTCCCTTCCCTGTAATTCCCAAAGGCTTTTTTCAGAGCTCTCCCTCTCAAAGGAGGTGCCTGGATACCTTTATCTGGAGATCTCACACCTCTGCATGAACCACTCCATTTAAACTGTCCCTTCACTCCCTTCTCCCCAAGAAAAGGGTAGGAGGGAAGCACGCACAGGGAGGTTTCCAGGCATTGGGGTTTTTTAATGGGAAAACATCACACTGAGGAAGCAGAAAGCTGCTGGGATTGAAAAACTGCCTCAGAGCTGTGGCAAATGGTGCAGGATCAGCCCTTTCTATCGACTTCCCCACCACAGCCTGGAGGTGTTTTGGACAAGAGCATTTCTCCGCAGTCTCAATATTAAGCATTGCTTGGCTCAGAGTTCACTTAAACCAGGGATGGACAAACATCTGAAGGTCATAACCACCCGGCTCAGCAATCTTTTAGAGTGGTCTAAGGGATATAGCTGTGGGTAATGGGATGAAAGGAGGAGAGGAAAATGCAGCGTCGTCGTCGGAAAATTCTCCCCCATGCCCTGCTTAGTGCTGCGGAGGGAAACACAGGTCCTTGATAAACCTGGAGGGGTGATTTATGGATTGATACATGAAATGATGGTGATGTCCCCAGGGAGAAGTGCTAAACGGCCCATCTCCCGAGACTCTGCACACTCAGCTTTGCAGGGCTGGGAGACGAGGGGACACAGAGCAGCAGGGCGAGAGAGGAGCTGTTTCACTGATGGATATTGCTGGCTGGTGACCAAATGACCAGGAACTTAAACAAATAAGTCTAGGCTGAACACTGAGGAACTGGTTTCTGGTGAAGAGAAGGATGAGGCTCTGGGCCAGCCCCTGGGGCAGGTAAAAAAGCTGATGGGTCTGGAGATGGGTCTGTGGGGCAGACCCAGCTGCTCACAGGTGATGAACACAGCAGCCTCCATTCAGCCCTAGATTCCTGTATAATGTGCTCTGTGAGGACAGGTCCATCCTCATGTCTCCGCTATTGAGCTACTACTAATAATCATCAGAGCTTTGGGAGAGCAGCAGTCTTCCTTGGCAAGCATCTGGATGCTCCCCAGTGCATCTGGAAAGCTTCTACCTTTAGTGGATGATGCATCTTGTAACATTAGGGCTTATGTCTGTATTTTATGAAAATGAACCTCCAAAAATTGCTGGACTTGGTTTGAGGGATGGGTTGAGTTCCCTTTGTGGTCATTTCTACCTGGGCATCACTTCTCTTGGAGCTGGCTGCATCCTGTCTGGGTGAGGTGGGTACCAGGCACCAAGATGGGCTCTTCTCCTCTGCTCTGCCTTTCTTCCAAAGCTGTCCTCCAGGAAAACTAAAGCATGGTGCTGTTTTTAGAAGCTCTTTGCACAGCTGAGAGTGGTGCTTCCGGAGGATCCTCCCTCCCCTGCTGTGTCCCTCTCCTAATGCAGGATGGGAGATAGATGGCTGAAAGGGCATCTTGAAAGGACACGGGGAGATCAAGGGCTGCGAGTGTGAGGAGCAAGGCTGAGGGCTGACATGGTCCTTTCTGGTGTCATGTTCAGCTTATCTTCCCTCAAGTAGGTGTGAGGGGGGATGCTCCCAGCCCTGTACCCCTGCCCACATGGGAGGACAAACAGCTTGAGACAGACTGTGGGAAGCAAGGAAGGAGCAGGGAGGGATCCCTGGGGGCTGATGGTGAAGGTTTGGTGTGCCCCAAGCGTCTGCAGTGTTGCCTTCCTGGGGGTCTTGGTTCCTCACTCCTGATGCCAGCAGGAGCTGGGCTTGGAGCATGGCCGTGCTCTGGCTTTCCAAACCAGCATTAATCCATCCCTCAGGATCCTGGCCACACACTTCCCCACAATCCTTCCCAGCAGGGTATTAATCATCCCGCACCGATTTGTGCCACTTTACTCTTTTCTCCTCCCCAGCAATGTTTTACATCTTGCCCAGTTCTTGGGCTCCTTAAGAGCATCTCCTGCGGGGTTTTATTCAAAGCCTTTAGGACAATCCCAGTACATTACATCTACTGATTTCCCTTTATCCATTGTTCTGTTGAGTCCATCAGAAATCCTCTCCCAGAGTGGAGCCAGCTCAGCTTGTTCCATTGCTGACTTTGCTATTTCATATTTCAATGAATTTTGAAATCCTGAATTATTGTTCCCAATAGTCCTTGAAGGAACAACCTGAGGAGCAACACTGGCTTGTGTTGCACCTAGGATCTGCATATAGCAATCATAGCTTTGGTCTTGGGGATGCCTTTGGTGGCATGTCACAGAAGTGATGCTCATGTTGAGACACTGTCCCTGTTTCCAGGAGCTGGGCATCTCCCAGCAGCAAAGGGGTGCATCTGGTACAATCCATGCTTCAAACCAGCCCAGCTCACCTCGGAGCGCAAACACAGGAGGTTGCTCATTCCCTGCGATGTTGGTTGAGCTCTGCCTTGCTCCGCCTTTGTCCTTGAATCCCAAAGAGTGGGAGCTGCGGAGCAGGGAGGAGGAGGCGAAACCGGCCTGCCGAGGGTTAATGATTTCCATTGCAATTGTGTCATCTCTTTGGGGACCTCGGGCTCATCGTGTGAGCAAAGCCCAGGCGCGGGGGCTCGTTCTTATTCAGCCGCACGCAGCTCCAGCAGCACGGGCCGGGCGCGCAGCTGGGCTCGGCCACCTCGGCCCTGCAGATGGATGGATGGAGAGAAAGGATTTGTGTGCCTGCGTGTGTGTGTCTGAAACCTAATTGTCTGCTGTCTAATCCGTCAGCCGGGGGGACAGCTTGCACAAGCCCCTTCCAGGCAGGCTGATAAATGCAGCGCTGCCAGGCCCCTCTGCCATGGAGCCTGGTTTAATTGGGATTGCTACGTGCATGGACTCTGCACGCGTGGAAAGGATGCTGTGCATGGGGAAGTGCGTGGTCAGGATCCTGAGGGATGGAGCCCTGCATCCAGCCAGCCTCCCGGTGGGGTGCTGGAAAACAGCGTTTGGCAAAGTGATGGGGGGGGGGTGACCCAGTGCTGGGCTGGGTGAGGTTAAGGGTGACTCTGTGTTCTGTGTGGTCCTGCTCTCATGGACTTTGTGTGTCCTGGGGAGGTTCAGCACCACCTGAGACTGGGCTGTAAACACATGCGGCTGCTGGAACTCTGGGTGATGCAGACTGTATTGACATCAGTGTGCTGGCTTGGGCATGTCTTCTGCCAGCTCCAGTGCAGTGTAAGGACCTGTGCAGACTGTCCCCTGCCTGTTCCCCTGATGATCAGCTCTTGATGCATCTCTCGAGCATCCCCCAGCCGCAAGCACAGGGCAGCTCAGGACTCCCTAAGCAAGTGGCATTTTGTCTTTAATACCCCTCAATGGCTTCCCCATGAATTGGTCTGGTTGATTTCTGCAAGCACGTAAGCTGTAATCATCCCCAGAGAGCTGTGGCAAGGACTTCCACTCCTGAACCACGCACCACGTGAGGAGCCATCTCCTCTTGTTTCTTTTGAACCTGCTGCCTCTTAATGTTATTGGATATCTCCTAATTCCTTTACTGGGAGATGCAGTGAGCAATCAATCTCTGCTCACCTTCTCGAGGCCACAAATGTGCCTCTTTAGCTGTTGTTTTTCCGAGCTGGGATCTTCCTTCTATGGCCTAATTGTTTTGATGATCCTGCTCCAGCCCTTTTCCCAGCTCTGCTGGTGACATCAGGACTCTGCATGTGGTGACATTCTCATTCCTTATGTAATTAAAGGTGATGTCATGATTACAGCAGATGGTATTTGCATCAGCATCGGTTGCTTAGCGCGTGTTGATGTCAGATCTCTGTTTCCTGCCCAGTCACCAGATCTTCTCATGAAGATGCTGATCCTCAGCCTTGGGCTTTAATACTAATATTCAGCCCTTGTGTTTCCTGGCTGAAAGGACCAGGGCTCAGTTGTTATTTATCAGGAATCACTTGATGTGCTTTGCAAGACGTTCCTGACTTAGAGGAGTGGTGTGCCCATGTCATTTCATCCCGCAGATGCAGTCCCCTCCAGGTTGGTACCTACCAAATCTTCCATCATAAATGTACGTCTGGTGGTTTGAGGGGATCACATTTGCAGGTGAGGGATTACAGGATGGCAGCCTGGCTACTTGCATGTCCATTAGACATCCTCCTCACGGCTGGAAAATCAGCTCTGTTGTTGGTTTATCCAAGACCAGAGCAGGGTCCTGGAGGGTTGGGAAGCCGAGGGGCAGGAGAAGGGTGCTCAAGCCCAAGGTTATCCTGGTCCAGGTTGGGTTGTGGTCTGGCACCTCCACCCCATTCACTCCGTGCTCCTTGCCTGGGGCAGTGGGAGCTGGACCATGGTGCACTGACCAACCCCAGCCCAGACTGCTGCCCTCCTGCTGCTCTCTGCTTCCCCATCCCTCCTCCTCTTCCCTCTCCCTTTCTCCCTTTGCCCTCTTTTTGCTTCTCTTTCTCTCCACACCTGCTCCTCTCCTTCCCCTCCCTTTTCTCCTTCCTCCTCCTCCCCTCGCCTCTCTCTATCCTCTTATCTCATCCCCCTTGTTTTTCTCCTCTGCCTGTCCAGCTGATTTACATGCACGCTGCGTTGGAGCAGCTCAGCTGGATCTAATGCCTCCTGCCGCGAGGAGCAGAGCAGGACTCAGTGCGGCACTTCGCTGGGCAGGACAGGGAGATGCTCTGTGCACCCCACCACCTTGACCCATGCCTTGGCCCCCTTCTGCACTGCCTCTTGCTCTTCATACCCTCTCCTTCCCTTCTACATCCTTTACCCCATGCTCCTGCCCTCCTTGCTATCTTCTCCATCTCTTCAGTCAGGTCCCTGACCCATGTGCCTGCAGTGCCCACGTCTTCTCAAACCTCCCTCCTGGGTGGGTGCAAGAGGATGGACCAAACCCCTGCAGCCAGCCTGAGAGCTAGGGGCTGGTTTGCTGTTACTGGTGGTGTTTCCATGGTCTTGGTGCTCGTGTTGACCTGAAAACCCTATGCTGAATGTTCCCAGGTGGAGCCTGTGGCTCCCTCATGTCTCCAACTGTGTCCCAGGGCTGGTACGGGAGCCTGGGGCATCTCTCCTGCACCCTTGTGGAGCTGTGATCCGAATGCCTGCATTATTCCCTGGCTCTAATCATTCCCATTCCCATTGTGCTGATTTGCATTTCCGTGAGAGGAAGATGCCCTGATTAATATCCCCTCAGAAGAGCTTTATTGCGATGGCTCCTGCCTCTCTAATTGGAAAGTGGTCTTAGCCTTTCATGCAAGTGACTGGGCTGTTCCTGCCTGCCACAAAGGGTCTTGCTTGTCCTGCATTTCAGGGCAGTGGGAGGGTTGGAGGATCCAGCTTGGTCTCTGCTGGGGAGAAGGAATCCCTCTGCACAAAGAGGGCACTCCTGGGCATTGTACCCCTGGTACTAGGGGATGGGACCATCCCCAGCACACAGGGATGTCAAGGAGGGGAACATGCCAGGATGAGCTGCTTGGTGCTCCCCCGTTCACACCCATGTGCTAAGGACCCATAGAGGAGCACACTGATGTGGTATCGATAGAGCTGTTCCCATTTACCTTCCTATAGGCTGGGCGGCAGGATCCAGCCCAGCAGCCAGCATGCTGCAGCTCTTGCTCCCCAGGGAGTCCCTGGCCCACCGCTAACCTGCACTGGCAGCTTGAAAGCCTGCCTTGCACTTAGCTGCTTTCTGATCTTCAAAGGCTCTGGATGCCCAAGGAAATCAGACCTTGTGCCTTTTCTTCCCAGGCAGTCCCTAGATCCGGACTCTCATGTAATTTATTATCCCCAACATGTGCTGCTCCCTCCCTGTCCGTGTGTGGGGTGGGAGCATCGCTCTGCTGCTTGGGTACCAGAGCCTGGCTGTGGTGCAAAGCTGCTGCTCCCAATGGCTCCCACCCCACGATGCCGAAGGCAGCAGCAGGGCGATGCGCCAGCCCAGGCACTGCTCACTCTGCCCTGGCTTCCCAGTGATGTGCCCCTTGGCTGAGGCTGGCAGGTCCCTTGGTCCTCTGCCAGTGGGTTTTGCTGCTCCGTCCCTCTGCCTGGGGATGTTGGTCCCTGCAGTGGTGGCTGTGGAGCCTGTTTTGCTTGTGCCTATGGCTCTTTTGCTAAGACCCTCACTTGCCTCCCGGGTGGTTTCAGCTCCCCTTCCCCAAGCCCTCTCCTCCTGAGGTTACAGAAAAGATTACTCTCTCTTTTTTTTAATTATTTTTTAATGTTGGTGTTTAAGCTGGTTTAGAGGCTGCAGCCGTGAGTGCTCCTGATAAACAGCCCAGGAGATCCAGAGAATAATCTCCCTGCTTGGTGACGGCAGAGGCGCCTATCGCAGCTGCTGCCAGCATCCTCATCCGCTGCCTGCTCTATCAGCCCAGGGAGGGGCGGAATTGCCTCCATCCTTAATCACAGAATTCGAAATCCCAGCTACTCTGCACCTTTTATTCTTCAGGTTTTGCCGTGTGGGCAGGGGGAGAAATAAGCAGCTCATAAGCAACAAAAAGGAGCTGGAGAAGGGGTTGGGAAGAGGTTGGACAAGCAACAGCTCCTCTCCCTTTGCCTGGTATCTGTCTCCTGGACTTGTCACCCCACAACTCTTTTATGGCATCTCTCTTTTCAGGGAGGTGGGTTAAGGCTGTGTTTTCAATATAGAGTCACAAATTGCTGTCATTATGGGCTGCCATGTCCTCTGAAGTTTGTGTATCACTGCTGAGGTACATGCACCGACAGACACTGGGCTGGAGCCCCAGTGCTGGGGCAGGTCCCTGTGAGGTATCAGTGAAACGCAGCAAAAAGGATGGAAAAACACGGAAGAATTGAAGATGCCTCATTCTTGCCTCAAATAAACACCAGTGAGAAAGATGCCCAAACTTGTCCCTGTGTTACAGACCAGGTCAAGTGAAGGAGCTGGGTTTGTGGTGTAGGAATAGCCCAGGTTTATATACCTCATCCAGGGAAGGTGATGTGGTGGACTGCACCACACTGCAGCCAAGCAGGTAAAGAACACCCCTGTCTAGGGGACATGTGATGCTGAAGCCATAATATCTGTCAGGGGGTAGTTCTGGGGTGCAGGACAGGACTGGACATACCTCAATAACCCCACAATGACTGCACATGTGGGACGGAAGGTGCCTTTGCTTCATGCTCAGCACTGCTAATGCCAGAGTGGCATCCGTGCACATGGGCTGTCACTGCTGACAGTGCTCAACCCAACGGTGGAAACACAAGCACCCGCCATGCTAGAGACTGGTGTCGGAGTCGCTGGAGATGAGACAGATTGCCTTTAATGAGACAGATAAAGCGAAGTGAAAAGCAAATTAAGATGCAGGGCTGGGGGAGCTGTCTTGTACACGGTGCTGTGACTTTCCTGGGGGGAAGATGAGGTTGCAAATGGTGGCAGCGGTACTGGAGGGGTGAATCTTAGGAGATGGGCATCTCATGCCGGAGAGCGGTTGAGTCTTTCCCAGTGCCTTTTGCAGATATCCTACTCCTCTACATCCCACTGCGAGATATGAAGCAGGCACCCTGCACTGCATCTTTGGCCTCAAAGTGTTGGTATCATCCCCCCTCTGCTGCTCTGTCCTCTCGCCCTGTCTCCAGTGCCTGGGGTGGGTTTGAAAGCCCTGCAGCCACAGGAGGCAACTTTCCAATCACATCCCAGTGATGCTGATGTAAAGGACCAGCGGAAGTGGGGCTGCTGTGGTCCAGGGCTGCCTGCGACGTTGGCAGCACATCCCAAATCTTCCATTGTGCTCAGCCCTGCCCTGGGTCAGGAGGCAGGAAAGGGGCTTTTTGCTCCAGCCAGGTCTGTTCTGGAGCAGAGAGTGTTTAACACAAACCCCCTCCTGTCTGTGAGCAGCAAACGCTCAGGCGTTGACTATCGACGTGAGCAGCATTGTTCAGGCAAATGGTGTTTACACCCCGAAGCCTTCAGACTTTCTCCATTTCACCTGCCTCTCTGCAGAACCCCCTTGAGAACACGTTACGGAACAAGGCAATACTTGGGTGGATAAATTGCCTGGAACAAACGAGCTGGAATTTGTACGATCCCATTCTTCATGTAAGAAAGATGTCGCTCCTTAAGCAGTCCTCGGGGAAAGTGCCCACCTGGGGAGCATCACCTTGGGCTGCCCATGTTGGCTGGCCCCTGCTTTGTATGAGCTGCCTGGGCTTCCATACACTGAAGTGCTTTTTGCCATCCCTTCCTGGGAATCCTGGAGGGGGGGATCACAAACAACAGTTTTCTGCCCCTGGAATAGAGGGAAGGGGGATTTGGGGAATGCTTTAAGCCCAGCTGCTGAACCAGGCTGTGGAGAAGACATTTGGGGCTGTATCTGCTGTGTTGTGCTGGTGCTGCAGCAGCTGATCCCTCCACCAAAGGCGTTTTGGGACACGTACCCTCCAGCTGTCATTGCTTGTCCCTCACGGTGCAGCTATTTCTGCCTCAACTTTCCAGGAAGCTGCCTCCAACGCTTCCCAGCCTAAATCCAGGCTGGTTTAGAAAGCCAGTTTCATCCCCTCTTCCATGTCTCATCTGCATATATTTGCATAGCACACAGGTTTCTGGGAGGGGAGGAGGTGCTGGAGAGGCACATCCTTTATTCCCTGGTTTTTCCCACTTTTCCCCTTTTGGCAGAATTGTATTTAGTTATTTAGTCCAAGGGGCTCCCCCCTTCCTAGGTCCCATGGGTGCCTTAATGGTGGACAGAGGAAGGTGCTGCCAGGCCCCATCCTGGCATCTTTGCTCTCCCATCAGCCCCATTTCCAAAGGCTTCCCCTGGTCCCTGCCCACTGATGTGTCCGAAGGTCCCCAGTGGTGCTGCTCCAGCATCTTTCTGGGCTAGAGACCAGTGGGTTTCAGGGGAGGAATAAGATTTTCAGGGCTGTATTTTTCCAGTTTTCCAGCCAAGCTGGAAACGCAAACAAACCCTCCTTCCATTCCACAATCCGGGCAGGCGCAGCTCTCTGGTTTTTGGCACTGAATCTTCCCTTCCAGGGATACTCCATTTTCCCCAGCTTTTGCTGGGTTTTCCCACTCCTGTCTGGTCCCTCTCTAAGTTTATTGCCTCCTGGCAGCCCTGAAGGGCTGGTCCAGCTCTCCTTCCCATGGGATTTGCCGCTTCTCTCGGGAAGTAGCAAACTCTTTCCCTTGGGATGGGCTTCATCAGCCCCAGCAATGGCCATTCCCATCCTGAGAAGGGAACCTCTCATTTTGCTCCTGCTGCAGCTCCCCTCACCTTGGGGTGCTGGCGATGTGGGCAGTTGAGGGTAGCATGAGCTCAGGGGGACGTGGTGGCCCCCAAACTGCTCCACCACTGGTGCGAGCCTCCAGGAACCAGGCAATTGAGCAGATCCATCTTGGTGTCTTGGTTTGCTGGTGGACCCGGAGAGATTCAGGACTGGAAGTGGGGTTTGCCTTATGGGCCTTTGCTTTTATCTTCACAGTTACACGAGTGTGAATCCCACTAGGGATATTCGATGTGTGGAATTCAGTGTGTGGTTTTAACAGAGATTAACCTGATGCATCCCCAACCTTCTGTTTTTTGTCCTTTCCATGTAAGCCATGTTTCTTCCCGGGTCCTTGTGCCGTGCGGGCTGTGTTGCGTGGTGTGGGAGGGTTACAAGCTGGGTGGGATCCCAGGCAGGCTGGCTGGGAAGATGCACGGTGCCTGCATCCCTGATGGGAAACCTCTTGCACTGTGGGGTTGTCCTGAACTGATCGGCCCATAGTCATCAGACCATCCCTCACTGCTGGGGTACAGCTATTACTGCTTGCCATAAAGACATTTAAGCAAGTGGGTACAACCAACTCCCCTGCCTGGTTCTCTGTCCTCCTTGGCCTCAGGCACGTCCCTTTGTGTCGCTGTTACAATGTCCTTTGCTGTAAGAGAGATGAGATCAAGGTACCTCTTTAATAGCCTACTGAGGTAGAAGGGCAAATCAGTAGGAGAATATCACATTGGGGTCTTGGTCTGTCACCAGTGGGGCTGTGCAGATGCTGAGCTCCCATCAGCTGGATTTCTTCTTCCCCAGGGTATGAGCAGAAGGAGGAGAGACTCCTGTTCATGAATGGGGACAGCATGGTGGGGAAGGTGACAGTGGGCATTGACACATGGGGTGAGTGGAGGTAAAGTGTGTGATTCCTGGAGCAGCACGGAGAGGGGTGTTGGGATGGCAAAGGACCAGCCCTGGGCATGTGGAACTGAGCCTGGAACATCTCACCCCTGGCTGGGATGAACTCCTTATGCGAACTCCTGGTAGGAGCCAATGTGGTGCTGTGGTTGCTGGTATTGCAGAGCGTGGGGCAAGCTGCTGAAAGCTGCTCTAGGCCAGCCAGGGGCAGCGCTGGCTGCCTGCACCGGCACAGCCCAGCGAGGGCTCACCGTCCCCATGTGCCATCATCTGTGTACACGAGATCTGGGCTCGGCACGTCTCCGTGCTGGACACCACCTCCTTTAGGACCTGAACTCGGGTTATCAAACCCCGGAGCATCCCCTGGGGTGAGGGATGGGAATGGGGAGCAGGCACTGGCTCCGCTCTCTTGCTCCCATGCCCTGTTGCTCCCGGAGCTTTCCAAGCTGCCCTGCTCGGAGGCTGTTTGTCTTCAGCTTGACCGTTCCTCTGCCTCCCCCGCCTGTCTACTCTGCTTCCTCATTCCCGGTGTCGGGTTGAGCAAGAGCAGAGCAGAGCCTCCTCGGGATCAGGGTGAGGCCGGGGGGGAGGCTCCAGTTCCAAGTTCCCTTTTTTGTGCGTGTGGTTTTTTCTCCTCTCTGTTTTTGCTCCCTCTCTGCTCTGCACACAAAGCGGGGCTATGATGAAACTCCAGCTCTCTCTTGCTTGCAGCGCTCATGCACAGCACACGCTGGAAATAATTGTCCTTGGTGGAGCTGTGTGAGCTGCAGTGATTTAACCGAAAAGAGGTGGAAAGGAGTTTTATTCCTACACGCTGTGCTTGAGACTTGCTGCAGCCCTGGCTTCATCTACAAGGTGGATCGGAGCTTGGGCTGGATCTGCAAAGCCCTGTGACCGTGGCCATGTAGTGCCAAGCCTGATTTAAGGTATCTTGCCATGCAGCAGCACTTATTACATTGGGCTTGACATGGCTTTGATCCGCTCAAGCGGAGCGAGCTGTGGCTGCCTGCAATGCCCTGTGTAGTGTAGGCACCCCTATGAGCTCAATGCAAACCTTCCTGTGGGTCTCTCCACGTTTGGGATCAGATGCTGCAGTGGGAATTTCTGTAGGTGCCAAGTCATGCTGCTAAGGGAATATGTTGGGTGCAGTATTCCTCACAACCCGGCCTCTCCTTTATGTGCCTTAAATAAAACACAGATGATTTTGTGAGCCTTGCTTTACATTTCCTAGCTGCACAAACTCTAGCTGCAGTGGGAATTCCTGCTAGGAATGTTCTGCCCTTCGCATTGTTTTGATGGGCAGAGCGGAGCGTGGTGAGCTGCAAGGGGAAGGTTGGCTTTAGGACCTTTTGGAGCAAAGACTTTTGTCTGAGCTGCCTTCAGGAAAGGGTCTGTCTTTGGTGCAGAAAGACAGGGCAAGGACAGAGCCAAGGCCACCATCATGCCTCTTTGAATGAGATTTTGCCTTATCCAACGAGAGCTCCCTGTCCTGAGCTCCAGCATATGTCAGCAGGAGCTGCATGTGGAGAGCGTGTGCTCAGCACCAGTCAGGATATAGCTGGTTCTTCTTTGGTTTGCTTGTTAGTCATAGCAAGCCCTCCTTCTCCTTCAGCTCACACACCAGTGCTGCAGTTTGTCAGGCTCCGTTGTGGAATATCCGTCCACAAAACCAGTTTGTTTGCTTCAAACTTCCTTTTCTTTCCAAATGGCCAACCCATTCTTCTGTGACACTCCATGGATTTCTGCTCTTGGTCACCAGGGATCTCCGTTACTGTCCATCCCCGCTCCCTTTAGTCCTTTGTGGCTGCTCAAGGTCAGATGTGACTGGTTTCTGATCCAACTGGAGGAAAGCCCAGCTCCTTTTACCATGGAAGCTTGGGACTGGCGGCACAACCACCCCTTGGTGAGCAGGACCCTCCGTGCGCTGCGGTTCTGGTTCCACCACTTCTGTTGTCTCCGTGTGAGGAGCAGTGGGCAGCCCCTGCACTGTTTCTCCCTGCCGGGGCAGTGCGATGCAGAAAGAGGCTTTTGCATTATTTACACTGCTCTGGAGCCGGAGCCAGACCTGACCCTGGTCTTGCTCAGCTGAAGGTGGGAGCGGAGCCCTCCCAGTAACACCATCAGAGCCCCTGGAGCTGGGCTCAGGTTCCTTCCCGTGCTGGTTCTCCTGGCTCAGCAGTACCCAGCCATGCCTCCCCATTGCTGTAATGCTGACAAGGGGATGTTTTAGCTTATCCTGGTGCAGCTCCCCCTGAGGTTCTGTGCTCTCAATCCAGGCTGACCCGGGGCTCACCAGCCCTTTGCAGGCACTCGCTGGTGGGACAGAGCCAAATTCCTGACTTCTGGCCCTTCGGGGTGGCCGGGATCAGCGTGGGGTGAGGAGGAGGAGGAGGAGGGCTGTGGTGTCAGCCCCACTGGAGTCATCATCCCCTCCCATAGCCCATGGACGCGGTCCCAGCGAGGCGCTTTGCCCGCTGGCAGTCAGCTTTGCCCCCATCCATCCTTTATAAGCACAGAGCCAGGAGGGGGGACTCCAATATCCCCCCATTCCGCACCCGTTTTCCTCTCCCTATCCCACCACCCGCGTCCCCCCCCCCATTCCCCTTCCAAAATCTTGCATCGCCTAAAGAAAAACCACCCCCCACATTCTCCCTGTCTGCTTTTTCTCGCTAACCTCGGCTCGCTTCGCCTCTCCTCCCCTCCTTCCCTCCCTCCCTCCTCTCCATCTCCCTCCCTCCCTCTCTCTGGGGGGAAAAAAGGTCATTGCGCAAATGATTAGTCAGAGCTCAGTTGCTGTAGCAACCGGCTGCTGGAACTGGGACAGGCGTGCAGCGAGGACAACGGAGAGGTCGAGCATCAGCCAGGGCTGGGGGAGCCCAGCCTTTGTATTTGCTTTCAAGAGCAGGGGAGCCGGGTGGGTGCGAAGCCCCCAGCCCCACGCCATGCACGGGGCCCTTGCTGCTGTGTATTCAGTTGCCACCATGGAGCTGGCGTGGCCTCGGTGTGTCTGTTGGCGTGGTGGCACCGTCCTTGATGGTGATGCGTTGGGATGAAGGCTCCTGCGCTCATTGATGGAGTGGGGCGCGTTGTGGTGGGCACCCCACAGCCGAGCTGAGCCATGGGGAGTGTGTGCCGCTGGGGTTCAGGGCTCCGTGTCCTCTTGCAACATCCCACACTTGAAATATGAAGCCAAGTTCCTCCTGATCCTGCACGAGAAACCAGGCGTTAACTGTGTCCTGCCCATTTCCAGTTCCACAGTGCTGCAGTCCCTCTGCCTCCAGCCCCAGAGCACCTCCAAACAGAGACTTTCCCATTCCTCCCTCTTTCCTCCCTGCTGTAAACTCAAGGACAACAGCTTGTCATGCAATGTCCATGGGGCTGCTTGGCTTTGGAGGACAGGGCAATGGCTTCTTTTGGGATGATTGGACCACATGCACTATGGGTTTCACCAATGTGGTCATGGTCTTCAAGTGGTTTTGTTGCTGAAGGTGAAACCTTCAGGGGACCTCCACATTCTCCTTGTGTGAATGGGGCCCTGTTTCCATCACCTTTAGGTCACCTTGTCTCCATCTCTGCTGTTCCCCTTGCACACCAGCCCTGGGGGGGCTGAAGACTGGTTTACCTGTGAGCGTGCACTGCTGGGGTATTTGAGCAAGCTCCGTGTGTGTTCAGCAGTGGACTGGGGCCATGCTTCCTTCTGGAGCACATGTGGAGGATGAACGGCCTTAAGGCTTCACAGGGCTTTGGGACCTCTGAAGGGAAAGTGCTGTGTTGAAGTGGCTGGAAGTTGGTACAAGAGCTGTTGGGAAGGGATGTAAGACTTCTGCTTTGGGAGAGCTGGGTGGGCTCTAGGCAGGGTTTTAGGGATGTCTTTAGTCTCTTGTTGAAGGCTGAGCTCTGTGCATCCATGGAGGAAGCTGTGGGTTGGGGTCCTCAAGCCTGGCTTTTGTGGGAAACAGCAGGAAAGGGCCATTTATGCATAAAATGGCTTCCAGTAAACACTCTTCCTTTGGGAATGGAGAGAAACTGCTGAGATGTGCTGGAAGTCTTTCCCCTTTCCTGGGACTGTCCTCGATTGCCAAGAGCAGCCCAGCCACACACCACGGCCCCACTGGTGCTCACAACCCATGTCCCCAGCTCCCCATTACCCCATGGTGGAGAGAGGCACCGCTCACTCTGTGTTGCCCACTGATGCTCCTCTTGGTCCTATGAGAGGTCCTCCAAACCTCTTGAGACCTCCCTCAGCTCCCTTCACCTCCTTCTTTCACTTGAAGCTGTGTAATCGCAGTGAGCTGGAAGGGGGCTTTGCTGGTCTTAGGGTTTCTTACCTCATGGTTGCAGAGACGAGCTTAGCAGCATGATGCCAGTGTGGCCTACAGGCTCAGACCCAATGGGAGATAAAAGCAAGCCACTGGTCTCCTTTCTTTTTTCTTTCTTTCTATTATTTTTCCTTGCAAATCTCATTATTTTAAAGGCTGTTCCCTTATTTTTCCAGGGTCTGGAAGACTTTAGGGGCTCTGAATGCTTGGGGTTGGGCATGCCGTTTTGGTGTGTTATTTAGTCATATTTTCCTTTGAAGGTGCTGAGTAAAACCTACAGATTTAGTCCATCTGACTAATATTTCAGGTTACCAAATAGGACAAAGGAAAGGAAGAAGGAATGAATGTAAGGCCTCCAGGAGAGGGCCAAAAATCCCTGTGACTCACTTGAACACTCTATTTTTGAGCCTGAAAACACAAAATGGTGCCTGTTTGCTGCTGTTCCCTGCAATGGGCTGGGGCCCATCACCACTCAGAGCTGGGTTGGGGTTACAAGGCTGTGAAGTACACGAGCCATTGTGGGCTCCCATTATGGACTCTTTTCTCCTACATCTTTCAGCTCTCAGCCCTGTCCTCGCTCCTGAAGGACCCCCAAGGTCCAGGGTGAAGGATGGCTATGTGGTGTTTGAAGGCAACAATCCTATCCTGAGCATCCATGAGCTAAAAGAAGGGAGGACAGGGCATTGAGGGCTTTTGTCCCCCTACAGATGATGACTAATAGAGACTTTAAGCAATGAGTGCTGTCTGTGATGGTTTGGGAGCACATCCATGACCATGTGAGAGCTTACTGCTCGGGAAGGATGTAGTAGGGGCGAGCCTGGGGACATCCTAGTCCTTCCCTAGCAGTGGCAGGGGTGATGTAGCGCGAGGGGATGGAGAAGCTTTAAAGCCAAGTGACAAAGTGAGTGCTTGAGATCTCACCATTCCCCTGTGGCCCCTTCACTGGGAACCACCTGCAGAGCAGGATGGGACCATTTGTGATCCCTGGAGCAGGCAGGGATGCGACCTGGGCTGGCTGGGAAGGGAAGCAGCCTATGAGCTCTATGAGCCTGTGCTCCTCCAAAGCAATGTACTTGTGAGCATTTGTCAGTGACCGCTATCCAAGCAGGCAGAAATCCATAACCGGGGGTCAGGCCCCTCTGCCAGGCTCCCATGTCATGAGATTCCCCCTAAAGCCTCAGGGAGCAGCCCCTGATGTGGCATCTCATCTCGCTGACATGGCTTGGCTGCAGCCCGTGTCCGGGAGGTCACCGGCTGTCGGTGGCAAGGAGCTGGAGCAGTGTCCTGGGAATGCCATGGGTCTGGGCAGCTCCAAGTGACCCCATCACCATGGCTGCCCTGATGGGTGAGCGCTGGTGCCATGGGCCGGGGCTGTGCTGTGGTGGGGTGGATGATGCTCCTCCCTGGAAGCAGATCCACCATGGGGTTAATGCGTGCTCTCCTCTCAGTCCTCTTTTGTTCACAGCTTGGCTGGGTGCCACATGGAGCAGTGCTGGGGATGTTTGCTGTTCAGCATCCTGGCTCCTCGGTGGAAAGGACCATTGGCCAAAATGCGGTGTGCGTCAACACGGTGTCACTCCACCTGAGCCCAGGTACTCTCTTCTGCACTGTATTCCCTGGCCCTTTGTGGCAGCATAAGGAGGCTGCTGGCTCCCAAACCCCACTGGGGATATTGTTTGTGAACTGGAAGTGCTGCACTCTTGTCAGCTGAGTGGGTGCTCGCGTGTCCAGTCTGTAATGCTTGGGATAGATCTGCCTCTATGTGTGATGCCAGGGTTTCCTTGCTTCAGTGGCATTAGGGCAGTGATGGGACATAGCTTGTCTGTGTGACCCGGGCCAGCTCCAGGTCCTGCTCAGCCTTGGTTAAGCCCAGCACTGCATGATTTGTCCATCTTCATCTGCTGGAAACTCCCTGTTTCACCCAGCCTTTGTTTCCTCCAGCTCCTCATTGTTTTCCACGGCTTTTCCCCCATCTTGTGCTGCTCGAGGCTGTTGGTGCAATCTCAGCTTTGGGGCTCATGCTTGTTCAGCTGAACTCTTGTCTGTGCGAGCCGGCTTGTTCCATGTGGTCCCCGACAGCAAAGCTTGGCCCTGGCTTGGCTCTAACAGCAGGGAACGGCACATCCACGTGAACCCAAGCCCACAAATGGCTCACAGGAATGACGCAGTGAAGGTGAAATATCAAAGGGAGACGGGAAGTGCATGGCAGGAGCAGGGGAAACAGGGGAGAGAATAGCCGGAGCTGACCTTAGCGGGGAGGGGAGCCCGGCTGCACGCATGGAAGGGAAATGGGAAAAGGATACAGCTGGGACCGGCTGCAGCACGCGTGTGCTCTGCCCCAGCGGCAGTGCCGCTTCCCGCTTTTCCCCTGGGATGGGCTGGAGGAATGGACCAGGTCAGGGCTATCCCCAGCAGAGTGGGGCTCCCAGAGGGACTGCAGCAAACGCACCCAGTGGGGCAGCTCTGGAGCTTGGCCAGAAACCACCGAACATGCACATGGGATGCTCTTGGGCATCCACGTTCCCCATTTCCAGGAGCTGGATACAAGGAAACGGCCCCAGTCTGGTGATGGCCAGCTCTGACTCACTGCAGATCCGCTGCTGTGCGAGGCCACCCCGGCTCCCTGGGCTTGTTTAAAGGCAGCACAGGGCAGATCCTGCCCTTCCAAGTCGTTCGATGCCCAGAGCTGCCTGTTGAGGAGCAGCACAAGCTGACCTGGGGTGGCTGCTGTCCCTCCAAGCACCCTTTGCTTTGCCCAGGGACAGCCGCCTGCCTTTTCTGCATGTGGGGGTTTATTTTTAGCTGGAAAAAAGCACACAAAGCCTTTAAAACACACAAAGTTCCGTGCAGCATTCTCCACATAATGGGATTTCTCTCGTCTTCCCGAAGCTGCCGGTGACATTTCCAAATGAAGGGTTTCTCCTGGCCTTCTGCTCTTCCTCCCTCAATCTTCGGTGAAGTTTCTCCCTTCGCTAAACCACCCTGCTCTCCTCTCCAAGATCTGCTCTTTCAGGAGGAGGAACAGCAACTGTAAGGGCTGGTGTTCCTGGAATGTTGTTTTTCAAAATGGAAACAAGGAAAATGTAGTAGAAAATTTACAAAAACACCCCTTTTGAACCCATTAACATGGAATGGGATTAATAGTTCCAGTTGTTTCCCCCTTCCAACTAGCTCTCATCTGTCCTTAGCCTTTGCTATGGGAGAACTGAGCCAGTGAAAGGCAGAGAGCTGCTCCTACTCTTCCTTTACTCAAGGGAAAGGTTTTTCCATCCCGGTTGAGGTCTTTTGGGGCTGGAGAGGAGCCTGTGGAGCTGTTGGCACCCAAAAGCCAACATCTGGAGGGGTTCATGCTCCCAACCTTCACGTCTCTCCAATGGAGGGATGTTCTGAAGTCATCAGGGCCCTGAGTGGTCTGTGGGGCTGTGGCTGACCCAGGGGTAGGTCAGGATGGATGTGAGGACCTGGGAGCCAGGCAGCACAAACCTCTGGTGTCTGGGTCTCTCTTCTGGTCCTGAGGTCTGTCCCCAACTTTCCAGCAACATTCCCCAGGTGACCTTGGGGAAGTCACTTTGTCCCTCATCACCTTCATTTCCCTACTTGGGAGAGGGGAGAGCACTTTCTTTGCACCCACAGCCTTAAGAGGTTGTTAACGCTCTTTGATCGCTCTGAGTTGCTGCAGGGATTTCATCAGCCACTGCTGACTTGGCTGGAGCAGAGGCCAGTGGCTTTCCTTCCAGGTCAGGAATCCATCGATTGCTTTTCGAAAGCACCCACTGGTTTCTCAGAGTGGAAGGCACAGGAGCTGGGGACACTTCTGTCCTTAGATAACACCGCTCTCTGCACCCTCTTGGCATCCAAACCACCAACTGCATCGCAGAAACTCATCCTTGGTGGTACCCAAGGGTCTCGCCTGACCCTGCCCAGGAGCTTTCACACTGCTTGGCTGGGGACATGGTGCCCCAAGGCACAACTCTTTGTCCTTAGAAGAAAACACTTGAGGCCACGGCAGGCTGAGGTTGCACTGTGTGAAAGCAGAGGGACAAATTCAGCCACCCAAATTAAAGCTGTTTCCCAGAGATCCCACTGGAGTGGACGCTGCTGCTCTGCTTCAGGTACAGAATCTGTTGACTGGAAAGGGAGGTCTCGGGATGGGGTCTGGTGCTTGTGTACATGGTGGGAGCTGCTGCCCATCTCTTTGCCCAAACTAAGTATCAGTTCATAGGCAGGTTTGCTGCCTGCAAACCCCCAACCACATAAAGCCAGGGTGAGGAAGAGCAAAGCAAACCCCCTTTGTCCATGGTTTAGTGCTGGGGTAAGGGCTATTTTTTGTTTCAGCCATGTGATGAGTGTGTTACTCAGCCATGACTCGAGAACTTGTGAGCAATAAAGTCATCTCCAAGTCTGCCAAAAAAGAATCTTCTTAGCACACCCACCTCATCACACGTTCCCACTGCAGCTCCTCAGTGCGAGCTGACAGGGGAGGCTGCGGTAGCCATCTGTGTGCTTGCGGCAGTGGCCCCAGGACAAACCCGTGCCCATGGGTACAGTGCAGTGCAGTGCTGGTGACCAGGACCTTTTGCCAGCACCATCATAATGATGGTGGCATGGTGTTTGCTCCCAAATCCAAGAGAAAACAGAGGCGGAAGGGGTTGGGTAGCATGGTGTGATCTTCATCCCACTGCCTGGGCTGGGTTTGAAAGGTTGGGTTTGATCTTTTGGAGTCAAGACTGACCTGAAAGCTCCATAAGGTGGAGAGCTATGGATGTCTGCCTCCTTTCTTGTGCTGATGCAGCTCCATAACGGTTGGCTGGATGTGAGAGTGACTCAGGGCTCCAAAGCCCTGCATAGGCCAGTGTTGCTGTTTGAGGGTGGTGATGAGCAGTGTGGTGCATCCTCCAGGCTGTGGGGAGAGGTGGCATGGAGACATGCACCAGCAAAGCAGGAGATCACTGTTGGGAGTGCCTGGGAAAGTGGATATTGATGCTAAAATGTGCATTATTGAGGGATCTCTGGTCCCATGGGTGAGGAGGCAGAGTGCTTGGTCCCCACATGTGAAAGTCCTGGCCCTCAGTGAGGGGTGGTGGAGGACGCTGGGTCTGATGCCTCCAGGACTGGAATGCTCCTGGAGGTGGTATCAGGGTTCAGTGCTTCCACCCAGCTCTGTTGAAGGCAGGAAGGATCAGGATAGGAAACAGCCCCACACCAGTGTGCTAGGATGCAGGGAATGATGCTGCAGACACCCCATCACCTCCCCATTGGCAGGCACATGCCAGGGGCAGCAGGGAGGTAGACGCAGGCTCAAACCCCTCGCCTGATTGCTGGGGTAAAAGCTGCCTCTGCCACGGCCTCTTCTCCCCACCCCTTCCCTGCGCCGGGGCTCTAAATAATTGATAACACTGATAAATAATACATCTCGTATTTGCTCCTTCGCTTTCCTGTGCCGGGGCGGGCACGCTCGCAGCCTGGCGGGGCTGCATTGGGGTGACAGGGATGGGGAGAGCGCGGCTGTTGGGCTGGGGTAGGGAGCTCTGCAGCGGGGAGAGCATTCCGGGGAGATAAAGGGCTGGTTTGATGTGTGTTCATGTGGCGGGGCTGTTTTGCCTTGCATGCCTTTCTCTTTTGCTTTATTTTTTTCCTGGAGTGAAGCCTGGCGCCAGCAGTCTGGAACCAGCCTGACAAGCTTTTGAGTTATGGAAAGGGGGAGGAAGGGGGGAGGAGAGAGAAAGAGGGAGCGAGAGAGGCAGGGAGGAGGAGGGTGAAAGCAGAGGGAGGCAGCTGGGATGTGGATTATTAGGGGAGAACAAGAATACACACAAGAGGCTGGTGGGGTGAGGGCTGGGGGCTACTGGGGCTGGTGGGGAGGGGATGGAGCTGGCTTAGAGCAAACCTTTCAAAGGGGATTTTTCTTTTCATGGAGGGGGGGGGGAAAGGGGGGAATTGAGTCATTTTGGGCATGAAACGCAAACCTCGCCGCGTCAAGGAACAAGGAAGTTTTTTAAAGCACCAATTAAAGGGCTTGGAGAGGTCCGGGGCTTTTAAACAGCCTTGGGAAGGAGGAGGAGGGGGGGGGGGTCCTGGCCAGCGTTCAGGCTGCCGTCCCATCAGGACATTCCTTTCTGCTGAACGCTGCTGCTCCCGGCTCTCTCCTCCTCCTTTTCCAAGCTGCCGTCGAATCCTTTCCAACTCCCGCGTCCGAACCCAGGGAACTTTTGCTCCGTTTCATCTCTCGCCGCCTGCCTCCCCCCAGCCCCGGGCTGTGCTCGGTGCTTTGATCAGTGCTGCCTGCACACACACACACACACACACACCCCCAGGCCCCTGGGATGCAGGAGCCAGCGTTTTGGCATGGCCAAAATCCCCCTCTGTGGTTGATGGAGACCCCCCCCCCATCTGCCATCACCTCCCTGCTTCCCCAGACCGGGAGCTCTAATGCCAGGGGGAAGGAGGGCTCGGTGCCCAGTGATGGGGAGCTGTGCCCCAGAATGGGAGAAGGTGAATGGGGATGGTTGAGCAGCGTGTTTGGAAAGGTCTCATTGGGGTCCCCATGCTTGGGAAAGCCATGCGGTGCCCATGAGGGCTGCTCCGGAGCTACTCCACAGGGATTCATGGTACCGGCTGGAGTCCAGAGCAAATCCACTGGAGCAGGGGTTTTGCAGGCAGAGGCTGGAGCAGCTTCCCTCCCAAAATACCCTTTCATTGCCTCCCATGGATGCCCAGCAGCAAGAAGCATAGGTGTGAGCACAACCCCACTGCTTCAGCCCATCATGCTTGCCTTTCGGAGCAGGGAGTGAGCCATAGCTTGCCAAGAGCGTTGTGCCCAGGCTCAGCACTGGAAAGGGGATGGGGATTTGGAGCTGCTTTGCAGGGGCTTTGTTTGCTTTGGTTTCAGCACAGCCTATTTAACTCCCAAGACTGGCAAAGGCTGGGGAAACAGGAGCTCTTTGTTAAAGGCTGAGCAGTCCCAGGTCTTTAAGTCAGCCCGTGTGAAGGGCTCAAGAAGTTGAGGTAGCCCAGGGATGGGTGGATTTGGGGATGGGCAGGTTTCACATTGCTCGTACCTCTAAAGTGAAGCGTGAGAGTGAGGGTTCATGCACCCATCTCCCAAAGCAAAGCCTAGCAGGAGCCCTGCGAAGCACCACCACCATCTGCCAAGTCTTTGTCTTCGCAAAGAGGAGGTGGAAGGGGGAACACCCAGCTTTCCGAAATCTCCATTGCAGGTTGCCTGCGAGCTGCAGCTCTTCAGCAAAAACACTTCTTTCTCTGGGTTTCCAGGAAGCAAAATGTTGCCCTCCGCTGTCTGCAGCGTGGTTGGAACAGAGCTCGCTGTGTCCGAGCCTGGCCAGCGCTTTGCTCTGCTGTCACATCCCTGGTGGTGACCAGGGTTTGGAGAGGGACAACCCCTACCCGGCCCATAGATGCTGCAAAGACCGGTGAGAGGTCTGGTCATCCTCTACTATCCCACTCTTGGGGGGACTTGTTCCCACCCTGGCACCTCAACACAGGGCTGATAGGGTGTTTGGCCATGGGTTGGGTTGGGTTTGGATTGAGGTGGGTCTGCTGAAGACTTCCTCACATCTTGTGTAACAGCACCAAGCAGCTCAGTTGTGCTTCCTTGGTCCAAATTCCTCATTTTTTCACGTTTCTTCTCTTTCTCCTTGGCGATTCTTTGAGCTCTTTCTGGTAACTATAGAGCTACACTGGCAAACTCGTCCTCCAGCTCCTCCTTGCTGGAGATACTGCACAGATGGATCCATAATGCCGGCTGTCTTTTACAGACCTCCACCATCTAAGTGTTGGGGGTTCTTAAATCAGTAAATGGAAGGAGTGATTACTCATTGCTGTAGACGTGGAAACTGAGGCACAGGCTACTTATCCAGGTGCAAGCAAGTCAGACTTCAGGGCCAGGTGATGTGGTTTCACTTGGAAATCTTTGCTGCATCAGCTTCCTTGGCATCTCTTTGAGATGCTGCCAAGAGGGAGGGCACCCTTTCCCCTCCTTCTTGCCTAGAAGGGAGCAGGAGCTGAGGACACAGCCCCGTGGCCCATCCCCAACCCATGACCTCCGCGCTCGCACAGGCGGAAATAAGACACAATTCAGGGCTGGCAGAGCCGGGGAAGAGCAGGATGAGCCTTGGTGGAGCGCCCAGCCTCACCTTTCATATTCTAATGCCTTGCCTTTGCCTGATTTGTGAGCTCTCGGGAGTCCTGCTGGGAATTCGCTGGAACGGAGGCACACGCCGCCGTCCCTCGGTAAATTACACAGAGATATAATGAAGGAGGAGAAATCAGTTACTCTGTGACTGCGGCTCCCCAGGGGACCTTAATTCAAATATTTGTGGAGCTGAGCAAGTGGGGCGTTGGGGAGCCACCGAGTTGGAGTGTCTCTCGACAGGTTGCTCGCAGGTGGTTGGTGATGGGGAGGCAGCGCATCCATCCACAAAGGGGTTTTGGGCTGCTTGATGGTGCTTTGGGTAGCATTAGCCAAGAGGAAGATGCTGGGGGAAGGTGGGACCGTGGTCTGGCTGTGGCTGCATGGAGAATGGAGGTGGGTTCCAGCCTGCAACTGGTGGTTGTTGGGATGGGAGACCCATGTGCCCCTTTGCCAATGGCTTTGAGCAGCGTGGAGTGATGGGGGAACCTGCCCACTACCTGCAGCCAGGCTCTGCATCACCCCACTGATGTCCCTTGATGTCCCCAGGACAGGGACCTAGGAGAGGACAGCCTGGCCCCTCCTAGCTTCCTCCAGCGAGGGAGAAGCAGGGTTTGCAAAGCCCCGCAAGCTCTCTGCTCGCTGCCCATGTGGCCACTGCTTTCAGTAATGACTACAGAAAGGGTTAAGCACTTCATGGCAGCGAGGAGCAGGCAAACCTCACATTGCTCAACTTAGGAATGAGAAAATCGATTTACCTTCAGCTCCACCACCAGCCCATTCCCTCTGTGTGCCCTCCAGCCAGGCTTTCTGCCCTCTCTCCTCCCGGGGCATGCCAGCGCCATGGACTTGAGAAAACAAATGGGATCCAATTTGCCCAGCCATCAAACTGCACCAGCAAAGGGGGCACAGCCGTGGGGGGAGTCACCCCCTTGCTGAATGCATGCAAGAGCTCTTAGGTCCCACTTCACCCTGATGGCCAAGGCTGTGGCTCCACCAGGAACCTACTTGGTGGCCTCTTGGATGTGCTGTGATGCTCTCAGTGGCTGTTTTTGCCCAAGCATGGTGAGCTGGGGTGCAGGGTGCTCAGTCCCCAAGGAGAGGTGGTGGGATGGAGGCTGAGAGCATCTGCATTCACCCAGTGCCATTCTGCACAGCCATCCTCTTCTCATGCAGGTCCTACATCATCGCCCATCACTCAGCAGCGATGCTGCTACCAGGAGCTATGCACACAAATGTGAGAACATGCAGATATACCCCTTCTCTGCACCCACTCCTCACATGACCATTCCCATGTGCTCCAGCTCTCCTTCTCCCAACCGGCCTCTCTGCTCGTGTGCCAGAATCACACCCTAAGTGTGTGACAGTTTTGTCTCGGGATGCTGGGACCACCACATGTGACGGGGGCAACCCCACACCAACCAACCCATCCTCACCCCATGTCCTGCCACCACCACCAGCATCCTCCCTGCAGCCCCTTGCATGCTCATCGCCTTTGGGGCAGCATGCACACGCAGCCTTACGGATCTGCTGCACGCCAACTGTTGGGAAGGGGAAGGGAAAAAAAACCTATGGATTCAGCCGAGAGAGGTTGGAGAGGGGGGAAAGAGAGAGAAAGAGAGAGAATGACAGACTGCAATCCCCCTTGAGTGCCTAGTCTCATGAATATTAATAAGGTGGTAATTAAAATGCAGGGACACAGCAGGACGGATGCAGGCGCTGCCTTCGGAGCGCTGGGAACGGGGGGAGTGCGTCTTTCCAGGCAGGTTTTGATTCCGTTCTCTGATGAAAAGAAGAAAACGGAGCCTTCAACTTTAATCAGTTTAGAGGTTTTTTGACACGACATATCTTTAATTGCTGAGATTTCTGCTCCTCTCAAACCCGGCTCCACCGGCTCCAGTGTAAGCAGAGATAACGAACCGCGCTCGAGTGCCGTGGATCCAGCCCGCATTTACACCTCAACTTGTTTGCTACTTTCCTGGGGTCTCACCTCTTTGCCTGGGGTTGCAGAGCACAATCCTGCTGCTCCTTGTCTCTGCAGCCAGGGCAGGGGCTGCAAGTGCTGCCCGGCATCTCTTTGTCTGACACCCCCCTTCCAACCTCCGCTGCGGCAGCCTGAGGGAAACCTGCTCTTTTTGGGTGGTAAATCCCTCTTCTTGTGGCTGTATGGTGAGCTTGGAGTTGGGCATGATGCTACCCAGTCTGGATGATGGGGATGGAGACTGGGGGAGAAAGTTGGGTTGGGTTGAGTCAGATTGGATTGGGTAGAATCGAGCTGGGTTGAAAAGCAGGTCTGCTGAGAAGAGTAATGTAAGAGTAGAGGTGGCTGTTGGGTTGCTGAGTTATTAAGGAGGCTTAAATCTCCCTCAATAACCAGGGTTTGGAGGTTGGGTGAAGGTCCTGTGAGGGATGCTCAGAGCTCTGTGAGCAAGGTGAACCGAAGTGTTCATCCTTCTTAGAGGAGGGAGTTCCTCCAGTGGGTCTGGCCCACTGATGGAGTACCACATTGCCGGGAAAATGAATGGAGAGTGTTGTTTGGTGCGCAAAGGGAACATTCTGGGTGTGGGAATTGGATGATGTCAACCCAGAACAGGGATTAGGAGGCAATTCCTGGCAAGATGGAAAATAAAGTAGAAAAGAATCCATACTGTACCCCAAACCAGTGTAAGTGGTTGTGCTGGGTAAAGCCAGAACGTTTGGTTTGGCCTGAAAGGGTTTTTGGTTTGTTATGTCTGGGGGTTGCCTGACTGTAATGAGATCTCTTCATTTACATGGGGGTCACTTTTTGAACTGAAAAAATACAGATTTTGGGCAATGAGAAAGTCAAACCGATTCTTTTAGAAAATGCCCAAATACAACAATTCCTCCTGCGAGGGGCGGAATGAGATAGTCTGAGATCTTCAAAGCCTCCTCCCCTGCCCAACGCAGGTATTTCTCTTTTTCACTTCAAACCCTTTCTCAGCTTCACCCTGAGTTTCAGGATGATTCAGCCTCTCTGACTCTTCCAGTTGGCGATCAATCCACTATTCCTCACAGCCAAGCAAACACCATCTCCGTCAGCTCTTAGATGAGAGTCACCCAGCAGGTAGAGCACAAGTCCCTTTCAGCCCCACAGCTGGTGCCTCCGTGCCAGGGTTAGAGTTGGCCATGGAAAGACATCCCATGTTTTCTGGGCAGCGCAGGCTCTCCTGGATCACGGATGGAGGATAAAGGTTTGGCCTCACATTGGAGAGAGTGCATTACCCAGAGAGCAACTGTGATGTTTGATGGCGTTGCTGTGATGTGGCTGTTGGCTCCTGCATCCTCCCGGGTCCAGAGGTACATCCCAGGAGGATCTCCTGGCCTTCAGGCTAAACCGCACTCCTGCACTCCCATTCCTCTCTCCCAACCAAGCTTTGGAGCTTTCTCTCCCTTGGGAGCGTGTCCTTGTGCTTTGCTGACCTGCCTGTGCAGAGAAATGGAAAAGGAGAACTGCAGCACCTTGGAGCCCTTGAGATTCTGTTGCCTGGTGGGCAGGGTCGGAGCTGTTTGTGTAACAGGGTCTTTTCCATCATACGTCTTTCCATAGGGATGGGGGATGCCCTTATCTACCAGGGGCTGCAGTGGGTTGGGTGTCCTGGGCTCTGACCCACAGTCCCACATCTCCCTGGTGTTGTGCCCCACAGCAAGGAAGCAGTTCATCCATCTGTGGGCATTACTGGATTCAACTGCTGCATCCATCTCCTTGTTGCTCTGTTTTTCCTCATCTGGGACAAATAATTCCTTGTGTGGAAGGATGGCTGATGAACCAGGATGTTGGGAATTGAACTGAATTCCTTGGCTGGAAGAGCACTAACCCAGCTAAAGCTCTGTGCTGAGCACTGGCTTTTTGTGACACTTGCATGAGCCATTCCCCTGCAAAGGAGAGGGACATACCCCTTCCGCAAAGCTGTCCCATGCCCTGCACAGCATGGGGTGGCTCTGAGCACCCACAGAACCTCACTGGACCAGTAAGATGGGTTCACTTTATGGATCAGCACAATACCAGCTTGTCTGCTCTCATACCTGGTGAGCTGAAACTGGGGTTGAACTGCCACAAAGCCAGTGAGTCTGTGTCCAGTCTTTGGGTTGTAATGGGTTTAATGCCTTTTGTTCTTGCTTTTAATAGATTGGGTGCTATGGCTTGTGCCTGGGGTTGGATCTCTCCTCCCAAGCAGGCGATGTTGCGGCAGTGGCTGTTCAGTTGCCTTTCCTTGGCCATGCTGGAGCTAAGAAATGAGAGGATGTGCTGGAATCCATCAGGGACCACAACACACAGAGGGGACAGGCAAAACCACGTTTCTGTTGTTTTGTTGGTGGTGGTTTTATTCTCTTCTTCTCCTTCATCCTCTTCTTTCTCCTTTCCTGCAGTGCTACAGCAGCGGATGTGAAGCAGGACAAGCAGACGGTCTACCCAGTGTCTGAGCTCTCCTTCGCCCCAAACTTCCCATCACTGCCATCCAGTCTGTGCTGAAAAATCCTTGGGAATTATCAGGTTTGCCACATAGATGGGTGGCAGGGCTGGGGCCCTGTGGCGGCAGGGACAGCCCTGGGGGACAGCCCCGGGAAGAGCAGGAAGGCAAAACCCTGTGGTGGATGGAGGGAGAAGACAGGGGCTGTGCTGTTAACAGAGGACTGAGATGGTGAAACACAACCAGGACCTCTCCTGTGGCGAGCTGGGGCTTGGCCATGAGGAACATGAGAGGGAGGGTACAGGATGGGCCCCAGGTACCACTTCCTGGTTACATCCCTGCAGCGGTCCCAGTCACCCCTGAGTCACATCCTGCTTGCGCTGGCTCCTGTCTCATCCTGCAGTTTCTCAATCCCAGCGTTTCCTTTCTCCTGAGGTTGCTGCAGGGCCTGTGGGGCTGGAAGGGCTGGGGGGAGCTCCAAGGCATTGGGGACTTAGGGTGGGAGAGCAAACAAGAGTGTCCTTGTTTGCCAAGGGATGGTCAGGGTCCTGCTTCTGTCCTACCATCTCTCGTTTCATCCCATAATGTAAGGGGCCAAAGGGTCTCTGCTGTGCATCCCCTGGTGCACAAGGGCTCACATGTCCCCCATGCATCCATCCCGCTGCCTTAAGCCCTGTAACCAGGGCAGGAAGCTGAGGTGGGAGTGAGATGATGCTTATTCCCCTCCTCTCTCGCACCCCGAGCAATGGCTCTGCAGGGACGTTTGTGAGAGCCGAGCTGGGGCTGTGTGAGCCGGGAGCCCAGCCTGACTGCAGTCCCAGGCTGAGCCACGCTCGGGTCCTGCAGAGAAAACAAACACTGAGCTCCATCCTGTTTCACAGCAGAACTGCCATTTAAGGGAGGATTTGGAGAGGAGACATCTTCCTCTTTCAGATTCCTTCTTGCCAGTGCAACCCCCTTCCCCTGGCGTATGCTGGACCCACTCTATGGAGCATCCCAGGAGCTAAAGGGTCATCCCTGGATGCAGCTTTCCTCTGCTCTCCTGGACCAGGCTTTGTGCCCGGTGCCCTTTTCTCCTCCCCAGACCCATCTCCACACGGTCTGGGCTTACAGCTCACCCAGCATCGGACTCCAGGAAGGTAGTATCCTCCTTTGGGGTGGTTTGTGCCCTGGCACAGACCTGAACCAGCCAGCACAGGGGGTTAGCTGAGCTGAGCAGTGCCTATGGGGTGCTAAGCTTAGGATTCCTGGCCTTGCAGGAGTTTTCAAGGGGAGTTTGTGGCAGAGCAGGAGATGCTTCATTACACCAATGAGTGAAGCCTTGGGGGGGGGTGGGTCAGCTCTTACCTCTGCCACAGCCTTTCTGGGATAACCTTGGTCAAAGCTTTGTACTTTGCTTGTCCTGCTGTGAAGCAGAGCCATGGCTGCAGCTCCTTCTGTGCTGCTAAATCTGAGCCTGGCTGGCAAAGGGGGGGCACGCAGGGGGTCTGCACAAACACCAGTTTTTTTAGCACCAGGGTTTAGCCATGGGAACAGAGAAGCTTTTGCTTGTTACCCACATGTGACTTGCTTTTGCTTGCAGCTTTCTACCCACTGCGATAAAGGAGAAGCTGAGTGCGAACACTCGGCAGAGGGTTGCTGGCTCCTGCCAGAGCTGCGCTGCAGAAGGGCTGAGCCACAGCTCCCCATGCCCAGGGCTCTCCGTATGCTCCTCAGGGCTGTGGGGCTGGAGCTGTGGGTCTCACTATGCTCCTTGAGCAGTACCATGACCCCCAAGCAGCACCTTGTCATACCCATCTTCCACCGTCACCCTGCACTGAAGCCTGTGACGAGCTGCAGGGTGCCCAGGTAGCATCCATGGCTGGATGAGTTGCTCCCGTGAGCCGACCCATGGGGACCACTGTACCTGCGGTGCTGCGTTTCACCTTGCTTAGCCTAAGGAATGGCAGGACACCTCTGAGTGAGCCCACAAGGCTTACTGCACCCATGTGGGGCTCGGTGCTGGGACCACCACTCACCATGGGGTGCTGGCACCGTGCATCCTTCCTCCTCCATCACCCTCGGGCCAGCACCCAAGGGAACGCGGCTGCACAGGGACCCAGCCCAGGGGAGCTGGGTGATGGAGGAAGGGTCTCTCCTCTCCTTAGAGGGGGAACGTCCGGTCTCTCCGCTCGCTCCCTCCAGGCCAGGCAATGGTTAAATTCCTTTCCAGCTGAGCTGGCAAGCAGAGCCCGAGCATATTAGTCAGATCCCTGTAGGGGGTGGGGAGGAGGAAGGAGAGAGCAGCGAGGAGGGGCCGGAGCAGAGCCGGGAGCGGAGCTATTCTCCGGGGCGCGAGTGCAGGGAGGCAGGCGCAGCAGGGGCTGCGCTTCCCAGAAACTTGATTATTTTTAACCCAGGAAGAAGAAAGGAAGGAAAAGGGGGGGGGGGGGCGAGGGGGGAGGAGGGGGTAAATCTGCAGGAACTGGAAAACAGGCAGTTGGCATTTGCAGAGCGGTTTGCAGAGGGCTGGGAAGGCGAGAAGGGGTCCTGCGTGGTGCGGGGATGCCCCGTGGGTCCCGGTGCGGCGGCAGGGACGGGATGCAGCGGGGCCGGGTCTGGCTGTGCCCGCAGAGTCCCGGCTGCCCTCTGTGCCTTCGCCAGCCCCGTCCTCTCCCGGCACATGTCTGCGTGCTCGGGGAGCAGGATGCGGCCGGTTACCCCCGCACACAAACAGGGCACGTACACCGGCGGCTGTGGCTTCCTGGATCCCTGCTTGGGAGCTTGGGACCGCGGCTGGTGCAGGGAGCTGGGGAACACAGAAGGGGCCTGACAATGGGCGCATGTGGGAGGCTTTTGGAGGCTGCATCTCTGCAGGGTTGGGTCTCACAGGGGCACAAGTTGCTCTGAAACACAGGCGAGGGAAGGACACTGGTGGTATCATGGAGAAGGCAAGGTCCTCCTTGCACTGCCTCACCGTGCTTTGATGGGAGTCCAGCATCAGAGAACTGCAGGGAGGCCTCGGTGGCAGCCCCACTGCATTCCATGGCTGTGTTTGGTCTGCGTACAAAGCCCTGGGGTGGGAGTTTGGAAGCCCTGCAGTTGTCAGATCTTTGGGGAAACACTTCCCAGGCTCTCCAGCCTTGTCATGTTGCAGGTCCCCCTCATGGTCCCCTGAGTCAGAGTAGGCTGGCCAGAAGTTCCCTGTGAAGGTCAAACACTTTATGTCCCATGCTCATGATGTGAAGGCCTGCCACTGCTCTTACCAAGTACTTCATGTATTTTATTTCTCTGCAGCACCCACACTTGTTGGAGGCTCAGCATCCTCCATGGCTGGAGCATTGCAAGCCCTGCGTGCAAGGCCTTGCTGGAGATGGAGACCCCATCCCCGAGATGCAGAAGTGATGCCACTGCAACAGCATGTGATGGAGCTCAGCACCATGGTGATGGGAGCTGAGGGCACTGCTGGAGCAGGATGGTGATGGGAGATGTGATCCTCATCAGGAAACAGCATTGTCTCTGCAGACCCACCATGGCCAACCAAGGTAAACCAAGGGCATGAGTCCCTCCCCAGGCAGGTTTTGCCATCCTGGTCCTTTGTGGGACTTCTGCTGCCATCTCCTCTGGTCTCTCAGGTCCTGAGTGGGGCTGATTTCATCCACACAGCAGCATCAGTGCCGTGTACCCAAGGGAGGAGTCCTTGGTTTAGCAGGCATGATCAGACCTGGCCAGAAAATGGATGTCGTTCCCCAGTAACAGAGAGGGTACAAGGACAAACAGCTCAGCTGAGCTCATTTGTGTTCAGGCACCTCTCAAACTGTATCCCACACTGTCAGAACATGCCAACTGTTTGGCTTTCATACAAAACCCCCTTTTGACAGAGGTACCCCTGCTCTGAGGGGTCCAAGTGGGCCTTACCAAGGGTATTTGCTATGTCTTAGACCCCAGGGCAATGTTGACCAAGCCGGAACTGGGGAACTTCCCTGTTGGCATCCCGGATCACTAGTGAGGAAAATGCGTCCAACCCGCCGAGTATCCCCTGGTGCCTCCTTTCCAAGCATTAAAAGTGCTAATTAAACCTGAGCTGAGCTCTGGCATCTGCAGGGATCAGCCGCCTTTCCCAGCAGACTGGTCCTGAGCCTCTGCGGGGCCAGTCCCTGGTGCCATCCACCAGTGGGGAAGGTCACTTGGCCCTGCTGCAATTTGCACCCTAAGACTGAAGATGGGTGGTGCTGGGGATAAGCCCAATGGGGCTCATCTGCATGACAGCCCCACAGACAGTGGGGTGGCATCATCACCACCTCCAAACCTCTGGGTACAGTAGAGACGGGGCACATGAGCTCTCCTCCCAACCTCTTCCCCTCCGAGGTATTCGGAGTTGGCTCTTACCAGAGCCGGGGTGGGCAAGGGGTGGTGTTTCCAGCGGATGGCAGGAATTCCTGACTCTCTGCCAGCTCTGGGCGTTAATTCCCTCCTGTGAGGCTCGGCCGCATCCCAGACCTCCAAAGGCACAAAAGCCCCTTAGAGGGCAAAGGGCTTGAGAGGGGAAGGGGTAACTCCCCCCGTGGGGGTGAGGAAACAGGATGGAGGAGAGGAGGGATGATTTTATCGCTGTGATTTTGCACAAGTGATCTCCCGTCATTTCCTGACCCCCAAGGGAGCTGGAGAGCTGCCGGAGCAGCGTGCATCAGGGTCCCCAAGCAGGAGAAGGTCCCCAACTCTATGGGCTACATCCCTGTTGCTCAGAGGAGGCATATTCATCCCCCAGGCTGTGGTGATGCTGAGGTGTCTGTCTGACCATCTGCCACTGGCCTGGGGAGCAGCTCCATAGGCACTCACAGCCCAATGCTGCCCGCTGGTGAAGCTGCCCCTCCACTGGGCACCTCCACAGGGCTCCCCAGCCCTGCACCCCATAACCTGGGCTTGCAGGGAGAGCTGAGCTCAGCGGGTCCACCCCAAAACCAGCCAAGGACCGCGGGGTTGGGCCGGGAACTGCTCACACACCGTGGCCACCTCGCGCTAAGCAAACTCTTTGCTCCCCCTCACTGTGAGAGCACCCGGGGCTGGGGGCTTGGGGTGACGGAGGACCCTCCGAAGAGCCCCTTGTGCTGGAGGGAGACCAGCTCTGTGCCGGCAGGGTAGGGTTTTTTCTTCCTCGCTCTTTGTTAAGCTCCCTTTCAGCTGAAATGGCAATGCCTGGGTGTTCTGAGCTGACAATAATTGCTGCAGTCTAGACACTGTCTGGTATGAGGCAGGGGAATCAAAGAGGCCCCTTCTCTCACTGCGACTTTCACACATGCTCCCTCGCTCGGGCTCCTTCCTTCTCCCTCTCCCATGTTCCCTTGGTCTTTGCTGCCTTCTCTTTTTTTCTCTCCCCTTGCTCCCCTCTATCTGCCTCTCGCAGAGATGGAGGAGAAGCGTCAGCATCTTCCCCCCCACGCTCTCCCTCTCTGCCGTCTGTTCCTCTCTCCCGCTCCCCCTTCTCCCTCGCTTGCTCCTTCTCTCATCTGTCTCCTCTCTCCTTCCTCCACTCTTACCTTTATGCTATTCCCTTCCTCCCAAAGTTAGCAGAGAAGCAGGAGGGGGGGCTGGCAGTGCTGGGAAGTTAACTCCTTCCTTGCCCTCTTGTAGGCTTTCCTCCCCATCCAGCTCTTCACTGGGGTCCAGGGTGCCCTGGTTGCTTTGGGGCGCTGGGTTCCTCTCTGTAGCCCAACCCCATGCTGGGGCTGTGGCATCAGTCCTATGAGAGGCTGGGTCAGTGTCTATCAGGGCTGGTCTTGGTTGATGCAGCCTGGCTGGGATGAAGGGGGCTGATGCAAACACCTTCCCAGCACTGGGAGCCGAGGGGAGATCACCTTTGCTCTCCCCTTGCCTTCCCCACAGCCGTGAGGAACCGCATCCTTGGGGATGTAAGTTGTTCCTTCCAGTGCTGTAGCAAACCGAAAGGAGCTGGTTTTTCCACCCACCCACCCAGACCTCAGAGCAGCTTGCTGTGCTGCGAGAAGGGGAGATTAATCTGAGCTCACACATGGGTTGCAGCAATGCTGCTGCCTTAGGCTGAGCTCAGCCACCCTGGCACTGCCCCATGCCTGCTGTGGGCTCTGGCCAGGCCGTGTCCCACTGGCATTTCGCTCAGGAATTAGGCCTTTCTGCTGTAATGCTGTTAACAGCTCATTTCTAGCTCACCCCTGGACTTCTATTGACCTCTGATACCTGTGCAAAAGACCCTTTTTCTGTAAAGCCCAACAGAGAAAGCCAAGTTTTGTTAATGTGAGATCTCGTTGCAGAGAACACACCATAAATGCTTTTACAAGGGAGGAAACTGAGGCAAAAGAGAGGCCATGAGCCTGAGGGTCAGGCTGCCAAGGCCAGAGCTGCTGTGGGACCACTCAGTTCCCCTCTGTAGGACCCAAATTTAGGGCCACACAATTAGAAGCCAGCAGAGCCGCTCACTTGGCCATCCTTGGGCACGAGCGAGCAGCTCTCTGTGACCTCCAGCATCTCGGTGCTGCCGTGCTGCTTGCTTACCACGGAAAAGTCACATTAGGAAAGTATGTGATGTATTTTTAACTGTCTATAATGCAATTTAACAGCTGGAAAGGAGGAAGAAATCCAACCCCATGCAATCAGCCAGATCTCTGCTGTCCACAAGTGAAGGCTCAATGGACTCAAAGGGGATTTTGGTCTGGTTGGAGACCTTGTTTGGGAAAGGGGCAGGAAAACAACCTCATCCTTGAGACAGGCTGTGGCTCAAGGAAGGCAGTGAGTGCAGGATGGAGGCCAGAGGACCCAACAGCTCCCAGCGTGACACGCTTGTCCCCCAAAGCCACTGCGCTGCCTGCATCTTTAGATGCTGCTTCCCCAAAGAGCTGGGTGTCTTGGCTGTGCTTCAGCGTTGGGATTCTTCGCATGCTCTGGCAGCGAGGCTTACAGTGGAGGTTTCTGGGAGCCAGGCTCTTCTAGACATCTGCTCCGCACTGGAGGCAGTAACGTGGGACACGTTGGCCCCTGCTGTCCCCAGTCCTGCGGTGCTTCCATGACTGGATTTGCTATGGAGGTGAGTCCTGCCAGCCTGGACCACCACCACCCTCCTTCCCCAGGGCAGGGAGGGCTGCATTGTCCCCATGCCACCCTCCCAGCCAGCCCCACAGCACCTTCTGCTGTGTGCAAGGAGGGAGCATGGCAGCGCTGGAGTGGGAACAGGATGCTCATGGCCTCCTGCCTTCCCTACCTGCATCCCGGGGCCGCATCTGCATTCTGTGCACTGGGATCTGGGTAGTGAGGGGTGGAAACAGCTCCATGCCATCCGGGTAGGAGTGCTCCTTCACCACCAGCAATGGGTCTCTAATGGAGCTGATCCTTAATGGGGACCCTGTGTGGGATGGGAGCTCTTTGGGCAGCAGTAGTATGGCTTATTTTACCGATCATTTCTAGCTCAACCCTGGACTTCTATTGACCTCTGATCCTTGTGCAAAAGGCCCTTTGTCTGTAAAGCCCAATAAAGAATGCCAAGGTTTGGTTAATCTCATTGCAGAGGGCAGACCTGGGGTGTTGTGGTTGGTTTGCTGCCTCCAAACAGCTGGATGTTTTAGGGCAGCAAGTTTGCTGCCATCATTGATGTTATTCCCCTGTGCTTCTCCTCCAGGGCTTCTCCCAAGCATAGTTCCCAAGGCATAGAGGAAGAGAATGAGACTGGCTCCAACCCCATCCCAGGGGACACCCCTGTGGCAAGGCCCACGCGAGGAGCAGTTTGGGGGCTGGAAGCTGCCGGCAGCTGGTTTCTATATTCAGGCCTTTGCACACACACGGAGTAAAATCAAGCCATGGGATGGGGATGGGGCTCGATGGCGGGGGGGCTCTGGTGAGCACTCAGAGGATGTAGGACCTGCCAGTGCTCAGAGCTGCTGCTTGTTTGCACACCTTTGGAAGGGGTGATGTGAAGTTGGATGGAGTCTCCTTGGGCTGGAGGGTATCTCAGTGGGCAGAGCATTGCTGGGCTTGGAAAGGGCTGACAGTGGGAGAGCAAGAGGAAATGCAGGCATAGGGAAGGGAAGCAACTCGCTGAAGGTCATCCCTGGGCCAGCAGTAGAACCAGGAATAAAATCCAGGTGTGCTGAGCTGGTCCTGGGGTTGTATTCACACATGTGCTCGTATTAACACTGCTGTCCCCGGGCAGCCATTCTCCTAATGGTAGAAGTAGTTTCCTAAAGCCACCAGTACCCTCCGGAGCCATGCCACAGGCTGCAGGACTGGTTTGCATCTTAAACAAAGAGAGGTCTGGATATTTGGGGTCTCCTTTTCCCTCCCAGCATCTTCCAAGCCCTGCTGGGTAGATAAGGAATGCTGTTGGATGCTGGCTGATAAGGCAGAGTGGTTAAAAACACTGCCTTTATTTGGAAGCTTATCTCCAAATCCTAATGAAAACAGACACAGAGGGAAGCCGGGGACAGCAAAGAGGGAGGACTCACACCCCAGCACTGCAGGGACCGGGATGGGTGATGCTGACCAAGGGGATCTGGTGGGGTTTGGAGTCTGAGTGGCTGCTGCAGATGGTGAGGGTGAGATTTAAAAGCTCTGGGGCAACACAAGGAACCAGGGCAAGACCATTGGGTCCCAAGAGCCTGCAGGGGCAGCTGTGGTCCCCTCCAAGCACCCCGAATTGGGGATCCTCCCTAGTTTGTTCTTTTTCCTTTAGTGAGGAAGAAAATCCTTGAAACCAAGGAAACAGGGGAGACAAAAAGGAAAATGTCGGCTCCTGCAAGGCAGAGCAAGCTGGCTCCAGCACCCTGGGGTGAGGGTGGGTGCTGCCCCTGCTGCCCTGAGCCCCCCTCCGTGGCTGGGGGCAAGAAGGTGACCAGGGTGAGATGCACTAAGGTGAAAGGAAGGTTCTTGTGCAGGGAGGGAGAACCCTGAAGGGTTCTGAGCTGCTCAGGAGGAGACTGCTTTGGTGCAAGAGGGATGGTGGAGGAGGTGAGCAGAGGTTTTAGGGGATGCTGTGAGGCAGGGAGCAGCTATGGCGGGCTCAGCAATCCCACAAGGAGCTGGACTTTCCAGGCACCAAAATAATATTCCCAGACCCAAACTTCTGGGGTAACGAGGCTGGGAAAACTGGGGATGAGACGTGTGCATGTGTGTGGATGCAGTCGTGGCTGTGCCAAACCCCCTAAATCACAGCGGTGCGGAGCGAAGCTCCATCGAAGGAAATTCTTCCTTGCCAGACTGGGATATTTCCCCTCAACAGCCTCAGTTCTCCCCACCAAGCCATAGAGAAGCGGGATCTTGCTTACAGCAAGTGCAAAACCTGACCGGAGAGCCTGGTGTCAGGCAGGAGGGGTCCAGTGCCCTGCAGCCCATGGTGATGGGGCTGATCCAGAGCAGTGCTAAGGGTTTAGGGATGCGCACCACCATCACCCCAGCCTTTTCTCTTGTTCCCCACACCCGTGGCCATCCATGCAGGCCCAGCTCGGCTGTGCCGGGGGAGTGTAAGCTGATATTTCCCTGCGCGTCCCCCCGAGGGTTTTTTCCATTACAGAGGCAGAGCGGAGCCGCCGCTCGCCGGCTCCCCCGCCTGCAACCTCTGGCACCGCTTTTCCAGCGGCACATTGTGCAAATGTAACCTTTCAGCGAGCCGCTCCTACGGCAGGAAGCCGGGGGGCTCCGCTCCTGCCAGGAACGCAGCCGGCGCGGAGCTGGAAGGCAGCCCGTTAATCAGAGCCGGCTGACAGCGAAGCACACATCCTGGGCAACAGATTCCTGCTCCCTCTCCATCGCTTTCCCGCTCCCGAGCGCTGCAGGGACGAGCTCTGCCCTTCATCCCGCCCGCTTCCACAGCCTCATCCTCTTCCTGAGCACCGGGATCGTGTCCCTCCCCTCGCCGTGCCAAGCGGGAGGTGCCCACGCTGCTTGGTGTGAAGCCAGGTGGGGACCATGAGGAGGGGATTGGTTGTATAGAGCAATGGCAACCATGCCAAAACATGCACTGGGGCATCATGCCCATCGCCAGCTGGGATGCTCAGGGATGCTATGCTGGCACATAGGACCCATGTGTGGCTATGGTGCTCCCCAGGACACTGAACAGGGTCCCCCATGCAATGACCCCTCTCCAGGGGTTCCCTATGACACTGTGGTTGGGGCTATGCCCCCACCACTGGGTCACCATCATGTTCCTCTTGCTTTGAGCATGGTGGCAGCCCTTTGAGGCAGCACCGTGCCCACCTTTTGCCTGCTGTAGAATCCAAATGGGAGCTTTTATCTCCCACATGGGCAGCAAATATCTCAGAGGGGGCTTCTCCTCCATTCGTGCCCAGCTTTGGGCACACCAGCACGTCCACATCAGTGGTGGGAGACGCTGCACCTCAGGAAGGGTTTATCCCTGGCTCATGTCCATGGGGCCACAGTAGCTCATTGCAGCACAGTAGAGCTCAGTGCAGTATCTTGGGTGTGCAGGGCCTGGCAGCTTCTCCCCGGGCTGAGTCAGAACTCAGGAGACCAAAGGGCTGCATCCCCAGTGGGTGCATTGGCCGAGGCGATGGCTGGCAGTGGTGCCAGCTTGGGTGGTGTTCCCCAGGTGCCAAACACACCCTGGTGCACAGCTAAAGCCCAGTGAGGCAAAGCTGGTTGAAGAAACCCAGTTGTTGCTTTTACCCATGCAACAGGCTCCCTTTGGTGCCGGAGGAGTGCAGGGCAGCGCCGGTGCCCAGCACCTCTGCACTCTTGCTTTGGGCTTGCCAGGAGTGAAAGGCCACTGAAAATGGTCACATCCAGCTCGGTTCCTCCCCAGCTGCTCCCACCCTTGCAGGACCAAGTGCTGAGGCTTTTTCTCCTTGGCAAAGTCCTCTTGGGAGCACCAGGGATCCCTCCAGCCAGGGACTGCCGCAAGGTGCTGTGACTTTGGGGCAGGATTTATCCCCCTTCTAATTGCGAATGGATAAACATCAGCCATCTAAGCAAGGAGGGAGGGTTCTGTGCTCACAGGCATGGCTGAGCAGAGATGCAGGGGGCACTTCATCCACTCCTGGGATGGGTTTTGGCTGAGGATGAGGGGTTTGATTTCTGGAGCCTGCCTATGGGTGCGAGGACTCTTCCAACCACCCTCAGGCTCATCCCTGGCCCAGCTGATGGGGCCGGCGCTGCAAACCCTGCCTGTGTTTCTCATGTCTGATTTCTCCCCAGGTTCGAAGCACTCAATGTGCTGCATTGTAGCATCTGTTTTTGTGGTATTTCCAGCCCAGCTGGAAGCAGGAGGCACTTGAAATTCAGAGATGGGGAAAAAATAACAGATCTGGTGAGATTCTGTCTTCCTGCCAAAGTCACCAAACCTGGGATGCGGGGAGAGCCCTGCCGCAGGAGCAGCATCCAACGCTTCCCCTCTTCCTTGCTTCCTGCTCATCCCAACCCATCCTCTCATTCCTAACTCACTTTCAGGACGCTGCACAAAGCCTGACCCTGCTGTTGGAGCCGGGGACGGGCAGATAATGCAGTCACTGAATGTATTTCACCTTTTCCTCTGGTTGCGGATTGTCCGGGAGCAGATGGCGATTTTCTCAAGTGTATCCGTTATTCGAAGTCACTCACTGAGACAGCGATGGCTCAAACAAATCCCAGGCCCCCTGCAAAGCCATCATTTGGTCTTTCCATCTGCCCAGCCGCCGCTGCCGGCGTGGGCTCAGCTTCCACCAGCGTGCCGGAGGGAAGTGGGAAGCAGGAGAGCCCCTGGATGGGGTCAGCGCCGTGCCTACCCCTTCACCCCTAAGCAGAGCCCATGGAGTGCACAGGTCCGCTCTGTCAGGAGCGGTTGGGAGCCACATCCCAGCTTTGTTTAGGGGGTTTTGGGGCTGTGCTGGCTTGTTCACACAGTGCCTGCCTGTGCCAGTGCTGGGGTGAGGGGAACTCACTGGGAGAGTGCCCAGTTACAAACTGGGAAGCTGCTTCTCATGAGAAGATGCCAGGGGCTGTTTCCGCTGCACCTCCCTGCCTGGTGGGGAGGAAATGGGTGCTTTTAGGGTTGTGAAACACCAAAACAGCCCTGGGAGACCTCATGTGGTCCTGGGGGCCCACAGGCTGGTGTCATAGGCAGAGATGGAGGCATCCGGGGTTTGTCCATGCAGGGATGTGCCCGGCTTTGGGTGATGGACTTGGCAAAGGGACCTGCAGAAGCAGCCTGGGTCAGAGCCCTCACAGTGCTGGTGGCACCGTGGTGGGAAGCCTGGACAGGTCCATGAGGGATGGGCTTTGCCTGGCCGGCTTCTGCCAACCTCTTTTGGTGCCTCTGAGGGACCTGTGTGCCCGCAGCTCTGCTCCGGGTGCTCCGGGAAGGGCCCAGGAGCAGGTTTTGATCCAGCACCAGGATAACGCCCTCCCCTTAAAACATCAACGCAGTGTAAGTGTGAGGATGGAGAGGAATGGGGAGGAACACTCCCAAGCTCACTCAGCCCAGCAGTCGCTCCCTGGAGCTGGGGCATCCTCAGCTTAACCCACCCAGAGACAGGCTGAGCCGGGGGAACGCTCCCGCGGGGATCTGCTCCCTCCTCCTGGCTGGATTTGCCTTTTCTTAGCTTCCCATCTTCTCTTTTTCCCTCTCGGAGTGGACCCAGGGGTATGGGGCCATGCCGAGGGCACTGGGGGGCTACAAAGGCTTCACTTTGAAATGCAGTTTCCTTTCCCCTCTCCACCTCCCCTGGGCTAAACAAATACCCCCCGGCTGGGAGATGCCTCCTGCATCCCACAGGCTTTTGTTCCCAGGCTTTTGTCCAGGCCTGGGGAAGGGGCCAGGACTCCCATTCTCACCAGGGACACCCATCTTTAGGGTCCTGGGATGCTGAGGGGGAAGCAGGAGGTGAGAGCTGGCTGCACCCCTGGCCGCTTTAATTGCACCCCATGGAGGGATCGTTTCAGGTCGTTGTTTTGTGGGGTAAAAAGTTGGTGGATAAAACCCCCTACAAAGGCTCCAGCAACCCCAATGTGACCAAAGAGATCGGTGCCAGCCTCAAACCCCCATCACTGCCAGTGAAGCCCTTGCTCTGTGCAAAGGGAACACCTCAGTTGGCTCAAATCAAAGGTGAGGCTCCAAACGAACCCACTGGAAACCAAACCCCAGCATCTCTGCTGATGTTTGGAGGATAATGGGGTTGTTTGAAATGTCTCTGTTCCTGCACCACGACAGGAAAATAAATACCCTTTTTTGTTGTGGAAGCTGTGGAAGTGTCCCTGGGATGGGCAGAAACCATTTGCCCAGCCTCACAGCTCCCTTCATGTCCCTTGCCCTGCAGGGCCAGGCGGCCAGTGCTGGTCCAGCCTCTTCAATGGCTGCAGCCAGGGATGTGCAGAACCTTTCCAGGCAACAAAAGCTGCCTCATTTCCTGCTGTTCTCCACCATGGCCGCAATATCAGGAGGTGGAAATGGCCTCAGGACACCCTGACCCCAATCCCTGGGGTGGGAAAAGGTTATGGATGGGGGGCAAAGGGTGAAAGCTGGGGGGGGGAGGTTGTCCGTCCCATCCTGCATGGGGCAGCTCCATTTTCTCCCACTGATGTCTCCATTACATGCAACGGGGTGGGTGAAACCTCCTTGGGGAGCAGCTTTGGAGCTGACACAAGCACCAGGACCTCATCACCTTGAGATGCTGAGCCGTAGGATGCTGAGCCGCGGGATGCTGAGCCCCGGGATGCTGAGCCACGGGGTGAGCGGAGGCTGCTGCGGGAGAGCAGCCCCAGCGCTGTGCCTGTCACCCAGACAAGAGATCAATAACTAATTTCAGTGCAGCAGCAGCACAGGGCTTTTTCCAATAATTGTGAGGCAGCGGTGGGGAATGAGGCTCTGAGCCCCGCTCCGCACCCGATCAATGCCCGCGCCGCCGGGCCAGCAGGAAAACTCATTTTTCTCCTTTTCTTCCCTCGCTCCCTCCTCCTCCTGCTCCATCCCTCATCCTCCTCCCAGTGAGGCGCTGGCTGAGCCCAGGGCTGTGTCCTCCCGCCGGGCTCGGGCTTTCCCCGTGGTGGTGACGGCTGAGCCTCCTGTGCTGGCTCCACAGCCCTGAGAGCTCCTCACCTGCAGAGCATCAGTCCCATCAGCTCAGATTAAAGCAGCAGGGGTGGCTTCTCCTTTCCTTGATGGGATCAGGGGCTCCCAAGGGTACCCTGGCTACTGTGCTGGGGCTTTTGGTGGCCCATTGGTGCCTTGATGTAGTCCAAATATAGCCCTTATTTTTATAGTGATGCAGAGGGATATCTCTAGGGTTTCATCCCTTGAGTGGTCCGTCTGCTCCAGGGCACAAGGCCTCCTGAGTTTCTCCCATCACCATGCTCTATCCCTTGTGCTTCTGTAACTCCACTGTGCCTCAGTTTCCCCCATATGTGTCTATAATAGATGGGGCTGAGAGCATTCTTCCCACAGCATTAGGAGCCACCATGGGCTCCAAGTCCAGGGCAGAAGGGGCTGCTGGTGCCCACTTACAGGGCAGTGATTGGTCTTGGGGTCCCCAGGCTGATCTGAGGGTCCTGTGGTCCATGCACCCACAAAGCAGCAGGGAGCAATCCCCAGGATTGAGTCTGGGGGCACCTTTGGATCTCCCCAGTATCTCCAGTGGGTTATGGATGAGGTGCTGCCCGAGGAAGCCTCAGCAGTGGGTTTGTCACCGCAGCATCTTCCAAGCCCATCCAAGCACCACACACCATGTGCAGACAGCAGCAATGCAGCCCCTTCTTCCTTCTCCCTAGTTTAAGACCCCCCTCCCTGATTCCCTGGGAGCATCCCCATGGATTAAAGATGCCGTCTCTGCGGAGCACCAACTGCTGCCTGCATCATTCCAAAGTTCTATTACTTGCCTATTACAAGGCTCACATCCCAGCCTGTCCAGCTTAGCTAAGCAGTGGCTTTAAGCCTCCATGGCACAGGCACTGGGACACGTCTGCTTCCATGTGCATGTCCACACCAGAGCTGTTGGCACTTCAAGATGATTTTTGGCTTCTCAATCTCAGTTTAAGAGCTGGTTCCCCCTCAGGTGATGCCATTCCCAGATTCTGGGGGTCCCCAAACAGGGATTAACCCAGAGAAGGGTTTGAGGTGCCTTGAGGAGTTGGGGTGAGGGCCGTTGTGGGGGTTTCAGCCCTGCTGAGGCTCCACCTTCACACTGGGGCATGGGGATGCTCATGGGATTTGGGGTTTATGTGCAACACCTACTGTTGGGTGCAAGCAACAGCTTCCCAATGAGCACACGCGCGTGAGCACACCCATGGGGCCAGGAGCATCCCTGTTTGTCCTCATGGAAAACACAGTGGTTGGTGGTGACCGTGGTCAAGACGTGGCTCCACGGCTGCAGAATTGGCCACTTCCACCCTCTCCCAGTTTCTGTGCCCCTGGGGCTCTCGCTCCCAGATCCCCCCATCCCTGGGGTTCCCAGTGCTGTGGCTTGGGGGTGCAGAAAGGGGTCTGTGGGAGCCCCCCATGGCTCCTTTAAGAAACCCACAACCGGCTCCAGAAACCAGCTCAAGGTCACAGCAGGAACCTGCGGACTTGGCAGGGAGAGGAGGGAGGAGGGATGGAGGAGGGAGGAAAACAGCCGAGATCAGACTGAAATCACAGCCAGGGAGAGGGCACGGCCGGAGCACAACGGGAATGTGGGTGCAGCAGAGCGGGGCCTGCAGGGGGGTCCCACCCATGGGTGCCCCCCGGCCCCAGCATGGACCCTCGAGGCTTTGCTGTGTCCCCCAGCACAGAGCCTTGCGCCTTCCTCAGTGCCGTCCAATAGGCCCATGGGGGTCCAAGCCAAGGAAAGTCCCCGTGTGCCCCCAGCACCATCCTGGGAATGCCAGAGTCACATCCTTCCCACGGGAATTCCTGGGTTTCCCAGCTCTACAGGAGCAAAGCAGCAGGGAGCTGCTGGCAGGAGGGTCAGATCCTGCATTCCCAAACTCTTACCTTGTTTTCCTTTTAAAGCAGCAGCTCCTCAAATCCCGTGGTCACTGCTGAGTCTCTGCCTTCGTTTCAGGCCAGGAGGGACCTCCAGAGCCGTCCTTGCTGGAGAGAACAGGAGGGGAAATAGGTCTTTAAAGGCCCCAAACTTGGGAATTATAAATAAAATTAAAACCAAAAATGAATAGAAACCCTCAACATTGAATTCTGTTGAGTTTTGGCATTGAAATGAATCTCACAATTCCGAGCGCTCAACTTCCCTGCTGGGCAGGTAAAGCCAAGGCACCAGAGATGAAGATAAAGACCATGTTCAAGCCAGGATGCTCACAGCCCATCGCGTCCGACACCAGGGGCCCCATCCTGCCCCACAGGCTGCAGCACTTTCCCCATGCAGGGACCCTCATGTGGGAGCTTTGTGGGCACAAGCAGAGCTCCTGGACACGGACCCTGTGTCCAGGCTGTGATCAGGCTGGAGCTGAGCTCAGCTCATCCTGGGCTTCGTTTGGCGATGCCCGATCATGATTCTTATCAGCAGAATTAATCTGTGGAGCTCTTTTCCCTTCCTCCCCCTCCCCTCCCTCTGCTCTCTGCCTTGTGCAGAGTTTGATCATTTCTCCCAGGAGCTCGGCACTGTTAACATCCATCCCCAGTGTGTGCGAGCATCGCCAAGCGCTGCTGGTGCTGCCGGCTCCGGTACCCGACCCCACTGCACAGGGGAGCCGAGCATCAACCCGGGTGGGGAGAGCCCCTGTGCCACCGGGATGCCCGGGCACAGCAGAGGAGGGATCCTTTGCTGGAGCTTTGGCTTTTCCAGCAGATGAAAACTGAGGGGCTCTGGGGAGAGCACCCAAAGCAAGAGCACGGCCAAGTCTTGCAAGGGTTGGTGCTTTGAGTCACACAGATTGGTGACCCAGGGCATTCCTGGACTCACAGGGGTTTGCAGGGCTTGCGTTTCATTAATAGAGGTTAACTAACATTCTTCTTCTTCTTCTATTTCTTCTTCTTTTTATTATTATTATTATTATTATTATTGTTATTTAAAAAGTTATTAAACCTTGCAGACCAGGCTGCCTCCCCCAGCAACAGCATCTGGGAGCCACATTCAGCACAGCCCCATCCAGCTGCAGCCTGGCTATTTCTTTTTCCTCTTCATCCTCTTCTTCTTCTTCATCATCTTCTTCCTTTTCTTCTTTTATTATTATTATTATTATTATTATTATTATTATTATTTCTATATTTTAATACAGTTTAATATATTTATTATAATTTAATGTAATTAAGTCTTGCAGCCCAGGCTGCCTTCCCCAACAGCACCGAGGAGCCAGAGTCAGCACAACCCCATCCAGCCTCACCGTGCCGGCCGTGGCCCCTCTCTGTATGCTCTATAGGTCTGTGTGCTATAGATCCGTGTGTGATGTATGAATCCATACGGGAAGCAGCCTGCGCTGAGACTTTGCTTTCTTTGCTTAGCTGAGGTCTGAAGGGGGCCCAAGAGCTCCGGCAATGGGGAAGGGAGGAAATACAGAGCCTGATGGGTTTAACAATGCTTGGCTGGAGTATGGTAGGGAGCAGCATTGGCTGTGAGGTTCCCCAAAGCCTTTTTGGCCCCTATTTTGGGCCCTTCTCTCCTCTGCAGCCCTCCAGCAGCAGTACTAACCCACACGTGCATCTGCAGGGATGCTGATGGGCAGCCCCTGCCAGTGTGCAGGCACCAAAGCCCACCAGTGCCCACCACACTTAACCATTTCCTTATGGACATGAGTTCCCCTGGGGTGTCCCGCATGGGAAATGGAATCAGCTCCCAGTGGGCAGTGCAATGAACCCACACAGCCAAAACCAGCAAAGGAAAAACATTCAGAAGCTGGAGTGGAAAATAAAGGTTAAACTCTGCTGCCATCCCCATCGCCCACTGCTCGTCCCGGGGTGAAGATGAGCCTGGTGCTGCCGCACACCCTTAGCAATAGCCGGGGGATCCATTTGTCCCACCAAGGCTGTACAGAAGGGGGTGAGTTTTGCCTTAGCAGAATTCCTGCTTCAGTTCCTGCTTTTTCCCCCTCCTTTGTGGCCGTGGAGAAGGGAGCAGCCGGGTCTGAGCCCACCAGAGCCCAGCCACACTGCAGGCAAGGCGATGGCTGAGCCCAGGAGTCTTTGTACATAGTCTCAGTGTAACAAGTATTAATTAATACGAGTGTAAATGGTGCTGCCGAGATGACACGAGTGTTGGGGACTTGTCTGTGTGAGGATTTACAGCCGGGTGGGTTCACAGGGGCTACATCATTGCTCTGACTGCAAGGATAAGCTGAGCTGCCACTGAGCACGGCAATGGGCTGCAATGGGATGTGCTGGGGGCTTTGGGCTCAGGGCTGGCTCCCCAGCACTGCTCCCCATCCACACCAGCTCATTCATCCCGAAGCCCCTGTGGGCAGTGAGGTGTGAAGATGTTTGGCCCGTCAGCACCAACGTGATGAACGTGAAGCTCTGTCAGTGTTCAGGCTCCAGTTTTTATCCAGGTTTCCTAGGGGCTGCAGCCCCTGTGCATGAGCCAGGGTGAGGGTGTCTTGGGGTCCTGTTGGACCCAATAGGGTGCCCAGGGGCTTCAGTGGCAGCTCTGGGGCCATGCTTAAACCTCACAAGTGGAGCTCTTAAGTCTTTCCAGAGGCTCAGTCAGGCCAGATCCAGGCCAGGTTTTCCTCCTTTTTCCTCTCAGATGCAGGCAGGAGGGAGCTGGTACCTGCCTGACACTGCTGCCGCTGCTTGCATCCTCCAGCAAGTGCCATTTGCCTTGGACAGAGCAGGATGCTGAGGAGGGTGAGCAGTGCCACAGGGCACATGCCATGCAGTGGGAGCCAGGGAAACCGCTCAGTATGAACACTGCATCCTCCTGGCACACACTGCATCCTCCTAATGTACACACTGCATCCTCCTGGTGCACACATTGCATCCTCTCAGTGTACACACTGCACCCTTCCCAGCACACTGCATCCTCCTGGTGCAGACACTGCATCCTCCTAACCTACACACTGCATCCTCCTGGTGCACACACTGCATCTTCCTAATGTACACACTGCATCCTCCTAATGTACACACTGCATCCTCCTGGTGCACACTGCATCCTCCTAATGCACACACTGCATCCTCCTAATGCACACACTGCATCTTCCTAATGTACACACTGCATTCTCCTGGTGCACACTGCATCCTACTAATGTACACACTGCATCCTCCTGGTGCACACACTGCATCCTCCTAATGCACACACTGCATCCTCCTAATGTACACACTGCATCCTCCCCAGCACACTGCATCCTCCTAATGTACACACTGCATCCTCCTGGTGCACACACTGCACCCTCCCCAGCACACTCACTGCTCGAGGCAGGGGATCATAGATGGGCTCAGCAATGCCAGAAACGCCCTGTTCTGGGGTCCGGGTGATGCACTGGAGCCACTGTGGTCACTGTGGCCATGGCGCAGCTCCCAGCAGCGCTGCCAGGCTGCAGTTCAGCAGCTCTGGTGGGATCATCACATTTTAATGTCGTTGGTTGAGTTCTTTAAACAGTGAGAACTTGCAAAGTGCTTTGCATATTTTATACTCGCGAGTCACATTTATCAAACAGAAAGTACAATTAATCAAAAGGGGGGAGCTTTTGGAACTCGGAGCAGTTTGTATTCACCCTCTTCCTGCCTGCTGTGTGCTTGCCTCTGTGTCTTCCTCTTCCCCTTCCCTTTCCTCTTCCTCCTCACTGTCCTGCATCAGCCACAGAGCCAGCACAGCCTCACTATACACTACACACACGTATATATACACACATATACGTACTCCTTCTCCCTCTTTCCCTCACCATACCATGTACACATGTATACATACATTAAAATGTTTCATATATGTGTGTATAGTGGTGTGTGTACATATATATATATGTGTATATAACAATGCGCATATCTCTACATGCATATGCCCCTATCTGGTGTGTAAATAAAGGGGTAAATATGTGTGGTGTATATGGTATGCTGTATATATGTGTATGTGTATATGCATGTTTTTATGTGTGCATGTACATATAGGCATAAATGGTCCATTTACACAATATATATGTATACACACTATATATGTGTTTATACACATAAATCACAGTTACATTCACAATATTGGTACACACAGTGCATAGAGGTTTTTTGTACTTATATATATATATATATATATATATACTACCAGACTATATCTATTATCTGCTATGTAGCATATCGCATATGTTACACTATATATAATAAAGACATGTTCTGTATTTGGGCTGCTGGGGGTTCAGCACTGTTGGTGGTGATGCTTCAGCCTCCCAGTGAGAGCCAGTGGCTGAGGGAGCAAGGTGGGATGGATAGTACCAGCCATTGGGACAAACAGCAAAGGGATGATGACCTCTGTCCTCAGGGCATGGGTATTTAGGGCTAAGATCACCCAAACCATGTCAGGCCCCAGCACAAAACGCAGAGGTTGAATCACAGAATCATTAGGGTGGGAGGAACCTCTGGAGATACCGAACCCAAGCCCCAAGACTCAGCGAAGGGCTGGCACCGGTGCTGGGAGATGCGAGGTGATGGAGCATGGCTGGTGCGAAGGGACCTGCGTCTCTGCCACCCCTCTGAGCATCTTGGTGGCTCTCGGCAGTGCAAGGAGAAACCCTGACTTAACCCATTCTGACTTCCCAAGGCTTGGCTCAGGGGCGGCTGAAGGAGCCGGGTGGATGTGGACGCAGGGGCAGGTTTGGCCAGGGTCAAACCTGGCGTCCTCAGCAGAGCAAAGGAGATGGGAGCATCCCATGTGAGTGCCAGCAGAGTACCTCGGGGGTCTTCCCAGGGTCTCAGAGGACTTCACTGCTCTATTAACTGCCATTAACAGCAGCAAATAGGGCAGCAGGTGCCCAGACCCAGGTTAAATGCCAGCGAGAGAAGGGCTGTGCTGGCACTGCAGGACCTGCCTTACAAATCACCTGCAACAACATGTGCCATCCTGGTCACCTCTCCTCGAAAACGATAGTGCAAAATTAATTAGACTTAATTAATCGGAAAAGGGTAATAAGGGTGATTAAGCACCTGGGGAAAAGAAAAATACATATATATGTGTATATAGATATATTCCTGAAGAGGGACTGCGGTGCTGGTGATTACCCTGGAAGGCAGCGAGTGGGAGCAGGAGAGTGTGCAGGGAAACAAATGGGCTGGAGAAGGGGGTCTGGGGGTGCTTTCTGGCTCGTCACACAAGGAGTTACTGGGTGAGGAGATTGAAACCGGTCAGAGGCAAAGCAGCGGCCACAGGGAGGCAGCTGAGCCTCGGAGGGGAGCGGGCGGCTGCTGGAGCCGCGGCTCCTGACACGGGTTGTGCAGCCTTGGCTGCGCACGAACTGGTCCCGAGGTTGGAGCAGAAAGTGGGGCTCAGCAGCACATCCTCAATGGGGGGACCCTTGTCCCCAGCCCCTGCTCTTTGCTGGGGTCAGGGGCGCTGGGGAGCTGAGGGATGCTCAACCGGGTTCTTTTTCCTCTTAATTTCCAGCCACACTCTGTTGCCTTAATACTTAGAACAGAAAATCAAAGGGAACATTCGCAAGCAGATCGGCCCGTTCAAGGCAATCGCTGCGGAGCTCTGTGTGTGCAGAAGGTGCCCAGCACCAGGTTTCTGTCCTGGCTCTTTGGCTGTGGGAGCAGGGGCCGGGTGCAGATGAATTTTAGGTGGGAAAGCAAGGACCAAGAGCAATGCTGGTGGCACCGTTGTAATCGGAGGGGCTGGAGCAGAGCCTCAGCACTGTCCCCTCTCTGCCACCATGAAGAGCTTCAGTGACGGGGACGGATGGAGGTGGTGGCTGGGGCTTGATGGAAAAGGTCTTAAGGAGCCTCAGTGCAGTGTGATAAAGAGAAGGTGAAAACTGGCTTTTTTGGGGGAAGAAGGGGAACAAACACAGTAGGCTGTCATGGGAAATAGGTGGCATGGATGGGATGTGGACTCCCATAGCCCGCTTGAAAGTGCAGGTGACAACCAGCGCCATGCAATGGCTGCTGGTGGCTTCAGGAAGGGGAAAACTGATGGGGTTTGGTGGTCCATGTGCCTGTGTGTGGGATGCTCATGTCCCCCGAACACCAGCCCACCCTGGGATCAGCCCTGTGCTCAGTGTCCTTACCCTGGTGACAGCTTCATTGCTTTAAAATCTGGAAAGCAAACCGGGTGCAGCATTCCCAGCTCTGCAGCCAACTAAATGCATGCTCCCAGCCCCTGCCATCAGCCCCTGTCTGGAGTCACTGGCACCCCAAGCGTGCTCAGGGCCTTTCGCAGGGATCAAAAGCTGTCCCAGGGTCACAGCTGCTTCCCAAAGGTGGGATCTCCCTTTGCTTTTCACATAGACAACATGGAAGCATGGCAAGCGGCGCTGGCGTAGCAGCTGCATCCTGGTAGTGCCATGGATTTTGGGGTGAGCAGCTCTGGTTTGGGAACAGCAAGTCCTTGCTGGGGCTATTAGGACATTTTGGGGTGTAAGTGGGTGCTGGCTGGGTGGGAACGTGTCCCACTCCCCTCGTGTCTATGCAGCATTGTCCCATTGCCACTGCCTTCTGACCACTTTGGGTGATTTCAAGCAGATTTTGTGCCTACAGGTTTTGTGCAAGTTGGGGTCTGGGGAAGGGAAGGGAAGGACTCGCCCTGTATTAAAACAAGAGAATGCACACCGGCCTCCTTTCCCCAGCCAACCCAGTTCCGTCACTGTCATTGTCCCCACAGCAATCCCCTTCCGAAGGCCTCGGGGACTCCCTGTCCATGGGAGTCGCGGTGTCAGCCATGATCTGGGGTACAGAAGGGAGGCGATGGGGTGGGATGGTGCCCGCGGGGAGGGGGGGCGCAGAGGAGATGCTCTCAGCTGCATCCCAGCCTGCAGAGGTGCAGCACAGGGAGGACCAGAGCTGTGCTGAGCCTGCCGGGCCTCACGCTGGCCCGGCTGGACGGGGCAGGGACATCTCCTGGGGGCGGTGGGACCGGTGCCCCGCGATGGGTACGGGGTAGGCTGCCGGGGGCAGGTGCCCGGTGCGGGGCGTCAGTGCCGGGGTACGCTCGGGGCCGGTCCCGTCCGTCCCTGCCCTCAAGCCGCAGCGAAGTTCCCTCGACAGCAGCAGCGCAACGGCGGGACAACAGCGGCCCCGCGTGGCCGCGGCGGGTGCGAACGGGACGGGGCAAGGCCGGGGGCAGCGGGACCGGGCAGCCCGACACCCCCCCGGCCCCGCGGCTGCCGTGTCCCGGTAACCCCGAGCCCCCCGCGCACACCCCCGGTGCCCCCGCGCCCGCCTGCCCCCATCCCCGCTGCTCCGGGCGGGGGGGGGGGGGGAAGTGCGAAGTGGGCAAGCGCCGGGTCCGGTCCCCCCCGTCTCTGCCCCGCGGCTCCCCCGGGGCCGCCCCGTCCCACCGCGGACCCCCCGCCCCAACGAGGGCAGCCGGTAGGAAAGCCCGCCCCCCGCGGTGACCTAATCCTGACGTCACGGCAAGCACCGCCTTCTGATTGGTTCCCTTAGCTGCCCGTCACGGCGGGAGGCGGGGCCGGACGAAGCAGCACGGCCGCCACCGGAGGTAACCGGGGAGAGCCGGAGGTCGCCCGGGCCCAGGGAGCGGGGGGGACCCCCCCCCGGCCGTGCCCGCAGCAACGGGGGAGGCCGGGAGGGGCCGGGGAGGGGGGAGCTGGCGGCGCAGGGAGCGGTGCCCCCCGGGGGAGCCCAGCGGGTGGGCCCCGGGCCCGACGGGGGGTACCGGGGAAACGGCCTTGAACGGCGCACCGCGCGCCGGTGAAACCCGCTCCGGCCCCGGGGTGGGACCCGAACCCCCCACCCGGGCACCCCCTTTGCTGCCACCGCCACCCCCCCCTGCCCGCAAATGGCCCCAGGGATCGAGTAACTGAGGTGCTCCCCCCCACACCCCCCAAAGGCGGGGGGGTCCATGCGCTCTCCGCCCGTGCCTGTCGGTACCTGCACGCTCCCCGGGGCACTGCCACGCTGCGGCTCTCGCAGCGGGAAGGAGGGAGCCAGCAGCCGGGGCCGTGCCGGTGGCAGAGCCGCCTGCTGGGGGCTCCGGGCCTCGGGGAGTCAAACCCAGAGCCAAGGAAGGGGTGGCCTGGGTGGGGGGGGGTGAATGCAGGTCCCAGCCCATGAGGTCAGACAGCAGCGAAGCCAGGACCTTCCAGCTCAGCCTCCTGTCACCTCTGAGCTATGGGGCAGCAGCAGCTCCTGCCCCACAACTGCCGCAGGAAGATGCCTGGGGGGGGGGGGGGTCAGGGCAGCTCTTACCTCTTACCCTAGGGCTGTGGTCAGCCTTGCTTATGTGCAGCGGGACTAAAGGGGTGATTGGAGTCTTTTCTTCCCCCAGATCACTACGGGCCAGCTCCTGCCACCACTGAGCCAAACTGGCTTCCAAGCTGTGATCCATCAGGTGAGATGCTGCGTCCCCCTGCTCCCTCCGCAGGCTGTCGGAGACCACAACGGGGCCACCAAAACTGCTGAAGCTGGCACAGGAAAGGTTTTGTGTCTAATGGGGTATTCGGCAGCAAATTCAAGCCAGGAACACTAGAAACTGGGTGTTCCAAGTCCTTGAATTTACCCTTTGGCCACCTTCAATCTAGGTTCTAATCCCCAGCACAGTTTATCAAATCGTGAGATGCCTGGGGGGGGATTTATCGCTTGTATTGCTGATTATTGCTGACTTTATTACATCGCAAATACCTAACTTATGGTCACGGCTGAGATTTACAGTCCCCGGGTAGGTGCTTAGGAGAACTTTGAGCAACTCCAGGTGTAATTGGAGGTGACTGATGGGGGTGTCAGCTGGTGTCAGGATCTTTGTTCCTTCTTGTCCCAGCTGGAGGTTTCGGGGGTTTACAACAGCCCTGGGGAAGGGGTGATCAGTACAAGCTGGGGTACTCGGAGCTGACAGCCGCCTCCCTGCTTGTGCCTGGGGCTCTGTTGGGCCTGACTGGAGGTTTCTCCCCTGTCTCGGAGGAGCAGCAAGTCCCACGCGGGCACGTGCCCCTTGGCCACCATGACCAGTGAGGTGGTGGAGAATGAGCTGGAGTTTTACTCCAAGGCCAAGAAGTACTGGAAGGCTGTGCCCGCCACAGTGGATGGCATGCTGGGGGGCTACGGCCACATCTCCAGCATCGACATCAACAGCTCCAGGAAGTTCCTGCAGCGGTTTCTGCGGGTAGGTGGCACCATCTGTCATGTTCCCATCGTGTTCCCAAAGCCCCATCCTTCTCCCAGCACAGAACTCGGCTCTTCCCACCCAGTTGCTCCATGGGATCCTCCATTGCGTGTGTGCTGGGAGAGCTTTGCTTGCAATGGGTCCCCATACCCTAAGCCCCATCCCTTATGGTTGCCCCATGTTTCTGTGTGTACCTTGTGGTGGGATTCAGCCCCTCGTGATGCTTGTTCCAGGATGGTCCCAACCGGACAGGGACAACCCGTGCTCTGGACTGCGGGGCAGGGATCGGCCGGATCACCAAGCGGTTGCTGCTGCCCCTCTTCAAGACAGTGGACATGGTGGATGTGACGGAGGACTTCCTCACCAAGGCCAAGAGCTACCTGGGAGAGGAGGGCAGGCGGGTGCGCAACTACTTCTGCTGCGGCCTCCAGGACTTCAGCCCCGAGCCAAACACCTACGATGTCATCTGGATCCAGTGGGTCATCGGTGAGGGTTTCTTCACAACTTGTGCCCTCTCCAGCTTCCCCCAGGGTGCCCCATGCACTGGGGAGAGCAGCTGCAGCTCTGCATGAAGGAGGAGCATCACAAGTAGGGGAGGCTGGGTTGGGGACCTGCCCTTCCATCCCTACCCCGTGGAGGAGCACCCTGAGGGCACTGTATTGAGGGGTCTGTTCCTCCAAGCCCTCAAAGGGCAGAGGTGTGGGTTGGATGGAGTTGAATAGTGGGACAGAAGGTGGGCACCCCCAAGCTAAAGCCTTCACTTGCAGTTGACTTCCGTATTTTGCTCCTTGGATAAGGAGGGATCCCAGCCACAACCTCCCGGTCTTCCTCCCTTCTCCTCCTGCCCATCACCCTGTGCCCTCTAACCGCCGCTCTGCCCCTCCAGGCCATCTCACCGACAGCCACCTCTCTGACTTCCTGAAGCGGTGCCGTGCCGGCCTGCGGCCCAACGGCATCGTGGTCATCAAGGACAACATGGCTCAGGAGGGAGTCATCATGGACGATGTGGACAGCAGCGTCTGCCGGGACCTGGATGTGGTCAGGAAGATCATCCGCCGAGCTGGGCTGCACCTCCTGGCCGAGGAGCGCCAGGAGAACTTCCCTGATGAGATCTACCACGTCTACACCTTCGCCATGAGATGAGGGCAGCAGGAGGAGGTCTCTCCAGGGCCAGCTCGGAGCATGGGCCAGCACAGTGCGGTTCCTGCCGGGGCCAGGAGGGGTGAGGACCGTGCCTTCACCGCAGGGCGGCGAATGGCTGCGAGGGTGCCGTGACTCCCTCTCTCTGGGGCTGGTGGCGAGGACGGGGCTTTGTCTTCCACGTTGCTGCTGTTTGTGAAGAGGTGTTTGCCAAATACACTTTCCTGCTGTTGCACTCCTGCACGTGGGCTTTGTGGGACACAGCGCCTTGGCTTGATGCCACCTTCAGGGGCTCTGGAGGGGAGCAAGAGGGTATCCCCTGCCAAGAGGCATGCTCCTGGGCACCAGCACGTTGCTGACACCGCAGCTGCACAGGACTCGGAGCACAGAGCACCTCTGTGACATTCTGGGCTGTGTTCCTTGCCTGGGTGTTTGGCAGTTTGCTGCTGTTGAACTTGCTGCTACTGACAGCAGCAAGCTGGGAACGGCAAGTGGGAGGAATCTCTGCCATTGCCCTGCAGTGGGCTGGGGAGGCAACACCACGTTCCGGGGCTTGGCAGGGGCCTCTCCTTTAAACCCATGAACAGGTCTCCCCAGAACGGGAGGTGGAGGGAATCCTGGCTCCTCCCATTCTCCTCCAGTAATGGGTAAGCCAGCTGCAGCCCTGGGAGAGCACTGGTGTGCTCCAGGCATGAACAGGGATCCCGCTCTGTGCTGCTGCTGCGGGCTCGCAGTGATACCCAGCACTTTCAGCCCTAACACTGGAGCTGCTCTCCCCCAACACCTCCCAGTGTCACCCGTCTCCTCCTTGGCCATCATTTCCACAAGTCTGGCCATCAGCTTATGCCCACCAAACCCAGCACACCTCAGCCGACACTGGCACAAGAGGGTGATCCCAGCAGAGGCCCCAGTTGCAACCTGTCCATCACACACGATCTCCCTCTTCCGCCCCATCTCCTGCAGGAGAAACACCCCCCTTGTTGCTATTACAGAAGGCCTCATTTAATTGCTCATTTCCCATTCCAGACACCAGGGGTGTACTTGATGACACCATTATTTTCTTTAAACATCAATTCATCAAGATGCAGAGCTCCAGTTCCACGGGGTGGGAGAAGGGAAAACACAGGAGAGCAATGGGAGGAGACAGCCCTGCCACAGCCAAACTGCTGGTGGATCCCAGATCCACCTGTTACAAACTGAACCTGCTCAGAATAGGGTTTTTCCTCTTTTCATCCCCTTCTGCATCTCATCTGTCCTCCATGACAAAAACCAAATCAACAAACGGGGGCTCAGCTCCAGAGCCAGTCTTTGGCATGGCACAAGGAAGCCAATGCCTGGAAAGGGAAGGCAGACAAACATGGCAAGGCTGGGACATGGGGCTTCCAGAGTGTGCAGGCTTCAGCAGCGGGTTGGCAAGAAGACCCCGAGTCCTGCTGCAAGTTCTTGTTCCTAGGAAGTAGGCACTGGAGACAAACGTCCTGGGAGCAGTGAGTGAGGGAAAGAGCTGAGGAACAGGGAGGGAGGCCAAGGCACTCAGCAGTCAGCCACTCATTCCTCATCCTTGCACAAGGGAACACACCACAAAGCAGAGAAACATCCAGCTGTCTGTGTACTTTGGAGCCCAGCACCTCCAAGATGCCCTTGGTGGATGGTCCTCTGTGCTGGGAGGATGAGGTGCAGAAACTCAAGAGGGTGTGGAACCACACCAAGAAGCCAGACCTGCCTCCACCATGACTGCTCCCACCACCATGACCGGAGGGAGGAGACCAGGAGCACCTCTTCCCCCAGCACCCCGAAGCATCTCAGTTTCAGCCGCCCTGGACCTGACAGGGCTGGAAGGCCGGGGGCCAGGCTATCTCTGCGCAGCCACACTGCCCCAACCACCCCACTGCTCCTCCCCACCAGCCCTTTCTTTAAAACCCACACAAACCAGCCCCCTGCCCCAGGGTCCAGCTCCCCAGTGCCCAGGGAGCCACAGAGCCCTGCCCACCTCCCCATGATGTGCTCCAGAGCAACGGGGCCTCCACAGACGTGCATGTGGCATTATGCCCAAACCATGGGCAGCAACACCTCCTGCTGCGGAGAAAACTGTCCCAGGGCAGAGGTTTGGTGGCACACGGAGAGTGCAAGTCAGGCTCAGAGGTCCTCCTGCCCGGCAGCAGTGTGGTCAATGAGGAGGTACCATTTCAGCCTGTCTGGAAGAGGTAGAGCCTTGATTTTAACATCTACTGGCCACGGTTTAAGGCGCTGCCGGATGAACACCCTGCAGAGATGTTTCAGTGCCTGCGGGGAGCGCTCCAGCTGCTTCAGAGAGCAGAAGAGTGTCCGGATCTTCTCCCCGTGGTACCTACAGGTGCTGGTGTTGACCTCAAAGTTGCTGGGCAGCTGGATGGCTTGTGAACTGGCCATCATGAGCTCCAGCAGAGTCTGGCCCTTCTGGATGAGGTCTGTAAAGAAGCTGTCGTCTTCGGAGACGCTGAGGTGCGAGCAGAGGCACTCGAAGATGATGTGAAAGCCGGACCAGCACGAGGGACCATGGAGGGAGCAGTTGTAGGCAGCACCCGACTCCAGCAAGAAACGAAGCAGCAGGAAGTGGCTCTTGAAGCTTTTGAAGCAGAGGTGGGTGAGGGACTCTGGGGCCGGGCACTCACTGGGGTTGGCACCGTGGGCCAGCAGCAGCTGTGTGACACGGAAGCAGAAGCGGCTGATCACCTGCGCCTCCTCGCTGCTGCTGCACACCATCTCTCCCAGCAGGAAGATAACGTAGGTGAAGACAGTGTCACCGTCTTTGGTGGTGGCCCTGACATCCGCACCTGGAGAAAGGGACAGAGAATGTATGTAACTGTTGCTGCAGACCACGAGGCAAGGACAGCACTAACTCTGGCACTTCTGGGCTTGGCTCTTGCTCAAGCAGGAACATAAAGGACAAAGAATCAGCCAGAACTAGCCCTGGAGAGGTTGTGGGTGGAGAGAGAAAAAGGTTGTTCTCACCTCCCTCCAGCAGGAGACGGATGCTCTCAGTGTTGTGGATCTGGACACCATCGCTGCTGGCCAGGGCATGCAACAGCGCTGTCTTTCCTGCAGTGGAGCAGTCAGTCAGGTGAAAAAGGCAAGAAGGAAAACAATCCACCCCACCAACCAGACAGCTGAACATGGGAGAGACATCGCTTCTCCTGCTGGCAGGCTTCCACCGATGCCATGATGGTGCACAGCTGTGGGGACAGGCCACACTTGCAGGACTGGTAGTGGCCCCAGAGGGCATATATACCACATGGGCTCCACAGGGCTATGGAGGCACAACCCCTTCCCATCTGCCATGGCCTGCATGGAGCTGGTCTCAGCCCCCTTCTGCACTTGACACAGGCAGCAGCAAGGAGGAAACACAGAGCACCAGGGAGGTTCTGCAGCCTGCACCCAACTTCCAAAGCAGCCTATACACAGAGCACACTCGCAGCAGAAAGCTGGAAGGGCCCAGACCCCCTGTCCCACTCCAGCCCACCCATGAGGGCTGCCTGCTGGGGCTGGCGGGCTGCATGGGGCACACAAACCGTTTTTGTCAGCTGTGTTGACATCGGCCCCCAGCTGAAGCAGCCGCTGGAGACATGGCAACCGCTCCGGCTCCTCGCTGGCCAGGTCGAGGGGGCTGCTCTCATGGATCTGCACAGAGCAAGAGGGAAAGCAAATCACTTGTAAGTATTAAAGATCATTTGTGAGTGCCTCCTGCTGGGGCTCCATCACGGCCAACATAAGAGCATATCTGAACCCACCCCCCAAAACCAAAGCAGCCTTCCCTGGTGTATCCATAGGCACAGGTTTGTCTCCTCCCACCCACTGCTCTGTGGCATAGGAGGTTGCCAAGGGGAAGGGGCATGCAGTGAGGCCGGGGAGGTGGGGAGCAAGGAGGGCTGTCCCCAAATGCCAGCCCCTTGCACCTAAGTCTCAAGGGGACTCAGCGTGGCCATGCCCGTACCCGGTCTCTCCGGTTGATGTCAGCCCCATGGTGCACCAAGAGCTCCACCATATCGGGCTGGTTGCGGAGCACAGCGATGTGCAGGGAGGTGTAGTAGGTGACTGGATCTGAGGACAAAACACAAGAGTCAGAGAGAACAAAGGGATTCCCAGAACAGCCCAGACATGAGCCAGAAGTGGAAGGGTACAACTGAGAAGGGCTCCGAGAACACAGCGATGCCCATGAAAACAGGGCTGTCACAGCACCCTGGGTCCTGCATTGCAATGGCTCCATCTCTGGCAAAAGCCCCCCATCCCCGTGGCTGGGTCTGCACAAGGGCTGCCACAAGGCCCACCCATGCCACCCCAGCAAGGAGCGGGGGTCAGGGCTGGCAGCACCCTCTCTTTCAGCCCCAGCTATCACCACTGCCGCTTCCCACCCCTCTCACCTTCAAAGCTGAGGTCTGCTCCAAACTCCAGGAGGATTTCTGCAGCTGGAACGAGCCCCAGCTCGGTGACCTTCAGCAGGGCATAGCTCACACCTTCCTGATAGAACGGGGAGTGCGTCTCCCTCTCCAAGACTCGTCTCACAGCTGAGAGCTGGCTCCGGTCGCTGCCCAGACAGGCAGGGCTTGAGACACAGAAAGAGCCACTTACTCACTCATGGACTTCTCATGGGGGTGTAGGGGTCAAAGCAGCACCAGGGAAGAAGAGGCCCCCAGAGGTTTCCCCTCTCGCCTCACAACCACCTCTAAGCTGTTGGCTGTGGGATTGTGCAACAGCATCAGGGTCACAGCTAAACCCGTTTAGGTTTTATTGCCAGGGGTCAGGCAGAAAGGGCTGCTCTTGGGAGCACGTGTACCGCCCAGGTTAGCTCTGCTCCCCCCCTATTCCAAACAACAGCAGCAAAAGGAGGGTCTGTGCAATGGGACTGGGGTTTGCTCCCAGCCGGAGCCATGTCTGACCTCAGCCACATCACTGAGCTCCAGCTGTCACCCCCCAAAACACCAAGGGGGTGCTTGACCCCATCCGGTTACCTCTCAAGAGCACTCTGCCTTTCCGCATCCTGTATCACCAGCAGCCCCAAGAGCTCGTCCACCAGGGGCTGGTACTCGAAGATGATCCTGCGGAAGCCGTGCAGGAAAGGCATCGTCCTTTGCTACACGCACAGACCACGCAGGGGCCTCCAGCATGGCAGTGGTGTCTCCCCTCACGCACGTCTCCGGCAGCGCTGCCTGGTTTCCAAAGGTCCCTTCCTTCCCTTTAAAACAAACCAGCATTTCCAGCAGTTTTGCAATCAGAAAACAGCCCGGCCGGCCTCCCTCCTCCTGTGAGCAGCGCACACCAGCGCAGGCACCTCCTCCCACACAGCCAAATTATCTCCTGCACACAGAGCTGCAGACTGCAGTTATCCGGCTGCAGGAACACCGGGCACAGCCCAGGCTCGGGGCAAACCGCGTCTGCAGACACCGGCCCTGCCCCAGGCGCCGGGGGAAGGGTGACCAGAGCAGCGAGGAGCCCCCGAGCGCCGCAACCAGCACCCCCCGCCCGCCCTTTGCGATGGGTTAAAGCTGGAGCAGCCCGAGGCCGGGACCCCACCACCCAAACCCGGGTGCGACCCGAGGAGCCCCCAGACCTCACCGCACCCGCGGGAGCGAGCGCGAAGGCCCAGAACCCCCCAGCACCCAACCCCGGTCCCCACCGGGACGGCCCCAGCGGCCGATAACGCCCCGAAGAGCCCCGGCAGTGCCCGCGGGGCCTCACGAGAGGGGACCCGGAACCACCCGGGCCTCCCGGAGCTCAGTCTCTGCCGCCGCCGCCGCTGCTCACCTGCCCCGAGCAGCCACCGGAAGCGGAAGTCGCCGGTAGTGCCTGGAGGGGCGGGGCTAGCGGCGCGGCCGGCAGGGGGCAGTACAGGGCCGGGAGCGGCAGGGAGTGCGAGCGGCGCCGCGCGGGTACCCCCCGGTGGTGGTGCCCCCGGTACCCCCGCCCCGTGCACGCCCGGTCCAGCCCCCCCCCCCCCCGCCGTGCGCGCACCCGTGCACCATCCCTCGTGCACCATCCCGGTCCTCCCGCCCGCCCCGTGCGCGCACCGCGGGGTTCAGGTGCGCACGGGGCCGTTTGCGCGCTCAGCGTGTACCCCGCGCACCCGCACGCACACACAAGTACACAACACCCCCCCCCGTGCACAGACGCGCCACCGAGACACCGAATACACCGGCACAGCCCCTCCGAGCACCCCAGATGTGCGCAGCTGCTGCCGCACACCTGCGAACGCGGGGACACGCACACGAGTGCATGAACGAGTGCCCAGGCAGGGTGTGCACGCACACACACTCTCATTGCTGCCTTTCCAGCCCCTATGATGGCTCCAGCTCTGCAGCCCCTGGCTATGGGTGGGTGCACGACGTGGTCGTGCAGCCTCATGCACACTCCCTGGAGCACCCCCACCGCGGCTACTCGCCCCCACCCGGGGCGGGCTGGGGGCCTGGGGAGGTGGCATCGAGTGGGTGCTACCCCCAGGGCTTGGGGGGCTGTGGTGCGGCTGCCCGCAGCACAGCCAGCCCCTGCCCTGCTGGAACAGCTCCGGCAGGAAGCGTTACCCCGGGATTTATCAGCATTATCATCATGGTTTTGTACTGTTACCCTGGTGGAACTGCAGGCGCGGGGAGCTCGGCAGAGCCGGCGCTGACTGAAGCTGCCTTGGGTTTCCTATTTACGTATTTATGTTATTCTGATGGAGCTCTTCCAGATTCCAGGAGGCAGCCGTGGCCCGGGGGCACAGGGGGCCAGGAGGCCGCCCCGGTTGGGCATTTTTCTGACATGGTGTCACAGTTCCCCCCCTCTGTTTCTCACCCTTCCCTTCCCCACACAAAGTGGGGGACCCCCCCCTGTCTGCAGCCCCCTGGGGGTCCAGCCCCTTTGCAGAGCGGGTGCTGGTTGGTTCCCGGTGACACAGGGACTTGGTGCTGTGTGGTGGCACCGGCAGCCGGTGTGGACTCCCCCAACGGCTCCCCCCGTGGATAGTGTGTGGGGGCATCATCCCCGTGCTGTCCTGAGTGAGGGTGGGAATGACCCCATCCGAGCACCCTGGCTGGGCTTGGAGGGGAAAAGCAGCAGGAAGAGTAATGGGGAGTGAGAATTTCTCCCTCCACATGGAGGATGCTTTATGCCCTATGAGTTGGCTTCAAACCAGCCCAGCCAGGGGAGCCCCATGGCAGCTGAGACCCTCGATCCGGTCCCAGTGCCACCTCAGTGCCACCGGTGGATGGGTAAACCCAAACCTGGACTCTCCATGGTGGCAGTAAAGCCCAAGCACTCCACGCTCCAGTAAACCCCCAGACCCTCTGCAGTCATGGTAGCAGCACCAGGTGCTGTCACTGTTCCTGGCTGCATGGCACCCGTGGGGACCATGCCACGGTCAAGCCCTCCACCAGACCCTGCTCTGGGGGCAAATCCCCCTGCACTCCCCACCAGTAGCTGGGAAAGGAGGGCTGGTAAGTGCGGGTCACCCCATTGCCACCTCTGCCCCCGCAGTGTTGGACCCCAGGCTGCCCCAAAGGGTTCTGCCAGCCCAATCATTTCCTCTAAGCCACATGGAGGCTTTACTCCCACCCCTATAACCCCCTCCTGCCTAGAAAGGGCTTTGGGGTTGCAGTGAGGGCCAAACCCTGCTCAAAAGCAGCTTGGGGAGGTGCCAAGCCCAGAGACCCAAGTGCTGACACCTTTCCCTGGCCATCAGCACACCAGAACCCTTCCCTGGAGCACCCCTGCCATGCCCATGCCATGAACCACAGCCTCCAGGGAGGTGACTTCCCCATCCCCACGTTTCTTGGGTGAAACAAATCCATTTTGCGAATAGGGATGCCGCTGGTGTGGTCGTTTGGGGCGTTCGAGTACCCAGCTACAACAGTGTCAGGATCTGCCCTCTTCCTCCCCATCGCCTTGGCGGGGCGGACTAGGAAGAATGCGAGTTGGCTATCCATCAGGGAGACAGAGCAAGAGCCAGCCGAAGAAAGAGGGGCATTTTAGGAGGAAAGCCAGGGAAATTTGATCATTAAGAAATCCTCCTGGCTGTCTGGGGGAATTTAATTAAATTGCTGGAAAGGGCTGCACGCACATCTGGATCCAATATGTGCAGCTTTGATTTTTTTCTTTCTTTCTTTCTTTCTTTTTTTTTTTTCTTAGTTCACTCTTTTCCCATCTCGCTGTTGAAGGCGGGGGGGGTGGGGGGGGCGGAATAAAAGGGAAATAGCAGAGCCACAGAGCATTGGTTCATCTGGGACTGGGATTCCTGGCAGGGAAAGAAAGAGGGAGAGAAAGAAAGAGCAAAAGAAAGAGGCAGAAGCAAAGGGAATAAGAAAGCTGGGAGAAAAACCCTTCACCAAGGGCCTGGCTGTGTGTTTTATAATGCCACCGACCGCAGAGACGAGGAGCTAGGAGGGAACGGGGGGAGCTGTGAGAGCTGGAGGGGAGTGGAGGAGAGGAGCTAGCCCAGGGCATGCTGTGCCTTTGGGGTCTGGCAGCAATGAAGGGAGAAAGAGGAATTGCTCAGCAGATAGAGAAATACCATTCCTGCTGGGAACCGCAGGCCCGGCTTGGGGCCCAATGCCCTTGGGGATGGGGCAGGATGGGGATCTCTGGTCCCCAGCCCTGCCAGGGCATGGCGCTGGGCACAGCTCCCATTGGAACATATGGGGCGGGCAGCCCTGCTTCCCAGAGCCAGGCAGGGACTGATCCCCAGCCATTCACTCCAAGAGCCAGTCACCGGGTCCTGGCCTGGTACCACCAAGCCCCCACTATCTCTCATACTCCATAGTATCTCCTTACTCCAAACATCATGATGGTGGAGCAAAGGAGCATCTCCATAGTAAGAAACCCCCTTCCACCCCTGGGGGATATGAGCCAGACAGCCCAGTTTCTCTGCAATATAATAACCAAGGGGCAACATTTTGGGAATATGAAGAACGAGCACATGGGTACTGAAGGGAGCAGCACCAGCCCAAGCAGTGCTCCAAGGATGCTGCCCCATCACACCCCAGCTACCGCCGCATTTTGGGGGTGAGGAGGAGGTCTGGGGCTGGCAGAGAGCATCCGGATCCATGGTGAGCGCTGTGGAAGCACGAGATGTATTCACAGCCTGAGAGAAATGTCAGGAAATCCCTAGGAGGGCACAGAGTGACATTCCCAAAATAGATCCCTTTTCTTCCTTAAAAGAGAGGAAGATGAAGGACTGGCAAACAGAAACACATTCATCCCAAGGGCTGCAAACCTGGAAGGCTCTGGCCACATGAATCCCTGAGGAGCCTGGCACAGCTTTGACAACTCTGGTCCATCAGCCCATCAGCTCCAAAGCCAGACTCAGCAAAACCCAGGCACATGGCATCAGGCAAAGCATCCCTGTTTGGCTTCACCTCCAAACCACCCCTGCTTTGCCCTTCCCAGCTCCAGGATCCAGTTTTAATCACCTTAAAGATATGGGTTTTACCCCAAAGAACACCCCAAGAAGAGCTTGCACAAGAGGGTGGGGAAACACCAGGAGTGGGGGGTTTCAAACAACCGGGTCTCGCTTCGGATGCCTTGTGTGGCTGGGGGAGTTAAAAAGGAATGATGCTGAAAGAAGAAGGGGGAGGGGGGTTGGGAAAAAGGGCAAATCCCGCAGCTAAAAAGGAAATTGCATTAATACAGATTGTTTTATTTAAAAAAAGCAAAGCCTGACCTCTACTTCAAAAAAGTCATTAGACATTCCCCTTCTGAAAGGCCGACAGGGGATATTACTGAAAGGCCAGTTAATTTCTCAATGACTTACTGTTCTTGCTCTGCTCATGGAAATGTGTAAAGAGTCGGAGGGTAATTTAAGGCACCCTGCAGAAAGGTGTGTAAATCTTTGCATGTCTAAAGAAACTTTACCAGACCGCTAGGATCGGGAAAAAAGGAAAATGCTTGCCCCTCTTTTTTTCCTTTTTTTTTTTAACTTTCCTTTGGAACTCGGATCTCCTTTGATCATAAAAAAGGTCGTATTTCACCCAAAAAAATATCAGCAATCACAGGGCCCGAGGAAGTGCGAACCCAAGGGGGTTTCACCGACGATTATTCCCTCCGTTTAATTATTTAATGCCATGAACCGAGGGAAAGCCGTCTCCCCTGGAAAAGCCAGACAGTTCAAGAATAAGGTCTGGCCCTGAACAAGGAGGAGGAAGAGGGTTATAAATGGGGCTGGGGCTGCTCCATCCACCCTCCTGCCCTCACTCCTTCATAGGCCAAGACCAGCCGCCCCTTGCACACACCCCCCCCCAAAATAATCACAGCAAAATGTTCCCAGCCTTGGGGTGAAGGGGAAATGCTGGGGAAGGAATGGGGGCCTCTCTCTGCTCCAGGCCCCTGTTAGCGCTGAGTGGCCAGGGGGCATCACCAGTGGGTCGCTGTCCTCCAAGGGGAAGACTCCATCCCCGAGGTTGGTCCATGAGAAGGTGTTCCTGGACATGGCACCATCCCCATCCTGGGAAGGGTCTGTACCTGCAGCCATGGCGACAAAAAGTAGGATCAAGTGGGTACCTGGTGAAGGAAGGGTGGCATGAGGCTGTGCTGGGTCCCCCAGGGTCTGGGGGTCCTGAGGATGATAAAGGCATCTCCCACCCAAGAGCAGGGAGAACCAGGAGTGCTGATGGCCATATATCCAACCTATGCAATATAATATATGATATATGTCATCTATATTCTAATAAACCCATTGAGTGCATAACAGTGCACAGCATCACCCTGGCACCACACACCACCGGGGACCCATCCAGCTGGGTGCTGGGGAGAAATAAAACACCCATCCATGCGGAGCAGCCCAAGGGAAGCAGGAGCAGAACATGGTGTGACAACCAGCCTGTGATTTACACAGCCGAGGCGGCAGGACCAGACAGCAGAGCCGACTCCTAAAGTGCCACCAGGGCCAATAAATTGGGCCAATAGGGCCAATAAACGGACCCCAAAAAAGCAGGCGAGGGGAAGGGAGGTTGGGCTGGCTTGTTTGCACTCTCGAGGAGCCCCCCGCGGAGTCGGAGAGAGCCAAATTCTGCCTTCAGCTACACCCCTTCCAAGCTGGAGAGCTCTGGGAAGCTGCTTCCCCGTCAGGCAGATCAGATTTGGCAGCACTGGCTGGCTTCAGAACCCGCACGCCTCCGACTTGAAGGGGAAGAGAGCGCAAGAAAAGCTTTCGACAAATGTTAAAATAACTCAGGCAGGGGTTTGCCTCCCTCGGCCGCGCTGGAGCGGGGATGATGTTTATGAGCTCAGAGCTGGGCTGCAGCGAGCGGCCCATCTCGCTGCGAGATGTGGGCTTGAACCCTGCGTGCGCGCAGCCCCGTCCAGATGTGCCTGCAGCGCCGGGCAGCGGAGCGCGGCTGGAACCAGGGAGGGGGGAATCAGAACCGTTCACCTCTCATTTCTGCTCATAGCCCCCTCCCAGCCCTCGCTGGACACCAGTAACAAGCCCCCCTCCCTCCCACCCCTGTGCATGTATCTCTCTCTATGTATGTAATATCATTTTTAAAGAGGAAAACCTCCTTTTTCCTCTCCCTGTGGCTGGTTTTCATTAGGGAGGTTTCTTTCTAACCCCAAGGGAAGCAGCCTATGAGTTTTTAACTGTGGTGCAGGACGTAATTATCTCATTAAGGCGAGAGAGCCAGGCTTTTCCCAGGAGAGGTGACCTTGCTCCGGGGTTGATGGGGACCGGTTAAAGGGGGGTTTGGAGGTGGAGGGGGGCCGTGTCCCCCCGCTAACCTACGGGTCACCTCTCCCTCCAGCCCCATTTGGGAATGGGTTTCCCCAGCTCCTCTCCCCCCATCCCTGCACACGGAGCGCAGCCACTTACACTTGTTGATAGAAGCACTTAAAGCAGAACCTGGGGGGGGGGGGGAATGATGTGGATGGGGTAAAGGGGGGGGAAGCGGGTCTCCCTCCCTGTGTGCCCCCCCTCCCCTTTCCGCGGCTTGGCTGCCGGCGGTGCTCGGCCCCTGGCAGGGGGGCAGGTCGCCGTGCCGGGGGGGGGGGGGGGCGAGGGGCCGCCCCGCTCTGCTCGGAGCAGGGGCGTTTGTTTGAACAGCTCCAGAGCAAAGAGCAGGGGAAGAAAGTTTGGGCTGGGAGCGTGGTTTTTTCCCCAGACGTCAGCACAAGGCGGAACAGGGGCTGGGGAGGGAGCCGGACTCCCAGGGCAGCCGCGATTTATTTTTTTCCCCATTTTTTAAAGAAAAAAAAATTATTATAATTTTTTTCTTCCTTTTTTTCTTTTTTTGGGGGGGTGGGGAGGGGAAGGGGGCCGGGAGCTGCCCGGCACCTCGGGGTGGGCTGCGGGCTGGGGGTGGGAGCCATGGACTCGGCGCCAGCCTTTGCCATGGACAAGCCGTTCGCCCCCAGCGCCGTGCGCGGCCCGGAGCCGCCCGAAAACGCTCAAAGCCGGAAAAACTTCAGCGTGAGCCACCTCCTCGACCTGGAGGAGGTAGCGGCCGGTATGAACGGGACCCCTCCGGCCGGTCCCCCGCCCGCCGGTGGCGGCAAGGCCATGCCGGAGCCGTCGGGAGGCAGCAGCGGCAGCGAGGCAGCGCCCCAGGACGGTGAGTGCTGGCGCCCCGGGATGGGCCCCCCCCGGGTTGGGGCAGCTTTAGTGATGGGGTGTCCCCGCCGTCGCCCCCCTGCCCCGCGGATAAAAGGGGTCGGTTTCCCCCCGCGGCGGGGCTGGGGGCACCGGAGGAGCGGGTGGGGAAGAGGGGTGACCTGCGTCGGGGCGAGCTGTGGGGGTGCCGACACCGCGACGGCTGGGGCAGAGGGACCCCGCGCCGGGGGACGGGGACCCCGCGCAGCGGAGTGGGTCCTGCACCGGCCGCCTCTCCGCTACCGCCGGAGATGCCGGGTACGGGCCGGTCCCGGGCGGCCGGTGCATCCCGGGGCTGCGAGGCCTGCGGGGTCCCCCCTTTCCCCGGGGTCCCTCGCCTCGGTTTCCAGGCCTGGGGAGCGAAGCCGGCCCGGTCGGGCCGCGGGATCCGGGACACAGAGAGTCCGCTCCCGGCTACTGCCGCAGCGCGGCTCCCATCCGGGAGCCCCGGCAGCAGCGGGCCGACGGGGACAGAACTGGGGCTGGGGAAGCGGACGGGGATCGACCCGGGACCCGGCTTCGTGGCGCTCGGTCCTGGCAAGAGGCACGTTTTTAACGGGACAACCCGCCTGCCCGCATCCCTGCGCCCCGCTCCGCCGGGCCCGGCGCATCCCTCCCCGCTCCGGTGCCCGGGGCTGCGGCGAGGAGAATTTGCCTCGTCCGTGCGGCGAAGCAAGGAATGGAGAAGGCGAGGGGAGGCAGAGAGTGGGGTGGAGGTGGCCGCCCCGAGGGCACCCTTGGGTGACATCCCGCAAACCTGCCTCCCGGCTGGGTTTTGGTACCCCAAAGCTTGTTTTCTGCAGCCCCTTGAAGCACAGCCCGGCCAGGCTGCACAGTCCACCCGGGAATCAGTGCTGCCCAGACCTGCGGTGAGGGGTTCCCAGTTGGAACCCCACATACACAGGGTGCTCCCTCTGTCCCCTCCCGTGCACACAGATCTAAAGCGTCTTTCTTGCACCCACTGTACAACCTCTGCACAACCACTTCCCTCCACCGAGAAACCCCCTGAGCCCCAACCTGCCTCTGCTTGGGATGCTGAGGGCTGAGTGAGGCTGGGTGTTGCGTTCGGGATGGTAGCTGGTAGCTGAGGCGTTATTTTCCATCCTCCCTTCTCTTCTCATGACTCCTGTTTGTACTTCTCATACTGCCTTTGGGACTGCGGGGAGGTTTTCACCCGCCGATGGGACCATACGGGGGACAGTCTGTTGTGTGGGATCAGTGCAGCTTTTGGAAACGCAGCCCAGCCCGACGCAACCAGCTCAGCTCTCAAGGGTGATTTGCAAAACAGCAGAGAAACTACCACCCTGCTGAGCTCCTGCCGCACCCCAAAGAGGCTCAGTGGGTACCAGGGATGATAAATACCAGGGAGGAGAGGCAAGGGGGATGCCTGATCCCCCCAAGCCCTTTTTTCACCTTAAAAGCCCATCCCACCTCTGGCAGAGGCCCTATGGGGTTTGTCCAGTTGATCCCAGCACTGCTGGACCATGGGGAATATTTCCCATTGGCACCTGTTTCGGCGAGATTGCAGGGATGAAGACACCGTCAGCATCTGGGATGCTCCAACAACCTGTCCAGGAGTGGAAGCATTTCTCCCTCTGATCCCACCTGGAAAGAGAAATACCCGAGGGCTGAGAGCAGCAGGCAAGAAGAGAACAAGGAAACAAGAAAACCCACGTGCATGCAGACATTGACTTGTGAGACCCGGTACCCACTGCCACAGGCTTACTTGGGGTGCAGTTTCCTAAATTGAAATGGGAAGACTCCAAATACCAGGCAAATGCCCTGTCTGTGAGCATCAGCCTTTTGCTACACATCTGCGATGCTTTCGGCATCAGCGTGATGACAGCAGAGGAACTTTTACTGGTAATGTTATCTTTTATTGGCATCCTAAAGTAAAACAGCCTCACAGCGTTTTCTCTCATCTTCCTCTTCACCATTGCGGGCTTTTTCTGGCAGATGCAAGTCTGGAGCCCCGCAGGTCGGTTGCTGGGGGTTTATTACCAATGCAAACGGACCCTGGTACCCGTGTGTGTCTCTGCAGGATGTGGCTCTGCTGTTATCAGGGTCATCGCACCGGTGGATTTTAGGAAGAACAGCCCCGAAGCTGCCGGCACCCCCTGCATCAGGCAGGGCTCGCTGTGACCTAGGGGCAGAGCTGGCACAGGGATGCTTTAAGCTGTGCCCAGCAGACTGCGACCTCCACAAACCCCTCTCTCCTTCCCCAGGCAGCTGCAGCAGGAGGCTTCTGTTCCCAAGGCTGGCAGAGCCAGAGAAGCTTGGGGCTGGGGGTTATTCTTTGCAGAGGGGGGATTCAACCCTCTCCTGCACTCACTCACCATCCCTACCCCAGAGCTCCGCTTTCTATCTCCATCTCCCCATCTCTCCTCGCAAGGCTGGCACATCCCTTCCCACTGGCACTGAGGACCAGAGCCATCCCCATCTCCTTCTCCATCCAAGGGAGCTGCTCAGCCCCTGCCTTGGCCCCATCCCCAGCCTGGCCCTGAGGGCACCCGGCACATCCTGATGTGAGGATACAAATACCCGTGCAACACGTTGCTCTCGTGAGACCCAGAAATTAAGAGACAGAAATCACACAAGCGAGACAAGAGTGTGGAAACGCCAACAGGGTGGCAAAGGCTCGTCCCCATGCTCATCTTCATCCTGCCCTGGAGCGGTGCAGCAGCCTCCCATCGAAAACCTTCGGCACAACTTCTGAGGTCTTGAAAGCTTGTTCACCTCCTTTCATTAGACTAACAAATAATGTGTAACGCGAAACATCTGTTAACAACAGCCCTTAATGTTCTCAAGATGATAAAGCAGGAGGGTAATTTTAGCCAGCAGGCCTTGACTGATGGCTTTTCAAACAATGAACTTACTTTTGGTGCCGCCTGGGGATGGGAGAGGGAGCCGGGCGCTGGCTCCGGCAACAGCTTCGGGGCTGTAAAGTCAGAAAGAGCCACTTTTGTCGCAGCTGGGCTCAGAGGAAGGGCTGCAGACCCTGCAAAGGGATCCTCCGGCATGGGGCAGGCAGGCATTGCCCATTCGGTGGGAGCAGGCATTGCCCATTCGGTGGGAGCAGGCATTGCCCATTCGGTGGGAGCAGGCAGTGGGATGGGCACATGTGGTGGCCCCCGGGCATCCCATTTGCGGAACTCTTCAAATTGAAAGGGCTCTTGGGGTTCTTTCCTCACCCCCAGGGCAGCCGGGACGCTCCGACCTGTGCTGAGGCTGAGCAGAGCAGTGATGAAGTGATAGGAGAGCTGCACCCAGCGGGCAGAGGGGATTAAGATGGTGTTACAGCAAATTGGTTTTAATTACATAAAAGAGGGCAGTTGGAAAGGGAGACGGGAGGGGCAGGGACCTGGTAACAGAGTGGAAAAGAGGAAGAGACTTGCTTTTGGCGTCAAGCAGCGTCTGATTGCCCCGAACGGTCCTGAGCTGCTCCCAGGGCTCAGGCACCTTCCCCAGGGCAGAGGCATCCCAGTCAATGCCCTCATGGTGGCCCAGGGGCTGTGCTGGCCCTGGCTCACAGGACACAATTCATCTGTGCCTCTCTGGCTTCCTAAATGCCACTCATCCCTGTCAGACAAGGACACAGCTTAGGGATGCCTTGGCCCCTTCGGCTGCATGGGCAGGAGGCAGCCCTGTAACACCACAACTGCTGAAACAGGGCCGGGACATGCCCATAGGGATCTGCCTTCCCTGGGACATCCGTGCACGTACATGGCTTGGCTGCAATTAAATCCGATGTGATTAATCCGTGGCCAACCCGTGTGCTTGCCTCAGGGTAATACAGACCCTTGGAGCCAGCAAGGCTGAGGCCCCCCCTGCCCTGTAACTCCAGAGCCATCAGACCCCTCTCACCCATCTGCTTTCCACAGCCCCAAAAGTGCTGGAGCCCCTCCAAGTCCTTTTGCTGGGAGGCTTTCCATGGTTTCTGGATGATAGCTCAGGGAGGGACAGGGATGTTGGGACCCCAAATCACCTCCCATGGTAGGGAAGAGTCTTTGAGAAGTGTCTGATGGACACGGCTGCAGCTGTCCAAGGAGAGGCTCTCACACTTTGTCCCCCAAAGAAGGGGACAGGAGGGGTCCCTGCTGCTCAGGGGGGCACCATGGCCTGCTTGCCCTCGCTGGGGGATGAGGTTGGGATGCAGAGCTGGACACGACCCGCTGGTGCACAGCAAGGCTGGGGTGCAGGGTTTACAGCACCCGTAGCTCCTTGCCACATACCCAAAACAGGAGTCCTTGTCCCTGTCATCCTCCCAGGCTGGCAGGGCCCTTGTTGGGGACAGTCCCTGTGTGGCAGAGCTGGGAGGTGGCATCTGCAGCAAGGGGGAAGCAAACCGTGTCAGTCCTTGTAAGGCCAGCACAGCCAGCATGGGTGGCACTGGGATGAGAGCCACCTTGCACAACCATGACACCCAGTGACCAGACATCACCTTCACCATCTGCAGCACCTACCTGGGGACATCTCCCTGCCTGGAGGGCTCTGCGGGCTGCAGACCCCAAGACAAGGGGTTTATCCCCATAGGGGGATGATGCCCACGGGGCTGCTGGAGCAGGATGGTCTCCAGGAGAGAGAACAGCACCGCTGGACTTCGTGCCCAAGACCAGCACTTGCCCAGTGCCTGACCCTGGCAGGTCCCCAGCGCAGCATCCATCAGCAGGGATTGAGTAAACGCCAATTAAGCCGGGCGGGAGCGCCCCGCCCCGGCCCGCCTCCCACCCTCACATTTGTTTGCGCTTAGTGCGAGGCTGGCGACAGGCGAGGGATGGATGAGGAGCCTGACGTGTCCCGGCTCGCCCAGACGGTTTCCAGCCGCTCGCAGGGAGCCCGGTGTATCCCAGCCAGGAGAAAACGGGGATATGGGGAAAGATACCCCCCCACACACACCTCTCTGGGCTCCTGCAGGGAGCAAGGAACATCCCCAACCTGCAGCGTGATCCCTGCAGCCCTTCCTTACTGGGGACACCCCCTCCTATGGCTCTTGCCCTGTGTCACTGTCGCAGGACTCTGGTCACATGTCCCATGGATGAGAGGAAACTGATTCCGCAGGTCTCACCCATCCAAAAACCGTGATAGGGAGGACGTTTGGGGGTGATGCTTTTCCCATAGCACAGGCAGGACAAGAGGCTGAGTCAGGTCACAGCCCTGCCAAAACCAGATGGAGCAGCACAAATCCCTGCCAGGCACAGGCAGGGAAGCTCAGGTCTCCTGAGGCTTCTCCATGGGGCACACCCTGGTACCACTGCTCTGTGCTTCCCTGTGCCCTCCAGCCCCAAAGGGTGACACCCGCTCACCATCCCATTTCTCCTGCAGTGACACCCGTGCAGCATCCCCCTGCTCCCCATGCACTAGGAGGATGTTCTGCCCCTGGGATGCAGCCGGGCTCTTACTCACTGGTGGCATCTGGGCTCCAATTTGGGGGAGATTTGTCCCCATATGGGGTGAACACCCCCACCTGGGCTCCAGGCTCCCCCCACGGCAGCCTGGGGGGCTTTGGGTTGGAGCTGGAGCTTGTGCAGCCCCGGGAAGCAGCGCTGTTAGCGCAGAGCCCTCCCCAGGGGCGCAGGGAAACACATACCAGCACGTCCTGTGCAGCGTGCGCAGGGCTCTGCGGGGTCCCCACACGTGCTTGATCTGTGCTGGGAGCTGCTGCCAGGGGGTGAAGAGAATGAAACCCCCAAACCAGGGCCTGGGGAGATGGGTCCCGTCTGGTGGGGGGAGCCCTGAGAGCCGCAGCAGCCTTGGCTGGGGCAGGAGGGCAGGAAAACCACTTTTCCCCGCACTTCCCGTTGCTGGGATTTTCCTCCCCTCAGCACACCCAGTGAGCTGGGTTTTGGCAGGCGTTGCTGCGGGGAACGCTCATTCCCACCCCTGTTTCCAGCAGGGAAAGGTGCAGGAACATGGAGCAGAGTCGCAAGAGCCGCTGCTCAACGTGGTCTAAAGGGGACAGCGCAGGGGTCCCACCTGCAGTGGGGTCACAGAGCTTTGCCCCATTCCCTTGTGAGCCACAGCAGCACCCACTGATGTGTTCTAAGCCCCAGCAGCACCTCAAATACCCCATGGCACAGCCATTGCCCAACCCAATGGGGTGCCGGGGCATGGGGACACCTTGCTGTCCCCCCTGGGCTGTTATGTCTAGCTCGACCAGGAACAGCTCAGTGCAAGACTATTTCCCCTTTCCTTTTGGGCTGTTATTTCAGGGAACGGGGCTGATTCACAGGAAAAATATGAAATTTCAACTCCGTGCAGCCAAGATGGGGCCAATTTCAACGAATCAGCATTTTAAGAGAGCCTGGGCGTGTGTCTGTAGCTGGGAGGCTGATGAAATGATTTGGGGCTTTGAGGCTGTCTCATTAGAAACCCTCCTCTCTCCCAGGGAGCGGGATCACCTCTTCTCCCAGGGCTGATTTCCTCCGGCCCCAGGGAATTATCCCCCTAGAGCTGTAAAACCCCTGAGCAGCAAGGGATGAGGTTTGAAGTAGGATGGGACCTGGGTGCTTTGGGGATGGCAGAGGCTCGGGATCCCCAGGCTGGCACCTTGTCCCCTCGCTGCCGCTGGAAAGAGGTACCCTCCCAGGATGGGATCCCTGAGCCATGGAGCAGGCTCAGAGCATCCTTTAAGATGTTGGGCAGCGGGTTGTGGCTGGGACTAGGCAAGGATTTAGACCAGGATTAATGCAGTTCTGTTCTTTATTCCTGGCTGAAAAAGGCAATGGGAAGAGGGTGAAAGCCTGATGGGCAGAGGCAGTTTTCCCCTGCCTGGTCCTGGTGCCTGCACAGGACCAGTGATGCTCAGCTGGGTCAGGGAGGATGGGGAAAGCAAACCCTCTCTGGGTTGGACTGATTTGGGGTTTTGAGGTGTTTTTCTCATGTGGAACTGGGCTCTTTTTCACTGGATGCCCCCGGATTTTTGGGAATTAAATGAAAAATCCCACCCTCACCCTTGAGGCATTCCCAGCGTTCGTGTTCGCCCAAGGGACACGTGCCTGTGGGGAGTGTTTTCCAGCCTTCCCATGGCGTAATGAAACGGCTCCATCCATACTCAGCATCTGTCACTGGACGCTGTGCTTCCCTTGGGAAAACCATCCGCAGCGCTGGGATCTGCTGGGAACATCTCTGGGGCCATGGGGGTATCTGGTTCCAGCCCCTTGTCCATGGGCATCCCGTGCTGGCAGCTCTGGCTGTGCAGCCCCTAGCAGGGAGTTGTGGGGTAAACGGGATACTGATGTTGGATGGGGTGGGGGGAAATGGTCCCAGCTTGGTGGGGAGTGACACCTCTCTGGGGATATAAGGGGGACAGATGGAGTCCACTTTGTCACCCCCATCCCCTGCAGCTCTGCTGCGACCGCCCCATCCAGGGTGCAAAGGGCAGCTTGGGGGGGGTGTTAACGGAACAGGAGGTGTAATGAGAGCTGCTCCTTCAGCCCGGGGCTGGAGGGAGAACAGTGCCTGGGAGCCAGGGCAGGGCTGGGGGGCAGCTCAGGTCCCGGGGGGCAACTCAGGTCCCAGGGGGATGTGGGGCAGGCAGGGAGCCTTCAGAGAGCAGCAGCGCCAGCCGCCGGCCCCCTCCCCTTCCCTCCTCATCCCCCTTTGGAGCGCATATAATAAAGCAGCTTTTCAGCTGCGGCTGCAGTGATAGATCAGGAAGAATTGTATGAGTCTATTAAAGTCTGTGTGTCTCTGAATGGAGACTGTGGCTAAGCCAGGCGCCAGGCTCGCGCATTGAACCAGATGTGGAGAGGCGCCATCCTTTCCAGCCACTGAATCCGAGAGGCTGCAGGCTTCACACGCAAGGAAACTGGAGTGCACATGGCAGGGGAGCCGGGGGAGCAGCGGGGAGCACATGGCAGCGCTGGCGGGAGCGGGGCAATGGGGAGGGGGCACAGCCCCGGCCCTCCTCATAGCGATGGGAGCTGGGGAGCAACCCCGGTACAGGGCTGAGCCGAGGGGTTGGTGCGGCAGGACATTGGTGGGCTGCACGGCGAGGTGTGCGGGGCATTGGTGGGGAGGTTGGGATGCACCCCAAGCCGCACGGGGCTATGCAGGGGGTGCACGGAGGTTGTATTGTACCCCGAGTCGTGCAAGGGGACTGCATTGTACCACAGGTCATGTAGCATGCTGCTCGGATGGGGACTGCATTGGACCCCAAGTTGTAGAGGGCAATGCAATGTGTGTATAGGGGGTGTATAATGTGTGTATTGTGTATGATGTATGTATATATGTGTATAGTGTATGTATATGCACCCCAAGCTGTAGAGAGCATTGCGGAAGGACAGTGTGGCATTGTACCTGGAGTCATGCGGGGGAATTGTGTTATACCTCAGGCTGTGTTGCACCCTGAGCCATACAGGGCATTGCGGGGTCTGGGGGCTGTTGCATTGCTGCTGGGGGGTGTTGGGGGTAGCAGTAGCAGTGATGCTGCAGGGGTGATACAGGGGATCCTGCACATATCAAAGACCCTGGTCCAGCAGCAGCAAAGTCAAGGAGGGTGCAGGGCAGGACAACGGGCTCCTATCTCCAAACCCACTGGTGCTGTGGGGCTGCTCCTGCTTCTCCCGACATGGGTCCAGGAGAGGGAAGGGAAAGGACAAATAAGGAGGAAGGACAGAAGGATGCCATGGATGGCAGCTCCGGGTGGTGGTTGCTGCATGAACTGGGACCCAATGTCCCCAGCAAAGGCGTGAAGAAGAGTCCATCCATGCAGTGCTGTTAAGGGGGCACTGGTGATGTGGGGACTGCCACTGGTGCGGTGCTGCTCGGGGCTGTGCTGGGCTCGGGGCGGTGGCCATGCTCCTTCCTCACCGGTTTCACTTTCTCGGCCACATGGCTGTAATTTGGGGTTGTAAATACCTCAGGGGAGTTTCTAAACGAAAAAAATCCCTGTTTTCATTTAAATTAAAAGACACTGAAACAGTTCTATTGCTATTAGAGGCTTATAAAACCTAAAACAAATGTCGGAACTAAACTACCAGGCACCGTCCACTTCATGAAGCCCTTTGGATGCTCAGCACAACCCGTTACCCATTGGGGTTCAGTTTTAATGGGATTTGTATGGAAGTGCCTGGGGGTCCCTGACCCACACCCTGGCACCCCAACCACCAGCATGTCCCCAGCTTTGCTCTTGATTGGGTTTTGGGGCCTTGGTTAGTTGAGTGCTGGGGTCAGTGTGGCAATATGGTGCTTGGGCTCTCTGGGGACCTGGAGGGGATGAAGGCTTGGGGTGAAGAGGATGGGGGTCTCAGCTCTATTGGGCTTTGCAGAGTGGGACCCAAGCAGCTGCGCCCACCCTGGCATCACCAAGGTGTCCCCTGATGTCCTCCCCATGGCTGGCGTCTGTCCCCAGCAACCTGCCTGACACCCTATCCCTAATGTCCCCATCATCCCTGCCATCCCCCCCATCCTTGCCACTCACTCTCTGCTTTAACCTGGAAACAGTTAACCAGGCTGGGTTTAACAGCAAAGGGGGGGGGGGGGGGGGGGAAGATACGAGCCAATTATTAAAATGAATGTTTTACAATAAATTTGGCGAGAGGCCACCGACCTCAAATGAGAACCAGACCGGAGGACAGCGATGCTGTGCGCTGGCGAGGCTTTCCGGGACGTCTGTGCATGCAGGCGCCCATGAGGGTCCTACTTGGAACCGTGGTGGGATGGGGTCCTGGATGGGGGCTTGTGTCCATCCCATGTCCTGGTCGAACGTGGCAGTGTCTCCGGTCCAGGGATGTGGGCAGTGGCCATGGGCCGGTCTCTCAGCAGGTGCTGGTACTCGCTGATAAAATGGGTGCATCCTGGCCTGGGTGTGGAAATCACCCAACTGGCCTCAAAAAAAGAGAGGGGAGTTGGGTTGGTAGCAGGAGGGGACGCCATGGGGATTCCCACTGCTCTCCTTGATCCCTGCCCATCCCGCTGGGCAACGACCCTGATGTGCTGGGGCCTGTGCTTTAACCTGGTGGGCTGGTGTTTGGTTTCAGTGCCCGATGCCAATGGGGCTGGTTTGCTGTGGGACAGAGGAAGGCTGGGATCACAGTGCCGGGGTCCCTGGCTGGAAGCCTCGGATTCCTGCTCTGCAGCTCTGCCTGATGAGTTTTCTTGGTTAAACACCATGCAAAAGTCCCAGCACGTTCCCAACATGGTGATGGTCTGAGGCACAAACCATCCCATCCCCTTCCCGTCCTATGGTGAAATCTGCATTGCTTTAAAGCTGAGGTTTTTGTGGGGCTTTGCAATCACAGGCGGGTGCTGCTCTCAGGGCCGGCGCTTGCACAAGTCTCATTAGTGTTAATTAATTACACATACCCTGTGCCGGCTGGGATCTGGGTAAGCTGTAATGTCAGGCAGCCGCGTGCGAGCAATGTTGGCACCTCTGTGGCTGCATCCTGGATGCATCAAGCAGTGCCTACGAGGTTTGCAGGATGGGGAGAGAAGCATTTGCCATGCTCAGCCCTGATGAAGGACAGTGGGGTCTGTGTCCTGGCATCATCCATCCTGGCACCATCCATTCCAGCACCCTACCTGCTGTGTGGAGCCAGGACTGTCCCCTCTGCCTGTCCCCTCTTGCTGTCGTACCCAGAGCTGACCCAAAATCCAGCATTTCAGCAGTGGATCCCAGGCTGGCCGTTTCCCTGCGCTGCAGAAACCCCTTCGCACATCTGTTAACCATCACCAGCGCTGCCACTCTCCACACTCGGCTATTTTAACGCACGGCATAACCGGCTCTGGCAGAGCTGGGAGGCTGGGTACAACGGGAGCTTCATCCCCAGGGGCACCCGGGGTGCTGCAGCGGTGCGAGGCACAGGACAGCCCAAGCACTGGTTTCTTTCCACCCCAGCCAGGTCTCCTGGCTGGAAGATGAAAGCAAACCCCCTGTGAATGCCTCCTTGCTGTGGAGGCTCCCGGCCGCAGGCGGCTGGGGCAGAGCCAGCGCCTTTTGTTGGTCCCCGGGCCTCCACCGCGGGGCTGGCGGATTCCAGGGAGAGCAGAATTGACATTCCTGCTCCCCCGCTGCTCCGTTCAAACCCACTGCGGTGCCTCTGCCCCAGGCTCGGCTGCGCTGTGAGGGCTGCAGCTCGCCTGGCTAAGCAGCTCCTGACATCCCATCCCCACCGCCACGAGCATCCCTTTGGTCTGAGCCTCTCTGAGCATCCCTGGGCTAAGCCAGGAGCTGCGGCACAACACGCGCCACATCCTTATGTCTATTCTCCACATCCATGTCTTTCCTCACTATTCCATATGCTTATCTTCCATATTCTGTGTGTCTGGCCTCCACATCTATACGTCTATCCTCCACATCTATGTCTATCCTCCATACCCATGCCTATCCTGTCCCTCTTTGACATTTGCAGGGGACATCCCAAACTGGTACCATTGCGGATGAGTTTTTGGAGGCTCTGTGTGACCCCAGCCCCATTTAGGCAAAAGGGGGACCCCAGAGGGAAGTGAACCCCCTTGAGCTGCCTGTTCAAGGGAAGATGCCAGACTTTGCCCAGATCTCAACCACACAAAGCCAGCCGGGGTGCTCAGCCGTGCCACCATCCCCAGCAGACTCATGCAGACAACAGACCATTCCTGGAAGGCTTTTCTCCTCGCCCTGCCATCCCTTCGGGGGGAAATCAGGGTACCCAGTGGCGACCAGCATCCCAGCTTGTGCCCCACTCGGCTCCTCTGCGTCTCCATCCCCGCAGAGACCTGACACAATGGAGGCGGCGGCGGTGGTGCTGGAGCCGGGACAGCCCATTGTGTCAGGCTGCGGTCGCAGCCTCCTTGCAGTGCATGGGATGCTCTTGGCAGCTCCTGAAAGCCCCTTCTCCAGGCTGGGGTCACCCAATGCACGGGCACGGCCTGGGAGGGAATTTTTCACTCACAGATCATCGAGCCCAAGGGATGTGCTCAGCACCCCAGGTCCTGGGCTGGATGCCCTGGGCCGGTGCCACCCGTCAGCGGGTGCAGCCAGGCAGTCTGAGCCCTGCGGCCCTGCACAATGGCTCCAGCCCTGGCTCCCGGGGTGCACAGGAGCCTGGAAGCTGGCAAAGCACAGCAAGAGGCTCCACTGAGCCCCACACCGGGTGCCAGCACCATTGCACAGCGTTAAAGGCTGTTTGTGGAGCTGTTGTTTCAGGCGATGCCGATGATGCCAGGCACAGGTCTGGGTCCCTCCGCAGGGTCAGGGCTGGGGACAGGATGCTGGGGTGCATCCCGGAGCTGGTGAGCCCAGCAGCAGGGTCTGTCCATGTCCCATTCTCCAAAGGTCTACCCACTGACAGGCAGCTCCCACCCAGATAAAAGGTGGGTGATGGCACCATCTCCCCCAGCCCCCTGAGAGAGCAGAGGGGAAATTCTTGTGCTGCTCATCCCTCTCCCACTGGAGCATCATGGCCAGAGATGTTCCCCAGCCCCTTCCCGAGGCCTGACAGCATCCCACCAACCCTGCCTCCTCCTTCAGGGAATGTGGCTGCAATTAATTCATTGAACGCTTCCGCTGACGCAGGGGCTGGACGTGCCAAAACACTGTTCCCAGGGCCTGGCCTCAGCTGGGCGAGCACTGTGCTGGGCTGAGCACGAGCCTCCAGGCAGGGCAGGAGCCTCTGGCCTGGTTGGAAGGGCAATGAAGTGTTTGGGGAGTGCTGTCAAAGCCCTGGGGCTTTACCTATAGCAGATGCCTGCAGCCCCATTGGGTTCGCCAGCTTTCACCCTATAGAGCATCCTCTCTAAATCACAGCACATGACTCAGCCAGCACAGTCCTTGCCTGGCTCCTCCAGCATCTTGTTCCCTTCTCTTCATTCCCTTCTTCCTTCATCCCCTCTCTTCCTCCTCTCCTCACTGTGACATCCTGATCTTGTTCCTTTGGTACGCTTGGGTTTTGCAGCTTATAAATCATTGCTGCCCTTGCTGGAGAGCCGGCTCTGAATCCACTCACAGCTCTCACCAGTGAATTTGGTGGCTGCCGCTGGGCTGGGACCATTCTGAGAGAAGCAGCATCCCATGACATAGGGCCCCTCCTCCCTGGTTTCCTTCTGGTGCCAAAACCCAGTGAAACATCATGTTCCCACACATTTGCTGCACTAAAGATAGGGATGAGGTGAAAAAATGTTTCAGTGCCACCATTGGGTTGCATACACAGCTCGGATACATCTCTGCTGGGATGCAGGGATGCTGCTGGCTCAGCCAGCTCTCCAGCACCTTCCAGGCTTTCAGTTGGATGCGCTGTGAGGGGTGCTCAGACATCACACACCATCCCTGGCACCGCTGACGTGCAGCAATTGCAGCCTCTGGAGATGCAAAGGGAAAAGCCTCCTGGGTTCAGGGATGCGGGCTGTGCACGGAGCATCCCGAGGCTCACAGCACCCTCGGGCAGTATCCTTATGGAAATCAGGTGTCCGTATGGCGAGCTGCAGTGCTGGGTGGCTTCTGACTGGTGCGGCCGCAGCTCTATAACCATAAACCAGGCTGCTGCTGCCTGTCAGTGAGTGCAGGCTAAAGCCCTCCCGGGACAGCTTTGGCCTCTTTCTTGGTGCAGGCTTTTGCTGCTCCTTTTTAACAGAGACACTTTTCCCCCAGCAGAACTGGCAGCCTGTAAAAACGTGTCAGCGTTTCGGTTTTCTCACAATTAATGAGGTGAAACATCCTCGGAAACATCGCGCTCTGCTGTTTCCCCGGTAGCTCAGGCTTGCCCCTCTCGTGCATTTTTCATGCACGCCACTTGAGCTGAGAAAGTTTCCTTCGGACTCAGCACATTTGGACCCCCCCCGGCTTCAATTTCCCCCCAGAGCCCCCGGCATTCCCGGGGTCTTTACGAGGCTGGGGTTGGGCTGGAACAGGAGCTGGAAGCAGCAGTGGGTTGGGAAGGGGAGGTCAGACCCTGCTCCCATAGTGGGGCAGCCCATAGAGGTGCTGGCACCCACATTCCTCAGGGATACCCCGTCTCCTGTGCCCACAGGTTGTTCCCAGATGGGTTTGGACCTTACAGCATCATGCTGAGCAAAGCCAGCACTGACACCCTGTGTGCAAGGTCTGGTGGCCCCAAACGGCTTCTCCCCTGGGTAGGGGGCTGAAATCACCCGGAAAACAGAGCTATACCAATATAGCTTTGGCCCTGAGCTGCAACGCTGTGTTGGTCCCATGCACCCAGGCTGGGTGCA